>NC_062549.1:73964198-74589198 GCF_016906955.1 Phacochoerus africanus
TTGTCTTTGCATGGGTCATTATTCCTTTGTCTCACTTTTCCGTGGTCATTTATTTGACAGACTTGTTTTCCCAAAACATGGTACTTCATAAAATAACTATTCTCTCACTACTGCAAACTACCCCTTCTCTCTCCAGCACACAGAGAAAATTGTCGTTTTGGCCTTTTTTCCTTTTTTTCCTCTATAGTGGCATTGTGAAAACTAATAAAAAATATTTGTGATATGCTTTGAAATGGCATAAAAATTGTATCAAAAATAGTGTTAATCTTTTGAGGTAGCAAAACATTTTAATTCTTTTCCTATTTTTTTAGTTCATTTCATTTTTAACTAAGGGAAAGAAACGTGTCTTCCAATTTTTTTTTTTTCTTGTTGGCATCTTAAATGAAATGTTTTTTGAAAAATAGGTCAAATGAAAGGGGAAAAAAATTGTCTTTGCA
Organism: Phacochoerus africanus; assembly: GCF_016906955.1. NCBI lineage: Eukaryota > Metazoa > Chordata > Mammalia > Artiodactyla > Suidae > Phacochoerus > Phacochoerus africanus. The sequence goes on from NC_062549.1 coordinate 73,964,636, forward strand.
CTTGAGAAAATTATACCAACATTTTTTAAACACTCAAATTTCCAAGTTATCTTTCTTAGTATTTACTCAGCAATTTTTTACTACTCCCACTTAATTGTAGCTTACAAAGTATACAATATAAAATGGAAAATATCTGTTTTTTGAGTCATTTATTTATAGTCGTTGCTTTTAATGAAGCCTTTGAATCTAGGCCACACAATAGTTTTGTAGAGAAATCATTTTATATTTCTTGAGAAAAATGCTTTGTTAAAACATATTCAGATGTATTTTCAGAAACTAAATACTTGAAAAGTAAAAATAGATGGGTTTTTTTTTTCTTCTGAAAATATAAAATCTGTGCCAGAGGCCAAGCTGTGAAACATCTCAAAAATTTTAGGCTGTTGATAAAGATTCCAGTGACATTTAGATTAACAAGTTACCATAAAGAGGATGCTAACAATGTACTTGGGTAGAGGGGTAAAATGGAGGAACAGCGGCTGGCTTCTAGGAAATATTTATAAGAAAAAAGTTTCAAAAAGGTCAAGAAGACAGAGAAAGCGGAAAGTCAAGAAACTTAAAAGCAAAAAGGATATTTCCCATAATGGTTATACACAGAAAGTTACCAAGTCTCTTTTGTTAGAACAATCAAATTTTTTTTAATCTTTAACAAAAAAAAAAAAGCTTGTATAAATAGTTCATTATCTGGACATGCTAACTGGAAGGTTTAAAAGTTCATCTAAGAAAGATACACAACAAACGAAGTTTATTCAACCTTATGGGAAAACACTTCTAGACTAACCAGCATTTACAGAATTTAACCATTCATAAAATGGGTAGCTTACTGTGCCTAAGTTCTTTTATTTCTTTACATCAAACTCCAGCTTAGGTTTCATCTTAAAATAAATAAATTAGGAAATGTAGCAATGTCATTATTCTAACATAATGTGATTTTATAGACAACCAACAATAATTAAACAGAAATGCTGATTTTGACTCAACTAATTATGCATGCCTAGAAAAAGTCTATTAGAACTGAACCTGGTAGAACTAGCCACATGATGCTACTTTGTGACATTGCCAGAAACTTATGCAACATAGTTGTCTGTGCCTTTTTTGAACCAGTGAAGAAATGGTGAATATTAAAAATTCCATAAATTACTTGCTCCAGTGGGCCTTATTTGTGACCCATCTTCACAAGAAGACAAACAAACAAAAAAATCAGCTTCTTGAAGAGTGTGCGCATGTGTGCATGTGTGTGTGTGTGTGTGTCTGTGTGTGTGTACATCTGCTGAAGACTCCATCCCAGTCAGGAGGGAATATAACCAGCTGCAGGTTTCCAACCAGGAGATTTAAGAAATCAAGTAGGTACTATCAGATGCTAATTTGGTAACCACACAAGTGGAATCTCCAGCGCCCGTATTCACTTAGACATATGTCACATGACACCAACTTGGCACTGTAGATACTATTATGCTTATTTATTGGATCCAAAATGGGCTGATTTTACTGGACCACGTCTCTTCATACATGCCGAATTCCCAATGAAGTGAAGAACCCTTCTGTTTACCATTGAAGTTTATCATCATTCTGTTTATCATAATGAAGTCAATGGGAGCTCTGTGCACACAAGGAATGAAGCAGCCAGCAAAATCAAGCCCTAAATACTCGAAATCTGGAGAGAGGCCAAGGATGAACTGGCATGAAAATGGAGTTGCCATCTTGCCTTTACAGCTGGTCTCTTGGAATGAAATGGGAGAACATCAGAGGGGTACACTGCAGAAATCGTACCTCTGCTCGGTATTAGGGCTCTGGGCAAACAGATGACGGAAACTGTGTAGCCGTCAATCTGCTGCAGGATCCTGGGGACCATGTCCATCCACTCTTTATGAAATTAATTAATCAAAGAGAAAATTAAAGTGGAGCAAAGCTATCTTTTGAAGTTTAAAAATGTGCATCTCCTAAAGAAAGGGTGGGTTCAAGAATTCAAAAGGAAACAGTAGCTGAAGAGATGATCTTAGCCACATTACGTCATGACGTCCCCTCCACCCACGCCCACCACAAACACTCATTTTCTGAAGGGCAAGATTGTCTCAAGGTCTTATCGGCACTAACTGTATTACCAAAGCACAGAGAATACAATCAGATCTCTCCCCTTCATAATGTAGATGTTGTCTTTTTAAAGCAAGCTTGATTATATTCTGAATAGGTCAGTCTGTGTGCCTGACATTTCTCCTCAGTTTCCTGTGACCTTTTAATAAGAATGACTTGGTTTTGCACCGCAGAAAATGGAACTGTCCCTTTTCAATCAGTGAATATGAGAAGCACAGTTTGAACAGATCACATTTTCTGTACTGAGTTATTACGCAGACGACAACAAAGTAAATGAAAGCCTATCTTTCTTTAAAAACATGTGTCCTATTTGGCTTTAATTTTACCTTCTGCTGCTCATTCACATACATTTGTAAATATTTAAACAAATGTGCAGTCACATTTGTTCAGGGAAAGTAACAAATTAATAAAGTCTCTGTTGAGCAAATCTGACTTTTATAATGTATGCTTAAACAGATGTCATCCTTGAATAGCATTGCAAAGAATTATTAACATGGACTTTCCATGGTTATGGAGAGACAATTATCAACAGTAATCCAATTTCTAAAATTTCAGAAATATTCCTTGTTATTAGGTTTCAGTAACAGGAGATGCAACGAGACAGATCATCTGTGCCTGGGAGAACATGACAGTGGTCTCCACCCCAACTTGAAACTGCAACGCCCCAAGGGGCCAGCCTCCTGATTTCCCAGAATAATACTGATCATTCTGTGAAACCCACGGTGGGAATCTATTATGCAAAACCCTGTGGATGTGGGGTCAGACTCTCTGCTGAATGAAGATGTAATGGAAGAACGTGGCTGAGAGCTTTAATCCCACAACTGGACTGGGTTTCCTGATGTAGAAAACTTCTGAGAGGAAGATAAAGACATGGATAATAATTCACCCAGCACAACATGAGGAAGGGACCACTGGCCATAAAAAGGTACTAGCAAAATTAGCAGCCAGTATGGCAAGACCCATGTGAGACACTGGGTTCTACTCTCAAGGATTCTACAAGGATGGCCCTGGTCCTCTGGGAAGCTGGAGGAGAAGCAGATGATTAGCAAGTAAAAACACTAACGAGATTATAATTGCAAATCAAGGTACCTGACATAAAGAACATACCTAGAATGAGCTAGCAGAAAAAAAAAAAAAAAAAAAAGATCTAAATCAGGAGCTGGCACATTCTTTCTGTAAAGAGCAAGATAGTAAATATTTTGGACTTTGCAGCTTTGATCTCTGTCACATATTTTTTATAACCTTTTAAGAACATAAAAACGATTCTGACTTAGTTCAAGGGTGTTACTAGCATGACAAAACCCCACCAGGCAGTGGGGCAATAGTTTGTCAACCTCTGATGGCAAAAGAGGAAGGAGGCCGCTGAAGAACAATTCTGTACAAAGGCTCGAGGTGGAAAATCAAGGCCAGCTTAGGTGAAGTGACAGAGAGACAGGCTGGGGAGGTGTGCTGGGGTCTGTGGTCACAGTGAGAAGTTTAAAGGTTATGGTAGAGGCAGTGGGAAGCCAGCAAAGTGTATTGAGCATGGGGAGATGACATGATCTAATTTACATTTTTAAAAAGTTCATTGGCCCCTTGTGCATAAAATTAGCATCAGTTTTGCAGCAGAGTAGTACCCAGAGCCTTTAGAGATGGGCAGGAGAGAGGGCGCACTTGGGCAGGATGGGGCAGGGGAGTGAGCAAAGGTGAGCCAGAGAAAGTACTGTTCCTTTGTTCCTTCACCTGGTTCTTTGCAGACCATCGCCTGGCCCTTTGGGGCCTTCAGAGCCCCTTGCAGAGAGGTAAAAGGCATCTTTCCTTTGGTTGCTTCTAAGGCCCCACTGGTTGGGCCGTGGCTACTAGACATCATTTCTTATTGCTTAACCTCCAAGACTCCAATTTTGAACTTAAATATATTCACTTACTTTAATGTGGTCAGTTCAGCCAGCAATATTTTGAAAAGTATGAATGTGTTTATTTCGAGGTAGTCAGTATGGGTATGTGGTACCGATCGAATGAGAGGGAAAGATTGAGGAGGTAATTGGTGTCCTCCTTTTCCCCTTCCCTTCCCCTTTTCTGTAAAGGAGCATAAACTTAATTAGACCTGCCTAGACAGAGAAAGCAGAAGTGAATTGTTTGCTGTCTCCAGGATGTGACTCACCATTTCCACCCTTGTGTTCCCTGCCTGGCCCGGGGGACTTCTTAGCATGCTTCTGCCAAAGTCTCCTCTCCTGTAAAATTGAGCCCCGAGGACTCACCTTTTCCATGAAGTCTTCCAGAAGACGAGAAGCACTCACCTGCTTTCATCAGTGATTATACACATGCACACCTGTGTTTTGAACCTCAGTCATGGCTGCAGCCTCTTTTCTTGGCTTCGGGTTTTTGTTCTCACTTTTGTCCCTGCCTGCAGCCAGGGGCACTCACATGTTTACTCTCTGAAGTTCTCCCTGAAAGGATGGCCCTGAGTGATACTAAGGAAAGTATCAGAAACAGGGGGTACCTCATGAATAGACAGTGCTAATGTGCTATGGACTCAAATATTACAAAGGGAGAACTTCCCCAAAATATGTTGCTTACTCACCTCTGAAGAGCTTAGGAAATTCTCACCACTTTCTTAAGTTTAAATCAATAATGTTCAACATGTTTTACATAGAATACAATTCTCCTTGAAGACGCTGAAAAAAAAAATATCTAGATGTGGTCAACTACAACGAGGGTATTCTGCATACCAACCCTCTCCCTTGGAAACTGGTTCAGCAGACTAGCACATTAAAGACTCTGACCCTGTTAAACTCTATTTAACTCACGGTTTCCACAATTCTTTGACCACAAGGTCCACTATTGTTCTACAGTGGACTAGTTCCTCAAAATCCTTTGGGAAGTGCAAAGTTCAGGCTGCCCTCGGCGGGCCTGAGGTGGTGTGGGCTGTGGAGGAAAGGAACAGCCGTTGACACTTCATCCCATGTCAGGTTTGCTCTTTGAACTCAGAAGGTAAATTCGAGCTGAGTGTGAGAGGAGGAGGAGAGCGGGCTCTGCCTTGGGCCACTTCCCAGGGAGGGCAGGCAGAGTCGGATGGTGATGTGTGGCCCTGTGAGTGGACAGGTAACACTGAATCCACAGAAGGACATCTGCTCATTGGAGAGTAAGCAAATGGCCACACCAGAGGGAGCCCCAGTCCTTAAGGTGTTGTTGGGAAGAGTAATTGGGCTGCGGTGGGGTAACTCTTTCCGGGGGTGGGAGTCTTCAGGGGGCAAGCACAGGCTTTTTGGCTCAGGCAGGACTGGATTAAAATCTAAGCCTTTTCCCTTTCCAGCTATGTGACTTGTCCTATAAGCCTGTGTTTTTGTGTGTGAAATGGGATCAGCAATACTAATATAAGGTTTATAAAATCATGAAATGGACTAATCTTCTCAAAGTAACTACTACACTGCTTGACAAAGAAGGCAAACTCTGTAGTAACCTCTGAAAGAAACTTCAGAAAGTGTCTTCACGGGCCATTCCCAGATTTAGCCAGAATTATCTCAGAGTCAATTTTTTTCCCTACTGGGAATCAAAATCAAGTATTAATTGCTCTCATCATGTCCTCATTGAAAGGAATGTTTATGCCATACCTCTTAATTTTGCAACAGTAGAAAAATATCTAACCATATAGAATTCTTGAGAAATACATGACAATTTCTGATGCGATTTAAAAAGACAAACCCTTGGCCGAAAGACAGATGGATCAGGTGTTAGCTTACTTTCAAAATTATTTATGCATATCTTATGTTATAAAGTTTTTCTTTAGACAGAGCTCCCATTTCGTTTAGTTTTTCCTTTGTATATTTGTTTCATCAGAAGGAAAGAGATGGTACTTTTTATATAAAGTTAGACTTAAGATAGAAAGTGGCTCAGTTTGGGCCGTGAAGAGAGTCATCAGAATTCTGCAGCTGCCCAAAATACTCTTAAAAATCAGCTGTGCTTACAGTCTCTAATTCGGACGGCAAAATGTTTTTGGCCCAGATAATATAGTATTTGCTACACAAAAGCAAATCAAAACACGTCTCCCATGTAAACGCCACTAAGGAAGGCAAATTATATGGAGGTGTTTTGTTCGTATGTCTAACTACAGGGAGCTTAAGTTGAAAAGAATCTCATTATTTCAGGCCTACCATATGTACATGTGCGCACACGCGGCAAGAAAACAAACTCAAAATACGGCCTCAGCTGGTAGGCTTGGGAGGGACGATCTAAGTTCTTGAATTTCATATTACATGTTCACTTTAATACTAATGATACACATACTCCAAACACAGACTCTCAAGTCAAGGGAAGACCAGGTCACTTAGATTTTAATGCTCACCATTCATTAAAAATTAAAGAAATCGCAAAACAGAGTTACAAAAGCTGTAGTATAGTTCAAAAGTTTGCATTTAACAAATTACCATTTTAGAAAGTTCCCTGGTGGTCTAGTGGTTAATTAAGACTCGGTGATTTCACCACTACAGTCCAGGTTCAATCTCCGTTCTGGGAACTGAGATCCCACATCAAGCCACTGCGTATCATGGCTGAAAAACAAAACCAAACCCAACAATTTAACATTTTAACATGAAAGTGCAGTGCAATACAAATATGCTTTTCACAGGATAGTTACAACATTTTTTTAAGAATACATCATATGGAATTCCTGTTGTGGCTCAGTGGGTTATGAACCCAACTTGTGTCCATGAGAAGGCAGGTTCAAGCCCTGGCCTTACTCAGTGGGTTGGGGATCCAGCATTGCCATGAGCTGTGGCGTAGTTTGCAAACATAGCTTGGATCTCGTATTGGTGTGGCTGTGGTGTGGGCCAGCAGCTGCAGCTACAGCTCCGGTTAGACCCCTAGACTCCTAGCCTGGGAAGCTCCATGTGCCACAGGTGTGGCCTTAAAAAGAAAAAAGAAAAAAAAGAATATAACTTTCCTTACAGAGAATGTGATCTAGAACTTCGAGAAGTACGTAAAGCTCTATGACTGGCTTTTTTTTTTCCACTCTGTCAGAGTTTCTTTGAAATGATGTGTTTAACATCACTTGAAAATAACATCAAATATGTACATTTAAGACCCTGGTAAATATGAAGGCCAGGCAAGTGTCCCTCCTACCAGTCATAGGCCAGGTTTTCAACCAAACTTTTCTGGGTATTTATAATGATGTAAAGAAGAGACATAAGTGTGTATTTCAAATTTCACAGTTGGAATTAATATTAGATATTATCTAATTCAACGTAATTTAAAGGCAAATGGGAAAACTAAGGTTCAGAAAGTCTGAATGACTTGTACCTAAACACAGAGCTTATAAGAGCCTGATGAGACCAAAATCTATGTTTCTTAAGCCTATTTACAAAATATTTTTCTTTTTTTTTTTGTCTTTTTGTTGTTGTTGTTGTTGTTGTTGCTATTTCTTGGGCCGCTCCCTCGGCATATGGAGGTTCCCAGGTTAGAGGTCGAATCGGAGCTGCAGCCACCGGCCTACGCCAGAGCCACAGCACCACGGGATCCGAGCATCCGAGCGTCTGCAACCTACACCACAGCTCACGGCAACGCCGGATCGTTAACCCACTGAGCAAGGGCAGGGACCGAACCCGCAACCTCATGGTTCCTAGTCGGATTTGTTAACCACTGCGCCACGACGGGAACTCCCAAAATATTTTTCATATATCTCATTTTAGAAGACAAATTGAAAGTCTGGCTCTGTTTAGTGTCATGAAGAAAATGAGAAAAATCTCAATTTGATAATTTAATAAAGTCCCAATAGAATTTCATAAATAATTAGTATTAAATATAGAATAAGCTACATACCCACATTTAGTCATAAAAAAACTATCTGCTATTCTAATCAAAGAAACTAGGTAAAAAAATAATAAAGTGAGATAAAAAAATGTATACCAAAATGTTCTAGTAAAGGCCTGTAAGAAATCCAAAAATATAGTAACACTTAACTTTAGTAGAGGGCCTAGTCATATATTAAATGAATGAAAAGAAATTTTACTTCCCATTTTATTTCTGCTCCTCTTGGGTTTTATAAATGTGTGTTTTTCCTAATTTTATTTTATAAAAAATAGTCAAACTCTGTATCTTTATATAAGAAACTTAATACCTACAAATAAATAATATTTCTCATTTGCTGGTACCTATGGAAAACCCACACCAAAATTAACCATACGCTGGCTAAGACAAGAAGACAGTCTCAGTAAATATTAAAAACAGAACTCATTGGACCGTACTTTCTGACTCTAATGAAATAAAACTACTAAAATTTCTATTTAACAACAGACAAAAACTTGTGTTTCCAGCTATGATGTAATAACAAGTATCAGATATGTAGTCCCAAATAAAACAACAAAAAGCCTGGACAAAATATATGAAAGAACATTTTTGAAGACACAGAATATAAAGCAACAAAGGACAGTGGTCCATGAGGGATGGAAAATAAACAGTGGGTGAGCCATCTTATTGCCCATTGTTTATGTCCTTGAGAGAATTCTCAGGCAACAGCATAGGGAAATTTAACCTAGCTTACACCCAGTGGACATCCTGAGTTGAGATGCATCTGAAGTCTGGGAGATCGAGGCAGTTACAGTTACCAGGACAGAATATAGGACATGAAAGCTGTTGCAGACAGAGAATTTCAGAGATCCCCATTAAGCCATGACCCCCTTTATTACTGATAAGTACATGCATGATAAAACTACCTGAGACTGGGGAAAGAACCTCCTGAAAAGACTGGGAGGAACAGTCTTTTACAAAGCACAGAGAATAGTGTTTGTTCTCACCAACCAGACTACAAAAATTTGTAATTCCTGGTGCATTGGGTAAAGTACAGAGGAAGCTCTTGCCTTAGCAATAGAAAATAATGAGTTCTAGTCTAAGCACTATACTGGCCCTACCTAATCTTCAAAGCAAGCCTGAAAGAATCAAACTATTTCCAAGAAACTTGACCTTGACCAGGAACTAAACATAAGACTATTTCTAAGTCTAAAATTTTTGACATTCGAAAAAGTAAAATTCACAATGTCTGGCATCCAGTGAAAAGTTACCAGGCATGCAGACAAACAGAAAAATATGACTGATAATGAGAAGAAAAATTAACTAATCAAAAGCAGTCAAATGTTTACATAAATGTTAGAGGTGCAAACTACTAGGTATAAAATAAGTAAGTTATAGGGATATAATGTATAGCACAGGGAATACAGACAATATTATATAACAACTTTATATGAACTATAATCTATAAAAATATTAAATAACTATGTTACATATCTGAAACCACATAATATGGTAAGTCTACCATAATTCTTTTTAAAATGTTACATAAACATTAGAAATAGCAAACAAGTACATTAAAAAAGTTAATATAACTGGATTCCAAATGTTCAAAACAGTGAGAACATGCAAGATCCAAAAAAGAATTAAATTATACATCTAGAAGCATTCCCTTGTGCTATAGCAGTTTGAGGATCCAGTGTTGTCACTGTGGTGGCTCAGGTCACTGCTGTGGCACAGGTTAAATCCCTCACCCAAGAACTTCCTTATGTCATTCGTGTGGCAAAGAAAAAAAAAAATCTAGAGAGAAAAACTTCATTATCTAGGAAGAAAAATACATCAGATAAGATTAATGGCAGAGTAGATATTGCAGAAGAAAATATCACTAACCTTAATAATCTAGCAATATAAACAATCTCAAATGAAATAAAGAGATTAGAAAAAGAATTTAACAAGCTATGAGACAACTTCAAATGACATAATGGACATATAATTGAATAAAGTTGAGTGCAGTACAGAAAAATTGCTTGAAAAAAAAGTAGTCAGAAATTTCTAAATTTGATGACAGCCACAAACCTGCAGACCCAAGAAGATCAATGAATCTAAACATAAGAAACAGGGAAAAAAAGAAAGAAAAAAAGAAACTACACCAATTCACCTCATATTCAAATTACTCAATATGAGTGATAAAGAGAAAATCTTAAAATCAGTGAGAAAAAAGTTTACATACCAATAAAGAAGAGGAGAAGGACATATTTCTCATCAATATTGATGACAAGAGCAAGGAAACAGTGAAGCTACATTTTCAGAGAAGTGAAAGAAAATAACTCTCAACTTAGAATTCCATACCCAGCAAAAACACCTTTCCAAAGCAAAGGCAAAATAAAAACTTCTAGAACAAACTTACACTCCCAGAAATATTAAAGTCCTTCAAAAAGAAATAAAATTACAGAAAATGAAAATATAGATCTACCAAAAAAAAATGGTACCCACTTGGATGAATATATAAAAATTTTTAGTTAAATCAATTTTTAAAATCATTGTTTACTTAAAGATAATCAAAATGTAGTACAGAATTTAAACATATAGGAAAGTATGAGGTATGACAATCATAGCACAAAGGCCTTAAAGGGAGAAATGAAATAAACTGGTATACTATAATATAGTATATGTTGTGTGTTAAATGGTATATAAAAATAGAATGTGTTAAAGATATGAGTTATCAGAGTTCCCATTGTGGCGCAGTGGAAACAAATCCGACTAGGAACCATGAGGTTGTGGGTTCGATCCCTGGCTTTGCTCAGTGGGTTAAGGACCTGGCATTGCAGTGAGCTGTGGCGTAAGTCGCAGATGTGGCTTGGATCTGGCATTGCTGTGGCTCTGGCGAAGGCCGGCGGCTATAGCTCCTATTAGACCCCTAGTCTGGGACCCTCCATGTGCTGCGGGTGTGGCCTTAAAAAAAAAAAAAAAAAAAAAAGATGATGGGTTATGAACTCTAAGCAGCTACTAAAGTAATAGGACAGGAGTTCCCGTCGTGGCTCAGTGGTTAGCAAATCCAAATAGTATCCGTGTGGACATGGGTTCAATCCCTGTCCTCCCTTAGCAGGTTAAGGATCCTACATTGCTGTGGTTGTTATGTAGGCTGGCGGCTACAGCTCTGATTGGACCCCTAGCCTGGGAACCTCCATACGCCCCTGGTGCAGCCCAAAAAGACAAAAATAAAATAAAATAAAATAAAATAAAATAAAAATAAAAATAAAATAATGACAATGAGTTGTGACTACTAAGCCAACAAAATAATAAAATAGGAATAAAAACTATTAAAGTACTCAGAAACCTGTAAAAAAAAAAAAAAGCCAGCTTGATATTAGACTTATGCCTAACCATATCAATAATCACATAAATTAAAATTACCTAAGCAAGCCAATCCAAAAGCAAATGTCAGATTGGATATAACAGGGAAGATTCAACTATTTGCCACATAAAAGGAGTTCACTTTAAATATAAATATACAAATAGGCTGAAAATTAAATAAGTAAAAGGATAGAAAAGGAAACCATGACAATAATAATCAAAATAAAGCCAGGGAGGTAAAGTAAATTTCAGAGGAAAAAATATTATGATAGATAAAGGTCAGAACATAATAATAAAAGAATCTGCTCATTAAGACCGTATAACAATTATAAACATTTATTCACCGAACAGAACTTGAGAATGCACGAAGCAAAAAATTGCTAGAACTCTAAGTATAGCTATATCCAGAATTATAGTCAAAGATTTTTATACCTTTTTTCAATGTCTGGTAGAATAAGGAGAAAATCTGCAAGACTGCAGAGGCTTAACAACACTATCAATTTGATCTAATTGATGCTTACAGAACTCTTCACCCACCAAGAGCAGAATATGCATTTATTGCAAGTACACATGTAATATTTACAAGGTAAACAATATTCTATACTGTAAAAAGTTTTAATATATTTAAAATATTAAAATCAAAGTATTTTTCCTAACCACAATGGAATTAAGTTACCAATTATTAACAGAAACATTTCCAAGTACTTGAAAACTAAATAACACTTCTCAATAATGTTTGCAGCAAATTAAGAAAAAATTAAAATGGAAAAGAGAAAATATTTTCAACTGAGTAAAAATTAAAGCACAATATTTCAAAATCAGTAGAATATCTCTAATGCAGTACTCCAAGGGAAAGTTATAGAATTTAGTACTTACGTTAGGAAAAAAAAAAGATTCAAATCACCATCTTTAATTTCCACCTTAAGAAATTTGAAAATGTAAACCAAATTAAAATAAGCAGAAGGAAAGAAATGGTAAATATTTTTTAAAATCAATGCAATAGAAAAAAAATCCAGAGAAAGTCAATAAAATCAGACTCATTTTTTGAAAGGATCAATAAAAGTGATACACTTTATACAGGCTGATCCTAAAGAAAAAGAGAGAAGACAAAAATGACCATGAACAGTAATGAAGAATAAATCATCAGTACTGATGCTACAGATATTAAAAAGGATACTGCAAGAGTATTATGGGTAACTTTATGCTAACCATAAAGTTAACAACTTAGATGAAATAGACAAACTTTTTGAAAGACAAACAACCAAACCTCACTTAAGAAGAAATAGATAACCTAAATAGGTCTATTTCTATTGAATAAAGTCAGTTTGTACTTAAAAACCATTCCACGGAGAAAAATCTAAATCAAAATGTCTTCACTAGTGAATTCTATTAAGCCCTTAAAGAAATAATGCAAATTTTACACAAATTCTCCCAGAAAATTGAAGAGGAAATAATTACTAGTTCATTCTATGATGCCAGTTTTACCCAAAACCAGACCAAAAATAAAATAAAATTGTATTAAGGAAAGAAGACTATAGTTCTATAACCTTCTAAACAAAATTTTCTCAATATTATTCCAAAAATTAATAAAAGATAATGTATGATGACAAAGTATGATTAATCCTAGCATATAAGAATTTATCACAAGTGCTTTGTATTTTTATGTGACTTTAAAATATGTTGTTCTTAAAATTTTTAACTATCCAGTGTTCATTCGTTGGAGTTGCATTAAGTCTATAGAATTTCTCACCAATATTCTGTAGTTTTTACTGCACAGGTCTTGCACATCTTTTGTTAGAAATACAATTGATTTTTGCATGCTAACCTTATATCCTGCAATCTCAAGAGTTTTAGTTGATTTTTTGTAGCTTCTACTTGCAGGTTTTAGCAGCTTTTCTGTAGATTCCATTGGATTCCATAAGTCATCTGTGAATAAAGACACTTTTACTTGTTTCCTAATCAGGATGCATTTTATTTCTTTGTCTTACCTACTGTATTGGCTAGAACCTCTCCTGTAATGTTGAATAATTTTGTTCCTGATTTCAAAGATAAATCACTCAGTTTTCTGCCATTAAGTACACTCTTAATTTTGGGGTTTTCATAGATGCCATTTATCAGGTTGAGAAATTTCCCTTCTTTCCTTACTGTGCTAAGACCTTTCATAAGAAATGGAGGTTGGATTTTTTTTTAAAGCTTTTTCAGCATCAACTTAAACAATCATCTCAATAGGTACCAAAAATTACCACCATCCTCAAATTGATCTATGGTTTCAATGCAATACCCATCAAAATTTACAGTAGGTTTTTTTGGATGTTTGTTTGTTTGTTTGTTTGTTTGTTTATAGAAGCAAAAAGCTGATTCTAAAATCCCTATGGCAGTTGGAAGGACTAGGAAAAGCCAAAATAAAATGCCTTCTAGTTTACATAAAAAGACTGAAGAAGATGTCACTAATAAAAAAAATTCCTCTGACCAGAAATATAAAGGAAATGAGAGAGCAAATGACCTGGGAAACTCTCTGGGGAAAGGGAGTTTCAGGAGGGAACAACAGAAGCAAATTTCCTGAGAGAAGAGCCTGTTTTATGTTCAAAGGGAGGGGGGGAGGCTGTAATGATTGGAGCTCAATAAGCAGAGGAAGAAGGAATGGAGATGAGATCAGAGACTTAGGCAAATGCCAGATTATATAAACTAAAGACCTGGCCTTAAGAACAGACCAAAAAAGTTAAGAATATTGCAGTGTTATGATCTAACTTGGGTTTTTGTTGGACTAATTATAGACAAAATGGAGGCAATCAGAAGCACAAAGTCCATGAGAAAATTCTTTCAATAACCCAGACTATGGTAGCTCAAACAAGGCTGGTAAAAATGGAAGTCAGATAGGTGGGAGAGGGGAGGGATGGACTGGGGGTTTGATACTGGCATATGCAGACTGAGGTCTATGGAATAATTGGCCAAGGGGGACCTGCTGTACAGCACAGAAAACTCTACCTGATATTCTGTGATAATCTATGTAGGAAAAAATCTGAAAGAGAATGGATGTCTGAACATGTATAACTGAATCACTTTGTTTTACAGTAGAAATCATTACAACCTTATAAATCAACTAGACGTCAATAAAAATTGTTTATAAATGGATAAATAAATAAATAAGTCATACACACACAGAGAGACCAAAGTCAGGAGAAATGGCTGGATTCAGAATAATTTCTGAAACTAAGGCCAGCATGATTTGTTGATGCATTGTATTAGGGTATAAGAGAAAGAGAAGAGTCAAGTTGACTCCAAGGTTTTTCATCTCAAACCTGGAAAAATGGATTGCCATTTGCCAAAACGAAAAACATTACAGAAAGAACAGGATGGAGGAGAAATTAAAAATTTGGTATAGTTCAAGTTAACATGCCTACCAAGGTAGCAAACTGGAAATACGAGTAGAGTGTTGAGAGAAGCAATCCTTGTTGAAGATATGAATTTGATACTTGAGCCGTGAGACTAGGTGAGGTCACACAAGGAAGTAAGAGTGAGCCCTGATCTGCCCTGCTGCAGAGAGGTGGGAAAGATGAAGAAACGGACATGAGAGAGACTGGGAAGAAGCAGCCAGAAGGATGGGAGGAGACAGGAGAGTGCTGTCCTGGGATTCAAAGGAAAACAGTTTCAAGAAGGAAGTAATTAACAGATGTGTCAAATCCTGCCTGAGGACTGGTCACTGCATTTAGAACCAGGGAGTTCATTTGTGACCTGAACCCCAGCAGGTCAGGGTGCAGTGTAAACATGATTGGCTTGAGCTCATGAGAGAATGGGAAGAGAGGATATAGAGACAGAAAGGACAACTCTTTTGAGGACGTTTTCTGTAAGGGGATGCAGAAAAATAGGTCAGCAGCTAAAGAAGGGATATGAGATGAAGGGAGAATTGGAAATAAATAAAAACGTGTCTTTGCATTATAGAATGAAAGCAGGATTTCCCCCCACCCCTTATTTGTTTTTCTGTATATTTCCCAAATCCCTATAATGAGTATATGTTACCTTTATAATCAGAAAACAAATGAAATTTTAGGAAAAGAAAAAAAAGGTGATTTCTCCTCCTTTGTGTGTATCAGTCTCCCCCGACATATAGATAGTAGCTGACAGAGAGAGAATTACTGAAAAACAAGCTTTTTTTTAATATCCCAGGTCACAGCAGCAAACAACAAGCTATAGCATACTCACAATGAGCATTAAAATTCAGGTGCCTTGGCTCAGTCTCACGTGCCCTAGGCTACTACCAGAGGTGTGGCTGCCACCCAAGAAGCCTATCACTTTAGTATCCATCTGTTGGTTACTGTTCAAGTCGCTTCCAATTATTTTGGAATAGAAAATGGCCTTGAGACAGAGTATTTTGCTTCTTTTTCTGTGTGCTAAGAAGCTATGAAAATACAGAAAACATTTACAGTTACAGTTGCATCAAAAAGAATAAAATACCTAAGAATAAATTAAACCGAGGAGGTGAAAGACCTAAATATGGAAAACTACAAGATGTTAAGGAAAGAAACTGAAAAAGGCACAAGTAAGATGGAGTGCTGTTTCATGCTCACGGGTTGAAAGAATCAATATTGTTAAAATGTCTATACCACCCCCCAAACGATCTACAGACTCAATGCAATCTCTATCAAAAGTTCCAATGGAATAATTCAAAAAAGAAGGAGAAATAATCCTGATAACCAAAGAAATCTTGAGGGGGAAAAAAAAGAACAATGCTGAGGCCTCAAACTCCCTAATTTCACACTGTATTACAAAACTGTAGTAATCAAAGCAATGTGGTCCTAGATAAAAACAGATTCATAGAGCAATGGAACATTATAGACAGCCCAAAAATACACCCACATATATATATACATTGCACTTATGGCCAATTAATTTATGACATGAAAATTTGCCATTTTCAGCAACATGGGTGGACCTGGAGGGTATCATGCTTAGTGAAATAAGACAGACAGAGAAACACAAATACTGTAGGGAGAAAGGATCTAAATGGGACACGTTCAGGTTCTTTAGTGACACTGCAGATGCTGTCTGAGTCCTAGATAATAGACCAACAAGTGTCTATTCTATTATTGCATTTCTTAACTTGCATATACATTTCATCCCTTTGTATGCTTCAAACATGGCATTAATAAAAATCTTATTTTCCCATAAACTTTCATTTTAGGAAGTCAAGTCTCCTATAAGCAATAAGCAAGCAAGTGAACAAAGTATCCTTCTCTTCCTTGATTTCTTCTTACCTCAATATTCCAGATTATTCAAGAGAAATGTTTCTACTTGGGTTTTTTTATTTGATAACATCATTTAGAGACACAGAGTATTTAAGATGGCTACCACCTTCTCTCTGAACCTTTAAATGAAGTCAGTTATTCCACACATCTTGTGAAACTTGTGCAGAGAATAAAACTGTGAGCAAGAAAGGATTCCCACACCCCTTACATGCTCAATCCTTAGCTTCCCATCCTGAAATCAGAAGAAGGAGGAGGAGGAGAAGAAGAAGAGGAAGAAGAAGGAGAAGACGAAGAGGAGCACGAGGAAGAGGAGAAAGACGAAAAAGCAGTGATCTGATACTCTTTAACCACTTCTCTTCTCTTCTGTTTAATTTTCACTGAGGGTCCAAACTCAAACGAATCAAGGGTATATGCAGGCAAAAATTCTTGCACACACACTCTCTAAATAATGAACCCTGTAGTGAACACAAACTCTTCCAAAATAAGCAGTAACCCCTGGATCCAGGCAGTGGCTGTCCTGTGGAAATGCAGACCCTGAGGTTTTTAATCAACACATAATAATAGTTTTATTACTAATACCATTTTTCAAGACCGGCTCAGCATTTCTTTTTAAGCACAGCGGGTCAAAAAAAAAAGAAAAAAAAAAAACCATGACTACAGCTATATCACCAATCTTCTAGTCTACACCTGGAAACTTGTTTTGGGACCAGGGATGGAACCTGTGCCATTGCAGTGACAACACCAGTTCCTTAACCCACTAGGCCACCAGGGAACTCAGAGCCTGGAAGTCCTTCTTTTTAAAATTTCACTGTGCAAATGACACTGCCAGGGATAAAAATGACACCCAAACAATTAAGGCCCAGTGGGTGTTGTAGGTTGTATGGTCTATCATTCTTTGAGAGCTCCTCTGCCCTTTCTGGTGGCGTGTTGGTTGGCACCAGTCCTTCAGTCTGTTCCTGAGCCAACACAGCTGAGGGCCAGCCTGTTTCTTACTCCACCCTTCCATGTTGCCAAGAGCTTTCAGATCAGCTCTGTTTAGAAGATGACCACAATGTCCTCCTTTTGCTTCATCCTTATCTCAGGCTGTAGTTTCCTGCTGATTTGCTGGCTTCCAACCCACCTGTTCATCTCCCTGTTCACACTTGATGGTCTCAACATACAGGCTGTGATATATCTATGGTCTGAGGACTGCCACATAAACTTTCAACACATTTCCAGATAATCCTGGCACAGAACTTGTTACTTCTCTAAACCACTGTTGTCCTGGTTCCCTCCCAAGCATCCATTCCTCCTTTTCAAAGTCCTCAAATCAGTCGAATAAAGATTATTTTGATGAGAATCCTGAGGCAAAGAGGTCTCTTGCTGAACATGAATATATGTGAGTAGAATGAAGTCAACAGCACAGGACAAAGAGCAGAAAACAGAAGGAAATGGGCTTCAAGGTGACAGGATTAAGTCCCTTAATCAAGCTATACCTGATTCCTGCCCTCCTTTAGACTTTTCTTGTTGGCCAATAACTTCCTTTTATAGTTTAAGCCATTTTGAATTGAATTTTTTGTTATTTGAACTAAAAGAATCATAAGAGTCCTTTATCCATTATCCAACTAATCCAGACTCTTGCTCTAAGGCAGCTGATTATAACAACACTGACCATAGCTACTGCACAAAGTGGAGAGGAGGACCTCAAGGGTTATAGATTCTGTTATCAAGACATTCCTGGATTTAGAGTGAATTTGGAATTGATTTCTGAAAATTCAGCAGAAAAGAACTACTTGACTGGGGAAAGTGCAAGGTAAATGAATACGGCAAATTGAAAAACTATGGCCCCAGGGAGTTCCCATTGTGGCTCAGCAGTAACGAACCCTACTAGGATCCATCCCTGGCCTCACTCAGTGGGTTAAGGATCCAGCATTGCCAAGAGCAGTGCTATGTGTTGCCGACACAGCTCAGATCTGGTGTTGCTGTGGCTGTGGTCCAAGCCAGTGGCTCCCATTTGACCCCTAGCCTGGGAACCTCCATACGCCATGCATGTGGTCCTAAAAAGACCAAAAGAAGGAAGGAAGGAAGGAAGGAAGGAAGGAAGGAAGGAAGGAAGGAAGGAAGGAAGGAAGGAGAGGGAGGGAGGGAGGGAGGGATTGAGGGAGGGAGGGAGGAAGGCAGGCCCCAAATTGTTCCCATCCCAGTACGTGCACCCTTTTGCAATGTAGCTTTGTCCTCCCTTCCCGGGGCGGAGTCCACCTCCTCCCTCATCCTTGAATTCAGACTAATGTTCTTGATGGGCTTTGCCCAAGGCAAAGGCAGTAATGCCAAGCAACTTCCAGGATTAGAAAGAGGCCTAAGGAGACCCTGAAGCTTCTGCTCTTTCCTTGAGACCATCACACAAGGAGAGCACTCTAGTCTCCTGGGGGATGAGAGGCTGTGTGGAGGAAAACTTAAGTTCCTCACTCAAGGGCCAGCACCACACTGACTCACAGATGCCTGAGTGAAATCATTTCAGCCTTTCCTGCCCCCTCCCCACAGCTGAAAGTATCCATTCTAGTGAGCCAAGAAAGCCAGAAAATGATTCTCTCAGGAAACCCTAGGGAATCCTGATAAATAATAAATCGCTATTGTTTTCACCCACTGAATTATGGGAGGACTAGATCTTCAGCAGAATCTGACTAATCCAAACAAGTTTAAAGAAAGGACATTAATTAAAGAATTTTCTAATATATACCATAACTCTTAAAATTTTTTATCATAGGTGAAGAATAATCCCCTACCCAAAGGGAGAAATAAGGAATTTGAGCTCAGAGCCAGAAAATTCACATCAGAAAAACTGATAGGGAACAGATTAACATGACAACAGAGACAGAATCTTGTATTATCCATTCAAGGACCTGTGTACACATTCTTAAAAATGAGACAGAAACTGTGCAAATCTCACTGAAGTGACGGACACATCTCTTTCTGTGATTATAAAAAACATTTTCTTTTAATATTTATAGTATATAGAAAGATTCACAAGAGAATTAGGAAAAGATTACTGAAAAGGAAAAAAAAAAAACATACTTGCTAAGTTGAATCAATCTGTAGAGCAGGAAGATGAATTTTTATCCTTAGTATATTCTGATAGCTTGGTAGTATTACCGAAAACAAATTACTGACATTGTAAAAGCATTTTTTTCTTCCTAAGTAAATGTTGTTTTTTCTGAATTTGTAAAGTGATTAGTGTAAAAGATGGAAGGCAAGGTAGTCAGTTTTCCCGCCAACAAGATTCCTAAGTATTACTGAATAGTGTAAGTATGAACATAGACTTGGGCGGACGTATTTTCTGGGTCTAATGTAAATGTGTTTCTGAGAAGGAAGTAATAACAAGACACTTGTCTTAGCACCTTGGAGCTTAGGGTTTTCAGGAGAAGAATCAGTGCAAAATGATCATCTGCATCATAAATAAGGAGCCCCTGTCCCCATCTGCCTGCCTCCATCTGAGTGGTCTTGTAGATTACTTGATTCTCTTAATACAGCCACGTCATAGGTACTTATTAACATGCTGGGCCTATGGCTCTAAAAGAACCAACAAGATCCTTCTCCCATGTGGTATACTGTGGAATAAAGAGACTACAGGAAAGGAAGCAAGGACATATCCTGTGAAGTTTTGAAGACACAGTAAGAAATGCATACAATGTTATTCTCTGGGTCATGGAGAGCCAATGGCTGACTTAAAGCTGGGAAAGGACAGGATCTTTTCTCATTTTTAGAAAACCAGCCTGGCCACTGTGTGGAGAATGGAATGCTGACGCGCAAGAGTAGAAACAGGCAGGCCAGGTGGGAGGCTACGTAAGTCTCTGTGGTTTGGACGATGAGGGCACCGACTCTAATGTGGTTTTGTTGTGTATTAGCTCTGCAGCCCAGGGCAAGTAGCTTAACCTCTCTGTCTCATTTGTAAGGTGGAGATAATGACAATGCTCATTTTGCAGAGTTGCTGGGAAGAGGCTTAGGACCTTGGTATGTTATAAATGCTCTATGCATATTTGTTTTAGCAGAATTGCAACTTGGGTGAGGGGAGCACTAGTGAAGATGCAGAAAAGAGGTAGAATCTGGGTAGGTTTTGGAGATGATGCCAATCCAATGTGCTAACTGTTTGATACTGAAAACATGGAAACTGATGACTCAAATGTATGCACCTTATGATATTTTTATAGCTTTGTATATCCTTTTGGATAAGAAGTGAGTCATCAAAGAACAGGACTAATCTGTCATGCAGTCAGAGAATTTTAATCTGAAAAAGAACTGAGAGCAAACTCGGTTTATTGTTTTTCCCAAAGTGCTGCACAAACCCAAGCGTTCTTAAAACTTCTCAGCAGTGGAGTTCATGACAAGACCATTTGGGGCCCCGCACAATGCCTTCCTCCTAGCAAGCATTTTTGGTAAGCATTGCATCTTCTGAAACATTCACCAGACATGAATGGAAAGGAAGAGAAAGAAACCAAGTAATTATAATGTTCATTTGCAAGCCATTAAATTCCTTCAAATTTTGTTTTCTATCTATATATTATAGCAACCAACTAAAAATTCACTATCAGACTTCCCTGTCTTAAAAATCCATTTTTCCATCCCTCATCAAAGAATTGGTTGAATCACCCTTTGAGTTAATTTCTAGTCTCCAACAATGCTTCTGAACTCTCTTCTTTAACCTCCTCCCAAACTTATTCACCCTCGGTATTCATTCCGTAAGAAAAAGAGTATAAATCTTTGTTTCCACTGACTGATACTTCCAGGGTCACAACTTTATCTTTCCACAACTAAAATTACTCACCAAGATTTTTTCTAAACAAAGATGTTCCTCTTTTAAGAGAAATTTTAGTTGCTCTCATGAAAAAAAAAAACCTAACATTTTATATCTGCTGTCTATTCAAGCATAGGTAGGAACTAAGCTAACCAGCTTCAGGGGCCACCTACCAACACCAAGATGACTCATAATTAAATTATGGCACCCATCCTGGTGTGACCACCTCAGGGGCTGTCCAGGTGGCATTGTTACCCTGAGGAGTCAATCTGATGGTTCATGCTCTCAGGCTAACGTTTGACTCTCGGTGTCAGCCACCAGGTGTGCTCCTTGTTCTGGGCGGTTCAACTAATTTGGATCAAGACGCTAAGCAGTAGCATGGTGGGGGTGAAAGGCAGATTGATTCCTATGTAAAGTATGTTGGCAAGGACAACAACAAACAGAATTGTATCAGTTGTCACTCTGGCAAACTTCTAGGAGTTAGAAAGCTGATCAGGACACCAGCACAGAAGGTCAATCCTCTGTGGTCTGAAGCACAGAGGTCAGAGGAAGAGTCACTGTGACTCAGTGAGGTAGGAGGAGACTTGCAGTCCACACAGAATTACCAGACTGAGGCCAGCGAGATTTTCAGCTCCAGACCCTGGAAAGAAATCCTGAGACACAGTCTTCTTTGGCAATGACTGTCTCTGACCCTGCAAGTTGAGGACATCTGTGGTGGGTAATGCTGAGGAAGGTCAACATGACAGGTTGGAGTTTACATAAAAAGTGAAGGCTATACTTATTCTATTTAGTGGCAGCTTTAGAATTAGACTTTTAAAATTCAAAATGGTAATATGAAATGACAAGGCTCCTTGTGTTCATGAAGAATCCTCTATTCCCTAAAGTTATGATTTTTAAATAGATTAGACTATCTGAATTCTGATTAATCAATTATTATTAATTGAGGATTATGTGTGTGTGGTTTCATACCTCTGATGATTGGTTGCTTCAATGTGTCGCATATTTGTGGAGAGAGCTTAGGAAACTCTCAATGATGGCAGAAGATATCTTCACATTTTCTGTTACCACACATCATCCATATGAATGAATGAGTGCATATGTTGGTGTATGGGTGTGGATCCACACGTGTAAAAGAAATAAATGTGAATTGTATATCTTTGTTTCGAAATGTGACAATCCAAAGCAAAAAGATATACATGATGGTCTTCGTCCACACCCCCTATAATTCCAGGCACTTGTGTTGGACTTTGCTATAACTAGGTCTAGACTTTGGACACACTCCAAGGCCAAGACAGACATAAAGAAAGGTGAGCAGAGTTAAGACTGATAACGGCAGGTCTATAGGCTGCCTTCATCATGACGCACTATGAAGAGATAATCCAATTCAGGTGGAGTTATACTTTCCTCTCAAAGGAGCCTTTTGAATTACAATTTTCATATGAAACGTCACCAAAATTGGATGGGAAAGAAAGAAAAAGAAACACAAACAATATAGGCTGCTAATAAGTCATCGTTCTTATGATAATAATTAGAATAGGTGACTAAAAAGTCTCAGTCTTAAGTAAATTGTTGAACTACTCCGTTTTATTTTTCATGTGTTTCTCCCATTCGTCACCAATTATTGAAAGCTGTAAGCTTTTCTATTGTTTGACCAATAATAGTGAAACCAACCAAGACACTCTCTACCTTTTTTTTTCCATTTGACCTCAAACATCTATACCCTATTTAGATTAAGCCATTTAGTTGTGCCTATAGCAATTGAATGCCATGTCTATTACTCCCATTAACATTTAGGAGTCTGTGAATTTACAGCCATTGGTTTTCCTCACCCAAGGTAGACCATCTCTGATCATGCTGCTCCTTCTAGAATTGCTCTGAGTCACATTCGCAACTTTCCAAGTCTCAGCTTCCAGGAAGGTGCTGCCTTCACTCTGCCATCTGTGAAATGTCAAAAGGACCATAAAATCAATTTGCATAAATGGTTATTATTAATGAAAATAGTTTCCCATAGCCTTACACATTGTCTAAAATCCCTACCACATCATTTTATAAGGTCTATCATTTGATACATTATCTCAATGAGTTTATCTGTTTAATTAATTCATTATTTGCACAGCCTAAGGCAAACTGGATTCAAGTAAAGAAGGAACAAATTTCGGTAGAAATACAAAAAGAAGCACAATTGTCCCCAGAGTACAGCTCATAGTCAGTCAACACCCATCACGACCCTTCTGTGCACTGGGTACCCCTGGGCAATGGAAATCATGTGCTGAAAAAAGGAACTAGATTCTGACCTCAGGAGACTGCTGAATATAACTAGGAGATTACCAAGGGAAGGTTCAGAGAGAAATGAAGGAAACATTTTTTTTGTCTTCCAAGCAATTTCATGAAAACCTCTGACCAAGTCTTCCAGAACCTCAGCACTAAAATTATCCCTACCACTGAAATATTATTTTCATTAATGTACTATTTGTATTAGTACAATAATATGGACTAATGCTTCATGTAGGGAGAAAATTTCGATCGTATCTTTCCCATGGAGGAAAAATGGCATTCCATTGATTGTGCCTGGGAAGAATCAAGGGCTCCGTGTCCTAAATGGTTTTGAGCTTATATAGTAATTTACAGGAAACTGATGTTGTGTACTCAGGTTAGAGTTGAGAGCTAATTCTGTAACACAGAAGTGTTTTTTAAGATATCAGTGAGGTTGACTCATTTTAAGATAAACCACAAGGCTGTAGAGCAAATGTTGCTTAAAAGGAAATGTATTCCCAGCATCACATTAAAGCTGCTGCTGCTGAGACCAATTTAGGAAATTTTGAAAAAGCAGATTCTACTTTCCAGTTCTTCAGCTCCCTTTTCTTAGTTTTAAATCTCAAGTATTCAGAGGAAAGATCCCACCAGAAGGAGGTCATGGAGTCAGGAGTTGGAGAGTGGTTTTTACAGACTGCCCTCGTCCTTCCTTCTCACTTTTCCCTTTTCATCATTTTCTTTGTTTTGGCTGATCAAAAACTTCAGCTGGCTGAGATCACAGAGGGGCCACCTGCCCCCTGGGCTCAGAAGCCTGATTTCTCCCCTCTTTTTCTAAAGTCATTCTGATCATAAATGAAGGAAAAATGGAGTCAAATGGAAAAGAAAAAAAAGACTGCAATAAACAAAGGCAACAAACACAACATAGCCCCACCCAAAATAAACACAGACAGAAGCAATTAAATGTAGGGATACTTTATTTTCTCAATCATGTAACTTAAAAGGGGGGGAAATAGGATATGTTATTTTAAATATTTTCAAATTATATGTCAAAAACTTCAAGTATGAAATCAACTCTGAAATTTGCCTCTTGCTGATGACTGTAGCTTGGCAAATACAAAACTGTTTGCATCTGCATCCTAATTACCTTCTTATGATGGAATAATTCCTTAAAATATTGATGTCAGTCAGGTTCTCCATTACCTAGAGGAGTTCTAGCCTTCTTTTAAGGCTCAGCTCCTATTTACTTTCTTGGGCAGCCCTCCCTTATGCATGGTTCCTGAATCCTTAAGCACTTGTCTCTGTAATTTGTGTTTCCTACCCATCATGGACCACTTTGGTAGTTCTGTGTGTGTTTATCTCCCATATCATACTAACGCCTCCTTAAGGACAGAGTACCCCACTTCTTCTGTGTCATCCATAATCTCTACCACCATTCCTTGGTCATCATCATCATTATAGCAATGAAATAAAGCACAGTGTTTGCATGAATAATATCAACTCAACCTGAGAATAATCCTGCAAGGAAACTGATGGGTTAAGCAACTCACTCAAGGGTAAATATTCATAATCAACAATAATCAAGCTATTTACTAAATTGTCACCCCCTAATCAGTGATTCCTAATTTCTCCCACATCACAGTACACGCAGGAGCTGCTATGTGTGGATGGCACTCTGGAGAAAGTGGGCTGCTGGTGACTGGGAGTAACTGGCCCAGGCTGATGGAAATGCATGTATCAGCATGCCTGTGGCCCATGTCTGCACACCCAGCAGAGCCCAGCTGCTGAATCAGTCCTTGACTGTTCAGGTGGAATAAGAGTAGCAACAGATATTGGAATCTATTAATTAATAGACTAATAATTAATTAATCCACTAGAAGACAGGAACGGTAGGAAATCCATAAGTCCAGGCTGGAAAGGGAGGTCACCATAACCAAGAAAGTAGTAACAGACATGGGAAAGCTGAGGGACAAAATCAGGATTAGCTGACACTGTAGATATAAAGAATGGTTTCTCTAGAAGTGAATGAGAGTTAGAGGAATTCTAAGAGATGAAGAGATGGATGGCATGGCCCGTGTTGACTAAAGAAGTGATTTAGAAGTTCCTGGAAACAAGATATGAACCAGAGTTTTAAATGTCATCAAGATAGATGATGAAATTGCCTTAGATGGTTGTTGGAAATGGGATAGAAGCCTTGAAGTTATTGAGATTTTAATTTTTTCTTTTAAGTGCTTGCTTATGTACAGCAAGTAAATCATGGATTCTAATGAATAAATGATTAGATTCTCACCTTTTGTGTGAAAATATTCTCCAAATGTCTCAGGGTTATGACAGCTCAGTCTGCATGGCAACAACCAAAATTTACCCTTCTATTTACAGCTTCCCCATTCTGTTATGATACAAATATGTTTGTTTCCTGTTGAAGAAAAGCAGTGTTTTCTTTCCAATGATAAAGAGTCTTAGTTTATGGCAATCCGTAAAATGCATTAGGTGAAATGAGATTTTTTTTTTTTTGCTTTTCCTCGCCTTTTATGGGAAAAAATTCAATAGCTTCACATTATATGTGAACATTTGCTCACAACTTTCCTATTTAGAAGCTATTATAAAATAGTCAAATGGGAAGTAAATGTTCTCTGTATTTCACAAACCACTTACAGGAAGGCAAAAAAGCAGATAACAGATTTGAGAACGTGTGAGAAGAAATGCAGGGCATGCCAAGAACTGAAGCAAGTGTTAGTAATGAAGAGGCTCGTCAAGATTTACACCACTGCACTTCATTCCATTTAAAATGTGGTTTCCCAGGTTACCTGCCCTTAGATAATCATTATCTAGAGCAGTCACCTTAGTTCTTATGTCAGTTGTCCTCAGCATTAAAAAAATCTATATTGGCAGCATTAAACTCCCTGAAAGAAAGACTCCCTGAAAGGATGCAAGTTTTGTGGAAAAAAAAAAAAATGTTTGGGATATAACTGGAGAGGGAGCTCATGATGGAATCCAGCCTGAAAAGGCATTTACCAGGAAGATAAGCAGTGATATTGTCAAAAGCGTGGTGCGTATTTTACCATGACCAGTTCTTGGCTGCTCGATTCCAAGGCCACCCCGCCTGACGAAATTTTGTCCAAAGTAAGTGCATTTGTTATGTAAAGAGGTACCGTTCAAAATACTGTACATGTCACTATCCATCCTTTGACGTACATGAAGATTATCTATAATTAGAGTTGTAAATGCCCAACTATATGGAATCGTTACCCTATAGAATATCCACACAACACAATACAATGAGGCTAATTAAAAAAATCCGCGTTCCTGAAGAATATTTGATCACGTGAAAATGTTCACATTATATTGTCAAGTAGAAAGAAAAAGCAGGGACTTCCCGTCGTGGCGCAGTGGTTAACGAATCCGACTAGGAACCATGAGGTTGAGGGTTCGGTCCCTGCCCTTGCTCAGTGGGTTAACGATCCGGCGTTGCCGTGAGCTGTGGTGGAGGTTGCAGACGCGGCTCGGATCCCGCGTTGCTGTGGCTCTGGCGTAGGCTGGCGGCTACAGCTCCGATTCAACCCCTAGCCTGGGAACCTCCATATGCTGCCGGAGCGGCCCAAGAAATGGCAAAAAGACAAAAAGAAAAAAAGAAGGAAAAAGCAGGTTTAAAACTAGAATAGTTGATTTGATTCCAATTGATAAATAAAATGTATGTGTGGGCCTATAAAAGACAAAGACATTGGACAGCAAGACAATTCATAAAAATGGTGGTTCTCTCAGCTTGTGGAATTAGAGATGATTTTTATCATATTTTTTCATGTTTCTCATTGTTTCCCAAATGTTCTGCCGTAGATGTTTATGGTAGATTATTTAATCTGAGTTTTTTAAAACATTTGCTGGGCTCAAGCCTGGCGTTCAAACAAGTTTGGAATTGGGGAGCCAGAAGTATGGTAGTTGAAGCCATGGCACGGATGAGATTGATCACCTAGGGAACACGTTTCAAAAAACTCACTATTAAATTATGGCATCCAATCATCCTGGGTAAATCCTCATTAAAAATTGAATGAGGACAGCAAAGAAAGGAATAAAACAGTAAATGTATAACAATTAGCTATATATACCATACTCTGTACACCCCTAATAGGAATTACATCTCCTTGAAAGACACTAATTTGGTAAAAAAAAAAAAAAAAAAAAAAGCATCAGGCTTTAGCATCTCACACACACACCCAACTCCAAGTGCACACATACTAAAGATGTGATGTGGGCTAGTCACTTAACTTTAAATCTATTTTTCCACTGGAAAATGTGCAGATAATATTTCTTACCTCGCTGGATAGATATGAGGATTAAATGAGATAAATGGTGAAAGCATTTTTTATATAGTAGGTACTTAAAAATCATTAGGTATCTCCTTGCCCACTATTCCAACGGTCAAGTGTCTATAGGTGATACACAAACATTGAGACGGAACTATGCCAAAAAGTAAAAATAAATAGATTTAAAACACCAAAAAGTTGTATGGATTATTGTCTCAAGATCCAATACAATAAAATCAAACACTTAACATGTCATAAAATACAAAAACTTATACAAACACGTTTCCCACAATAGTAATTATTTGAAGAAAAATTTAAGATTGCTTTTATAAAATATTTAGAAATCACTGCAGATGGAAATACTACATATCTGATCACAGAGATACAAGCGAAAGAAATTTTACAGGTGTATTTCTATATAGTATGGTATGAGTCCAGTAATTTTTTTTTCAAAGAAAAAAATCCTTCCTAGCTATGCTACCTCTCTTTTTATGTCAACATGTGTGTATAGGTGGCCTGAGTTGGGGGGGGGGGTCTTTAAAATTTAGAAATTTGGGATGACCACTGAAGGATCATAAAATTTTCCAGCAATCCATAGTGGGTGGACACTATTATTTCTAGAAATACTGATGTCTATAATAGGTTAAAATGATTTACACAGTGGAAAGATAATAGATGTATGACAAATCCCAAAGTTAATTTTGCTGGAAAACCAATATAAAATTTAAATAGCAAGTCTAATAACGGGAAAAAAAAACCTATATTAAAATAAGAATGGAGGATTTCCGTCATGGCTAAGTGGTTAACAAATCCAACTAGGAACCATGAGGTTACGGGTTCGATTCCTGGCCTTGGCTCAGTGGGTTAGGGATCTGGCCTTACCTTGAGCTGTGGTGTAGGTTGCAGACACTGCTCGGATCCCATGTTGCTCCGATTAGACCCCTAGCCTGGAAAACTCCATATGCCGAGGGTGCAGCCCTAGAAAAGACAAAAAGACAAAACAAACAACAACAACAACAACAACAACAAAGAATGGAGAGGAATTCCTGTTCTGGCTCAGCAGTAACGAACCTGACTAGTATCATGAGGACGCGGGTTAAGAATCCAGTGTTGCCACAAGCTGTGGTGAAGGTCACAGATGTGGCTTGGATCCCATGTGATGTGGCTTTGGTGTAGACCGGCAGCCACAGCTCCAATTTGAACCCTAGCCTGGGAACTTCCATATGTTGCAGATGAGGCTCTAAAGAGACACACACACACAAAAAGCTGGAGAAGAAAATAAGATTTTTTAAAGTATTAAAATGTAATAACCACACTTAATTACTCAATTGAGCAAATGGCTGAAATTCTATAAATTATTACAAAATGTGAAAGTTGACGTGAGTTAAAATATCTATATAGGCCATAAATAGAAAAGAAATTGTGAAACATTTATTAAAAATCTATCTCTAAAATACATAAAATATTGAGTTAATAATTATTAGAAATATTACAGAATAAAATATTTTCATGTTAGGTAATTTATTGCAGAACACTAAAAACTAATGGGAGCCACTTAGTTTATTCCATGAGGAAAATATGATACAAACCTTAAGCTTGATAAGGGTATCAAACTGAGGTTATCTATGTAAAAAAAATCTATTAAAATTGATAAATATACCAAGCAGAGGAATGTAGAAATAAATATTTAAAATTTTTAAAAGTAAGAGCCAAGTTGTTTAAGATATATTTGGTTACCATAATTAACTGATTGAAAATGAATCTCTCTAGCTGTTGGTATTGGTAACTTTGGCCACTAGGGGAATTTTTGCAAATTATTTTGAGTCTGTAGTTTCCCTTTTAAATGTTGGGAGATTTTAATTTTGTTTTGTATTTTTTGTTTCAAAATGTATTTCATTCTTGTTAACAATATCTTAATGTATTTTATGTTGTGTCATTTATTTTGTTGATGTTCTCTGCTATTTGTAATAATTAAAAGTTGGAAACAATAAAGATGACCAATAATAGGAAAATGACTAGGTAAATGATGGTACAGTGGAACACGATAAATGTGAATGGATTTGCATATAACATTAGTTATGATCTTGGAGAAATTTACCCATTGCTGTAGAAAGATGATCATGAAAACAGACAATATTGTACATGTCTTTGTAAACAAAATTTAAATATGATTGTATGTGTGTTGGAAGGAAAAAGATCTGGAAAAGTAAACAAGAAAATACTCATAGTAATAGACTCTTGGCGGATTGTATGATGGATGTTCTTTTTTGTCTTCTTATTGTCTATTTTTTTGCACATTGAGAAAAAAGATTAAAACCTATGAAAAGAAAATATTTAAAATACTATTTAATTCCAAGCTTTAAGATTTTTAAAGCATTTTAAATTCAATTAATTTTAATGACATATTTCTTCCCCTTTAGGGGAAGTTTTTCAATAATTTCCAACAATTATGTTTTAAAATCATTCTCAACTAAAACACACTAAATATTTTTAATTACTTCATGCCAAACAAGTGTCATTTTTTAAAAAGTGACCGAAATTGATCCAGAGTTGACCACTGACAATAGGGATAAATCCCACTTAAAATAAGAGTGATGGGGAATATTTGTTTTAGGGTTAATTTTATTTTTATGAACATTTCATTATGATCAATTTGTTTCTCCTCAAATTGCTTTCAACCAAACCCTGTGCCACACCATGCTCAAGAAAGTTTTCTCCTAGAAACATATGGATGCTGCAATAATAATAAAGCTATTAGAATAATTATCATAGGCATAAGAGGAACCAGAAAATTAACAATTCTGATAATTTTGTGACAACTCCAGTTCATACTCCAAATTTTAAAATTTTTAATAAGAATATAATCTTTTTTCTCAACAAAGAAAATCTATCTTAAACCAAAAGTTCAGCATTAAAAACTCTAAAAGCAGGTCTTCCCAATGTGGTTCAGCAGGTTTCGAACCCAACTAGTATCCATAAGGATGCAGGTTCGATCCCTGGCCTCACTCAGTGAGTTAAGAATCTAGCGTTGGCACAAGCTGTTTTGTAGATCACAGACGCAGCCCAGACCCGGTGTTGCTGTGGCTATGGTGTAGACTGGAGGCTGCAGCTCCTATTCGACCTCTAGCCTGGGAACTTCCGTATGCGCGGATGTGGCCCTAAAAAGAAAGAGAAAAAAAAAAACCTCTAAAAGCATTTTCACCAAATTTAAAATCAACAACGAAAAACAAAAAATGGTGCTCACTCTTCACAATGCCATAATGAAAAAATTAGAATTCTTAATTCTGGAAAAGAAAAAAGTATTAGATTCATTATCAGATGACATTAATGTATATCGACAGGAACTATAGGAATTTGTTTAAAAATTCTAGAGTAGAATGTGGACACCTGGGTAGCCCTATATTTATCTATAGCTATATTCCAGATAAACACACAAAAATCAAAGTGTTCTTCAATTTCTACTTACTTGGCTGAAATACATATTGGAGCCAAAATAATCCAACTCATGGTAACAGAAAATATTTTTTTAACATTTTAGGAATAAATTTTGGAAATATGTGTGTTATTATAAAGCAATCCATAATATAATTAAAACATAATCTCTGCTGAATGGGAAATAATAGTATTTAGATGACTATTCTTAAAGCAAGTTATAAAGTTAATTAAGCTTTATATGAAATTCCAGAAAGATTCCTTTTTTTTTTTTCTTTATAGGGCTGTACCCACATGGAAGTTCCTTAACCCATTGAGCAAGGAGAGGATTGAACCCACATCCTCATGGATCCTAGTCAGGTTTGTTAACCACTAAGCCACAAAGGGAGCTGCCTCCAGAAGGATTCTTATTAAACAAAGAATATTTCTAAAGTTCATTTGGACAAGCCCACAGAAATGATATTTAAGAAATTCCTAAAGAAAAAAGATAAGAGAGAAAACTGGTCCATATATGACACACATTTAAAGACCTCAATAATTAAAATCATGATTTTTAACACATAAAAAAAAACTTATTTGTAGCCACCTTTGTAAGTCTGTCATTAATTCTGTGACTCGCAACAATTTTTATTCCAAAGAGTGTATCTTCAAACAATATTTCTACTTTTGGTATCTTCCCCACACTGACTTATAATATTTATTAATTGGTACTTATTCAAATTACAAATAATTCACTAGAATGATCACTGCTTATATTTGAAAATGATAAGAGACCTCGAAGGACGCCATCGTACTACTTGAGAATGTGTCTTAATGGTCAAGTACAATTCTGAATATTTTCCACGTATCCGAAACTAGTATCTCTCTAATCTGTGAAGGTATAGATGATATTACAAAGGGAAACATCTTGAAAATTTTAAACATATTGAAGGCATTTGCTTGTACACATTTTTAAAAAGTCATTGCAAACAGCAACCAAATGAATGTCAAATCCAAAATGTATTATCAGATATTTCATCATTGGTCCTCCCATTTATACTTCTCATATGGTTGCTTATGCAGAAGCAAGGAGAGGAGGCCAAATGGAGGGAGGCTAGAGGGAGGTAGAAACAGAAAGTCAACAAAGAGGAATCTAGATGCCATGATCCCAGCAAAAGGAAGGGGACCAAACAAAATTGACATCCTGAAAGCCAAAAGAAATGGAGGACATGTACATTGTTAAATACTGCATGAAGGAAGAAAATAAGACCATTTAGGAGGAATGAGAGCAGAAGTGGAGGTATTGCTTCATCTAGAAAACTTGGCACTGAGTTCTTATGAACCCACAAGGAGTCTTAACCTCACTTGAAATTAAAGAGGTTGAAATAATCAGGTTGGGATTTCAGACAATTTTTGCACTTTGCTATGCACTCATTAATTAAGCTTAATTAACATACATCGCTAAATAGCCAAATTCTTATTTCATTTATCCATTTATTTGGCAGTTCATAAATTATATATAAAGTCATGAAAATGTCAAGTTAGACAGAAATGTATGGATCATCTAGTCAAGTTTTTAAATATTACACACTAGAATATTAAATCTCATTATTTAGACAAAAGACCCTATTTCAATCACATCAATGTTTTATGCATTTATTTGCAATCTTGTGTGTCATACTTTGAAATTCTTTTTTTAAAAGATTTATGAAAATCACCTGGAGGTGATACTGTTTTAATGATAATTCTTTTTTTTTTTTTTTTTGGCCATACCCCCAGCATGTGGAAGTCCTCCAGCCAGCGATCAAACCCGGTGCCACAGCAGCAACACTGGGTCCTTAATCTGCTGTGCCACAAGAGAACTCCTTCAGATTACTCTTAATAGTATTCCAGCAAAGTATCAAGTAGCTCGGAGGAAGTAAAATATGTTAGAAAGGTAAAAAGCATCCCCCAAAGCAGGGTCACCTTTCCATTTCTCCTCTCCAGTCAATTCTGCTTATCCCAAGCCACCTAATATTTCATCAAAATTATGATTTGGTGCTACTTTCCTTGATTTTTATCTTATCTTTTTCTTTCTTTTTTTTTTTTTTTCTCCTTTTTTTCTTTTTAGAGCCCCACCCATGGCATATGGATGTTTCTAGGCTAGGGTCAAATCGAAGCTACAGCTGCTGGCCTACACCACAGCCGCATCAACAAGGGATCCCAGCTGAGTTTGCAACCTACACCACAGCTCACAGCAATATTGGATCCTTAACCCACTGAGCGAGGCCAAGGATTGAACCCACATCTTCATGGATCCTAGTTGGGTTCATTAACCACTGAGCTAAAAGGGAACTCCAGTTTCTTTTTCATTGATTTCTACTTTTAATCTTATTATTCCCTTTCTCATACTTTACATTTAATGTAGTTTTTTCTAGGTTTTTTAGGTAGGAGCCTGTATAACAATTGTAGGCTTCTTTCTTTTCTTGTATAAACCATTAAATTTGTATGTTTCACATTAAACATTGCTTTAGCAGGGCTCTACAAATTAGAATGTGTCATGGTTTCATTTTCACTTAGTCAAAATATTTTCTGAACCCTTCTATAACTTCTTTGACCCATAGGTTATTTAGAACTCTGTTGTTCAATCTGCAAAAAGTTGACGATTTTGCAAATATATGTTATTGGTTTCCATTTTGATTCTATTGTGATCACAAAATGTATCTTTATTATTTCAATATTTTTTTATTTATTCAGATTAGTTTCATGACCCAGAACATGTTCTATCTGTGAAAATTTCATGTGCACATTCTCTGTTGTTGCTGGAAGTATGCTAAAATATCACCTAGGTCAAGTTCCCTAATGGTTTTCTGCATGCTTACTGATATTCTATCTATTCTGTATCAATTACTGAGAGAGGAGTGTAAAAATATCAGCTATAACTGTAAATTCAACCACATTTCTTTAACAACTGCTGATTTTTGCTTCAGGTATTGTGAAGCTTTATTATTGGGTACCTACACATTTCAGATATTATGACTCCTTTTTCACTTTGAAATGTTTCTCTATCTCTAATAACACTTTTTGTTCTGAAGTATTTTTTACCTGATATGTTATAGCTTCTTCAGATTTCTTATAAGAATTTTGTCATGATATAGCTTATTTCATCTTTCACCTTTAACCAACCTGTTCTTTATATTTAAAATAGATTTATCTTATTCAACATATAAGTGGGTCTTGATTTTCTATTCAGCCTATCTATATCTTTCAATTAGAATTTAAGTCAATGTAATTGTCAATCTATTTGGGCTTAAATCTGCCCTCTTGCTGTTTGTCTCCTCTTTCTCGCACCTGGTTTTGTTTTTCTTTTCCTCTTTTTCTACCTTCTTTTGGATTGCTTATTTGTATTCTGCTTTATCTATATTAGTAGCTTATTATGATAACCCAGTTTACTTATTCCTTCTGTACTGGTTCTAGGATCTACAATAAGCAAATTCAATATATGTCACTCTACCTTCAAATAATATTATATTTCACATAAAATATAAGAACTTTAAAAGAGTGTGCTTTCCTCTCTCATTTTCCTTGTGCTTTTTTGGTCATATGTTTTACATTTTGTATAACCTCACAATGTATTATTTCTTATTTAAATGATTGTTATATTTAAAAAAAAAACTAAAAGCCAAGGAAAAAATTATTTTATATTTTCCCATATAATTATATCCTCCGATGCTCTTGATTCATTCATGTGGATCTACATGTTCACCTGATACCTTCAGCTGGATGATTTTCATTTGACATTTCTTGTAGTTCATGTGCAATAGAGATGAATTCCCCTGTTTTTGTTTAGCTGCAAAAAAAACCCCACAGTCTTGCCTTTATATTGGGAGGCAAATGTTTACTGCATATAAAATTCTAGATTGACAAATTGGGTTTTGTTGGTACAGCACTTTTAAGATGATGTTTTAATGTCTTCTGGCTTGCATAATCTCCAACAAGAAGTCTGTTGTCATTCTTTGTATGTAATGTTTATTCTTTCTGGGTCTTTAAGATTTTATCACTTGCATGCAATAATTAGTTATGAGTATTGTGCTGTTACATAATTGGAGTCTGGATTTTGTTGTCCTTCATTGGAAAGGGTGTTAAGCTTTGTTTTGGGAGACTTTGTTATTTCCAAATAACTAGGTTCTCACAAGGTGACTCTTTAAGCTTTGTTAGGGTGGGTCTAGAAGAACCTTTTCCCTAAATACTGTTTTGCCTTACTACTAAGCTGAGAATACATCAGGGTCTCTATTGAATTTCCTAAATGATCAGAAAGAATGCTCCACTTTAGCTGATCAAAGCTTGACTATCTCTCTACCCTGTGTAAACTTTGGAAGCTATTCAGTTTACAAATCCCTGACCTCGCTCAGTGGGTTAAGAATCTGGCATTGCCACAAGCTATGGCACAAATTGCATATTCAGCTTAGATCTTGTGCTGTGGTGGCTATGGCATAGGCCTCAGATACAATTCCAATTCAACCCCTGGCCCGGGAACTTGTGTATGCTGCAAGTGCAGTTATAAAAAGCAAAAGAGCAAAATAAAATAAAATGCCACCAAATATAATATAGTAATATTTTACATTGACAAAATTACTGTTAGCTCAAATGATAGTATCACACATTTATTGTAGCATAATTTCATAGGATTTTTCACCCCAAAAAATTGAGAATTAATGAAGAATTTCCCATTTATCCCCTACATCATGAATATAGCTTCTGATTTAATAGCATTTGAATGAGAAAAATGTAATCTTTTTATAACAATTCAGTTTATCATAATGTTTACAGAAGTATATGTTGCCAAAAATAGCAATGTTATTATATTTTAATGACTTACCTTTCTTTTTTATTTAACAGAAGGTAAAATTTATTATATTTAAGGAAGAAAAACAATTTGACATTAAGTTCTTTTTAATAAAAAATATGAAAAAATTTGACCCTCTGTTGAAATATTTAAATTATGTGAATTAACCCAAAGCCTAGGGTAATGAAATTATCACTGCTAAAAAAAGGAAAGTTTTATGTTTGCTCGTGTGGGAAGCAAAAGTTGAAGTGTGGATGGCAGACAGGACAGAGATAGAGTCACACTTGGTTATCCCTCTCTACCTAAGACTTTAAGCTAATGAGAGGAAAGGCATCCATCTGGGTAACTTAGTCATTTTGCAGAAAAGGATGACTTCAGAAAAGGAATAAAGGAGGGAAGACTTTTATTCCCAGAAAGGCATGGTAGGAAAAAGTAGGAGATTCTGCAAGAGACTATAGAATAATTGAACAGGAAATGCATAAAATTATTAATATTTATTTGGGGCACCATTACCATTTGGTACACTGCTCTTTGCTCATTTTCCAGGAGTATAAATTTGTCACCCCAAGATAAAAGTATGCTTCTTGTGGAAAAGTAATATGCCGATTCTATCTTATACCCAGAGCTAGACATGTAGTAGGACTTCAAATACCAGTTCAATTCATTTTCTCAGCCTGCTATTCTTTTCATTAAAGTTATTTACTCTTGAATTTTGATCTTCAAGAGACCCATTTTTCTCTCATCTATTACCTAGGGGGGAAAATGATCAAGAGAACTTGAACAGGCCTTATGACTCAGACCCTTAAGAGAAAAGCTTAGTGAAAAGCTTGGAACTTTGTGCTCCAGCAGAAATATGTTTGTTTCTTTTCACCTTTCAGAGGCTGCATATGGGAGAAGTAATGGCAGCTGCTAGATTGCCTGCCCTGACAACAGAGCATCGGGACTCACCCAATTGTTGTTCAGAGCAGGAGCTGTACCTTTATAATCCAGCCTTTTGAATGACCCTTAAGAGCAAGGACAGAGCTGACTACATTTTCTGGGAAGATTAAAAATGAAATCTATTATCGGTAAGAGCAGTCAATACCACACAGATTCCCTGTTTCATCAAACAGTTAATAGTTGGGTTTTATTACAGATAGAATTAAAACCACCTGCTTCTCCACCTTTGACCATTTTACTACTAATAATAATAGCATTGAATTTGGAAGTGAGAACTTTTAAAAGCTTTGTTTGTTGAGAATAAACAGTTCCTATAGTGCGCATCTTGAAAACCTAACTCTTAAAATTATTTCTTTCTTAAATCCTGCATGATTAACATCAGCCTACTCTGAAAACACTTTTTTAAACTGTATTTTTTCCCGTATTCCTTGAGACTTGTTACTATCAGTTGACACCCAAAGGTCTAAATTAGATAGAAAGGAGATGGATGAGAGGGAGGCAAGTCTCAGATCATCCAGATGTTTTTTCATATGACCCTATTCCCCAGTCGCCTCCTAGAATCTAATAGATATGCTCTACTCCAAAGGTACAGTTAAGCATGTGCAAATTACTTTTCTTGACAAATTCTTGTGGAAATGCTATTATGAGCTTCTGGATAGTGTTGAGTTGCTTGTGATATAAAAAGCCATCTACCAAGAACATGGGAAAAAAATGAGTATGCTATAAAATAATGTGTGTAAAAATATCAGAGACCTACCCAATCAAGGAGTAATTAGCAAGATGGAGAACCAAAGAGAGGTCAAGTAATGACCTCAACTAGTATCTTCTTTTTTCCGAAGGCATTTGCTGATTCTGTGTGCAGGAGATCCTAATCATGTGGGCTTTATTCCAAGAGACCAACTTGGAGAAAAGAGAAATACCTATGCTTTTGGTAGTTTCATGAGGCTAAAGAGACACCCTGGAGATTTGAAAGAGACCAAACATATAGCTATTTTTGCCTTCAAGATTTTGCAAAATTATAAAGTGCAGTTAGGAGGCAAAGGAGCTAAGCAAACTGAAGAACAGATTTCAGGACCCACCAGGGAAGGGGTTTTTGACTGCACCACTAAGCCACTTGAAAATCCTGGAGAGATGCACCATGTAATTTTAGGATGAGCCAGGAGGAGACTGAGCTTCACTAGAACTTCAATCCTGGCCTGATTCTCACAATCCCTGATCAGATTAAGATAATCAATGGAGTTCCCTGGTGGCTCAGTGGGTTGAGGATCTGGCCTTATCTCTGCTGTGGCTCTGGTCACTGCTGTGGTGCAGGCTGGATCCTGGCCCAGAAATTTCCGCATGCCGTGGACACCACCAAAAGGAAAAATGATAATCAATTTTTCCTTAAGAGGTGTTCCATATCATCCAGAGCATTTACCACTGAAAGTCAAGGCTAAATTAGCCAAACTGAGAGAAAAAATAATAATAGGCAATAGAAATAGACAAATGATCTAGCTACTGAAGAGAGCAGGCAAGAGTGTTAAAATAACCATGTTTAACATATTAAATAAAATGTGGGAAAACATGAAGAAAATAAATAAAATGAGGGAGAATGTCACCAGAAAGTTGGAATAAAAGAGAATGAAATGAAAATTTAAATGCGCAATATCTAAAATGGATTTAATAGCAAATTGAAGAGATAATGGCCAAAAATTTTTTTTGAATTTTTGAAGGCTATCAACCCCAGATTCAAGAACCTCTGTAAACTCAGTAGGACAAGGACAAAGGATTCCCCTTGGGGTATCATAATATAAGGGCTGAGAGAGGAGCAAGTAGAAGACAAAGGCAGAAACACAGAAGAGATGTCTGAAAAGCAGCAAAAGGAAAAAGGTAAATTACCTTCAAATAAGAAACAATGAGATGGAGAGCTGAGTTCTCAATAGAAATATGGAAATAAAGATATTTTCAGATAAATAAAATATGAAAAGTTTTTGCTAAGAAACAAAACTTTACTAAAGGAAGGAAATTGATTTAGATTTTTGATGACAAAGAAATGTAGATACATTAAATTAAAATTTTAAGTGTTATTTATGAGAGCTATATCTTAAATATAAAATCAAAATGTTTAAAAGTAAAGGGATAGAAAGTGTATACAATGACAACACTAACCAAAAGAAATCTACTATTTTTATGTTACTATCAGAGCGTACTTTAATACAGAAAGCATTTCTAGAGATAAATAGAAATATTTCATAACGATAAAACATCAGGGAGTTCCCGTCGTGGCGCAGTGGTTAACGAATCCGACTAGGAACCATGAGGTTGTGGGTTCGGTCCCTGCCCTTGCTCAGTGGGTTAAAGATCCGGCGTTGCCATGAGCTGTGGTGTAGGTTGCAGACACGGCTCGGATCTTGCGTTGCTGTGGCTCTGGCGTAGGCCGGTGGCTGCATCTCCAATTCGACCCCTAGCCTGGGAACCTCCATATGCCGCAGGAGCGGCCCAAGAAATAGCTAAAAAGACAAAAAAAAAAATCAATCCACCAGGAAGTTATACAATTTAAAAATCAATATATTTTCAATAATAAAATAGAAGTATATGCAACAGAATTAATGAATTAAAAAAGAGTAGACAAATTTAAACTTACAGTGAGAGACAAAACATTCCAAGTATCTGATAGAACAGGAAGATAAAAAGATATAAATAGATTAAAAAACTTAATTAAAAAATTTAAGTTAATTGACATACATAGAACATTGTCTTCACCAACCACAAAATACATATTTTTTTTCATCTATATGTGGAATACTTAGCAAATTAACCATATGCTTCAATATAGAAGAAGCCTTAAGAATTTCAAAGCATGGATTTTACTCAGAGTATGTACATTTCCAATGGAGAAATTAAACTAGAAATTAATGAGAGACAGTAACTAGAAAGCCACCAATTGTTTACAACTAAACAGCTAATAACACAGAAATCAAAGGAAAATCACAAAAAAATAGAAAATATTTTAATTGAACAATTATGAAAATATCATATATCAACACTAATGGAACTCAGCTAGAATTCTTAGACTAAAACTTGTAAACTTCAAAGGATATATGTAGAAAGAAAAAAGTTGAAAATCAATAATATAAGATTACACACTAATGAAAGAAACAAAGCAAGTAGAAAAAAGAAAGTAAGTAAAATAATAGGAAAAGCCAATGTAATAGAAAAACGGAAATACATATAAAAAAATCAAGAAAGCAAAAAACAGAGTTCCCACTGTGGTGCTGCAGGTTAAGGATCTGCTGTTGTCCCTATGTGGCTTGAGTTGCTGCTGAGGCATGGGTTCAGTCTCTGGCCTGGGAACTTCCAGATGCCTTGGGTGAGGCCATAAAAGAGAAAAAGAAGAAGGGAAAAGAAAGCTAAAAGCTGGTCTTTGAAAATATTAATAGAGTTAATGAATTTTATTATTATATATTGATTTATATTCACATATTGTCAAGGCCCAAGACAATCTGGATTAACAAGTAAATAGAATAATTAGTAAAAATTTAGGTTTTTTTTTTTGGCTCTTTAGGGCCGCACCAGAGGCATA
The DNA here is from genome assembly GCF_016906955.1 of Phacochoerus africanus. Classification (NCBI taxonomy): domain Eukaryota; kingdom Metazoa; phylum Chordata; class Mammalia; order Artiodactyla; family Suidae; genus Phacochoerus; species Phacochoerus africanus. The sequence continues at coordinate 74,005,134 of NC_062549.1, forward strand.
TGGAAGTTCCCAGGCTAGGGGCTGAATCACAGCTGTAACTGCTGGCCTACACCACAGCCACAGCAACACAAGGTCCAAGCTGCATCTGCAACCTACACCGCAGCTCATGGCAATGCTGGATCCCTGACCCACTGAGTGAGGCCAAGGATCAAACCTGCGTCCTCATGGATATTAGTCGGATTCATATCCACTACTCCACAAAGGGAATTCCCAGCACATTTTGGTATAATACAATTTAAATAATTTTTTTTACAGTTTTAGTTTTGTTTTTTGTTTTTTTTCTTTTGGCCATGCCCGTGACATGGAAGTTCTAAGGCCAGGGACTGAACACATCAACCCAAGCCACTGCAGTAATAAGGCCAGGTCCTTAACTTGTGGCTTCACAAGGGAACTCCTTCAATGATATTTATGTGTGACATTGTAGAAACGTATTTTAGCAGCTAGATTTGCATTCAAAATAGGAGAATGCATGTCATGCATTGTAGGCAGTGTAAGGTCCTCTTTTCCCTATTTCTTGTCCTTGAGCAGATAACACTAATAGGAAAATTATCGATTATACTGATTAGATTCACTTTTAAACTTAACCTCCTTAAATTTAACTGGACCCATATTATTGCTCGGAAATCCTGTCATTGCTATTGAATAACTCGCAAAGTTACTGAGCTCCCCAATCCCACACCCATCCACACACATTCATAAACTGTCCTTGAATTCTAATTTCCTAAGATTTATACCATCTCACACTGATGTCAGAATTTTTCTTATCACTTCATTTTTGAATATGTTTTGTCTTTGTTGATCACATACCAACTCCTTGAAAACAGAGATTACTGTCTTGTTCACTGCTGTCTCTCCAGATCTAAAGCAGTGTTGGGAACAAAATGAACACACATTTTTACTAAAAGAACATATTGGAGATTTGTTTTCTTTATGGTGAGCCAGGTTATTCAAGCCACACCGACCTCTGGAAATTAAAGCCCAAGATAAAATGTTAAAAGTATCTTCTCAAAAACAAGAAAGAGTTAATGCAAGAGTAGAGTACTACCTGACCAAAAATAAAGGAGAAGAGGAAATAAAGAGAGAACCAGAAAGCCAAAACATTGAAACCACTTTTGGTCTGAAAAATGTGTTGATCCCTGAAGTCTTGGCTTCAGTTTAGCAACCTCATCAGGTGAGATAAGACTTACTGACCAAATTAAGGAGCTTAATATGAGAACCTCCTTACAGTAGGGAGGATTTTCAGGAGTTCCTGTTCTAGCTCAGCAGAAATGAATCTGACTAGTATTCAAGAGGACGAAGGTTCAATACCTGGCCTTGCTCAGTGGGTTAAGGATCTGCCATTGCCATGAGCTGTAGTGTAGGTCACAGATGCAGCTCAGATCCTGCATCACTATGGCTGTGCTGCAGGCCTGCAGCTACAGTTCCAACTTGACCCCTAGCCTGGGAACCTCCATGTACCACAAGTGCAGCCCTAAAAAGACCAAAAAAAAAAAAAAAAAAAGGACTTTCAAAGTGCTAAATGCTTAAGATGAATGGTAAACCGGAAGTTAATCTATCCAACTACATACACACAATGGATTACTAGGAAAATTATCTTGGCAGAAAATAAAGCAGGTGAAAAAGAAAGAGAAACCATAATCTGAGAAGTCATGGGTGGATTTGCAGTGTAGGGTCACATTACCTAGACGATCCAGGGAAACTCGAGTCATGATCTGAGTAAAAATGTCCCCAGAGGAGTAAAAAATAAATAAATGACCTTCTCTGAATGAAGACACGTTTATTCTAATCTCCAGAGAATCCCTTCCCTCAAATATTTGTTCAAGGACCATGAACAGTAAACCGTCCAAAAAAAAAAAAAATGAACACGGAAAGAAACCAGGCACTGTAAGGCAAAACCAGCAAACCAACAAACAACAGAAATAGCCACACAGCGGGTTCCCATCGTGACGCAGTGGTTAACGAATCCGACTAGGAACCATGAGGTTGCGGGTTCGGTCCCTGCCCTTGCTTAGTGGGTTAAGGATCCGGCGTTGCCGTGGGAGCTGTGGTGTAGGTTGCAGACGCGGCTCGGATCCTGCGTTGCTGTGGCTCTGGCGTAGGCCTGTGGCTACGGCTCCGATGAGACCCCTAGCCTGGGAACCTCCATATGCCGAGGAAGTGGCCCAAGAAATGGCAAAAAGACGAAAAAAGAAAGAAAGAAAGAAATAGCCACACAGGTACCACCTCTTCCAGTTTTCAGAACATGTTATTGAATAATTATGTTTACTGTCTTAATAACTATATCAGTAATTTTATCAATATCAATAAAAATAATAAGCTTCATGATACCCACAAGAAACTGAAAAAAGGAGTAAAAAGGATTTTTAGTCAAGAAAACTACTAAAGCCAAAATTAGAAATTAATAGAAGCTGTATAGTTTAGATTTTGCATTTTTGTCTATGACTTTTTTTGTTTTTTTTTGTTTTTTGTTTTGTTTTTATAATTTTTTTTATTTTCCCACTGTACAGCAAGGGAAAATAAATGTATACATTACAATTACATTATTATGACTTTTTTTGAATTAAATTTTTTAAAAAGTGTCGGGTCAATATTTAGACTCATTGCTTTTGTAAATGGGCAATCAATTGCTACATCATTGGTTCCAAAAAAAACCCCAGCACTATTCCTCTCTCTGTTGTATTGCCTTTGTCCCTTTGTCAAAGATCAGTTGACTGTATTTCTGTGGGTCTGTTTCTGAGCTCTTTATTTCCTTCCAATAATCTAGGCATCTATTGTTTTGCCAGTAGAACTCTGTCTTGATTGCTGTAGCTTTATAATCTTAAAATCAGGTATGGTGAGTGCTTATTTATTCTTGCGGATTATATTGGATATTCTTGGTCTTTAGCATTTTCATAAAATTTTTAGAATTTTTTTGGTCAATATCTACAAAATAACTTGTTTGGATTTTGACTACGATTGCATTGAACTGTATATCAATTTGGAGGAATTGACATTTTCACAATATTGAATCTTCCCACTATGAACATGGAACACCTTTCACCTAACACACTTTTGATATAAGTTCTTCAAAGAGAAGACAGAAACACACACACACACACACACACACACGGAGAAAGAGAAGACAAGATGAAACCAGAGAAGGGAAGAGAGAGGAATGTTAAGGTACTGCTCTAAGAAGTATGGAATAAGAATTTTCCATAACTGATGGAAAACACCAATCTTTAGATTCTTATGCTAAACAAACCATAGCAAGTTTTTATTTAAAAAATTAATCTTAGACACACACTAGTGAAGTTACCAAAGTTCTATTTCTTGAAGTGAATGGTGGTAATGAGTAGTCTTTTCATAATTATTCATTAAACTATTCATATATATCATTGTTTTTTTCTCTTTTATGTGTATTTTACAATTAAATGAGCAAGACTAAAAAGAATTGTTTCACACTTTTAAATTGAATAATTTCCTCTTTTTCTGCACATTTTGTAAATGAAGAATTTTTTTTTGAAAGTCGACTCTACTTCTGTAGTCAACTTTTAAATAAAAACCTCCAAAGCAAATACTTAACTTCCTCTCTTTGTACGTTCAAATCCGTTTTCCTCCTCATATTCCTTTCTCCCACGTGAACTTCGCCTGGTCTAACTTTCCCTTCTTGGCTCTCATTTTCTTTTTCTGTAAGGTCCCATTCTTTAGGGATTTCTCATAATATCTTTCCTTTATTCTTTTTTCTGATACTCTTTAACATATAATCCACAAAGTCCACTTCCATTTCCTCACCATCTGGCCATTCTGTAAGCCTCCAGAATCTGGTTTCCGCCATCACCAACCAACTGTGAAACTGGACAGAATGTTCGCAATTCTTGTGAAAGCCATGGTCAATCATTTTATTCAGCATCCTAGACCCTTGAGTTTTCGGCTGGATTAGCTTGGCTTTATTGTATTTAAAAAACAAAAAGTAAACTTGGAAATGCAAGCCCAGACTGATATCATCAAGATAAAGACTAAAGGAAGTGGAAGCAAAGATATTGTGGCAGAGGACAAAAGAGTAATAATGTGTGTGAATTAAATACAAATAAGGTTTACAGTGAAACCACTATTTGGGAGGAAAAGAGATAACAAAACACTTGTGAAACTAGAGAGGGCCTGGGAAAAGGTTGGCGGGGAAGAAGAGGGGCACTGCATGTTAAGGAGCAGGTGTCAAGGGCAGGGTTCTGGACTTGGCCCTTCCCGCACTTTGACTATCATTCTCACTATAACCTCTGGTACAGGTGTCATTATTCCCATTAGACAGACAACAGAACTGAGGTTCAGGGAAGTTGAATAATTTCCCAAGATGGAAATGGAAAAGCATGATGATCGCCAAGCCCATAATCTTAACGTCAGGGTCTCGCCATAGGTGAGGAAGGACAGAGCAGGAGAAAACCTGGAGAGAACGGAGGGAGCTAGGCAACTAAAAAGATTTCTCATCTTTGCTTCACCTAGCACACCTAGCCAGGTATCTTTCACATAGTAAACATCCAATGATCCATGAATAAAATTTATCCAAGGTCACATAAATCAAAAACATATTATTCATTATTTATTCAATCAATGACTACTTATTACATGTTTATTAAATACTCATATGTGCCAGATTATAAACACTTTATTTAGTTTATTATTGAAGTATAGTTATTATTTAGTTATTATTGAATTAGTTTCAGGTGTACAAAATGATTCCATTATATCTAGATAGATGGATAGATAGATAGGTGATAGATTCCTTTTCAGATTCTTTTTCATATGCCATGGGTGGGGCCCTAAAAAGACAAAAAATAAAAAATAAAAAAATAAAAGTTAGAGCATGATGAAGATTAACCTGTTCTCATATATTACAAATCAGATAAGGAAAAGACACCTAGAGGCCTCAGAGAAGGGTGGTTTAGTTTACCAGTTGGTCTAAAGATGAAAATCTGATCAAGGATTGCTTATACAAATCATGACTCATTGAAAAGTAAAATAGAGAGTTGAGAAGCAAGAGAGGTATTTACTGTTTAGGATTACATTTGCACCTTCACTGTATTCTATTTATAGGAAAATCAGAAGCATTAAAAACAGAGCCCTTTTCCATCCAGTCAATGGCTTTCTAAATTACATGAGTTATTATGTAAAACGGACTTAATCTTTTACCATCCGTTTGAGATATTACCTTTCATCTGAGACCACAGGAGTTATTACATATCTAAAGTGACATTTTTATCTTCAATAAATTCTAATTTGGTTCATATATTAACTAGAGAAACATAATTTTAGTGTGCTTAATCAAAATGCTTTATAGATTCTTCTTTCCATGCCAGTAATAGTATGATACTTTAACAAAAATAATAATTAAAGCATTCATTCAAATAACCATACGGAGGCTTTTCTCTTCACTTCCTTTTAGGAGAACCTGTCAATGCCAAGCTTGTTCGGCAATTCCCACCCCTCAAATGTGCGATCATAATTCAATGATTTCATTATTCTCTTAATTTTCCATTTTCTTAAGATTTCTCCGTAGGTATCATTTGGCAACTTCACTCTAAAAAACTCATCAATAATTTATAGTCTTATAACTCATAAACACATTTTATGGTACTCCTTTAAAAATACATTTTTGTAACCCAACATTCATTTGGTTTTAACACAGCTGAAAAACCAGTGATTAATTCCAATTGATGTGTTACTTTAAGCCACAAACTGTTGAAAAAGAGAGGGTACACTTTTCCATAGTTACAATGCCATTTGCAAAATGGCATATTCTGAACATTTTGTGAAATGAAATACCATATTTGATGTACATATAAGCCTTTACATGCAGTTTTGGTGCATAAGATTTATTTCCATCTTATGGTATATTTTGGGTTTAAATTCAGAGGTTTCTTAAATTTTACAGGCCCTTTTTGTAATCATATCCTTTCATCCAAGATTTATAACCTTTCCACTATCATCCACTGTGAGTTTAATGAACTTACATTACTGGGTATATTTTTAAATCTAATTTTCTATCTCATCCTTCACTATCTTCACCTCCATGACCATACAACCACTAAAAGGTTTTTGTCTCTAAACTAACATGCTCCTTTGATCAAATTTTTAAAGATTCATTTTCAAGGCAGACCTTTATCTAGAGTTGTATGTTTATATTACTCTTAAAATTCTCCAAAGACACACAAAAACAAATTCTCAGTATCCTCAAAAGCCTGTTTTACTATTTCTACATTCTTTTCCAAAAAAAAAAAAGCAGTTTTTATTCTGTAAATGGAAGGTACATATTTAACTCTTCATTAGCCTATCCTCTTCAACAATTAAAATCCTTTACATAATCATTTAGGTATCTCTTAGCCGGAACCAATGATAACAGGATTCAATTTCCAAAGACAAAATTTCTTAGTTTTTCTCATTTCTTTTAGTTTTTTCTATTTAAACCAAGGAGGGTTAACTTCTATGTACGTATACAAACATACTACTGGTTTGGGGTTTTTTAATCACATAAGTGGCATATATCCATTTTTAACTCTGAATCTCTTTTTGGCTGTTAATATCATTTAGGGATACAAATTAAACTTCAAAAAGAACCAGCCTTAAATAATTTAGTCATACCTTCAGGCAATTCTTTCTGGAGTTTTCACAGAGGATTTCAGGTTATACAGCTGGAATATTTTCTTTTAAAACATGTTTTGAATGTCCCTGTCCAGAGCCATAACCTTGATTTTGACAAATACTAGTTCTTAAGTAAAGTAATTTCAGTTTTCATGTCTAGCCACTTTCCTCCCATTTTTTAATACTTTCAGGATGTCTGGACCCAATAATCTTTTAAATTTTAAATATAGGTTTTAGCTACTCTCCATTGCATTAATCACTCATTGGAAGTATTTTAACAAGTAAGGAAATAAATCAGCATGAAGTAGGATAAACTAAAATCTTGCTACAGAATTAATAGGAACCTGGATGCAATTTGGGGAAAATCTGCACAGACCCAAATTTGTTAATTATAAGAGAAACTGGAACATAGAAAAAAAGTTTGTTGGTAAAGGAAATGAAGAAATATGAAAGCACAATGTATTTTTATTTGTCTTTATAGCATTTTATGAAACTGGGCTAAAATGTGATATTTTAAAATAGAAAATACTATATCCCATCTACCGCCTACAGAAAAGTTATTTATAAATAATATATAGTATATTTACCTATATGTAGGTAGAATGTAAGCCACCTAGTCATTGGAAATTTGACCAAAATTACTGGATTGCTCTTCTACCGTTAGCATTTCCATGGTTCCATGACCTTGAAAGACTGAAAATTAAAAAAAAAAAAAAATGTTTATAAAACCATTTTCAATCTTAAGGAGTACAGTTTTTAGTATTAATATCTTTGCCTTCCTTAACAATACTATCATAAATTCTATTCTTATTTTGAAGACTAAAGAGATTGGAGATGAAATTCACTTTTTATATTGATGAGAAATCACAGAATGTTAACTAAATTATCTCCAAATCTGCCTCTGATTTGAAGTGATGGTTTATAAACTAAATAAATTTTTCTGAGTCAATTACTTCTCTGCAGCGTAAAAATAAGATTTTAGCCAACGACAAAAGTTGAAATTAAGGAATGAGAAAAAGCAAGAAACTCTCTGTGTGATTTGTTGCTTACTCAGGAATTTCTGAACGAACAAATTTATGGCGTTAATGTAATGAGCTAGTCTGAGATCTCTTCCAAGAACATCAACTTATCTAATTAGGTTTTTGGACAATTTGCCAACAGTAAATAAGTTACAGGAAAAGTTTCTAGTTTTTATGAGTAATATATTTTCCTATCATGAAACTTAGCCTTTTCTCAAATCCCTCATTTATTCTTGAATATTTTTAACTGATTGTTATGCTTTTATTGATGACAGCATCATCTTCTTATTTCAAAATAAACTGCCTGGTGACCAGCACCTTCTAAGGAACTACTTCCTTTTAAAAATAGCTCTTAGTTCAGCATAGATGTTCCTGTCTGACTTTCTAGTAGCCAGTAAAGTCTAATCATGTGGGTCATTTTCATGACTCAACTTTTCACAAACCAGAAAAACCTGTGTTTGCTTTAATGGTTAACAATCAAAAATGCAATAGAAAATGAGAGAATGTTACATAACACACCTTATTTAACTCAGCTCACAGCATTCTTACAGTTTAATTATATACCGTATAGTTTCAATATGTTTCCCAAATGGCCAAGAAGCAGTAAACATATGGTGAACTACAAACCTAAATTTGTCACTTTATTTTGACATTAAGGATATAAAATATAAGTTACGATGGAAATCAGCATTAGTGTGTATTCATGCTGAGCAACAGTAGTAAAGATTTGATGTTTATGGACCTACTTCTGCTGCATAAGGTCATTTTAGCCTGCCTGTGTTTGAAAAAGAGAAGCCTTTCAATTTGTCTTACTCATAATTGACAGGTGGCATTTAGTTAAATATGACTCAGAAGATCTCCTGATCCTTTCTCTATAGATAAAAAACAAAATCTTTGTAAGGTAATTCTCCCCCATTTTGACCAAGGGGATTGATGATAATTAAATATACTTTAGGAGTTCCCATTGTGGCTCAGCCTGTTAAGAACCCATCTAGTATTGATGAGGATGTGGGTTCAATCCCCGGCCTCACACAGTTAGTTAAGGATCTGGCATTGCCTCAAGCTGCCATGTAAGTCGCAGATGTGGTTCAGATCCCAAGTTGCTGTGTCTGTGGCTGCAGCTGCAGCGCTGATTTGACCCCTATCCTGGGAACTTCCACATGCCACTGGTACAGCCCTATTTTAGATATACACTTTATATTATATATATGTATATATATATTATATATATACTTTAGCATCAGTTCTAACAAAGCTCTCTATTCCTAGATGACCTGCGTGTGGTCTTTTTGGTTTTTCCTTCCCTTCCCCCACCCCCAGTTTTATTGAGATATAATTGACATAAACTATTGTGTTAGTTTAAAGACTATAACATAACGATGTGGTATTTGTACGTATTGTGAAATGATGACCACAGTAAGTTTAGTTAACATCCATCACCTCATACAGTTAAAAGATTTTTTTTCTTGTGGCAACTACTTTTAAGATCTTTCTTTCTTAGAAACTTTCAAATATACCATAGAGTATTGCTAACTATAATCACCATGCTTTACATTGTATCCCAGGAGCTACTCATCTTATGACTAGAAGTTTTGTAGCTTGGACCACCTTCACCTATTTCCCGTGCCACCCCCAAACCCACCCAACCCTGGCAACCAGCAATCTGCGCCCCGGTTTTATGACTTTGGTTTTTCTTTAGATTCTACACATAAGTGATATCATACAGTATTTGTCTTTGTCTTATTTTACTTAGCATAATGTCTTCAAGGTTTATCCATGTTGCTCAAGTGACAGGATTTCCTTCTACCTTAAGACTGAATAATCTTCCACTGCCTGTATATGTATATACCACATGTTCTTTATCCACTTATTCATTTACAAACACTTAGATTGTTTCCATGGCTTAGCTATTTGTAAAAATTGCTGCAATGGACATGGAGGTGCAGATATCTCTTTGAGATAAAGGTCTCATTTCCTTCAGATAGATGCCCAGAGGTGAAATTGCTGGATCTGTATGGTAGCTCTTTTTTAAATTTTTCCAAGAGCCTCCATTCTGTTTTCCACAGTGGCTACACCCATTTACTTTCCCATCAACAGATATGAGAAAGGGTTCCCTTTTCTCAACGTCCCTTTGTGAGGTAATTTTAACTTCACGAGGTGGTAAAAATGTGGTGGCAAAAATCTTTTTTAAGTGAAACCACACCACAAGTTTTTTTCACCTGCCATGCCACACAACAGAAGTAGGTGGAAGAAAGGAAAAGGAAGAAAGTGAGAGAGAGAGGGCAGGCTTCTCACACGGTTGGTACTGATGCAGAGGGCGAGAAAGCCAGCCACAGCAGGCTCCCGGCTGCCCAGCTCCAAAGACAACTTGAAAAATCTTAATTAATTTCTTAATGTATTGAATTTAGAGAGAAATGTAATGTCAGGGCCGTACCGGTTGAGTGAGCAAAGGGAGAGCTAAAGACAGACCGAAGCAACAGTCTCATCATCATATGAGAATGGAGGCTTTCTCTGGAGAAGGGTTGATGGTAGTGGCATGCCTTGTTTTTTCAGTAACATAGAAAGCAGGGCTAAAGGGTAGCAGTAATTCTCTCTTTTTCACTTTTCCTCTCACTTATTTACCTGTTTTCTTTGACTTGGGCTTCTTATGGTAAGTATAGGGGGACAGTGTGATTATTTATAGAAAAAAAAGACCAACAAAAGAGATTGATGTTCTGGGGTGTAAAACTCGGCTTTCTAAGCATCTCCCCTGAAGGCCTAGTCCCCGTCCAGCTCCATCATCTTCTCAGTGTGGCTAAAGGATGACATCGGGACCCTCTGCACCGGCCCCCTCCCCCCCAGTCTTACCCTAACTCTCTCTCCCGCTAATGGTTCCCCTGAAATCCTATCACTTTGCGGGAGGATTGATGTAAGTCTCCGGCAATTAACATAATTACAAGCCTGATTATCTTCTAATTGCATTATGAGTATTTGGTTATTCACTACACAAATTAGAGAAAATTAAAGAGGAGCAAGATCCTGCCGTGTGGGCGTCAAGCTTTCTAAAACAGTTGTGAGCATTTGAATGTAAAGCCATAACCTAAAGGTGAAGACCATGTTATGTTCCCTTTGGCTCACAGCTGCTACCTGTCATTTTGGAGAAAGACAATTTCTTCTCTTTTTCCTCTTCCCCCCTTCCCCTCTTTTTTTTTTTCCCTTGATTAACAACACACAAAATTCTCCCTTAATGGTTTCTAATTTCTCTCCAAAGTACCAGAAGCATAAAATGAGCTGCAACAATTCCATGTCGGTTTGTGTTGGTTCGTGCAATAATATCTGTAATCAAGAGAGAGGTGGGGGAGAAATGCATTGGGAGTTTGGGATTAGCAGATGCAAACTATTATATATAGAATGGATGAACAACAGGGTTCCACCGTATAGTAAGGGAACAAAGTATCCTGTAATAAACCATAATGGAAAGAATATGAAAAAGAATGTGTGTATATATGCAAATCACTTTGCTGTACAGTAGAAATTAACACATTGTAAATTAACTACACTTCGATAAAAAATGTTTAAAGATCTATGATCAAAAATAGCTAAATAAGTGACAGTTAAATGTACTCAAGTCAAACATGGCAGTTGTAACAAAAATTAATAATTTGTTAATAATCATCATCATCATCAACCTGGGCACATTCTTTCTAGTGAAGAAAATAAGGCATCGAACTCTGCAGCGTGTGGTCTTTATAGATTATGCTGCAATTCAGACACTGGAGATTAAATTCCTCTTTAAATGGAAGGCAAGAATTACCTCAGATTGAACACATTTTGGTGGGACAGGTGGAGTCAACTCTTCTTTACTCTTTCAGTGTCCTAATATGCTGCCTTAATTTTTGCTGCCACCCCTATGCTTGACCTTCCAGGAAGAAGATAGCAACTTCTGATACTATGACCAGATCTGATAACACACATCAAAACAAGAAAACACTGTTAAAGTAATTAAACAAGGAGGCCATTAGACAGTGTGGCTGTAACGCCCTGGCAGCCTACGGAAGAAAATTGAAATCTAAGCCAGAGTCAATTCCTATAAATTCCTCAAGGCTGAGAAACCGTAACCTAAGAACAATCCACCACAAAGAGCCAACAAGGCTTTCTTAGAGAGGGCAACCAAACTACAGCCAATCAAGTCACTGCCTTGCCTTGCTTGTGCACCTTCGCTATAAAAGCCTGATGGGAATCAATGTTTGCTCAAATAAACCCTTCCAAAATCTAAGGTATCTCAGATTACCTTTTAACAACACAAAGCACAGCCTTCCTTGGTTCCTCACCGTGCATTTCAGAACAGCTGGCATTTTCAAAGAGAGCTTCATTAAATGCTCATGGAGACCAAAATGAAAATAATTAAAGAAAAAATAAACAAGACGAAAATAGCCAAGTTTCCAAAATATAGGTCCCCACATCTTTAGGAATTCCCCCAGGGATCTCAGCCGGCACATAAAGAATGGAAGAGGATGTATTTTTATAATTTATTGACATTTGGTTCATCAAAAATCATCATTTAATGTCTGTCCTAGACCATAAGCTCCATAAGCGTCCGCACAGTGTCTGTCCTGTTCCCGGTTAAACCCTCTCACCAGCCCTGTGTGGTACATTCTAGTGCTCAGTAAACACTGGTACAACGAGATTGAGTTAAGGTAAGGTCGGGGACTGACCAGAAAGCATAGCCTGAGGTGAGTACAAGCCATGTTAGGGATCTGAACGCTCTCCTCACCACAATGGAAGATTATCTAAAGGACTTAAACGTAAGAAAAGCATGATCCCCTTTGAACTGGAAATGCAGTTCATTTATTGAGTTTCAAGCGAGGTGATGATGTCTGGAAATATAATGGGAAATAACATCAGAAAGAACTTTGGCTTTTGGAGACTTGGTTTAGAGTCTATTGAGAATATAAAGGAAATAAATGCCATGCAAGAAAAAAAGTGTCCGCTCAGATCAGCGTGCAGCAAAGGAACCTGAACTAGATTGCTGGCTCAAGAAAGTTTTTCCAAGGAAATAACACTTGGGGGCGAGATGGGCCATGCTAGAAGGATCCCAGGCAGTGTGGACGTGAGGAAGGGAGTGTGTATTCCAGACTGAGGGAGGGAGGCTGGAACCCGGTGAGGAATGGCAGGAAGGCAGGCAGCCTGGGGTGCAGACAGCAAGGGAGAGCAGGCGAGAACACAGGAAAAGAGGAAGCGAGGGCCAGATGATGCACGGCCTTGGAGCCACGATAAGGAGTCTTTTCTTTAACCTCAGAGCAATGCGGCAGTGAAATCAGGATTTTTTTAAATATCGGGTATTGCAGTGTGGGAAACAAGATTAGGTGAGAGGAACTGGAGTGGCTGTGGGGAGACTAGTTAGAGACCACACTTTCTCCAATACCACTTAACAGTGTTAACCGTTCCAAGATGTCTCTCTGACAGCCAGGCCAACAGAAGAGGACAGAGGGTGGACGTGCAACCCCACGCCTGAGAATCCCGGTGACTCCCACGGAAAGCAGTGGAAGACACTGCTAACCTCAGAGGCTTTCGCGCACCCTCACCTCCAAGCGCATGCGCCTGAGCTCATCTCCCACTATGCCAACCCCTCCCAAGCTCCTCCTGGGCTCTCTCCAGGGCACCACTTAGAGTCCTCTTTTTTCTCCTATTTGCTTCTTTTGTAAGGTAGAGGTTTGTAAAGGAAGCATTAACAAGGGAAATCCTCTCTCCGTGGCCATCAACCTCAGGCATCCAATATTCACTCTTTCCAAAGACTTTTTAGCTGGTTATTTTAACAACTGTGTTCTTACAAGATCTGTTCCCGTGTTTGATTAATTGATAAGGTTCTACTGACTCTGGTACCTCTTCCCAAATTTACTAGTAACACATTTTACCTCTAGTACTACTTTTGGTCTTTTTTTTTTTTTAACTTTGGTAAATGAATTATTTCTCTGGATACCAACTCTGACCCAGTAGTGATTACTCTTCATATATGAACAGTCCGAAAGGTTAAAAAAAAAATTAATTAAAACTATTTTATTAAGATAATTGGGTACAAGGAAATTGTTTTCATTTTAAATTTCTCTTTTGCTTTAATTATATTATTGTGAAAAATATATAATTTTTCCAATTAATAGAAACTTCTTGAGTGGAAGTTTAAGATCTTCCCTGTTGAAAATGGTGGAGAGGGTGTGGAGAAAAAGAAACCCTCCTACACTTTTAGTGAGAATGTAAGCTGAAGAACACTATGGGGTTTCCTCAAAAAACATACAGAACTACCATATGATCCAGCAATCCCACCCCTGGGATTATCCAGAGAAAAGCATAATTAGAAAAGATGCATGCACCCCAGTGTTCATCACAGCACTATTTACAATAGACAAGTCATGGATGCAACCAAAAGGTCCTTCGATAGAGGAATGGATAAAGAAGATGTGGTACATATATACGGTGGAATAGTACTCAGCCATAAAAAGATAAAATAATGCCATTTGCGACAACATGAATGGACTTAGAAATTATCATACTATGTGAAGTAAGTCAGGCAGAGAAAGCCAATTATCATATAAGATCACTAATATGTGGAATGTAATTGAAATGACGCAGTAGAATTTAAAAAACAGAAATAGACTCAACATTTCAAAACCAAATTTATGTTTACCAAAGGGGCAACATGGGGGGGATAAATTACAGGGTTGGGATTGATATATACACACTACTATATATAGACTAGATGGCTAAGGGGCCCTACTGCATAGCTCAGAAAAATGTACTCAGTATTGTGTGGTAACCTATATGGGAAAAGAATCTGAAAGGAACAGATGTATGTCTATGTACAACTAATTTACCTTGCTGTACATCTGAAATTAACACAACTTTGTAAATCAGCTATAATCTAATAAAATTTTAAAAAATCTTTCCCTGTTGACTACCCAGGTCTGTGAGGAACAAATGAAAAATATATAAATATCTGAAAATGGCAATATCCCTCAGAAATAAAGCAGGTTATCACTAAAAAAAAAAATCTGTACATTTGTTAGAATACCTGGCATGTTACCCTGGGTAATCTGGGTTCTAAATTACTGTTTATGAAGTGAACTAATATATTTAATTCATTGCTGGATTTATGCAGTAAAAAAAGCACTATAGTTTCATATACTTTTTATGCATTTATTATAAAATGAAACTCATAATTTCTGGGAAAATAAAAGTAACAATTTTTTCCATTGTAGCTGAAATGCTTAAGCCATGTTGCCGAAGATGGAAAGCAAAAGAGACATCGTTTATTAACTTTCCAGGGGAAGTGGTTTTATTTTCTAATGCTCAATGGAAGATATACTAGAAGTTACCATTAGGCTAACTCCCTTTTTTAATAAACTTTATTTTTTAGAGCAGTTTTAGGTTCACAACGAACTTGGGCAGAAGATACGAAGATTTCTCAAATACCCCTGTCACCACACAGACAACCTTCCCCACGATCTACATCCAGCATCTGAGTGATACATTTGTTACAAGCAATGAATCTGCATGACATGTCATTGTCACCCAAAGTCCACAGTTTCCTTCAGGGTTCAGTCTTGGTGTTGCATATGTTCTGGGTTTTGAGATGTATTACAGTGTGTATCCACCACTGTGTTATCATTAAGGGTAGTTTTCTTGCCCTAAAACTCTGTGATCTGTCTATTCATCTCTGCCTCCTCCCAACCCCTGGCAACTACAGCCATTTAGCCAAACTTGTAATAGTAGCACAAGTTCTAAGAGATGTTTTAAAATACTTTTTTTTATACTTTCCCCATTGGTTAAAACTCTGTGATCTGTCTATTCATCTCTGCCTCCTCCCAGCCTCTGACAACAACTGCCATTTAGCCAAACTTGTAATAGTAGCACCAGTTCTAAGAGAATGCTTTTTTTATACTTTCCCCATTGGTTACATAAATGTCTTTCTGGCTGCCTCTCCCACCATCATCATCCCCTCCCTTTTTTTACATTATTTGTTGTACAACATTAAACATTGAACATTTTCTAGAATAAAAACCTACAGGTATTAGTGCAGGAAATTTTGTTAAATTTTAAAATTTAAATAATAGTGATGCAATCATTCATTGGAAAAACATGAATTGAAGGCTTACTATGAGGCAAGTTCTAGGGACATAGAAATGAACAGAACAGGTATAAGTCCACACTCTCGTGTTACCTATATGCTACCAGTAACACCTAATACACCAAAGCTCTGGATGGGAGTGGGCTGGGACCTATTTCTGGCTCTTCATTCTGCTTTCTCATGACTACCTGTTGAGAAAACAACAAGAGAAAGTGAAAAATATAAGATTCCTAGCCCCCAAATTCTCATTCTTACTGCTTTGGTTAAGAAATGTCACAATTAGAACTGGTGTCTCAAAGAGGTTAGGGTTAATGGGATTTCATTTTCCTATTTATCAATAGGTTCCAGGTAGAAAATCCTAAGGTTGGTGACTGTAAAAGTAGAGATTGCTGACTTTTCATATTATTTCACTCTTCATGGCAGTTCTAATAAAAATAACAGTTACTATATGTGGAGTATAGGTTAGAAGCTTCATATATATACTTATGTAGGTATGTGTTTCTATCTTATCACATCCTTATGAAATAAAAATATTGCCCACATTTTATCCCCCCCAAATACCATACTGATTCAAAGCATAATTATTTAGCACCAACATTGTTCAAAAATGTGATAAATTCTGACAAATATCAAAAAAGATGAGATGCTACTAGTTTCAAACCCAACAATGATCAAGATACCAGCAGAATGGAGTTCCCTGGTGGACTAGAAGTTAAGGATTCACTTAACCTCAGATTCAGGCCCTGGCCTTGGAACTCTAGCATCCCACTGGCATGGCCAAAAAATTGCCTTTACAATAGAATCAAAAAGAATAAAATACTTACCAATAAATTTAACAAAAGAAATGTAAAATGTATACTCTGAAAACTACAAGTTATCATTTAAAGAAATTTAAAAAGACCTAAATAAATGCAGTTTACCCCAGGATCATGGATCAGAACACTTAATATTTTAAAAAAGGATATTAGCAGGAAACATTACAAACAAAAATTAGAGGTTAATTTACTAGTTCCTCTGACTTCTTCATTCCATTCTTTCAGCAAAGAAATAACGAATGCCATTCTGTGCCAAGCCCAATGCTAATTTTCAGAGAAGTCATGGTTAATAAGACATAATCCCTGACTTCCAAGAGCATTATCTAGTGCTCAAAGGCAACAAGTAAATATGCAATTAAAATAATGTTTAATATCTGCTAAGCTATTGGCACTTACAGAGTGGCCAGAGAGCTGATATGCATATGGAAGAGATAGTTTCTGCATACTCCCCTCCAAAATCCATCCACTTATTAAATTCCCCTATGTCCCTCTGAATGTGATGTTGGAAGGCCTTATGAAAGTCTCTGATAGGTATTTTTAATTTTTCCACTATTGCTGGCTAGTATTCAGCCTTCAAAAGAAAGGCAATTCTGACACCTGCTACGGAAAGGATGAACCTTGACAATTCATCCATTATGCTAAATAAAATAAACCAGTCATGAAAGGAAAAATAATTTAAAGTTCACTTATATGAGGCATTTAGATCAGTCACATTTACAGAGAGTGAGAGGAGAATGGTGGTTTCCAGGGACCGGGATGGAGTGGGGAGGAAATAAAGAGTTATTTAATCAGTATGGAGTTTCAGTTTGGGAAGGTAAGAAAGTTCTGGAGACAGATGGTAGTGATGGTTGAAAAACAGTGTGAATGTACTTAATGTCCTGAAAGGAACAGTTAAAATGGTTTAAATTGTTGTATTTTATCAAAATAAAAATATAAGAAATAAAAAAATAAACACAGACAAATATAACAAGGTAAAAAAAAAGAGGAAAAAAGTCTTATTTTTTATAATTGTGTCTTTGGACACAATTCTTAAAATTAAAAAATGTTTTTAAGAATATTTAAATTTTAAAAATTGTGTCCAAAGACACAATTTGAAAAAATAAAACATGCTAGTCTTGTGCAGATATCTATGTGTCTATATATCTATATAAAATGTTATGTGCCGTGGCTTTAAAATAACTTATTTTTAGAGTCTTACAATTTGGTCCTAAAGCATTTTTTATGGCAAGGAATATTTAAGTAGGAACTAAAGGAGTAATTGTAGATTGACTGTATGTATTAAAATACTGGTAATGATAACTATGTTTCCTGTAATTCTGAAGTTGAAAGCTGACTTCTCTTGAGATGTGATTCTCCCATAATAAAGGTAAAAAGCAAAGTATTGTTCTGTTGCTTCATCGCCTTGTTAAGGAAGGTTGACTCTGTGCTTAGCCAGCAGAGAAAATAATTTATTTTCTGTCACTTTATTTATTCACCTGCAGCAAGGTAAATATAAGGTGTTACTTGTTATTTATTTAGCTTTTATAAGACACCTATCCCATCCCAGAAAACATACCCTATTAGGAAAGCAATTCTTTTCTCATCTTTTGATTACAAGTCTATCAGAATTATTTATTTATTTATTTATTTATTTATTTATTTTTATGGCCGCACCTGGGGCGTATATATGGAATTTCCCAAACCAGGGACTGAATGTAAATATCAAATCATATTTATTTAGCTGAAATAATTTCTAATGAAATACTTGTGAGGAAGGAGTTTTTGAAACTACAGAATTTTAATGATTTGTTCTTATGGTTCCCATCACCCCAGATGCCTTGATTAACAATTATCTTCCTACTTGAATTGTTTTATTTTCTTGGTTTCTTTTCCTTTCTAATAAAAATCTAAAGGTTACATGGTAATACAGCTGAGTTGTCTCATCAGCTTAAACCGTTTTCCCAGAATTGTGCTCAATTAGCTTTGTGAGTTTGTTTATTATGATGTTAGACTATCATGGGTTTTAACCAAAAATGTAGCTTGGTTTGCTGGTGTTGTGGTATGACCGGTTGTTGGTTTAGTTCTTAGTAATAAAAATGCTTAGAAAAAAAAAGAATTTTTATCCCACCATTTTTTCTCCTAATTCTAGCATCCTCATTTTAAACAGACACATGTGTGGTAAAAAGTTTATATCAGTTTCTGAGTTTACACAAGTAGACCAAGACTGAAACTCAGGTCACCAAATGCCTAGCAACCTCATAAAATTCTATTGCTGCAAGGAATCTGGAGAACCTCTAATCTACTCATTTTGCAGATGAGAAAATGAAGTCCTTTGACCAGCATTCCAGTATCATTACCCACCTATTTGGAGACAGAACCAAGACCAGAACTCCAGCCCCTGACATATGCCTCCCAAATGATTTTTACCACCATCATCATTGTTAAATCTATCCAGTTTGATATCCTAATAGAGATACTCAATGTTGCTATATGACAGGATATGATAATTGTCCTGCAGAACTGTTTTAAATTTAAACATTCAGGATTTTAATGAAATGAGAAGATGCCTCTCCTTTGAAAGTCGATATGGGATTTGCCTCAGCAAAACTCCTAAAAGACAACAAATTCAATAATTTATCTTTATGCCATACCAAAGATTTAATCCTAATATTTTATAGAAAAATCAGATATCAGCTTGAAGTTTTAACTTGACATATTTTTCCCCTGCATGACCAGTTGACTTCTTTGGTTAACAGTGAAAATGAACTGCTTGCCTCTGACTGCATTAACAACCTTAAAGGCAAGAATCTAAGCACAGGAAGCAAGAGACATCATGATCAAAACAGTCAGCAACAAAATCAATGTGCTAAGCAGAGAAATCTAGGAACTTAGCCCCATGTTTGACCTCAGCTTAGTCATAACGGGTTCCAGGGTGAGGTGCAAGACTTTATTTTCCACAAGAAAATGTTAAAAATATTTCTTTCTTTTTTTTTGGTCTTTTCGCCTTTTTTTCTAGGGCCGCTCCCACGGCATATGGAGGTTCCCAGGCTAGGGGTCCAGTCGGAGCTGTTGCCCCCGGCCTATACCAGAGCCTCAGCAATGCGGGATCTGAGCCACATCTGCAACCTACACCACAGCTCATAGCAACACAGGATCCTTAACCCAGTGAGCAAGGCCAAGGATCGAACCCGCAACCTCATGGTTCCTAGTCAGATTCGTTAACCACTACGCCACGATGGGAACTCCAAAAATATTTCTATTAAATAAGCATATTCACAATTTTTAAAATTTCTTATGCAATTACCTGGGTTAGATATGCACCTAGGAAGTTGGTCAAATCATTAGATCAAAAAAGAAAAATGTGTAAATATTGTCTTGATTCAGAATAAATCATGGTGATGAATAAATCAGGATACCAGACAGATGCCATTTATCAAATACCAAATATCAAGGCACAATACTAAGCACTCTACAAATAACATTATCTCATTCTATCCTTATGAAAGGAATGACTATTTATTTAAAAATAGGACTTCCCTTGTGGTGCAGCAGGTTAAGGATCTGGCATTGTCAACTACAACATCTTGATTTGCTACAGCGACACAAGTTTGATCCTTGCTCTGGGAACTTCCAGATGCCATGGATGTGGCCAAAAAAATAAATAAATAAAAGGTCTCAGAGGGAGTTCCCTGGTGGCTCGGCAGGTTAAGAATCCAGGTCAGGGTGATCACTGACCCTGGAACTTCTGTATACCATGGGCACAACCAAAAAAGAACTTTTTAAATAAAGTCTTAGAAAAGTTAACTAATTTGACCAGAGCAATAAATTAGGTCAGGATTCAGACTATACTGTCATTGCTTATATAGCAGAGGCTCAACAGAAGAAAATTCAAAATCAAATTAGCTAATGAATAAAACAGACTTATTCAGGTAGGTTGGTTTTTTGTTTTTTTTTTTTTTTGGTGGAGGGGAGAAAGCAAGACAGCATGATGCAAAGGAAGTTTAAACAAATAGAAAGAATTTAGGGAACTGCTTGTGGATTTTCACTGATTTGAGAATTCCATGTTCCGAGTTGGTGGCCCATGGCATAATTATCTATGATAAACCAGTCTTTTCCTCCAGTTATCGGTGGCCTAGTTTTCTGATGACTTTTTCTTAATATTGAGTGTTTCCAAATTTTATTTATTTATTTATTTATTTATTTACTTATTTATTTATTGCTTTTTTAGGGCCGCACCCACAGCATATGGAGGTTCCCAGGCTAGGGGTCTGATCGGAGCTACAGCTGCCAACCCACGCCGCAGCCACAGAAATGCCAGATCCAAGCCATGTCTGCAGACTACACCACAGCTCATGGCAATGCAGGATCCTTAGCCCACTCAGTGAGGCTAGAGATCGAACTTGCAACCTCATGGTTCCTAGTTGGATTATTTCCACTACGCTACGATGGGAACTCCTCAAATTTATTTTATATGTTATTCTTTACATGAACCTTGTGAAGAAAGCAGGCCCAAATGGCATCACTTTATAGATTAAAATACTTAGGCGCAGAGTGTTTAGCTGATCACTTTCACATCCTACAAAACAAAATTGGAAAATCAAGGATGAATATTTGATTGTTATGGAACTGCTAGACCTCGACTTTTATCTCACCCATAGTGTCCCCACAGAGAAGAAGAAAATATTCTTGTACAAAATAACCCTCTAAATGTAGAGGAGAGCTAGAGAAACTGGGTCGAAAGGAAAATCTGAAGAAATGATTGTTCTGAAGAAAACCAAGTCCTTGGTTCTGAGACCAAAGGAAATGGATTGAAACCTGGGTACGATAAAGTGTACGTCTCAGGAACAATGTTTACAGATGAGACAGCTATAAAATGGTACTGGAGAGGGCCCAACACCCAAAGCACCGTAGGGGACCCGCCTGGTCACACTATGCACAGAGACAGCCCTCCAGCTCTGGCTCCTATGACCGAGTCTGAACTCAGAGGAGGCACTTGACCTCTCTATACCTTGGTGTCCCCACGTACAAGACGGGGATGCTTACAGATGAATCACAAGGTTGCACAAGAGCACCTCTTATTTTATTTTATTTATTTATTTATTTATTTATTTATTTATTTATTTATTTGCTTTTTAGAGCCACACCTGCAGTACATGGAAGTTCCCAGGCTAGGGGTTGAATCGGAGCTACAGCTGCCAGCCTATACCACAGCCATAGCAACTCGGGATCCAAGCCAAGTCTGTGAACTACACCACAGCTCACGGCAACACCAGATCCTTAACCCACTGAGTGAGGCCAGGAATCAAACCCACATCCTCACGGATATTGGTCTGGTTCGTTGTCACTGAGCCACAATGGCAACTCCAGTGCACCCCTTGGTTTAGATGGCACAGGTTTAGAACAGCCTTCAGGAAAAAACATTAAAGAATCAAAACTTTTTGGCTTCCTGAAGCTTTAAGCCTACAAGAAAATTATAGAAACATCTGAGTTCTAGAACTTCAGAAGAAAATCCGCTATCCTACAGAGACTCTCTAAAACATGAGTTTGGAAGGATCTGGAATAGAGGGAAAACATACACTCATAGAGTCGGCAGGAAATGATTTGACATAACCTACTCAGTAGAGGAAAGAAATGCAAAAGTTAAATAAGGGAGGCAAGAATGTTGGTAGTCCATCTGTAACCTTGCATTTAATACATAGAATTATATTATCTGGTCTGTTGTAACATTCTAAATATATATATATATATATATATATACACACAAATATAAATATATATATATACAAATATAAATATATATCTATATATAGTATATGCTTTCTATTTTTCCATATATATTTATTCATATTTTTGTGTACAAACACACACTAAAATATCTTCTGGCGACATCCCTAAGAATGCAATCTTTTCTGGAATGCCTCCATTACCAACGATGGTGGTTTTGGCATTTCATTGAATTTTCGCATTCTCTCAATATGATGCATATTGAGTCTAAATAGCCCAGGACATTCAATGAATCTTTATTATTTTGTCCTCCATACTGTTCACACCACATTCTCAACAATAAAAGTATTGTGCATGAATCCAACAGTCATTTAAAAGGTGTGTATCACCAACAGATTTAAGTGATTTACTGGATCTGATGTTATTCAACAGGAACATTTCAGTCAAACTGAAAAGACCAGCTTTATTCTTTTCATTTTCAGAATTCATTAATTTTAATGACATTTAGAAATGCAGAATGACCACAGGATTGAGCCACTAATTCTTCTGAAATATGAATTTTCAAAATTAGCATTTGAAGAGGAAACTATCACTATCACACAGAAACCTTTATTGTAGGTCTTGGGTGGCTGAAGCAGAGTCTGACTTATTTTTACAACACATAAAGAAGTGTAGCAAAGTTATCCCTACAAGGATTCATGGCTAATTAAAAATTTCAAATTGTATAATCTGGAAATTAGTGTTTGCAGCAAAATCAGCCACTCAACCTTGAACATGGCATTCTGCGTGTGCAGCTATAATGAGCTGTTTTTGTGCGGTGTGTGGTCCTTGACATTTGTCATAATCCTCAGACCACCCAAATATAGCAATCTGCTATTTGGAAAAGACACCCTACAAGTTTCTCTTTCCTCTTCTTAAGGCCATATTTTTAAAGAGCCATCAGTTATCCGAAGCCTTCACTCATCATGCTAATGGCTTCTATAAATACTCTGACAGATCATTCTTCTCTAAATTGTCCAGCAAGGAAAGGATAAGAAACGCATCCTCAGAGGCTATGGAGGGGCATGAGCCTACTTCTCACCTCTGGTGAACATGCCAAGAAAGCCACTGAGGACCCTACCCACTAGAATTCCTTGTGTGCAAAAATGCACAAGAAATCCCAGTTTAAAAAGTGATTAAAAATGGGAGGCGGCAATGATTCTCCTGAACATTTTTTTAGCCTTTCACATCATAAAGTTTAAATGTGACTTATCATAAGATTTCTTCAAGGACTCTATTGAAATGGAAGGTATCAGTTTTATCATCCCCTTGAATAAAGCCAACCCTTGGAATAAGGTAATCAGTTTTCATCATCAGTCAAATTTCAACACCTACGCTCTCTTTTATTCAGAATAAAACTTGGAGTTCCAGCAATCATTTACGATCCAAGTTTAGGGAGTTCCCACTGTGGCCCGTTGAGTTAATGATCTGGCATTGCCACAGCTGTGGCATAGGTTGCAGCTGCAGCTCAGATTCGATCTCTGGCCCAGGAACTTCGATCTGTCGCAGGTGCAGCAAAAAAAATAATAATGATAATAAAATAAAACAAAACCTGAGTTTACAAGTCATAGGTAAACACTACTTCTGAATTCTACCTACTTTATGGCAATCTTCTCAACAATAAGCAATAAAAGAGTGGCAAATGCAAACCAACATTTGACAATGATTAGAGTGAACATCTAATTCATCATCTTAACTTCTGAGATTGAAATGGTGTGCTATTAGTAATTATTATAATCATTAACAGAGTTATAAATCCTAATTAATATCATTATGATAATGATTGCAAGACAGGAAGCGTAAACCAACACTGCCCCTCCTGATGACCAAGTAGGCCCTAGGCTGAGTCCAAGATGTGCTTTGCTTCTGCTTTAATTATTTCACACTCACCACATGGATATACAACAGGTATCATTATCCTTGTTTGACAGATGAGAAAACTAAGTCTCAGAAAAATTAGGTAATTTAGTAGATCAAGGAGCTGGGATTTGAACACAGCTGCCCATCTGGCTCAAAGCCTGAGCTTTTCCTGCTTTGTTGCTGCTGCTTTGAGTTACAAAATAATGTCCCTCTCCTCTTGATAGCTGACAAAGAAGGAGTGTGCTACTCTTATGTTCTCTTTCTCTGTAAGTAAATATAAGTATAGCTACAGAAAATAAACATTGGTTAGAAGTCAAAGAGATGGAAGACAATTCTAGAAAAGAAGATAAATTTGGAATTTTAAAAATCCTTCTAAACCAAGTGACAATATTCACTTCCAGTTCAGTAGAACCATTTTGGGGTTCCCCTGAGAAGTCATTCTTTCCTTTGGAAGTTAAGGCCTCTAGACCAGCAGAGCCTTAAGTAGCAGTGACAGGAAGTACAACTTTCAGTAGTGGATATTGTGGGGTTATAATGAGCAAAGACACTCCTGTTTTCACCCCTTCATTCCCAGATGGGTGACTATGGGAGGAATAGCACTGTGTATTGGATGCCAAGTGAGATCATATTTTGCCTCCTGGAGAACACTGTCCCACCCCATGTGGCATTGTCACCTAATTGATACCATAACTCACTGTATCAAAGGCTACTCCAACATTTTACAAGCAAGCTGCTTCATGATGGTGGTGAACACAGTTAAGACCAGAGAAGTCCACGGGCATGGACCCCCTGGCTCCATATAAGACTCCAAATTTGTTCCTCGCTGGGAAGTGCTAATGTGTCAGATGCTATGACAGTGGGTAAGGCAGACTATGAGTTCACAAATGGTGGGTTTTCCAGAAGCATTGGAGGCAAGAGAAGCCAAGTCCACACCCAGTGTGATAATCTATTCCAACAAGAACGAAATGCAGCCCCTTCCTCAATGGAAGTGCTGCAGCTTAATTATCCTGCCACCACGTGGTTGGCCGATCCCCTGGGGAAGTGTGCCCATTGCAGGCTCTGCGCTGGTCTCTGCGCTGGTAGATGGAGCATTCAGCAGGAGCTGCAGCCATCTAGCCTAGGTGAGCAGACATCTATTTTGCTGAGCCCATGTGCACCCTTGATCCCTGCCACCATGGCCACTTGGGCAAGATGGGGTACCTGGGGAAGGGAGACCCATATCAACAAAACAAATCCTATCATCCAGTTCTGCTGAGGTCACAAGAGACACAGCTCTCTTATACTCTGGGACCATTTGGAGAGATTTATCCACATATTTTCCCCAGATGTCATTGTCACCAATTTTCCAATTGCATCCCTTCCAACTCTCTAGTTCTGAGTTAGGACAAGAAAGCCAGGTCCCTCCATCCCATACCGATCAGTCATTAGAAGGAGATATACACTCCAAGGAGGGCAGTGGTCTCGAGCTAAGACAACCACAAAGAAGAGCCCTCTTCCAGCAGCATCCTGGTGGCCAAGAGAATAAGTTCTTCATTTATGAAGGGGTTCCAGGCAGTGCATCCAAGGCCATGATGGCATCCACCATCTGGATCCGTAACTTCTGTGCTCTACTTGCTGAGCAAGTCAACATGAAAATGTGAATTCGAACACATGATTTTTAACGAAACTTGAAGCATTAGGTTGCTGCTGATAGTAGCAATGTTGACATCAGCCATTTGAATTACCATAACTGTTTAAAACACCAAGTACTATTAATCACTGGGTTCTTACCCAGTTTCAGAGGGACCGTTTCCCAGGCCCATCATCATTGGAATGTTGACCAGAGCTTGTTTCTCCCCTGCCTGTGGCAGATTTCAGCACAAAGAAAAAAACCTGCAGGATCCATTCTTTGTAACATGGGATTCCTCCAAGTAGTGATGATGGATTCATTGTAAGAACCAATCCTCAGTTTCTTAAATACAAATCCCCAACCTTCTTGATATTTCAAAGATATCATGGTTCCTGTCGTGGCTCAGCAGTAATGAACCAGACTAGTATCCATGAGGATGTGGGTTTGATCCCTGGCCTCGCTCAGTGGGTTGAGGATCCGGCGTTGCTGTGAGCGTAGGTCACAGATGTGGCTTGGATCCCGTGTGGCTGTGGCTGTAGAATAGGCTGGCAGCTACACCTCTGATGCAACCCCTTGCCTGGGAATTTCCATATGCCATGGGTGCAGCCCTAAAAAGACAAAAAAATGTGAAAAATAAAGATATCACATATAATAAATTGTTCTGCAGTTTCTCTGCAGCATGTATTAAGTCTGTATGGTGGAAAGCTCTGTAAGGCTATTGTCTCCTTGAAGTGATATACAAGTCCAAAAGATGCCTTGATTAACTAGATTAAATCTTAGGATGAAGTCATAGAAAACGGAAGGCTTCTGAGATTCTCTGCCAGCTCAGAGATGCTCCCCTGGGTTCTGCATCAAGAGCAATGTGCCACCCTCAGCTCTGGAAAAGAGGCAGAATTATCCATGTATAGAACTTAAGGGAGCATCCAGAACCCATCCACTTATTCTTTTATGAGTGAGCCCAATACTTAAACACCTTTTAAATAAACGATTTTGAAAATAAATTGGGCTCCAATATTTGTTATTTTATAAAACAATTTCCAAATGATTGGTGGTCCAAAAGGAATCAATTATTTTCTTCAAAGTCATTATGTTTTATAGAATTTACCTGACAAATCAGCTGAAACATGTCACTATGACTATATCCCCTTATACTCAAATTTAATTATTGACTCTCTACAAATCATTAAACAGTAAATGTCCTGGGCATTTATAGAGTTGCACCTGTAATTTATTTGGTTTATGGTCACAATAGGTTACAGAGAAAACATGGGTCACTGTCTCAGTCCCCAGCATGTTCTCAGGCAGAATCGCATTTTCTGTAGAGCCACTGGGTCTCTACAAACAGCATTCTTTCTGCCAGGCACTTTGTAATGTGCAATGAACGGTGTCATTTATTTTCATTTCCTCATACTTAATTGCATGCTTCTTGCTTCCAACATTAAGCCAGAAGGCAGGTGGCAGAAGCAATGAACTAAGCTGGGACTGGCTGTCGTCGTTATAGGCTCTGCTCCCACTCTTAAAAGCAAGCCGATGGTTTACAATCCAGCAGAAGCCACTGGGCTGGAAAAGCAGGTTCTGACGCTGCAGAAGCCACTGTCAAGACCAGCACCCAAGGAGGAAAGGCACCCAATTGACTTTACCTCTCCCTGGCATCCACACAGAGTGCAGAAGGTATTAACCCAGTAATAGATATTATTAAAACTAAATAAGTAAGCTGCATCAATTAACTAATACAATGTGAGAACCAACTGGTCAGAATATAGCCTTATTCAAATGATATGCCTCACTCCTAAATAACCTTGCTCCATAAATACTGAACTCACCTGCTTAAAATGAATCATCCTCAGGAACAGGGGGTATATTTGTTGAACCTATTAAATATCAAATGTATATAATTCTTTATAGGCCATTTAGAAGCATAGTCAAATATAAACCATCATTTTCAAATGCTAAGCGATATCTCAATGTGCAGTTTTGTAGCCCCGAATTGTTCAATATTGAGCCAAAGTCAAATCAGTAAAAATGTGTGCTTTTTTCACCAATAAATCCAACAAATAACTGACTGAGATGTTTTCTTGACATCCTTCCCCAAATGACAAAACTTTTTCCCACTACTATTTTCAAGTAACATTTCATGACACACAGATTATGCTTTTTCAATGATGTTACCCATGTGTTACTAATCAGATGTCCTTTAGAGTCTGAGAATGAACACTACTTTAGTGATAAAGAGTAACAAAGGTCACAAGAATCTGATTTCCTGAGGCTATTTGCTCTTTTCTTAGGAAAAAAAAAAAAAAGCAACCATATTGTATGAAATGCACATTTTGCTTACTCTTGATCACTTTCATACAAATGTAGGAAGAAAAAGAGTGAAGACTAGAGCTGGGGCCTCCACTCTTGTCATTTTCACTAAGACACAGGCTCAGAGCTCTCCATAGAGCTTTCTCCTTTTTTTTGGTCCCAAATCTGGATTCTGGCTGCATTAACAGGAAAGAAAAGCATCAATTATGGTCTTTTTTTTAACTCTCTCTCCATCCTTTTCTCAACTTTTATTCCTTCTGTATTTACCATTTCCTTCTAGTTTTCACTATCATGACACCTCCATGCCCTCTGTGTTAGTATATTATAAATGTTTATTTTTCCACCTAGGTTTTGGATATCTTCTATCCAGACATCTGCAAACTTTTCTACTTGTATAACCAATATTCTACAAATCGCTATCACTAAGTAATCTTTTGTGAAGAGATAACACAATCACAAATTTGACCAAATATCTGGTACTTGATACATTACTTGTGTGTAACATCATTTCCCAAAGTTAAAATGATCCTTGACTAAAGGTTCTGTGATCAAGTAACTTTAGGAAGTGCTGCCCATCAAATTTAAAAATTGAAATTCACAATGTAGCCCCATAGTAAAGAAACCTGTTTCAGTCAGTGTCTTTCCAACTCACCTGAGCATGGACTCCACATTTTCATGAAACGTGGAGTCCAAAATGTGTTTCTTGAACACATTTTGAGAAACATTAGCTTAGAAGCTACAAGTTTAAGCAATTTTCAGATAATATAAAAGCAATCAATAGTTACATTTATGCAACCACAGGACTAATAAAGCAAATCAAGAATACATTCCAAGTATGATTTATGATGTTAATATGAATAATGTATTTTAATAAGCATCGAAAATAGTTACAAAGACTTGATTTGTTCATATTCTGAATTGCTAAATCTAATTAAGCTGGAGTGTTGGCTTTTATTTATATCTCAGCATCAAAGACCTTCTATTTTTGGTAAAGGTCCTCTGATGTTCATTGGAAAAATAACACTGGCTGTTTACTAGTTTAGTGCCAGACTACATATTTTGTTGTTTTGTGAATCTTTCCATGATCTGTTAGATGATAAATGATTGTTTTTTCGTATAAACAAGATGAAAGTCACTAATTTGTAGTGATTAGAAATGGGAATTTCTAGTATCTTTGATGATGATTTTGACTTTCTCAAGTGGAAGATTCATTTATTTACTCACTTAATAAATATGTATCATGCATGTATCTTGTGGCAGGCACTTTCTTAGGTTCTAGAAAACATCAGTGAACAAAACAGGCTAAACTTTCTGCCCTTGTGGAAGTTAGATTCTAGTGGCAGTGGGGTGAAGTGGGGGCTGTCAAAAAACAAAAGCATAATAAATAGGTAAATTATAGAGAGTATTACAAGATTATAAGTGCAAGGCAAAAAAAAAAAAAAATGGAGCAAGGTAAGGGGTTGGGAGAGCTGGAACAGAGGAAAGACTGGCAGCAATCTTAAATAGGGTGCCCAGCATAGGCCTCTTTGGAAAGTTGCCATTTGAATTAAAACTTGAAGGAGTCTGATAATTAAGAGAAGAGTGTTCTTATCAGAGGGAAATGACAGTGCACAGGTTAGGAGAATTCCTGGCATGTCCAAGGAAAAGCAAGGAAGGCAAAATGACTAGAACTGAGTGAACAACAGGGAGATAAGTAGGAAATGAGACCAAATAGGTAGTCAAGGGCCTGAAAATGTATGATCTTGTAAGGACTTTGGCCTCAGCGCTTATGAAATAGGCAGCCACGGGCAGAATTCTAGGAAAGAAGGGAAACCATTAACTCACATTTTATGAGAATCAACCTATCTATTGTTGAGAACAGATAGTAGAAAAACAAGAATAGAAACAGGGAGGCCAGGTAGGAAAGGAAGCATAGTAACGGTGGAGGCAGTGAGAAGACTTTAGAGTCTGAATCTATCTTAAAAACAGAGCCAAAGAGATTTCCTGAAGATGTGATGATGGAGTGTGCGTGAAAGAGCAGATCAAGAATAACCCCAAGGTCTTTCTCCCAAAACTTGGAAATGCAGGGTTGTCTTCCAATGAGATGAGAAAGATTCTCCATAGAAAGAGCAGAAAGAAACCTAAGGTTTTATCAGGTGGACAGTGTGTGTTTGAGACATCTTATTATTTACTGTTCACCCAAGTGGAGATGTTCATAGAGAGATGGAGTGATGAATCTGTGATTTGAGAAAGAATTCTGAGCTAGTGACACCAGTTTGGGAACTATCAGCCTTGAGGGGTTTTCAAAGACACAAGACTAGATGAGGACAACATATATGTGAGTATAAAATGAGTATAAATAGGTGAGAAAAAAAGAAAATCAAGAACTAAAATTATGGCACTCTGCAATCAAGGCCTCATGGACCATAAAGGGAAACCACTAAGACAAAGACTGAGAAAGAGAGGCTAGTGACTTGGAGGAAAAGCTAAAGAGACTTCCGCAAACCGCAGGAAGGAAGTACCAATTGGGAGCACAAAAGAGAGAGCTGGCAACTGAATGTAATAATGTGGATATTCTTTGGTGACCTTGACAGGGGTAGCTCAGTGGGGTTCTCAAAAGTCTTATGGGGGCTTAAGAGAAAATGAGAACAGGAAAAAGGAAGGGAAACAAATATGAGCAACTCTCTGAAAAGTCCTCTTTCAAAAAGGAGCTGAGAAATGAAAATATAAACTAGGCAGATGTGGTGTTCAGAGAATTTCTATGTAACATGAGAAAAACAGTAGCATGTTGGCGTGGTGATAGGAAGAACCATCAGAGAGCAAAAACATTGATGATGCAGAAGAGGAAGGAGAGAATTGCTGGAAGAGTATCCTTGGGTCGGCAAAAAGAAATAGGATCTAGTGCACAAGACTTCCCTAAGAGACCCAGAATGCCGTGTGGCCTGGGTTCCCAGGCACCTTCAGAGAAGCCTGGGTAAAATGGATGAGCACACACAGATTGCTATGGCATTATCCCTATTATGCATAAGTCAAGAATTCCTTAGGGAATACTTTTCCCCTACTTGGAGTTTGGTAATCCCATATAGAGTTAAGACTTAATAAATATTTATGGCTATATGAGTTTATAGAAAGTATGAGAAAAATTGCTTATATTCATCATTCTTCAAAATCACAGTTTCTGTGCCAGAGAGATAGTAATCATGAGGGTACTTGGCTAAATAATGAAACATGTATTAGTCAGAGTCTGCTAACAGCAGAAAATAACAACCTCTGTGTATTTCAGCATAGGGGATGGGGGATCTAATCTACTCCAGTGTGTTTTGTGTGGTATCTTTACCATCTTCACTGCATAGTTTAAAGGTTGGCCTCTTACCAGTAATCTGGAAGGTGGTGGGGGTAGACCTGAAGAGGGAGGATATGAGATATGGAGAAGGCACAATTACTTTTATCTGCCTCAATCTAGACATGATACATGTCACTCCTGCTCAAACCCCCTTGGTTAGAACTATTCATATGGCCCCATCTATGTTTTCCGAGGCTAGGGAATGCAGTGTAACAGTTAATTGTGTGCTCAAAGAGAAGTAATGAGTTTGATGAGCATCTCTCCAGCCTGCCATAAAAAGTATGCAATGTTATGACTTCCTATGAACCGTTAGACCTAAATTTGTCCTTTTGGCTCATATGTTAGAATGTAGACCAATGGATAGCATACCCATGGTTGACAGCTGCTGCTGCCATTGCCTAAAGATGACCCCATATCATTGTATAATATGCCAGTGTGGATTAAATTAATGATTCAGATTCTAAAAGTCATCCAAGAAAGAAACTTCACTAAAAACATTCTAAATTTTGACAGTCCTGTGCTGGTTAATGAAAAAATGACATAAAATAAATACAAAGCTAGATAGATCTTTTTGGAGACTGAATAATGACATGTGGTTGGATATTTCAGAGAAATGGGATAGGATGTAAAAAAGATTCAGACTGAAGAAGAGCGTTAGAAATGCAAATAGTTTTGTTTTGTTTTGTTTTGTTTTGTGTGTCGGTTTTTTTGGCCACATCTGCAGCATGTGGAAATTCCTGGGCCAGGAATCAAACCCATGTTGCAGTTGCAGCCTGTGCCACGGCTAGACCTTTAACCTACTATACCACATGGGAACTTCCTGCAAATAGTTTTTCAAGATAGGATGTGCATGAGGGAGTAGAGGGTCTGGAGAGATCCACTGAGTCTAGATTACAAAAGCCTTTGCACACTAGTCTAAGGAATAAATGTTTTATCTTGCATTGGGACATCATTTTTCCAAACAAAGCCTATGATCAATGTAACAAGAAATGTCTACTTCATAACAGTACTAATTGGTAGATAACACAAAGCAAAAGTAATATCTTTGTGTAACAGAACATCCCCGTCTCATCCTTTTCAGTCCCAAACACATTCTGAGCACTCACCAATATTATAAGATTTCTGAATTTCAAATAAGGAAATCATAGCCTGGCAAAATTTCAGGCAATGAATTATCTGACTAACCCTCTTTCTGGGAATCAGTACACATAGGGGCAGTGCAGTACCCTAGCAATTGTTTTCTGCGACCTACACCATAGCTCGGGGCAATGCCAGATTCTTAAACCACTGAGCGAGGCCAGGGATGGAACCCACAACCTCATGGTTCCTAGTCGGATTTGTTTCCGCTGCACCACGATGGGAACTCCAACAATACAAATTTTTTCAAGAGCTCATAGAGCACACACCAAGCTAGAATGCATCCTGGACTATAAAGTAAACCTCAAATTTAGATTGAAATCAAACAACAAGTGTTCTCTGATCATGGTAGGATGAAATTAGACCTCCATGACTAGAGACCCAGCAGGAAATGCTCTAAACATATTAAAATTAAAGACACACTTCCAGATACTCCCTGGTCAAAGAGGGAGGCTCAAAAGAAATTTTAAAATACATAGAATGGAATGAAAATACAAACAAAATGTATCAGAATATATGGAATGCAATTTACGTAGTACTAAGAGGTAAATTTAGAGCAGCGAATGCTTACATTAAAAAAGGAAAGGACTCATATAAACAGCCTAAGTTTTTGCTGAGAATATAGAAAAAGAAGATCAAAACAAACCCAGGGAAAGGAAGAGGAAAGAGTACAAATTAGAGAGAAATTAATGAAATTGAAAATAGGAATATCATAGAGAAAATCAATAAAACAAAAAGCTGATTCTTTGGAAAAGTCAATGAAAAAAAGTAGACAAGACTAAAAGTAGAGAAGACAGAAATTCCAACCATCAAAAATTAAATAGAGGATAAAACTACCAATCTTGCAGCCCTTTTTCGGGGGCGGGGAGGGGGGCTACCCACAACAAGTGGAAGTTCAGGGCCAGGAATTGAATCTGAGCCACAGCGGGGACCTATACCATACCACAGCTTCAGCAACACTGGATCTGTTAACCCACTGTGCCAGGCCAGAGTTTGAACCTGCATCTCTGAGGTTCAAGACTTAACCCCACTGCACCACATCAGGAACTCTGATCTTGCAGCCTTTTAGGGTTAATAAGGGGATACTATGTCCCTGGACTTATGGCTCATTCTCTAGTATGTGATACACAGTAAACAAGTAAAGAAGTTGAGCAGCAAGAACTGAATCAGGTAGCAATCTGGCTGTGACAAAAATATCTCAAGGTGGGAGTTCCCATTGTGGCTCAGTGGTTAACGAACCCAACTAGTATCCATGAGGATGCAGGTTCGATCCCTAACCTTGCTCAGTGGGTTAAGGATCCAGCATTGCCATGAGCTGTGGTGTAGATCACAGACGTGGCTCAGATCCCGAGTTGTGGCTGTGGTGTAGGCCAGCGGCTTCAGCTTAGATTGGACCCCTAGCCTGGGAACCTCCATATGCCCCGGATGCAGCCCTAAAAAGGAAAAAAGTGACAAGGTAGTGACTTGGCAGGGAAAGGCCAGGAAACACCTCTATAGTGTTGATATTTAAGCTGAAAGCTCAATGGAGAAAAAGAAGCAGTTCTGAGATGTTCTGGGCAGAAGGGGAACCTCCCAGGCAGAAGTGACAGCTAGCACAAAGGCCCTGAGGCATAGAAGAGCTCGGAGTGTTTTAGGGTTAGAAGAAGGTGGGTGTGACTGGAGTCCAGTGATCAGGAAAGATGATGGCAGGAGGTAAGGAAAGTCACCAGGGGCCAGATCAGATGTGACTTTCCAGGCCGGGGGTAGGGATACAGGTTTGCATCTTGTGTGAAGAAGATATCTGGGGAAGCCTTAAGTGGGAAAGAGACTTGTTCCAAAGCACATTTTATTTTATTTTTCATTTTTGAAAGTTTTATTGAAGTATAGTTGATTTACAACATTGTGATCATTTCTGCTGTGCAACAAAAAGATTCAGTTAAACATATGCGCATACCCATTCTTTTTTTTTTTTCTTTTTTTTTGTCTTTTCTAGGGCCACACCCATGGCATATGGAGGTTCCCAGGCTAGGGGTCTAATTGGAGCTGTAACTGCTGGTCTACACCACAATGCGGGATCCAAGCCATGTCTGTGACCTACACCACAGCTCATGGCAACACCAGATCCTTAACCCACTGAGCAAGGGCAGGGACCGAACCCGCAACCTCATGGTTCCTAGTCGGATTCGTTAACCACTGAGCCAGGACAGGAACTCCTCACATATCCATTCTTTTTCAGATGCTTGTCCCTATAGGTTATCACAGAGTATTGAGTAGAGTTCCCTGTGCTCTACGGCAGCTCCCTGTTGACCATCCATTCCATATACATTAGTGTACAAACTCATGGTTACCAAAGGGGAAAGGTGGGGAGGGGGGGTTGTGGATGGGGTGTTTGGAAATTGCATATGCCCCAAAGCACATTTTTAAAAGATCACTGTGATTGCTTTTGGAGAGTGGATGGTGGAGAGACAGAATTAGAGGAAAAGAGGTTAAAAGGTGGTTGCTGTGGAGGTGGTAGAGGCTTTTAGCTACAGAAGTAGAAAGAATTAGGCAGATTCAAATAAATGTTGACAGGAGATAACTTTTTACCCCAACATTAAAATTTAGAATAAGAAATTCCACCACTAAGCTTCTTTCTCAGTATAGACTTGCTAACAATGTAATGAGTACTTCTGTGTTTTTCCGTCTGCAGTTATTATGTATTTTCTTGATTTCATCATGATTCATATTGATACAGTGCCAAAAGAGAAGAAATATAATAGGAACCACATTTATTATTACAAAAGAAAAGGTTCTAAAATGCTTGAAAGAACATTTCACTTCCATACCAATTTCAGCACTCCATTTAAGTTGAAAATTTCTGCTTTTACCAAGTTTGCAATTTTTTCAAAACGTCTGATCTTTCACAATTGGATTGTTTGGTTTTCATCTTAATTCTCAGAATGCACTTTATATACTAAGACGGGCATCACAATCCTGACAGTGTTTTTCATATCTAAAAATTTTCTGGTTTTTATTATTACCATTATCAACAAAGATTTATTTCATGTTTACTCATAGGACATGACCATCTGTATAAATAAAAAGAATACATAGAAATTACTTGAAGGGTATCAAAACTACATAGTGTTCTAAGCAGATGCACGGTGACTACTGGTGGTGCTGAAAATAATACTAGAAACCTTGGAAATGATAGGCGTTAAGGGAATGCTTTTGGTTTTGACAGCCTCAGACTTTGTAAGTGATCTGGCTAAAGGCAGAAGTGCTAAAAATCTCCGGGGGTAATCTTATCCAACAAGAACGTGTTCCTTCATGGTTCAGATGCATAACTCTCCTTAGATCAAGAGTCGTGATTGTCTTTGCTCCCTTCGATGTCACATTCAGGCACATATTAGGACAACAGAGAGCCGAATATTTGTAGCTACTCTTAAAATGACGATCGCCTACTGCCTAAAAGCACTAGAAATTGGACGAAGTAACTGGCCTTCCCCAAAGCATGACACAGACGTTTTCGTGCTCATGAATTCTGTCAGTTTCAGTCCTTTCATCCATGAAGACAGAGAATGACTTTTCTGGGCTGCACATCAGAGCCAAAAGCTTAATAAACTACCACGTGACACTCTTATTACAGTTTAAGTGCGTTCCTTACGTTTCCTAATTCAATCATGCTTAACAAGGGAAAAATTACTTCCTCAGTTGGAAGTTTTAATTAATAATCAAACTGAAACAAAACTTTAACTTTGATACATTTAACAACAACAACAAAAAGTCTTGAAGTTGAGAGGATTCTCCTTTCCAGATTTTCATTATCATTAAAGGCAAATTCTCTTGAAAAATATTTCAACAAAGGGGCATTGTGTTCTACTGACACTGATAAGATATGATTAGATAGAAAGAGATGACTGTGTTTTATACACATGCTGACAGTCTGGAACCATGTAGCTAAATTAAAGAATCTCCATTTCAAAAATGATATTAATTTATAGTCCTAGTCTACTCTAATAATAGGAAAAAAAATCAGGGGTCCTAGTTACTATCATTCTTCTATTTGTTACTTTGATGCCTATTTATTGAAAGTTATTTTTTGCAATATTGTATGGCAGGCACTGTTCTGGGCACTGGGCATACAGCTATGAATGAGGCAAAGTCCTATCCTCTTAGAATTTACATTCCAGAGACTCTAGCAACACAGACAAAAGAAGGTCATAATCTGTATCAGGAGATAACACCACTCTGACCCTGTCTGGGCTCCAATGGAACTCTTTTCTCCTGGTGGACACGCACACTCAGGACAGTAGAAGATGCTGGGGCTCCCCTGGCCCAAGAGAACCTGATGCCTAACCCTCCCTGAATCTTAGCTGCACTGGCCTTATCCGCCCCTGCAGGCTCCTGCCCCACCCTCAGCAACTGCTGATGGAGTGGGTCCATGCCTCTGCAACCAGACCCACTCCTTACCAGTGCCTGTGATGTGCTAGGAATTCTAGAATCCCACCTGCCAAACCAACCTCCGTTCCACTATTCTCTCACCCATATAGCCAGCTCCGGCTTCCTGGCATTTCTTTAAAAAAAAAAAAATTTATTAAAGTATAGCTGATTGACAATGTTCTGTCAATTTCTGCTGTGTCCAAAAATTGGCCAATTCATATATACATTCTTTTTCTCGTATTATCTTCCATTATTGTGTTTCTTTAAATGTCCCAAACTCTCTCCCATTGGCTGCCACAGTCACTTTTTATTTTGAACACAGAGGGAAGGGCTTTCCAAAAGAGGCAGAGCTGCAGAAAAGAGAAAGCTGCTAACTTTCTTCTGCCTTCTTTCTTTCTGCCCTCTAGTCTCTGTCAGTGCTTTTCCCAGGGGCCAAAACTACAGTAAACCAGAAGGCAAGGGAACCTAGGGAATAGAGGTCTCTGTGATAGACAACAGAGCAATGAAAGAGAGAGCTGAGCAAATGTGAGAGCCATTTCTGGGCTCTGTTAGGTTTTCCTGGTATATAGTTTTCCATCCTTTAATCTTTCTGTGTCTTTCTGTTTTAGATGGTGACTTTGCAATGCCCTTTATTGCCTATCATTTTCTATTTGTTGTTAGTCTGATAATGTCTGAATGACTATTTGGATCTTTTTAAAATGTTTCTTGTGGTTATTTTAGATTTATGGAAGTATTTGTAATGTCTGCCCACATCCCATGTTTTCCTTCCACTGATTCACAAATATACCAGGTTTCATCCCTCCATCCTTAATCCTTCTACTTGAAGAATGTTTTTGTTTTGGGATTTTTGTTTTGTCTTGTGTGTTTTTTGTTGTGTGCCTGTTAGTAATAAATTCTCTTCATTTTTATTGGGCTGAATGTCTTTATTTTACCTTCATTCATGAAAGATTATTCCAGATTGAAGGTTATTTGTTCCAAGCACTTTTCTTTTGGCTTCAATTTCACTTGAGAAGCCAGCTATCTATTTAATTATCTTTCCTTTGTAGGTTATCTGTCTTCTCTTTCTTACTGCTTTTAAGATCTCGCTGCTTTTGGTACCTTGCCGTTTTGCACTAAGATGTACCAACTCGAGACTCTCTTCAAGAGACAGTACCATAGAATCCTTAACAGCAAGAAGTCAGGAGCCAGACTGCCCCTATAATTTGCTAGCAATGAAATCTTAGCCATATTATTTTAAGTTTTCTGTGCCTAAAAAACTTCACACGTTTGAGGATTAACTGTTAACATACGTAAATTGCTTAGAATTCTGCCTGGCTTGTGTTAAGCACTTTTCTTTTGTTCGGTTTTAAAATATTCATTTTTTGCTTGCTTGTGATCCACTGGATTTTCTGAATCTAAGGTTCATTTTCTTTCAATATTTATACATTGAAATAGTTCTACTTCACTCTTCCTGTTATTTCCTGAAACACTGACTAGATATTTTCTGGAGCCTGCCATTCTTTTGTACAAGTCTCCTAACCTTTCATTTTTTCAGGTAGCTCTTCCAGTTTGCTAATTCCTTCTACAACTGTTTCTAATTTACTGTTTCATCAGTTTATTCAGTTTCAAATTTCATTTCGAAAATCTCTATTTATTTCAGCTATCAAATTTCCCTGGTCGATTTTGGTAGTCTCTTTTCCTTCTGTCATTCTTTTATACTATCCTTTTTAAAGACATGTTAAACATATTGTTTTATATTTCTATAATTCTAACATCTAGTGATTAAAGATATGATTCTATTGTTCTTTGTTTAATATAACTCTCACTCAGTTTGGTTTCTCCTATGTCTAGAGATAGTTCCTAGAATATCACATCTGTGGATTTCCTGAGGCTGCATTTCTCCAGAGATTATTTGCTTTTGTTTCTTCTGGGCATGGTTAAAGCCTAAAATTAAGATGCAATAATATGCACTGCCTTGGCATCTGAAATGTGGAGGGCATCAAAAGGCCAACAATGACTCTCTTTCCACACTACACTGCTTGAATAAGGTCCTCTGGATCAACCACCCTCCGTATAATGGACACCAAGCACAGTGCTTGCTTATTCCTGGACAGCAGGCTTCAGTTCCCTACCAGCCTGCAGAGTTATTCAAACAAGCCAATCACATCCTCCCACAGGAACCAGGGGGGACCTTGGTCTCTTAATATTAGGGAGACCACCACTCACACCCCCTGTATGTTCCTCTGTTTGCAAATGCAACCCCTGAGTGAGGCTGCATAACACTGTCATCCTCTCCAAGGCTGTGAGCACATGTGGGTCTCCATCTCCATAGCCAGCCCTGTGGCCTGTGTCCAGCCATCCTCATATCCTTAGGGTAGGAAACCCGTACTTATCAATAGAAGGAAGAGGAGACAAATAAAACATGGGCTCTGAGGTCATTACCAGCATATGGCACTTTAAGTTTCTATCTTGGAAATTTGGACATGTCTCTTGCAATGCAAATTCAGGCCCAAACCTCCAGTAGGTGTAAGCAAAGTTAATATCGTCTCTCAAGGAAAGTTTTATTTTTCTCCCATTCTTTTTCTTTTTCACCCAGAAACAAAGACAAAATAGACATACATCCCTACCAACTCTCCAGGGAGGGATTTTTCCTAGCTCCTACTGAGGAAGGTGGTGTAGCCTTTTATAGCAATTCCTCTCTTTATGTGAGTCGCAATTTGACTTTTAGCCCTTCTCAGCCCTGTCATTTATTTCCTCCCCCTACACATAAGACTTTAACCCAGACTACTTCTATGTGCAAACCTAACACCTATCCTTACTTATGACATAATTTCCCCGTCTTGCCCTCTCCGTAAAATCCAATTCTTGAATTCTATAAAAGCACCTTTTATCTTTTACAGAAGCTTTAACACGCTTTAAAACATTTGTTCATACATATTATACAGCTACCTGTATTTTTTTGCCTATACCAGAGATTTTTCTAAACATCTCTCTCTTTTTCTGTCTTTCATATACACACACACACAATGAAAAACTTAACTTGAAACATTGTGCATGTCATTAAATATTCTTTAAGCATGAGATTACTATTGGATCCACAGCATTTAATCATAGAAATGTAGCATAATCTATCTAACTTCTATTTTCAGACATTAAGATTTCAGAAATCTTAATATTTTTACTGTTGCAAATAGTGCTACAACTAACATCTTCATATAAAATCTGTGTATCTCTGATTGTTTCCTTAGAATAGATTCTTGGATGTGGTTATTATCCTGACAAAGGGTATGAACTCTTTTAGGGTGCATTTTGCCAAATTGCTTTCTCGAAAGCTTGTAGCAATTTACAAGTCACTGCAGTGTGTGATAGGTGAAAAGCAATGTATCATCAATGATTTAATGTGCATTTCCTGATTACTCATGAGGCTAAACATTAACTGACTGTGCTCTGTGTTTAACCAATTCACTTGTAAGACTATCAGGTGACTTGAATTATCCAGTTGGGAGACGTGTTCATTTTTTCACTCAAAGTATTTGTGAATCTTCTATAAGCATAGCACTGGGTTAAAACGAAGGGTAAGTTCAACAGCCCAGCATACTTCAATACCCATGGAGTAAATGGCATGCAAGAGAACAGTTATGGGAAGATGTAAGAAAAAGCAGCAGCAAATGAGGGCTTCTACTCACCAAACCCAACACTTTACTGAAGAAAAGATCTTTATTTTGCTGTTTTGAATAGAATTTCATGCTTTCTATTGAAAATGAAAATACCATATTGAAATCTGACTTCAAACGATTTTTAATTTTGCTGTTTTACTGTTAATATTGTTCTTCTACCCCAGGGCTGTTTTTGGAACAGTTCAGCACTTACTCTTTTCTGTACCAACCTCGTGTTCAACTCTATGGCTTGTTTCCATTATCTCTAGGAAGGGATCTGCTAATTGCTCCCTACAGTAAGTCTGAGAGATTATTGAATGGACAATGCAATACAGTGATGGTAAAACTACTGGGTTTTCCTTAGTTTTATTCATCACTTTCTTATGAAATTAAGCTTTTCCTTCTAAAAAATTTCTTTCCACGTGATACAGTCCTTGGAACCGTCATTCACTCACCTTCTTGGTGCATCACTATTCATAATAATTCCCCATCCTAGTGAAGGCCACTCATGTGAAAATGTATCCATCGCAATGAAACTGTACGATAGCCCACCAGGATATTTCTTCAAACCCCAGATAAAAAGCTTTACATCCCTTCAGTCCCTTTACATCCAGAGACAGAGGGTCAGCTGAGCATGTATGCTGCAGGCAAGAATAAAAACAAGCCCACACAACTTGTTCGTCTGTGTAACCAGCACCAGAGGACAAAAGGGAAATACATGCATTTCCACTTCAAACAACAGAAGCCAGGTAAAATTGAATGCAGGGAAAAAAGGCTATGTACCAAGAAGCTGTTTTCTTTAGAGAATAATTTTTGTTTTGTTGGGATAATTTTTACACTACTTTTTCCAGTGCCCTGGCTTCATGAAGGGTCCATTTGCTTTGTAGGTTGCAGAATTATCTTTCCTAATCCCAGTCACTACAGGCCTCATCCCAGAAGATGTGGTGGATTAGCAGAACACCCCATACCCTTTATGGCAATTTTAAAGAAAATCTACGGAGTTCCCTGGTGGCTCAGTGGGTTAAGGATCCAGCATTGTTACCGCTGTGTCTTGGGTCACTGCTCCGGTTTGAGTTCGATTTCCGGCCCTGGGGGAGGGGGAAAGAAAGAAATGAAGGAGAAAGAAAGAAAGAAAGAAAGAAAGAAAGAGAAGAGAGAGGAGAGAGAGAGAGAGAGAGAGAGAAGAAGAAGAAAGAAAAAAGAAAGAAAAGAAGAAAGAAAGAAAGACAGAAGAAAGAAAGAAAGAAAGAAAGAAAGAAAGAAGAAAAGGGAAAGAGAGAGAGAGATAAAGGAAGGAAAACCTTATCTTACTGAGAAAGAGAGACAGGAAATAAAGAAGTAAGGGAGGAAGGGAAGAGGGGGGAGAGAAAAGGAAGGGTGACGGGCTGCCCTCTGGTCTCAGCTGGATTTGCTTATACATGTCTGATCAGTTTGCTGACCTTGCTAGCTGCCTCACCTGGTGGTGGCACCGTGAAAGGAAAAAAAAAAAAAGATAATGAATGTGCGCATGGCTTAAAACTAACATGCTGTAGCTCCCACCATTTTTAATTGTCTAAGGCAAATCCCAGTATTAATCCAGACTTAAGAAATAAAGAAATGGACTCCACCTCCCGAAGGGAGAAATTACAAAGCTGTTGCAGCAAGTATAGCTTAAAGGTGAAGAAACAGAGCTATTTTTAAAATCTATCTACCTGACAGAGAACAACTGATTAGAATAAAGTTGTAAATCCTAATTTTTTCTTAAGTTTACCACATTTTTTTTTTTTTCTTTTCAGGGCTGCACTCACGGCATATGGAAGTTCCTAGACTAGATGTCAAATTGGAGCTACACCTGCTGGCTTACGCCACAGCCACAGCAACACAGGATCCAAGCCACATCTGCAACCTACACCACAGCTCACAGCAATGCAGGACCCTTAACCCATTGAGCGAGGCCAGGTATTGAACCTGCATCCTCATAGATACTAATAGGTTTCATTTCCAGTGCACTGCAACGGGAACTCCCAAGTTTACCATGTCTTTAAGTGTAACGTTAATAAAAACAAATCATGCTGTATTTATCTCCAAGTCTATTATATAAATAATTCTATGTGATAAGAATCTTTCTAGGCTAGTAGTATAGCTAGATCATTCCTTTTAAGGTCTGTATAGAGGTTAATAAATCAAAGCACTGCAATTTATTTAACATCTTCCCAATGGATAAAAATATATTGACTTTTTTCTCTGTTGCAAGTATGTCTTTACTATAAGCACATTTTTTGTATGCTTATGGTTTTTGTTTTTTGTGTTGTTTTTTTTTCTTGGCTGCACCTGCAGCAGTGAAAGTTCCCAGGTCAGGTATCAAACCTGCTCCACAGCAGCAACCTGGGCTGCTGCAGTGACAATGCCAGATAATTAACCCGCTGCACCACAAGGAAACTCCAGTATGCTTATGATTTTTTAATTGTAAAACTTCCTTTCCTGGAAGTAATTTCAGGTTCAGAGGATATATATTACATTTTTCATTGCAAGGACAAAATTTCCTTTATAGAAAGAAACTATTGGTGATACATTTGTCAGAGTAATGAATACCAGTTTCTAGAAAGAATAACCTTAAAACACAGTGAATTAAAGTCAGACGTGGGTCCAGGCAGCCATCCTGAACAGCTTTCCATCCCAGTTCCTCAGAACCCCCACCCTGTGCCTCTGCCACCTTAAAAAGTGGCTTTGGAATTCCTTCACTGGATCCTCTGCATTCAACAAGCTGCCAAGAAGAAAAAAAGTTAGGGTAAGGAGCTAGTGGGAGATACTTTAATGCCAAGTCTTACAGTGGCTCCTTTCACTCACAATCCTTTGGCCAAAACCCAGCCACAGAGCCTCAATATACCTGCAAAGGAGGCTGGCTGGAAACACAGTTTCCAGGTGCACCTAGGACATCTGGTCAATTTGTGTCTCTGATGATATGCTTTCCGCATGTGATATTTCTACTATTTTATTATTATTATCTGACAATCCCAAACAACTCAAAAAGGAGAAAATCATGAATTAAGTCCAGGTCTTTTAAAATTGTAAAAAAAGCAAAACTCCCTTTCTATCCCATTCCAACCCTAGAGGTAAACATGACCAACAATTGGGAGTTTATCATAAACATATTAATCCACCAAGTGTTTATGTGTGTATCCATCCATATATACTATATATGT
Organism: Phacochoerus africanus; assembly: GCF_016906955.1. Lineage (NCBI taxonomy): Eukaryota > Metazoa > Chordata > Mammalia > Artiodactyla > Suidae > Phacochoerus > Phacochoerus africanus. The sequence goes on from NC_062549.1 coordinate 74,048,876, forward strand.
ATATGTTATACACTGAATCATGCTCCCTCCCTACCCCTGAATTCATACATTGAAATGCTAACCATCAGTCTCGAAATGTGACTCTATTTGAAGATAGAGACTTTTAAGGGATATCTAAGTTAAAATGAGGTCCTAGAGTGAGCCCTAAGGCAACAAGACCGATGGGCATCTAAGAAGAGGTTAGGACATGGGGAGGCTACGTGCGGAGAGAAGATGGCTGTCTACAAGCCAGGAGGAGAGATCTCAGAAGAAACCGATCCTGCTAACATCTTTTTGTTAGACTTCTCATCTCCAGAATTGTGAGAAAATAAATTTCTGTTGTTTAAGTCACCCAGCTGGTGGTCCTCTGCTATGGCGGCCCTAGCAAACTACCACATGCTGCAAAATTACACATGAAATACATGGTTTCAAATGCCCTGACATACCTGCGCACTACCCGTTGTACGTAAGCCTCCAGTCCCTCCTTTTTTTTTTGGCTGGAAGTACATCTTTTGAAGTTTTTGCCTATATATATATATATATTTTTTTTTTTTTTTAATGGAGGCAGTGCTTTTCATTTACATGTTCTTGCTTTCTAGTAAGGATTAGAATTTTTTCACATGTTATTGGCTGGTGGCTTCTTTGAATTTCCTCTTCTGTAAACTATGTGTGCCATTGACCTCTTTTAAAAATAATTTTGCTGCTTTTATTTTTAACTTGAAGAAACTATTTGTACATATGGCCTAACAACACTTTGTTGTATACATTGCAAAGATCTTTTCCCAATCTGTGGTTTGTATTTTGACTTGGTTTGGGGGATAGTTTACATTTATCTTTTTCTTCATGAGCTTCTATTGTTAGAGACCACGCTAGATGCTACAGGACCTAACATGATAAGCAAGTGGGGAGCCCTGTTCTGGAGGAGAGTACCATCTCTGGGTTGGTAGAGAAGGGTATGCAATGTGCTTCATCCAGAGCAGCGTATGGAAGACGTCATAAAAGAACCGACCCTCTGGGTGAAGCTAAAAATTATCATACTGAATGAAGTAAGTCAGAGAAAGACAAATATCATGTGAGATCACTAATAGGTAGAATCTAACAAAAATGACACAAGAGAACTTATAAAACAGAAACAGACTCAAAGATTTTGAAACCAAATGTATGGTTACCAAAGGGGAAATGTGGGGTTAGAGGGATAAATATGGGGGTGGGAACGGACATACTACTACATATAAATAGATAAGTAACAAGGACCTACTGTATAACACAGGGTAAGCTACTCAATACTGTGTAATAACCTATATGGGGAAAGAATCTGAAAAGGAATGGATACATGTATATGTATAACTGATTTACTTTGCTGTACATCTGAAACTAACACAACTTTCTAAGTCAAGTATACACAAATAAAATTTATGAAAGAAAGAAAGTAAAAGGAAGGAAGAAGGAAAGAAAGGAAAAAGAAAGAAAAAGAAAGAAAGGAAGAAGAAAGAAAGAAAGAAAAAGAAAGAAAGAAAGAGAGAGAGAGAGAGAGAAAGAAAGAAAGAAAGAAAGAAAGAAAGAAAGAAAGAAAGAAAGAAAGAAAGAAAGAAAGAAAGAAAGAAAGAAGAGAAAGAGAGAGAAAGAAAGGGAGAGAAAGAAAGAAAGAAAGAAAGAAATCCTAAAGCTGGGGCAAGGAGATGAAGAAAGACTTAACAAAAGAGCAGTATTTGGGGAGCATCTTGAAACCTGAGGTGAGCCAAAGAAAACCTGTTAACTAATACAAGTGACATGTTTATTTAAGTCTCTCCACCCACAGGACCTAAAAATAGCAACCTCAGGAATATCCCTTTATTTCTTTGGTTGATGAGGTTTAAGGGAGCATGAGGTGCACAAATATTGAGCAAAAATAAGCGGGGAGGAAAGAAAGACGATCCCTCTTCAGCTTCTAGGAAGAGCTCAGAGCAGAGCAGGCTCAGCCAGGAGGCAGGGGTCCAACTCTGGCCTCTGGGCTCCACTTCCCCCCAAAGGCCCCAACCCAGGACCTCCACAGGCAGGACTCACTGCGGGCACTTGTCCAACCTGGGTGACTCCGTGCACTTTGCGGCACACAGCTCAAGAGCACTCCTCGGAATTAAGTGCCGGTGCGCCCACGTGCCCTGAACGCGCCTGAGTCACGTAGGTCGTGCCTGTGAAAGAGCAGCTTTGCGGGGTGAAGAATGCACTGTGAAGCGTCCTGCCTCGGGGGGAATCCTGGCCAGCCCTTTCCTTGCCTGGCTGCTTTACCCTTTCTGTGCTCCTGGTTCTTCTCCCACAAACTAGGATTAATAATAGAGCTGACCTCATACGGTAAGAAATTAAGCGGGAAAATACATATAAGAAGCTTAACCACTGCCTACACTTAGTGTCCGGTATATATCAGAATTACGACTTTACAGCCTTGGCGAGCCCCATTGACCATAAGGTATACATTGTACTCTTCCCAGCATCCTTGTCTGATAGATGGCAGGACTGAGCGCCAAAGAATGGACTCACCCCCCAAAGTTGGGCAAACAGCAGAACTGGTATTTAGATCCAGTTTGGTGGATCTCTACACCGCCCTGTCCCACCTCTAGAAAGCACGCACTAGCCCAGAGGACAGAAGAGAGTTTTCTACTCCCTTGGCAAAAATTATTGCTTGCGTTGGGGCAGTTTCAAGGTAAGGAGAGCAAAGCCAAATAATACCAACCAAAAAAGAGTGGACCAGAGGAAAATTTTTGCAGTATATTCTTCCAAGCTGATTTAATTATCCAGATAAATGAAACCTTAGACCTGCTTTTATTTGCCATTGCCCATAGAGCAAATAGGAGGGCAGTCCTACTTGCTGAAGTTGTCTTGGTGTGATCTTTCTCCCCTTGGAGCAGGAGACAGCCTGGAAGCCAGCAGTCACAGCTACTGGAACCAGACCCCTTGCTGGGCATCCCATTCAACGCCACCAAGCAGTGGTCAGTGTGGTCAGTAGTTTTCGTCTTTTTCTGTCTGATCACTTGGCACTGGGTGCTACTGAATCTGTTTGGTAGTCACTCTTCTTGCCAGAACCTCACATTTTCAAAATATTTTAGAAAAAAAAAAAGCTATCTGTGATGAGTAAAGTAGAAAACCTATTTAAGATATTTTAAAGGGGGGCTGCCAAGCTTAGAGGAGTTTACCATCCACAAGATGGTGGCAAATTGCACATTGACCTGAAATGTCCAATGTAAAAGCCAACTCAGCTGCAAATAAGGAAGAATTGCAGACAATTCAGGAAAATTTTGACACAGCTATTAAAGGGCATTGTAAAAGAGACTTTCTGCTGCTTCTGTCCCCCAGAAAAAGCCCAGCCATGAAGGAAAAATAGGTTCTAATACATCCCCAAGGCAGAAGGGACATTTATTGTTGCTTCATTGCCTCCCTCAGTTTTTCCTTACATTCTAAAAATATAGACAACAGTGCTTTCTCCTAGAACAAGTGGTTACTTCATGTGGGGACAGATTAAGTTAGTGGGGGTTTTTTTTTTTTTTTTTTGACTCCCTTTTTGAATTTTCAAGTCCCCGCACTGAGATTAAAAAGATGTTTTGTAGCTTCCTTACTTCTTCCAGCTTACTGAAGCCCAAAGACCCAGAAGACACCCCTGAGCTCTAAGCCAAGCTTATTATAAACCCCACGTCCTTGGCTCAAATACTCCTTTGCCACCTTTGAGCCACTGGTCAGTGTGCAAAAGTCCAAATAGTCTTCCTGTTGAGGACATGCAATCCAGTACCATATAGAAAATTTGATTCTATCTATACATCTGTACATCTGTATCTATAGATCCTTAATGAATTCAGAGAGGTAATAGATGATGTCATAATACATTCATTAAAGGAATGCTCTTAGATAAGTATATGTTTCCATTCGTTGAAACTAGTGTCACAGAAAAATAAACTCATTTTGTGTCCCACACTGTCAGGGACAAAATGTTCAATATTATTAGGACTGTTTTTGTGCTTTAACAATTAGAGCTAAATTATACAGCTGGACCAACAACTTTGAATACATATTCTGTCCGTTGTAGGGATAACAAAGTTGTAGGGGGGAACATGCAGTGAACTACTCGGCTTCAAATCTTGGCTCTGCCACTGAGTATGATTAGGGGCTTGTTATAATGATTTTGTCAATGTGTAGTGAACAGAAAGCTATTTGAATGTATTTGAATTCAATTCAATTAATCAAATGCTGATAGAGTCTTTGTTTTGTGCAAGAAATTGTGCTTGGCATTGCAGGGGTCTCAGAGATGAACAGGACACAGCAATACTGCCCCAAACACTGGTTGAGAAGGGAGATCAGATAAAATACACAGAATGGGAACTCAGGGTGAAATATCAGAAGCCTTGTGAAAGAATCACCAATAGTTTTTCCAGGAATGAGGGCAGGCAAGGCCCAGATCCAAATGGAAAGACCAGGAATAGTTCTAGAAAGGCAGTGGCAGTTCAGATAAGAACAGAAGTAAGAGGATAATGATGCTGATGGGAGGAGGTGCACGGCAGGGCTGGTTACCATTTAGGAACAAACACACAGAAGCCAGAAGTCAGAACAAATTAAAAGAATATGGGAGTTCCCGTCAATGCGCAGCAGAAACGAATCCGACTAGAAACCATGAGGTTGAGGGTTGGATCCTGGCCTCGCTCAGTGGATTAAGGATCTGGCATTGCCATGAGCTGTGGCGTAGGCTGGCAGCAATAGCTCCGATTAGATCCCTAGCCTGGGAACCTCCATATGCTGTGGGTGCAGCCCTAAAAAGACAAAAGACAAAAAAAAAGTAAAATAAAATAAAATAATATGAAGAGATCTGCTCTGGCGGAAACACAAAAATTGACAGAAATGAAGACTAGAAATCTAAGCGGGATTCTGGAACAATGATTATGAAGTTCTTACTTCACTCCAAAAGCCGTAAAAAAATGGGCAACATTCACTGATATGTACCAAGCACCTCTGAAATCTTCTAGAATGAGATTAAATGCTGGCTTAAACTCTAGATGCAAAGAGAGTAAATCAATAGGAAGCAATCTTATGAGTTTTCTTATGTGAAAACAGCAGATTAAACTTTGAATGGAAATTTATAAATTAATTTACAATTTTTAAGAATGTGTTGGAACTTTATCACATTTTCCCAAGCAGCAGCCTCTCTGAAAGATCTTTTTTTTTTTTTTTTTTTTTGCGGGAATAGAAATAATTAAATTGAAGATTCAGTGTACCTTTTCAATCATTTTATTAAAAAACTCATTCTGGTTTTCTCTGAGGGAGAGATAAACCACTGCTAGAGAAGTGGCTAAATCTTTTTTTAAACCCCTGTTATTCACCATAAAATATATGACACTACTCCCAAATAACACCTAATCGAAGCTGGTCACATCAAAATCAGAAAAAAAAAATTTCCTTTCAAAACAAGCTTTTTGTGCTTGTTTCTCTACCAGATGTTAGAAGTACAAAGACTGAGATGTAATCTAGAACAGACGGGAAAAAAAAGCTTATAACAAATCATTACAACACAGGAATGAAGGCATACACAGCGTGCCTGGGGAGGGAAAGTGGGGCTTAATGAGGCTTTAAGGTGGTATTTTAAGGAGGTAATATTTGATTTGGGTCATGGAGGTGATGTGGTAATGGGATACTGGGGACATTCTTTCTAGACCAAGGGAGCAGTAGGTGCAAACCTAGAATATAAAGCAGACATACGTGGCTATTTGCAAGACAGTGAATGGTTTGGTGTGTTTGAGTATCAAGGAAATGATGTGCTCAAGCTGTCTTTTAGGTTGATAATCATGGCAGGAATATAGATAAGAAATTGTAGGTAAGGCGACCCAGTGAGAAGAAGGCTAGAGCAATGGTCCAGAGGAGAAAGAAGAAACCAGGAGTGGTTAACCATGAGCATTAAGTATAACTATTAAATGAGATATGTATTCCAGGAGGAAATGATTTATATATGTGTCGTGTTCTTCAAGATCTATAGGTACATGCTGAGATTGAATGACTGAAGAAATACAGGCAGAGATACCTAGAGGATAAATGGACATTGGTATCTGGGACACAGAAAATAGGAAAGGGATATATTTAGAGATACATTGGAAAATAGGTTGCAGTTGAAGCTATAAAAGCAGAAGACCATCCAGGAGGGGGTGGAGAAAGGCTTTTGGAGACTTGGAGCCTAGCGCTGTCTGGCATCCAGGGGTCACTCAAGTGGTACTTGATGAATAGGTGAGCAGGTGAGTGAGGGGATGATCTAACTTCTGCTGCTCCCTCCTGGAATACTCTCCTCCTTGGACTCAGTGACTTTCTATTTCCTTGTTTTCTCTTACTTCTCTGTTTCTTGTCCTGCTGCTTCCTCTCCCTGTTTTTTCCCTCCATGCCATACTCACCAGCTCACTATTCCCAAAGACAAATATGGCAGGATCCTTTAGCTAACAGGCTTCACAATATAATGGGGACCTTTTTTTTTTTTTTTTGTCTTTTTGTATCTTTAGGGCCACACCCATGGCATATGGAGGTTCACAGGCTAGGGGTCGAATCAGAGCTACAGCTGCCTGTCTACACCACAGCCATAGCAACGCAGGGATCTGAGCCGTGTCTGTGACCTATACCACAGCTCATGGCAACGCCAGATCCCTAACCCACTGAGTGAGGCCGGGGATCAAATCCACGTCCTCCTGGACACTAGTCAGGTTCGTTAACCACTGAGCCATAACGGGAACTCAGGGGACCATTTTTTTTTAAAGTTCCAAGGAAGTCATGCAAGGTGAGGAATAAAGAGGTGTGAAATGGACAGGTATAAATTCAAGAAAATCTCAAAGAGCACAGTTTCAGTGGAAATTTTTCAGGAGCAGAAACCCAGGTTGTTGCGGATTAAAGAAGAAATGGGTGGGGTGAAGAAGAAGAGATAGGGAATAATTTCAAGAAGTTTAATCAAATTGGGTGGAAGGAGATAGAGCTACATTAGGAAGGGGAGGCAATGTCAAAAGCTGTTTTGGCTGAAGAAGTGGGGTTGAACTATGAAAAAGGTGAGCACTCTTTATACCAGGAACCCAACAATGCATAAAAAGGAGCTAACACCTGATACTTGACCTGAGTCTAAAAGAGAAAGAGGAGCTCTTCATGCACAGACCAAGCGTAAGGGGATGCCAGGCAAAGGAAACAGCAGGGAGAACAATGGCAGAGAAGTATTAAAAACATGAGCGTTACAAGTCATTCGTCATTTTCTCACAGCCTGTGGCATGCATTTTCAGTTTGTCAACAGTGTCTTCTAAGAGACAAGTATTTATTTTTTCTAAAACTCAATTTATCAAATAATACTTTGTGTCCTAAGGAAGCTTTGTTTAATTCTAGCCACAGTTTTATCCTCTATTTTCTTATTTTTTTTTATAGTTTTAGCTCTTATGTTTAAGTCTGGGCTCTGTTTAGAGTTAACTTTTGTCTGTGGTGTGAAGTAAGAGTTTATCTTTTACCTATGGATATCAAGTTGTTTCAGCAGAAGTTGTTGAAAAAACTATCACTTTCCCATTAAAGAACCTTGACACCTTTGTCGAAAATCAATTGACCATGTATTTCTGGGTCTATTTCCAGACCACTATCATGTGGTCTTCATTACTGTAGAGAAGGTCTTAAAATAATGTAATTCTTTCAACCTTATTCTTTTTCAAAATTGTCTTGTTCCTTTGCATCTCTATAAAAAAGTTTGAAATAAGCTTATTAATCTCAATTTAAAAAATCCTAGGATTTCTACTGGGATTTCATTAAACCTATAGATCATTTGGGGCAAAATGATATCTTAATTACATGAAGGTCCTCATACTATGAAGATAGTACAGCTCTATATTTGTTTAGGTCTGCTTTCATTTCTCTCAGCATTGTTTTACAAATTTTAGTGCACAGGTTTTGCCTATGTTTGGTGGAATTTATGTCTAAGTATTTCATCTTTTTGATGTGACTATAAATTATTTTTTCAATTTCCAATGATTTGTTGCTCACATATAGAAATAGAATTACTTTTTCATATTGACTCCTACAACCTTGCTAAGCTCAACCTTTTCATGTTGTATCCTACAACCTTGTTAAACTCACTTATGAGTTTCAGTAGCATTTTTTGTAGATTCTGATAAAGAACTTACATCCAAAACATATAAAGAACTCATACTGGAGTTCCCGTCATGGCGCAGTGGTTAACGAATCTGACTAGGAACCATGAGGTTGAGGGTTCGATCCCTACCCTTGCTCACTGGGTTAATGATCCGGCGTTGCCGTGAGCTGTGGTGGAGGTTGCAGACGCGGCTCGGATCCCGCGTTGCTGTGGCTCTGGCATAGGCCGGTGGCTACAGCTCCGATTCAACCCCTAGCCTGGGAACCTCCATATGCCGCGGGAGCGGCCCAAGAAATAGCAACAACAACAACAACAACAAAAAGACAAAAGACAAAAAAAAAAAAAAAAGAACTCACTCATACAACTCAGTAACGAATGGAAAATAACCCAGTCTTACAAAGGCAAAAGATTTTAGCAGACTCTTCATCAAAAAAGATATACTAGTGACAAACATATGAAAGAATGCTCAACATCATTAATTATTAGCAAAACTTACATAACATATGATTGCAAACCCACTACAATGGATAAACTTAGAGAGACTGATAGTGCCAAGTGTTGGCGAGGATTTAGGACACTCAAATCTCACATATACACTCTTAGTAGGTATGAAAAAAGGTTAAGTCACTTCTGAAATCAGTTTGGCAGTTTCTTATAAATTTAAACATGCCTTTGCCATTAAATTAAGCAGTTACTCCTAGACTTTCATTGCTTTACCCCAAAGAAATGGAAACATATGTCCATATAAGTACTTACACTTGAATTTTTTTAGCAACTTTATTTGTAGTACTTAGAACTTCTAGAAACCCACACACCCACCACCAATGAATGGGTCAACAAAATTGTGTCATACTTATAATGGAATATTACTCAACAATAAAAAGAAGCAGGCTATAAATAAATTTGACAATGTGGGAAGTTCCTGTTGTGGCTCAGCAGAAACAAACCCGACAAACATCCATGAGGATGCAGGTTTGATGCCTGACCTTGCTCAGGATCCGGCACAGCCATGAGCTGTGGTGCAAGTAGCAGATGCAGCTTGGATCTGGAATTGCTCTGGCTGTACTATAGGCCGACAACTGTAACTCCAATTTGACCCCTAGCCTGGGAACTTCTATGTGCCACAACTGTGGCTCTTAAAAAAAAAAAAAAATTGACAATGTGGATAAATTTCAAACACATTATGCTAAAAGAAAGAAATCACACTAAAAAGACCCACATAGTGAAAGATTCCATTTATATGACATTTTGGAAAAAACAAAACTCGAGTGACAAAAATCAGGTCAAGTGCTTTGGGGCACTAGGGGTTGAGCGAAAGGATTTCTTGCAACAGGGCCAAGGGAAATATTTGAACTGATGGAGATGATTATGATGGTTCATAAATGCACACATTTCTCAAAAATCATTAAATCATACATTTAAAATTAGTAGGTTTTGTTGTAGGTTGATTATTCCTCAATAAATTTGCTTCACAAAGAAAGAAAAAGACTTTAAGTTACTGCTAATGTTGATTCCATCATCCCTTATCTGAGACCATACAGGCCAAATGTGTTTTGAATTTTTGAAAGCCTATACTATATATTATATAAGCCCCCCAGATGCGATATTTGGCATAGCACCCCAAACACACTACGATCTGCAGCAATATGTATGGAATAAACACCAAGTAGGATCAAAAAATTCCGTGGAGAGTCTTTTCAGTTTAGATTAGATGTTGCCTCTAGATTTTGCTGCCAGATGTGTCATAAAACAACTTCAAGTTTTCAGAACTTTTTCAGGTTCAGAACTGAGATTAAGGGACTACAGTCCTAGCGAAGCAGTTTGGTATTTGCTGTAATATATGATTTGGGGATTGGGTGTAAGGGAAGGCAGACTGTAAGGTCAGGAAAAGATGAGCCTGGAGAGACAGGCAGATCACCGAGGGGCACAAGGTATGGTTTAATATTTTCCAAGTATATTTGTAAAACCACAGCTCCTAAAATGGCAGATTAATTAACAAAATCTCAGGAAAAGGTGTACCTGGTTACTCTTTCAGTAACAAACTCTGACGATTGCTTATGGAATCCTTACTGTAATGGAAATAGTCTATGAAAATCTCATTGTCCATAAAATATTATAAATATTATATATATTATCTATTATAAAATATTACAACACAAATACATCAAAATCAGTTCCTGTATAAAAGCCCTTCAAGAATCCCCATTCTCTTCAACATGAAGGTCTGGCTCTTAGGCAAATTTAGGGACCTGATTTCCTCTCTCTGAATCCCTTTACTGCCCCCATCCCTCAACCTAATCCTCCTCACACCAGGCACCTGAAAAACTACAATAAATGCCCAGTTGCTTATTCTGATTGTTCCTAAACTTTTTCCGTGATAGCCTCTTTAACTCTGTTTATGCTCCTCTCTCTGTTTAAATGCTGTTTTCTTCATTCATTCTCTGGCGAATTTCTATTCTGGAGGTTATAAGTGAGGCTGCATCAAAAACATTAATGGGTAAAGCAGTCAAGGAGTGGAGGAAGGAAAGAAGGAGCCCCAGGCTGTAGTGTTCTGTAGGGCACCTAACAGATAGAGGGGGCTGAATAGTCTCCTTAATTAAAAGTGATACAGAAGAGGCAACATAGAGAATATAATACTACTGTAACTCTTCCCAACTTGTCTTAACAAAGTGGAAGTGTTTACTTATTATGCCACAAATACAAATACAAATCTTTACCAACAGCTTCCTAAATTTAAATCTTTCTTGAGAACAAGCAAAAACATGCTGAGTTGTCTTCTTGGAAAGGCCACTTTTTAGGAAATGGGTATATGAGTCCCATCAATTCTATTTAAAGAGATTCTATCCCTTCCCTCCAGGAGCTCATAATCAGCATCCAACACAGACGTACTGGAATACCATTAGGATCAAAATGGAAACACGAAAGCAATGCATGTATAGACAGCAACTTCATTACATAAAGATCAAGTGTAAGCAGCTTTACAGTAGAAGGAAGCAGTGAGTGCTTTATCAGGAACTACACAGGAAAGGGGACCAGTTGAGAGGAAAGAGTCACTTACCTCATCAACCCTGGAAGATTTCATGGGAGGAAAGGGGCTTCGGCATCAACTAGCAGCCCTGATGGGACCTGCAGGGTCTCCTGCTGTCTTAAAAACATGATTTTTGATTAGTGAATCAAAAGCTAGGCATTGCAATACAGTATAACGAAGAGGAGGATTCCTTTTCTTTCACCTTTGACTCCAAGGTCATTCCAGAAGGCCATCTCCATCACAGAGAGTATTCTTTCACAAAAGTAAACTTCTAAAAATATATTAAATATTTGAATTCCTAGTTTTCTATCATATCTGAAGTGTTGCCTGCAAAATCAGATTTTGCTGTTTGTCTTTGTAACCAATGCCCTCGAAAATACTCAGGAATGAGAACTAATGTAAAAGAAACCATTTTTTAGATCTCAAAGAGCTACAAGAGATACCTTGGCTCACTGAATGGCTGAATTTTATTTATCCTGTCCATAATTTCTGAGCACAGAACCCCTTTAGATAATTAGAGCTACATTCAAACCCCCTGCCCACTGGATCTTTTAGGGGAAGGTGTATTTCAAGAAGAGGAGGGGGGTGCAGGGTGGGTGCTTGGGTGGCTCAAGAAACTTTCATTGTGTGCTGAGATTTTAAAATCAGTCCTAAGGAGAGCAATACATTCAAGATCACTGGGGGAAATTCTTTTCATGCGTGACTAAAGCCTCAGTGCTCTAGAATTACATCCAATTCTCCATGTCATATCTTCAGTTGAGATGTTCTCTGGTTGTTTATGAAAGAACTCTTGAGATATGCAATTCGAAGATATTACATTGCCTCTCAATATGACCCTCCCTGGTCCTTTAATCTTTCTTAAAGGTCTTATTTTCCAGCCCTTTAATCATCTTTATGGTGAAAAAGGAAGCGCCCTTCCCTCTGCCTCACCGTGGAGGTAGGTGCTGACTAGTGTAAATCCTATAAGTTATATTTCTATTTTTCCACCCAAGTACTACTTTTCTTGTTTAAATTGAAGTGTTGCTATTGACTCATCATATCTTTTTGAAAAGCGACACTAACAAAATGTAGCTACGAACACATTTGAAAATAAGACCCAGAGTGTGCAAGGGAACCAGAATTATCTTTCCTTTGTACTGGTCTGGTTTCCCTTTGAGCAGACTTCACTGGAAAGTATGGGCCTTGATTATCTATTTTCACCAAAACATCATTTACCAAGGCAGGACTATGAACTCAGGTAAGAAAAATGCCTGTTCCTTTCATCTCAGCAATTCTACACCTACTCACCTTGCAGTTAACTTTTTATAGTACATTAGTTTGCATTTTTAAAAAAAATCCGTTTAATTACATTGGAAAAACACTTCACTGCCACACTCCAGGCCGATACCATGTTGCAGCTGCTCCTATTTAAGGGATAATTGTAGCCTCACTCTTCTACAAGGAACTAATTCTGATTTTGAAAGGATTTGTCCTCACAGTTTATCCTGATGAGAGAGGACTGGATTATTGCCACGTAAAATAGCGGAATAGTCCTATTAGAGCTATTATGCCACAAATGTATATTGTTGAAGATCAAAGTACTGTACCACAGTCAATGGTAAGATGTACGGGCATGGCACACTTCCCATATTATGTAAAAAATACGGCATTTTATGAGTCATTTAGTGCCATGTGAGATATCTGTGGACCCTGTGTCATTTCCTTCAAACTTTCCTCATCATTCTGAAATCCTTTATTTTCTGGTTGAAAGACTTACAATCTAGTCATTTCTCACTAGTCTCCCCAGGAAATAAACTTCAGGACTCTGAGTTCTTTCATTGCACTATATTCCATATCGCATATCATTCTAGTTTACATTTAAATTACTTTGGAAAAATACTGAATGACTCTGGACAACAGTAAATTCTAACTGGCAAGTTGAGAAAATGCAAACATTTCCCAGCAAAACCATTCATGATGTTTTTCGATCCTTTGAAACATGTGGGACTCAGGGTTGGTTGGGTTCTAAGGAAGCAAAAATAGCTATTTCACCCCATAGCCTTCAGCCTGTATCCACATGCATAGCAAGATGCCTTAAAATAGAAGGTGGCCCATACAATGTTCAAATGAATGGTCTTTAAAAAGAATGAGGCTGTTCTTCTACAGAAGGGATTGAAGCATCAGCTTTACTGGAAATTTCACCCTTAAATAAGAGGCCAGTGAAAGACCGAATATTAATTTAGCTGTAAAATATGCTACACTTTGATTTTAGTTTTAAAATATAGTATTTTAAAATAAATCCTGTAAGTTCTCTTGTGGCTCAGAGGGTGAAGAACCCGACTAGTATCCAGGAGGACATGGGTTCATGCCTGGCCTCGCTCAGTGGGTTAAGGATCTGGTGTTGCAGTGAGCTGTGGTGTAGGTCGTAGACACAGCTTGGATCTCACATTGCTATGGCTGTGGTGTAGGCCAGTAGCTGCAGCTCCGATTCAACCTCTATGCGGAGAACCTCCATATGCTGCAGGTGTGGCCCTAAAATGCAACAAAAATCACATATACAAGCAAAGAAACCATAATCCCCTAAACACTCCTACTATGGGTATCTAAGACTCCACAACAATTACATATTTCTCTTTTGTTAAACTCTTAAAAGGTAACCCTGGACTAGGCTATTAGAAGTATTTAAGGGAGTTCCTGTTGTGGCTCAGCAGGTTAAGAACCCCACTTGTATCCATGAGGATTCAGGTTCCATCCCTGGCCTCGATCAGTGGGTTAAAGATCTTGAGTGGCCACAAGCGGCAGCAAAGGTTGCAGATGCAGCTTGGATCCCACGTTGCTGTGGCTGTGGTGTAGGCCAGCATCTGCAGCTCCAATTCGACCCCTACCCTGGGAGCTTCCACATGCCATGGGTGTGGCCCTAAAAAGACCAAAAAAAAAAGCAAAAACAAAAACAAAATCCCCATAAGATGCATCATTCTTTTAGTCCGTATATAGAGGAATTCTACCCTTAGAGAAAAACTAACTCCAAAACCTAACAACAACAATAAAAACCCCTCAGGAAGTGCCACTGTTTTGTTGAATGATTTTTATAAGAGTCTCATAAATCATGGATAGGATTAACTATCTAGGGGATATTTTCCCTAAAGTAACACATTCTGTATGTAATTTGGAGACGGATTACTACAAGATTTAGGACTTACCTACACAGTTCAAAGAACCAGTAACGTAAAATGTGGTCAGGAAAAACAACTGCAAATTTGAAAACACTACAATTTATGAAACCATAATTAAAATGAGGATGGGTAATATTCAGGGAACAAAATCAAACACTAAGTGTGGTTTGTAATTACTGGTTAGGGTTTCCAATGTAATTTGTAAAACAAAATGAGTCAGTGAAATTAAATGTAAAGAAATTAGGACCAGGTCTAGAATAGAGTAGGCATTTTATAAATTGTAGCTATCCATATTCCCACATCAATGCTAATAAGGAGATGTCTCCTTCATAGATACATATTTTCTGGTACGGAGAGTATATAAAGCTCCTAGTTCAGATGACCAAGTTGCAATTTGGAGCCATACAATGATTCATTCATGTTCAGTTAGAGTAACTGAGGGAACTGCCACACTTGATCTCTGAAAGGGCAGTGCAGGTGAAGGGGTCCTGGGAGTGGTGGTCCTCTCAGTGACCCCTTGTGACTTCCAATCCCAAGTAAAACGCATCCAGTAAATTTGCTAAATATTCATCCTTTTAACATTCCCTCTCTGCCCATCTTATCTTTCCTTCTAGATCAATTGTTCTCAATCCTGTCTGAAAGTTAAAACCACTGGGGACCTTTTAAAAAGTCCTATACCCAAAATGAATTGCACCAGATTCTATGCAGGAGGAGCCAGGGGGTAAGTATGTTTCAAAGCTTCTAAGGTGACCCCATGGACCAAACAAGGTTGGAAATACCACCGCAGAAGATAATTTAACTCTATCTGACACTATCTACCTGGAGATAACATCAGAGGCCATTGGTTAAGGGTTTGGTCTCACAAGAACGCCATCCCTTCCCCCCTCCCCCCGCCCCAAGTAAACACATACCCTTCAGATACCAACGGCAAGGGTAGGTTGTTACCTGTGCCTCTGACCAATCAGCTATAAATCAGTGGCCCCTCCTCAGGGTTTATTAACTTGCTGGAGTGACCCACAGAACTCAGGAAAACAGTTCACTTACTGTTTACCAGTGAATTATAAAAGGGTATAATAGGAGTTGCTGTTGTGGCACAGTGGGTTAAGAACCCGACTAATATCCATGAGGATGTGGGTTCAATCCCTGACCTCGATCAGTGGGTTAAGGATCTGGCATTGTTGTGGCTGTGGTGTAGGTCAGCAGTTGCAGCTCTGATTCCACCCCTAGCTGGGAACTCCCATATGCCAAAGGTGCGGCTCTAAAAAAGTAAAAAAGGGGGGGGGGATAATAAAGGATGCAGAAGAACAAATGGATGGAAAAGATGCAGAAGGCAAAGAATACGGAAGAGGTGCAAAGCTCCCATGTCCTCTCTGGCCCACCACTTTCCCGGCACCTCCACTGTTTACTAACCCAGAAGCTGTCTGAACCCCATCCTTTTTTTTTTTCCATTTTAGGGCTTCACCTGCAGCATATGAAAGTTCCCAGGCTAGGGTTTGAATTGGAGCTGCAGCTGCAGGCCTACACCACAGCCACAGCAACACAGGATCCAAGCACATCTGTGACCTACGAGGTGGCTTATGGTAATGCCAGATCCTAACGCACTGAGCAAGGCCAGGGATCCAGCCCACATTCTCACAGACACTATGTTGGGTTCTTAACTTGCTAAGCCACAACGGGAACTCCTTTCTGGGGATTTTGACGGCGAATTCATCATATAGGCATGACCATTAACTCCATTTTCTCCTCACTCCTCACTAACTACTTTCCATGTATGAGTAATTGGAGTGAAGGCTTTTTCATCAACAGCTCACCCCCTGACCCACCACACCATGCCATGCACAAACACATCATGTTGACTCTATGCACTATACGTGGATTATCCCTCAAGACTGAGAAAAGTGACCAGGCTGTGGGGCACAGTGGGGACATCAATATCTTCCCCCAGGAGTCAAGATGTTGACAATACTGCTTTTGACCTAAACCATTTCATCTTCCTGATGTTCACAGGGCCATCGAGTAGAAATAGAGTCTAAGGAAGTTTTTTAAAATAGAATTTTGAAGAGATCAATGTTAGTAATAAATTCTGGATTGATGACAGAAATTTAAGGTTAAAAATATTTAAACTTAAAAAGTTTTTTTAATCATGAGAGGAAATATATATAGGCACCTTATAGCATCTACCACTGAAATTTTGAACACTGATGTTACAAACCACAAAACTACATTTAAATTTTATTATAAAGACCTTTATTAAGAAGAAGAACATATTTGCTACTTCTTTTATTTTATAGGTGCCTTGAAGGACCTATAAATATGGAGGTTCTTCTGAATCCAAAGGAGAGAAATTCTTTTTTCTTACGTCTCTCTCCCCCCTACTCAAACCTGCCCCATGTTAATCTACAGGTAGGAAGAAAGCTGGATTCTTGCCACTTGTAAAAATGATGAGGGGAAGAAAGAAAACAATGGCTTAAGAGAAAAAGGATGTTAGAAGTATAAAGCAATGCTTAACAAAATGTTCCTAAAGGATCATGTAGAGGTGCCCCATGATAGTAATTTATCATTCCCTATACCATCCTCATAGATTTCCTTTCAGATCCCTCTGCTTGTACTTGACTGATGCTCTCAATTGCAGAGGAAGCAACCTAACTGTAGGAAAGTTACACAGAACAGTTGGCCATCAACGAGCACTAGAAGGTTGTGCGGGGTGGCACAATGTTGTTAGTATCCTTCTTGGCACGAGAAACTAGTGGAACAGATGAAGTATTTCCAGGCTCCTTTGCAGGGCCTTGGAATGGGAAGGTATACCTATCACCCACTCCTGCACGGAGTTCTCACCAAGGACAGAGCCCCAGGAATAAATCTGTAAGACAGCAGCCAGGACACACCAAACTCTCCAACACCCAGGAGACACGAAGTTTGGAAGTTTTCGGGTTTGAGAGGAAAGGTGGAAAAACGTGAGTGGCGATTTCCTCATCCCACTTACGGACCAGAGAAATGGGGAGGCTGATTCCAGGTCTTCCGTGACCTCCACGAACATTACTGGGCTTCCAACTATAAGAAGACAAAATCCCCTAATGGGCAACTGGCAAGCCCACGTGTTTTACCTCTAGCCCGAACTTGTGTGCTGATAACTGCTTTCCTATTTACCCTCGGAACTACCTCTGTGGTCTTCTGCCTGTCCTTAAGGCAGCCTTAGCCCTCGCAACCCCTCCAGTGGGACAGAGATCACGGGAGGTGAGGGCTGGAGGCGGGAGCAAGCAACAGGAGAGGGGGACTCTCACAGCCCATCCACACCCAGCAGTCCCGGTCGCAGGGACAGTAGCCCACCCCTTGAGCGCAGAGGATTGTCGCTCCCTGCGGGTTCCTGGCCCCCAGAAAGGCGCTGCTTGCAACAGTCGCCTCCATCAGAGAGTGGGAGTAGGGGTGGGAGAGCCGACAGCGGGGAGGGGACGGCCGTCCACCGGGAGGTGCGGGTCACAGAGAAAGAGGTGGAGACCGCTGCGGAGGGGGCGGTGAGAGCGGGGTGGGGCCAGGGCGGGCCCGGGGGCGGGGCTGCGGGGCGGGCTGCGCCACAGCGCCCCCTTGCTGTGCGCGCTCCCCGCCGGGCCCCGCAGCAGCCTCGGGCTCGGGCTCACCAGCCCCTTTGTGTGCGACGCGCTGGCCCACAGGAGCGCGGCTCAGGAACAGCGGAGGCTCCCCGGGGTCCCGCCGCCTAGGCCCGGGCCCGGCCGCGCTCTCTTCCACCTCCTCCGCTCCACCCTCCTCCGGCCCCCGGCCCCGACCGGCAGCCATTGGGCCGCGAGCAGCCCGCGTTCTGCCGCGTACCCCACCTCGCCCGGCCCGGGGCACTCACCACCCCCCACCCGCTCTGTACCCCTCTCCAGTCCTCCCCTCATCCCAGGCCTCCAAGGTGGGGAAAATAAACTAAAAGCAGAGCAACTCAGAGACTCCGATAAAACGCCCAGTACCTAGAGCCCGGGCGCGAGCGCGTGTGCCGGGCGGCGAGGGGCGCGGGAGGCGGGGATGGGGGGGCGGGCGGGGGGACAATGAGCGCATGAAGTTACCTGCCCGGCGGCGGCGGCGGGGCCGGGAGGCGGCGGCGGAGCAGGCTGCGCGCTCGGCGCCGACGGGTGCGCGCCGCGGCTTGGGGGAGAGTTGAGCGCTTTTCCCCCCTCTTTTTTTTTCTTTTTTTTTTTTTTCTCCTCTTCTTCTTAAACAAACCACAAACGGATGTGAGGGAAGGAAGGTGTTTCTTTTACTCCTGAGTCCAGACACCTCTCTCTGTTCCGTCTAAGCTTGTTTTGCTGAACACTTTTTTGAAAAAGGCAAAGAAAAGGAGTTGCTTGATGTGAGAGTGAAATGGACGTAAGATTTTATCCACCTCCAGCCCAGCCCGCCGCTGCGCCCGACGCTCCCTGTCTGGGACCTTCTCCCTGCCTGGACCCCTACTATTGCAACAAGGTGAACGCTCTGCTTTTGTTTCCGCCGTGTTCTGGCTGCTCGGTCCCGGGAGGGGGGCGGCGGCGGCTGGCCCGCTTGGCGGCCGGGCGGGCGCCGGAGGCCGGTCTCGGGCGCGCTCGGCTCGCAGCCTGCGGCTGCCCTGCGTGCGCTCGGGGAGTAAATATTGTGGAGCAGCTCCCGGGCTTTGCCCAACACCGCGACGGTGCGGAAAGTGACACGATTTGCTTGATTCTTTCCTTCCTGCTGTTCGCGACTAAGGATCCCTCCCTGCCCGGGTCTGCCGGGGGGCGTTTAAAAAAAAATTAAGAGGAAAACCAAGGAATACTTTGGGGGTGTGTCTGGGGTCCGGGAACGCAGGCGGAGAGTGAGAGAATTCCGTTTATTTTCTGGTTTCTCCCTCTCCCTTCCTCCTCTCCCGGGCAGCGGGGGCTGGTGACACCGCTTCCCCGCCCGGGATTAGTTGCCAAGGGAGCCTCCGGGAGTCGGGGTACCGGGACCCGGGAGACGCCTCCGCCCCCCGCCGGGAACATAGCTCCACAACTCTTTTGTTTTCCCAAACCCGTTCGGGCGGCCCGGCCCCGCGTCCGGGCGCGGGTCTGCGGGTCCGGGTGCCGCGGGGAGCGGGGTCTGGGACACAGCTCGCGCCGGGGGTTGCGCGCAGAAATAGCAAGTTTGTTAGGAGCCGGGCGAGCGCGTCGCGTTCACGTCCAAAGCTGCCGCGCTCGGCGCGGGGCTGGAGCAGATCCCGGGCTTGGCTGTACCCGCAACCCAGTGACCCCAGGGGCCGAGGCCGCGGGGGCCCGGGGCTAGGCTGACCCTGAGGGTCACTGGGGCTATTGCGGAGCTCCGCTTGTCCCAAGGATGGAACAGTCAGGGGGTACGTAGAGAGGGGGTGACTCTCGGGGTTTCTCGAACTCTCAGCCCGCACAGGGAGGACGCGAGGGGATGGGATTCCGAGTGCAGCTGCAGGGCCACGGCTGTCCTCGGCTCGGGCTCTTTGGACTCTTCTAAGTAGTCCTGCCCAGTGAACGTGGCAGGGAATATTGAGTTCTCTGAGACGCGGGGCTAGCGGTTTAGACGCCCAGCTCCCGCTCCTTGGTAAGCCTGCGGGATACTCCCAGCCCCTGCACGCCTGCTCCACGTCGGCCCCTCAGTGAATTCCACTAGATAAATCGTTGGGAATCCTAACATTTGCCTGGTGGCGACTCATCATCATACAGCATTTTTACGTGACACAGAGGTATTTAGCGCGCTGCATCCACAGCCCTCGGGCTCCCCATCACGCAGCCCACTCGTAACTCCAAGTATTGGTCAATCGGGACACACACAGACACACAGACACAGACACACACACACACACACACACACACACACACAGCTGTGAGTTATAACACCCTGTGGAGAAGCTCCGTGATGCTGTCTACAGTGTTAAGATCCAGTAAAAGGGATGTACCCTGTGTTGATGATGTTGAGGCAAGTTGGAAATCAGGGAAATTTAGCTTTGTGGAAGGCAGAAAGGCTTTTCATTTATTCCGGAGCCCTTTAACCAGGGGCAAGTTGGAAGGTACCGGTAACTTTGGCAAGAGAAGTTGGTGTGAAGAAGTTTCATTATCTGTTGATAACATAGTTCTTTTATTCTAAAGTTTGTTTTGCCTTAAAGTTTGTATTTGGTGTTTGTAACATTTTATTTTGCTTATAACACTAATACTAATAATAAAAAAAAAAAGCAGCAGTCTTATCTTGGATAGTAAAGACATACTCCACAGTAGTTACTGGAACCGAAAGGTCAGAAATATTTTGGCAATGAAACTGGACAAATCTTATTAAATTCATCAGTGATTTTAGGCTCCAAAAAGAAAGTAATGACTTGGATACACATTTCACTTGTCATTCTTGTGATAGTAGGGTCAGATTTAATTTAAAAGTTAAATGCTTTGGAAAATCAGGAATTACTCCAATATATTAAATCATTTTCCAATTAAGTGCTTTAAATAATTTTAGTGGGTTGTGCTGTGAATTGAATAAATTAATTTAGAAAGTCTTCAGAATTTCTTTACTAGCTCATTGAAGTTCCTTTTAAGTCACCCGGTGTATGAGAAGCAAACTGTTCTTTTTAAATGCAAATCAGCCACCCTTTCTATAGAGTAGATGCAAGTCTTCTATTTTACTTATCCAGGGAATAATGGATTTTTAAAGATGCAAAGTCATAAGATATACTTCTAATAGCAGGAAGAGACTTCAGGGACATGTTTCTCACAAGACAACTATTCCTGCCCTTCTCTGGGTAGCAGTCTATCAAATAGATTTGTCACTGATCCCTGCTTATATGAAATGTACTGAGTAGGTTTGCCAGGCCCCAGAAACTAGTGTTTTCTACTTCATGAGTAGCCTTGGCACAAAATTTCTGTCCAGTTCCACAATTATAGTTGCTTAGAATGTAGTCAACCAGCATTCATTTTTGCAGTAACTCAAGTAGATTTGCACGGAAGTGGAAGGTGGGCAGAAGTTTGAAAGAGGTGAAATAAGAAATCTGTGTCTATGTTTAGTAAAAACAAGTTGGATCTGACCTCCCCAAAAGAGACAAGTCTGCAAAGTAAACCTTGTCTCTCTCAGAGGTGTAATGAATGTGTAGTTTATTACAAGAAACAGTCACTTTGTCAGGATATTTGTTTTTAATAGAATGATAAGATCATAGATTACTAATTATCTTTATTTTAAATCTGTCAACACTTCACTAGTTAAAGTTGGTGTGCTAAATCCCAGCGGAACCAGTATCTTTCTGTGTTTCAGCGTCACACAGTTGTAACTAGAGTTTCTCCAGTGACTTTTTTTCAATGTCAGAAGAGACCCTAATCCAGAAAATGAATATCCTCTTCCTGAACCTTTTCTAAACTAAAATGAGGTTGTTTTACTTTGCTGACATTTTCCAGCACTGCTGTTCTATAGATTGCCAAAACACTACTTACATTTTTCAGTTGATAAACTCCATAGGTGCAATTTGAGGGGAAACAGTTTAATCTAGTATTGCTCTGTCGTAAGAGCACATTACGTTATGAACACATCACTGTGCAAACTGGCCTCCATTTTCACATAGCCCATTGCGGGAGGAACGTGAGAACAATGCAGTGATGTTGGTTATGGCAACTGTGCAAGGCATCTCTTATACAAACAGCCAGAGCGGATGGCATGTTGCCGTATATAGGTCAGCCTTTGAAAGAGCAGTGTAGCTCATAGACTGGACAGAAACATATAGGCTAGAAGTAACAGTGTTTACCTTGGGCAACTTAAAGCGTGGCTATAGTTGAGACATTGAGAGATGGGTACCATAGTGGAGTTTCATCTAATTAAGAGTCTTTTAGGTAGCATTGCTTCCCTTAATTGAGCTGAATGTTACCGAAAGAATTGGATTATAGGAGCTCACAATTGGAGTTCAGTAGTAAAAGAGAGTCCTCTTTTTTTGTTCTAGTTGAAGATGTCAGAGCATCAATTTAAATATATACTCGCAGAGTAATAACAGTTCCTTTCAGTTTCTTAGTGCGGTGTCATTTCTGAAGATTGTTTTCACTGATTTTATGCTAAATTGGGACAAAGAAGTGGCACTTTTTCATTTTTACAGTGATGTGCTGTGTTCAGTTATTGCTCAGTATCTGCCCACATAAGGAACAGTAATACAATTATGTTATGACATGGCTAATGACAGAGATGCCCACCTCTGCCAGCAGTGAGAGAGAAAATCATGGTCTTTACTGTTCTCAGTGGTTGCTTTTGTGGAATCAGGTCCCGAATCTTTCTTTGGTTGATTTAGACACAAGGAAGTTCAAAACACAAACCCATGCTTGATGTTGACTATACATAGAGTGAAGAATAATGGGCATTTGGAATATGGGCTTTTGTCATTGAAATGAGGAAGGACAGTGTATAAACCGAGGAGGAAGGACCTACTTGTGATGAACTCTGTGTTAAAATGTCAGGGCTACCCTAAGACATTTGATAACTTTTGAGAAAAACAAGATTCATTATCATCTCTGCAGAATCTCCTTCGAGTGTATGTTTCCGTTTAGAGTATTATGTATTGTACTTTAACGTGGCAAAACTCATCATATATAAAATACAGGATTTGCAAGCACATTACAGTGGAGTCATTCTTTTTACTTTAATAAATGTAAGGAAAAGGAGGAGGGTATGGGGGAGGGGAGAGGGAGGAGGAGGAGGAAGGGAGGGTTATAAGCAGTTTAGAGCATCATGCTTGCTTAGTTTTTCTCCCCACCCCCTAGAGCTTCCAGGACTTTGGGAAAATTCATAGTTAATACTTGGAACATCATTGGTGTAATTAAAACTCCCATGGGAGTTTTATTAGCTGGCATCTTTCGTTAGTTTTGAGGTCTTTAAATATGTTTTAAATAAATTTATAGGTAAGAGCATAAGCCACACAATCTTATGGTTTTGGCCAGTAAATCAGATATCATACAAAAACCTCAAATGTAGCTATCTTGACTTTGTGGGATATTTCAGTGTCCTAAACTCCAATTTTAAAATTCTAGTTATGAGCTTTGGAGTTATTTTTTGCATAGCTTACAGGGTTTTGTCTTCTCACAATGTAGCATATATGTTAAAAGTTACTGAGTGATGCTGTTAAGGAGCATTTTGATGTTTTGCTTATTTAGAAAAGCTAAACTGATATGTAAATATTGTCTAATCGGCTGCTAGTTGTAACTTTTTGTTTTTGTCTTTGTCTGATATTATTGCAAGGGGCTAAGAACAAGTAAAGAAGTAAGGCACTTGAACCTGAAAGAAGGAGGGAAAGTTCCAAGTTTAACAATGGTTTTCTTGGTACCAGAACTGGGTCTCAAATATTGGTTTTGGTGTGTGGGACTCTTTCTTGTGGTCATACTTTTGTGTGTATGATGAGCTCAATTCAAGAAAGGGATTGTTTAGAGAGTTGGTGGGGAGGGATCTTGTTTAGCTGTGAAGGATGATTTATTCTAGTGCTTTCCAGCATTTTGCTAACTTACTAGAAAGTTGAAAAGGCCCTGGGAATATTTCTCAGCTACTGGAGATCCTCCTGTTCTGACTGAAGCCTGCCCTCAGCAACTGATCAGTCCGTGTGCCTGGTATCTCTTTCTTCCCTCCTCCTTACCCACTTCCCTAATACCCCCAATCCTGGGGCAACACCCTCTCCCCTGCTCTTTTCCTTCCCAATCTTGATCTGAACTTTCTAACCTGAAATCCTCCCTCTCCTCAGATACTTGGCTCACCCTTGTGGTCATCTTGGCTGCCATGCTTCCTTTTCTGCTTGGTGTCATTGTTATAACCATGTTAACATATCCACTTCCTCCAGAACCTGACCTGTTTTCTGGCTAAGGAATTTGGAATCTGCCATCCTCAGAGCCATATCCACTTCTTAAAACTCTGAATCAAGCTGCCCTCCTCTTCCCCATTTGAATGAATGGCATTAGATCATAGAATAATAGACTAAGAAACAGAGATGATGCTGAGAGGAAGACCATGGCAGGTATTTCTAAGCTCTCATAGTTGCCCCTCTCTCCTGGTATTTTATGCAAAGTGTATTTAGAGCTTGGAATCAGCTCCATAGCTATCCCTTACCAGTGAGAAATATTTAATTAGACTCTAAAATAGTATGTAAGTGGGACTGTGGTGATCTTTGGTTGCACATAGCAAGTTAAGTGAGTTACACTTACAGTGAGTATATGGATTAGCATGTTTATGTGTTCTCATCAGAATATGCATAGATGACTAAGATGGGCATAGTTGGAAATGCAGAACCTATTTAACTAATCACTTTTAGGTAATTTATCATCCTATATCTTAGTTTATCCAAGTATGAATCTCAAGATTTCTGGGAAGTCATAGGTAGGATATTTAACTTATATCTCAATGAATATTAAATGTAATTATCATGACTTGATTAAATGCTATTAACAATTACAGTTGTAAATATTACCAACTGTTTAAGATAAAACTTATATGGTAGGAGTTCCTGTCGTGGCGCAGTGGTTAACGAATCTGACTAGGAACCGTGAGGTTGTGGATACGATCCCTGGCCTTGCTCAGTGGGTTAAGGATCCAGCGTTGCTGTGAGCTGTGGTGTAGGTTGCAGACGCAGCTCGGATCCCATGTTGCTGTGGCTCTGGCGGAGGCCGGCGGCTATAGCTCCGATTGGACCCCTAGCCTGGGAACCTCCATATGCCGCAGGAGTGGCACTAGAAAAGGCAAAAAGACAAAAAAAAAAATCTTATATGGTATACAACCAAATATAAGAATCTAAAATATATACCTTGGAGTTCCCGCCATGGTGCAGTAGGCTAAGAATCCCACTACAGTGACTCCAGTCGCTGTGGTGCTGAGGGTTCAATTCCCAGCCTGGCCCAGTGGTTAAAAGATCTGGCACTGCCACAGCTGTGGTTCAGGTTGCGGCTGTGGTTAAGACTTCAGTCCCAGGCTTGGGAACTTCCATATGCCATGGGTGTAGCCTTAAAAATAATAAAATAAAATAAAATAAAATAAAATAAAAAAGTACCTCTAGGAGAAAACAACATTGTAGTAAACCATAGTGAATAAATACTGTGGCCACAAGAACTGTAACTATAATCTTGCTTGCAGGAAGCTTCCACACAAAGCATCTAAATGTTTCAATGCTGCCTCGTTTATTTAAAATGAATTTAAAGAAAATTTTAACAAAACTTTAACAATCTTAAAGTTATTTTCTTTTCTTTTATTCACTTCCACTTTGATGGTATCGATATATAGTCAGCCCTCTGTATCTGTGAGTTCCACATCTGCAGTCAGCCAACCTCCGCTGGAAAGTATTCAAGAAAAAAAGTTCCGGAAACTTTCAGAAAGCAAAGCTTGAATCTGCCGCGCACCAACTATTTACATATCATTTACATAGTATTTACAACCATTAGCATATCATTTACATGGTATTAGGTATTATAAGTAATCCAAAGATGATTTAAACTATATGAGAGAAGGTGCATAGGTTATATGCAAATACTGCACCACTTTATATGAGGGACTTGAGAAACTCGGATTTGGGTATCCAAGGGGAGTCCTGGACTGGTCTCCCTGGGCTACCCAAGGAAGACTGCATTTTCAATTGATCTTTTTCTCTGAATATGCACTTTCCTGAGTCAGATAGCCCATGGTCTCCAATAGTTTGATAGGACCAGTGGTAGACTCTGAATTGTGTTAAATGGACTGTTCCGCTAGGAGAGTGGAGCACCAAGATGCTACAGCTTACATCTGCCCTAATGAAGTTGAGCATTTTTTGTTTTAAACCATGCATGCTAAGTTTCATCCCAAAGAGCAATTTCTCATTAAAAACAGTTGAGTTATAAACTGCTTGAAATGTGGTTTATAATGGAAGTGCCAACAGACTGTTAATTATAGCAGTTCTTCCATAATACTTTGAGACATGGAATTCACATTAACCTGAATGAGTCTTTCCTGTTTATAACATGTTCCTCCCTGTAGCATTCATTTTGAAAATGGGAACATTATATTGTTCTGGGCCTAGATGGTGATGGTGCAGCAGAAAAGATCAGAGGGGGGATGATGCCAGAAAGAAACCCCTTGCTCTCAGGAGAGGAGGTACCCAGCTCTCTTTAGTTTGGTCTATGGCAAGTTTGCCTTACTTAATTAAAAATGTTAAAGTTAACTTTTAAAATCTCTCTTCAGATTTCCATTGTACTTATGAGAAACCGTCACTGATTTATATTTATGACCACAAAGGTCGTGAAACCAATGTCTCTGTTAATGCTTTTTTGTCCATTTTTCACTTTGGAGTTTTTAATGGTTCTGCTTTAGCCAAATATTTATTGTTTTTCATTCTTGAGTTATGTGCTTTTATGAAAATGCCTTGAAAGGATTCCTAAATAAACTAGGGCTGTGCTAATGGCCAAGAAAATAGAAAGTTTTTCAGTTACTATGTAGGCTTATAAACTATATGTATCTGGCCTTCAGTTGTAACACTATCTGTTACTGTATAGAATACCATTTTTTTGTCTTTTAGGGACACCCTCGCAGCATATGGAGGTTCCCAGGCTAGGGGTCGAATTAGAGCTGTAGCTGCCAGCCACAGCAACACCAGATCCGAGCCACATCAGCAACCTATACCACAGGTCACGGCAAGGCCAGATCCTTAACACACTGAGCAAGGCCAGGGATCGAACCTGTGTCCTCATGGATACTGGTCAGATTCATTTCCACTGAGCTACAATGCCAACTCCAAGTTTTTTTTGTTTTTGTTTTTGTTTTTCTTTTAGAATGCCTTTCCATCAGTCTTTGAGCTCCTATCTGGAAGTTACCTAGTCAGAGAAATTGGGGGTGGGGGGTGTTTGGGTGAGCTTGTGTGTTCCTGTGTTTCTCATGGTCCTGGGTATATTTCTGGCCATAAACACCTGACAATTTATCATATGTGGCTGAATCTGTAACGTGTATAACAAAAAAGAAATCATCCTGACCTGTACGGATGACTCGTTACCACTCCTTTTTGAAAACCTTAGCCTATTGCACAGGAGAAGTTGCCTTTCACTAGGCTACGGCCTAGAAAACTGGATCTTTCTGAGGAAAAGCGTAGGACTTTCTGAAGAAAAGACTCCTTTTTGTTGAAGGTTTGAGAGAAAAACTAAGGGCTCTTAAACCTGTGTTGACTTAATTGCTACAAAATAAATATAACCCTGAAAGGATATATGTTTTCCTCCTGCTCTGTTTCCCATTCTCTTTAGAAGAAGCCTGGCTCTGTTCCATGTTTGGTAAAAGTTCTGATACCAGAACCTTTAATCCACCTGTGTCCATTCTTCCATGTATCCACTAGAGGAAAGAGCTTGTCTTGAGGGACCCTTAGGAGAATCAAGGCCTCAATAGAGGTCGGTTATTTTGAAGTCCTGGGAGGACAGATGTTCACAAACTCAAACAATGGTAGATCTTAGAAAAATACTGTATTCTCAGCCCATTTCATCCATGTCTGCAACCGTCATGCAATGAATTCCAAAGTTGCAGACTAGTGATTCTTTCAGGAAAGGAGTGAAAGGAATAACCTCTCGAGAGGGTCAGAGGTGAATGGGGGAAAATAGGGTGTGTGTAGGTACAGCCTGTAATCTCCCTTTCTCAGATATTGATAAGCCCCCCCAGGGGGTGTCTTTTTCCCTCTCTGCATTACCGGTCAGTGCTCCTACTGAGAGATGCTGGGCTGGGAGCTTGTTGCCTGTGAGAGAGTGTAAGAAGATAACGTTGAGGATACCTGCTCCAGAGGGAAATCTCCGTCGAGTTCCTGACTGAGGCAAGCAAGCTGGCCCCTCACTATCTTCCTTTGATGTATGGGTCAGAGATGCGAAATATAATGTGCAAGATTAATTAGAGAATGGACCCATTGGGTCTGAAGATAGCCCAATTACACTGAAGGCATATCTGTGCGCCCCCTGATTCCTTCAGTCCTTTAACTCAATTAAATGGTTAATTTGAAAAATGATGGGTGAAGTGTTATATACATTGGTGTCTCCATGCCATTGGGAAACCCAGTGCTTCCTTTCTACACGAATAGGCCTCCGTCTAAAATGCCAGGAACAACTGTACAAAGAGAAATGTTAATAATAAAGAGGCAGGATAACCTTTCAACAAAAAGTATATTTTATCATTTGGCAGATGCAGTCATGAACATTAATCATAGAAACCTGCAGATAGTAGAAGTTTAATATCAAAGCTAATGATTTATTTTATGTTAATGACTTTCTGCCAGGGCATAAAAGACTGCTCATAATGGACTCTCTGCGCTGTGTTCAGTTACTAAGGCTAATGGGATAATCTTTTCCCTCCCAAAATTAAGCTTTTTGAATTAAATTATGCTGTTATTTTTCAAGGTAACTCTCCAAAATTTACTGCAAAACTAATCTTTTAAGAACTGACGAAAGAGGAAGGAAAAAAAAAATCCTGAAGCAGCTTTTCTAGTTCCTGAACAGTGTGACTTAATTAAAGGGAGAAAGTTTGCAGGGATGTGAATATCCCTGAACTTGTAGTGCCAGACAGTGTGAAAGTCAGCCTTCACTGACGCGGTCTGCCTTTGGGGATTCAGCTCCTGGAAGTACATCCCACGATAGAAAATGTTTTCGTCGATTACCAGCCAAATAATGAGCTGAACGGTAGTAAAACATTGAGTTGTTCACTGGGAAGTTTTAAAAATCATGTTTACAATTAGTTATAACCAACATTATATTTCAATAAGAGATAATTTGCCTACTAAAGTTCACATAATGTGCTAATCATGTCTAGTGGTTAATAAAGGCCTCCTACCTCACTCCCCTGATGGCTATAAAAGGCTATTATATTCATGGCAGCAGTTCAGGTACAGCTGCTGTGTGTTAATAATGCATCATTGTCCCACTAATCAACACAGCAAAGGTCAGCGCCCCTAAGCACCTAAATTACCTATTCTTTTTCCAAAATATTTATTAACACCCTCAAAGCATATCTGTTCATTTTCCTGAGCCTCGACTCAGTTAATTCCACTCCAAGCTACTTGTGTGATACAGGTTTTGTAACCTAAGCCAGGTCATGGGGCAGATGAGTATAGATTCATACTAATCTTCTTCTAGAAACATGTTTCCATTTCCTCTGTCATTGGCTGAACTAGTGTAAGGTTGTTATAGCCAGGAACCCCTTTATAATTAAGTGGGTGTGCTCCAAAGTGAGAATGTTTTCAGATTTTACATGTTATTTTAAAGAGACGCTTGGAAGAAAAACAAGTTTTCAATAACCACAATCATTTAAAGTCAACAGAGTGAATCAGGAAGCGGGAAGGGATATTTAAAGTCTAAACAATATTTTAACAGTCCGTGTTAGTTTATAGACCTGATCCAGTAGTGAAATATTATTTGCTTAATTGTTCTTTTGGCACAGGGAAGCAATAATAGTAAAAGCTTCTTAAACCATATTTTCTGTACACAAAGAACATATTCACGTGGGATTTCCATTTTGCTAGAAAATCGCTCAAATCAATAAGCCAGCACTTATCTGCATTAAAATTAGGCAGACAACAATTTATAGGCATAGTGATAGTGTAGTTCTTTTGATACACTTGGTTAGTGTTGAAGATCCTTGCTTTTGTGTCCTCAGAGAGCAGCCAAAATGTTAAGTGAACAAGATCTCATTTTCTCATCTTGCAATATTGTCTTCTCTTTTCTGTTACTCATTTAGATAACCGTGTGTGTGTGTGTGTGTGTGTGTGTGTGTGTCTTCTTTTGGACTTAAGACCCTTAAATCTTTTAAGAGAAGAAAAAGAAATGAAACTCAACCCTGTTTCCATCACCAAGAAAAATGCAAAAGGCGATCTAGTGGGAGGAGCTTGTATTTGTGCTGCACATAATGTAGGCCGGTACATTTGTCATGCTTTAAATATATAATGCCTACAATGAAATATGTACAGGCACAGTTGTGATCTATGAAGTCCCTGGCTCCAGAGCCATTGTTTGTAGTCTCTACGGTTGTCATACATTGTTCTTTGCACATCATACCCTTACAGCAGAATTTGACACAATTTCTAGCTTTCAGTCCTGCACCGTTTTCATTGCACAATATACATGAATTTGACAGGGTGTGGGGAGGAAAACTCTGGCAAGCAATTGATATTTTGAAGTGGCAAGCGTTTCAGCAGCTGCCTGCTTGTGAAAAAGGAATGATAAGATATACTGTATTGTTAGTTTCAGGGAAAGCATTAAGGTTTAAGCTCTGTAAAAATGTACACATTATTCGTCAGTGGTGAAGCAAGTCTTTTATGTTTTTAGAGCTTAGCTCTCTGGCTGATGTGAACTAGAATGACATTGGTCAGTAAATGAATAGGAGTACTTTGAATTTGAACTGCTGCCAATTTTGCACCAACAAAGGAACTGACAAAAGAAAGATTTTATGTGAAATGCAAAGCACACGCGATGTTTTGGGGGTGGGTAAAGGGAAGGAGAGAGAGCGAGAGAGAAACGCAGACCAAAGAATATTCTTTAACACATACTTGCAAGGATACCAAATAGTTAAAACACATCCATTTTTCATGGCTCATCAGCTCCAACCTAAGCTGTTTTATCTAATGTTCTTTAAAAACCTGTTGTATACACACAGGCTTCTAGAATCTGTTCATATGGAATTTAGAGTGTTTTTCTAAATATCACACTGTGCCCTGAAGGCCTGTTGGCAGAATATCAGAGTTGCCCACTGCTGGAGTCCCCAACTCTCTCTCTCTCTCTCTGGTAGTGGGAAATTGTAGTTTAATCAGTTATGGCACTTTCAGTGTGTAACATTCATTAGCAAGGCAATTTGTCATGACTGCTAATGGTCAGGATGCATCTGCTCTCTCGGTTACAGAGCATGATAAGTAAGAAGATAAATATCTCAATATCTGATAGTATTAACTTGTTTCAAATTTATAATCCAAGGTTAGTTGCTCAAAACAGACACAGCAGCAGATTAACAAGCATCCTATATTCAATTTTACTGGGCCCTGTTTTTATGGATTTATGACTTTAAAGCACACTAACGTGCTATTATGAAGGGCACAGTCTTTGATTAGATGTTCAACAGAAACTAAGTTATGAGCAGAGTACCTTCTGGGTTCATCTGGAGAGAATTTATGTGCATAATATTTTCTATAGAGCTCCATAAATTGGAAAGTTTGATGCATGCAGTATTTCCGACACACTAAGTATCCTTACGATTTAAAAAAAATCATTTTCCCATTGGTTTATAAACTGGCCAGTATCTTTCCAAGTGAGATTAGAGCCCCAATCTCTTTTAAAAGTTTGAAAATTCTAGTGAAAAGCTTCAGAATGAATTACAAACGTCACATTTCTTCCCAGCAAACTGCTTTATAAGATCATTGTTCATTGTTCCAAACGGGAAAAGTGAAAAAGATTCCCCAGTTGAAAAGGCTAGAATGAGATACATTTTTCTTATGTATCTCATATTTTCTAGATATTACATCACATCGCTTGCCATACAAAATCTTTGTGACGCATTTTCATTTTTAATGAAAGGTCCTAAAATTCAGAGCATAATGATTTCTTAGAAACTGAACCCAATCTTGGTTAAAAAAAAAAAAATCGTTCTTGCTAGTAACAAAAGCTGTTACTGTTTAAGTTCCTGTTGAGCGGTTAGTTGGTACGCTTCGCTGAATGTTGTCAAAAAGGCTTTCCTCGTGATTGACAACCCGGCAGGAATGTGAATGGAGATTTTAATTGCGTATCATGTGTGCATATCAGAGTGAGTGAATTCATGACTCCGCTTAGCTCCACATCTCTGCAGGTCAGCCATGCCAAAAAATGCTCTTTTATGTGCAATTTTTCCAAAAAGAGAAAGGTGTATGTGTACTGAAGTCATTCGTTATTCGTTTCTGAAGTGAAACACTTGTGTTCCCTTCGCCTCAGAGTTTGAAAGTGGAACAAAAATCCATTTGGAGATTTCTTTCTTTTACTCTTTGCACTTATCCTTGGATGATGTAAATTCTTTTCTGTTACAAGTTAGGAAAACTCTGCCAGAACATATTTTTCTTATGGCACTTGTTATATGAAGTGTGTTTATCTTTTTCTTTTTCCCTAAAGAGTGCTTTGAAAAGAAAGAAAAAAAATGTAAGCCAGAGGAAAAATTTACTGAG
This sequence comes from Phacochoerus africanus, assembly GCF_016906955.1. Taxonomy (NCBI): domain Eukaryota; kingdom Metazoa; phylum Chordata; class Mammalia; order Artiodactyla; family Suidae; genus Phacochoerus; species Phacochoerus africanus. The sequence goes on from NC_062549.1 coordinate 74,081,257, forward strand.
GTCAACTGCCTCTCTAGAACTTGCAGTCTTTAGGAAAAAAAAAAAAATCTGGGGGGTGGGGATGTTGAGAAGAACGGATATGTTTCTGAGAGGTGGAGGTACCATAAATTGTATTTGATTTTTGGCTTAAGAATAGCAAGAATACAGTGCTTGTGGTAAAATGACATTAATGAATATGTGAATGTTCATTTCTTGGAAAAATAACTCCTAGGCTGAAAACTTAAAGGTCAAAGTTTCATTTCTGCTGTCACTTTTTTGTCATGATGCAATGGTGGTGATAAACCATGTATCGGATCTAGTTCTCTAAATCCAACAGTATGAGATCTTTAGCATGGAGTAAAACTTGCCTGGTGAGGGTAACTTTGGCTCTAGGCACCCCAGATTGATCAAGAACCTTAAGTAAAAACAAAGACTTAGTAATGAATACGCTATGTATAATTTTTCATTTGCTGTAATGTGAAAATTTGGCACTTGGGTTGTAAATTTAGCGCCTAGCTACTTTTCTGTGTCATTTTGAATGGGTGAGAAAAAGATTAGCGCCAGGGTCATTTTAACTATAACCATAGTAATAAGTACGGTAATGTTGAAAAGATGGTGACTTTATAGCCTTAGAAGGTCCCATGGGGACTTAACTTTGTTCTGGGCTCTAATATGTTATCCCAACACATTTTAGAAGGAATCAGATTGCAGGCTGATGAGTCAGCCCTTAATATATTTTGCAGTAGTATGCAGGATAGGGCTCTGTGGAGGTGCTGCTGTACCTTTAAAATGCTAAGGAAGAAAAATCTATTTTATTTTGAAAAATTTAGCTTTATGTACAGGGTGACATTTTTCTAATGTTATGGAAGACTATTTTGTACTTTATACTGAGAGCTCAGGCAAGGAAAAATCTATTTGCAAAATGAAAAAAAAGTGCTCAGCTGAATGCATTTCACTTTTAAAGATGATATTCTGGTAATGAACTTTATCAAGCAGAGAACATTTCAGTAAAAGTATTAAAGTAGTTCCTATTTCAGTTGCCTCACTTAAGGCTGTGTCACTGTTTCCATTATAACTTCTTATTTTCAGGTGGTTCTAATGCAGTCCCCATACAAATATTTGCACAGGGATGAAATGAGAATTTCTAGCTTAAGAAGCAGACCTCTTTTTAAAGTTTGAAATGCACTTCTGAGGAAGCTTCGGTCTTTGTTAAGAAGGCGTACATATATTTTTACAAATTGAAAAGCATTTATTGAACACCAACTGTGTGCAGATCCTAATGCTGAGTTCCTGGGGGGAGGGAGAGGCACAGAGGTGAGTAAGCCCTGGCCCCTGCCTCCACGTGGCTAGCCAAGAGGGGAATGCCAATAACCATAACACAGCTCTAGTGTAACAACTATGATATGGAGTCTGCTGTCAGAATGCTCCAGGTACAGAAGGAGAAGTAGTAATGGATTCAAGTTCAGGAAATCCAGGTTGCTTCCTGGAGGAAATGGCATTTTAGGTGGCCTTAAAAATTGCACAGCAAGGAGGAGGAAAATTACTCCTATTTTTTTTAAACTATTTTTTAGACTTCTTACCTTTTTTTCAGAATGACTTGAGGAAACTAAAAAAACCCAACATATACATTAAGACACATACATTCTGCCATGTTTCCTGGCAAAACATGATAGCCAGGAAAAAAGAAGCCAGCATGTTTCTTTGCTCAGGTATGATCCCTATTATTAAACACTAAATTTGGCTCTTGCTTCCTCACAGAGCGAAAATGGGAACATATTGAGTGATGGAATTCTGATTATCTGAGAGACACATGAATGCTAATTATTCACGAGTAAGTTTTCCTCTATTGAGAGACTGTGAAGGACATAAAATGAGGAAATAGGGTCTGACTCCACGGGCTGAGTGTCAGCCTGATGTGGTGGCTGGGTTGAGGCTGAGATGTCTGTCATGAGAAACAGGGCATTCATGAAGGAAGAGGGCCTGACTCGGAGAGGACCAGAAAGAGCCTAGGAAGTTGGGAAAGTAGCGTGGCCATTCAGAGATGGCATGGGGACTGTTGGGGTGGAATGCGTGGTGGCTTAGTAAGCAGGCTAACACTCAGCCCTTATAGAATGTACCAGAGAAGTCTGCCTTGGGGGGGGGGGGTCATGGTAAAATGAACCCTCAGGTATTGACCTATTTTTTGAAGACTTTTTCAAGTTATAGAGGAATAAGCTTTTAGAGCTTTTATACTTCCGCCAAAAGGTTGAGTGGATATTAAAAAATGATTTCTTGAGAGATACACTAGCTACCTGCAGATTCTTTAAAAAATTGACCAATCCAATCATTAGCAATTAACATTAATGCTTTGCTTTGTGTGTGGTCTTAGAAGTGCACCTGCCCAGTTAACTTCCAAAGTTTTAGTAGTTGCTTTGCTGAAATTTCTTGTGCAGTGACAAATATGCATACAATTATTAGTAAGTTGGGAAAATACAGCAAAATGTCCAAATATATTCGGAAACGTCTATCAGCAGTTTTAAAGGGATCTCACAGTCTTCAAGTAGCCACAGAGCAAAGTCTTGGCGTTTTCCTGCTGAAATGTCCTCATGGATTTATACCCTGAGAAGCTGAAGGAAGAACCCAGAATTATCTCTGTAGTCTACAGAGGTCTTCGATGGATGACGGTTCATCTGTAATAAATATGTAGGTTTTATGACATTTTCCATAACACATCCTTGTATATTTTTGTGTAAATATAATACTTTAAATGACTTAGTTGAATCCACTCTTGTGTTCTAGAGCATCATCATTCAAAAGGTCTGCTGCCTTGGCATATTACTCTTTGCTTCTAGGGGTTTGAGTTTGAGAAGCATGAAATAAGAGAATGGTCTTTTGTCCTAAGAAAGACACCTTGCAGGAAGGTGATTTTCTTAGGTCTTCTGTCCCACAGAGATTGGAACATTTCGTCCACACTTATTCTTTCCCTGACTTTCACTAATTCTGTTTTTGATAAGAAAGCTTGATGGAGTACTTGATCTTGGTTTCAAGTGGAAGACTATGTAGCTGGGGCTCAGTGACTGGTGGTACCACGGGCGTAGTGACGTTATGCTTAAAGGGAGGGAATGGTAGGAGTTCCCATTGTGGCGCAGTGGAAACAAATCTGACTAGGAACCATGAAGTGGTGGGTTCGATCCTTGGCCTCGCTCAGTGGGTTAAGGATCTGGCGTTGTTGTGAGCTGTGGTGTAGGTCACAGACACAGCTCAGGTACTGGATTGCTCTGCCTGTGGTGTAGGCCAGCAGCTACAGCTCTGATTTGACCCCTAGCCTGGGAACCTCCATTATGTGTGGGCGCAGCCCTAAAAAAAAAGGCAAAAATTAAAAATATGAAAGTAAAGGGAGAGAATGGCAAAGATGGAGGAAGTCAAATACCCTGGGTACAGATAGAAGAGAAAAAATCCCAGAGTCACTGGCAAAACCTGACGATGCTTAGTTACGGTAAAAGTAGTCAGGAATGGGATACTTTGTTAGATATTAGTAGATAGCCTAACCTGAAAAGAATTGGAAAAATCCAGGAAAAGGAAAGGATCATGAACCTGGGTGGTTAAGGTGATGGCTGGGGGTGGGTGGGGGCAGAGGGTAGGACAGAGCAGGACCTGTAACATAAGAGATGGATGAAGCTTGGGTTCCCTCCCTCCCACTCTCCTCTCCCCTCCCTTCCTTCTGCCTCAGACAGACACAGTATTTAAGATGATGGACATTATTTTCAAGATTCCTTTACACTTACTTTCTTAGATGACTGTTGACTAATGCTCTTCTACCAACATCCTCACCTGCCTAAACTGGGCTTCTGTTTTTGGGGAGCCAATTTCCCCTGCCTTCTCCGTCATCTTTAGGACACACGTCAGTGGACTGACCTGTCTTGGAAAAACAGTAGTTCTGGTTGTGCAGGATGATGTGGATAGATTATAGGTGTGTATGCTGGGTCTCCCAACAGATGCCAGTCTACTTGAGATCCAGAGCACAACATTAAATCAGGGCTGGTTTGTTTGTTTTTCTTCTACATTGTTTAAGTCTTAACCTGTTTTTGAAATGAGTTCTTTGTGAATAGGTCAGGCATATGTAAATAATGGCTATTTTCTTTAAAATCAAAACTATGAAAATATGTGTTTTCTTCTGGAAACTTCATTTAGGCAGATAAGCATTTTAGATTTTTCCTTTTCCCCAAATCAAAGAGCTTTCCCCATATTTAACATCTTTTGGGTTTTTTCTGAAATGGCAGGCCAGGGAAATGAACTCTGTGTATGTATGTCTGCAGTTTCCACACATTTATTCGCAAGATTCCCTAAAAGTAGAACCAAAAAATGATAACAATGAAAAGGAGAAGTGGATTCCTTACATTTGAGTCCATTGTCTATTTCTCCATGGGTTTTGGAGCCCATGCCCCAAAGATGGCTACAGACCTTAGCTTCCCACTGCATATTTGCAAATATTGGTTAATTTATTCGCTACATATTTTCTGAGTGGTTACTGTGCACCAGGGACTGTGCTAAGTGGTAGGAATAGAAAAAGGAAAACAAAACAAAACAAAACTGTGCACTTAACAGAGGTAATCATCTTAGATGTGATATAAATAATGCTATTAATAGAAGATGGGTGAAGAATCAAATGGACAACTTTCATATTTGCCCTAAATGCTATGCATATTAAGCCCTGAATACCCCTGTGTTCATTCATGCATTTACCTTCCCTGCCTCTTTTTCTTTCTTCAGTCTAGATGATAGGGCTGAGGGTAGACCCAGCATCCCTCACCCCTTCTGAAGTCTTACTATGAGAGCAACTGATAGCCTATGGGATACAGTAACTTGGTAACTGAACCCAAGAGTGATTGTTTATGAAGTAGCCCAAGGAATGAATTTTTAAAAATTGAAATTCTAATCTTGCAAATATTTAAATCTTCAGAAATGTAAACTAGATGTCATTGAGAAGTAAAGAACGAGGCTTATGTGCAATTCCTTTTTTTTTTTTTTAAATGTTTTAATGGGCTGCAATCAGTTGCTTCCCATGTGATCTAATAACACTTTTATATTTGAAGTTGTTCGGAAGTTCAGGGTATTTTTTAAATGGTGAAATAACCAGTGTTCATTTTGTTCAGGTTCATCGTAATGGATTTCAAAAGGTAAACACTACTGTGTATTTTAAAATCATTTTTCTGACAAATACTGTGTGTTCTGGGAGACAGTCATTGCAGAATTACTTACAAAATAATTCTGTGAATCTCATATTTTCTTACCATCTCATTCCTCACCCTAATATGGTATGGAACCAGACTGCAATTACACTTCCACAATTACTTTATTATATGGCTTGAAATATACTCCCGGAGCTCTTATTACCTTTTCCATACACCATTTGCACAGACCTGCTGATGGCTGTCAGCGGTGCTTTCTCAGGACAATCAGCCATTCTTGGTGGTTGTGTTTAAATTCAGCACCACAAATAGAGAGCACCTCTCTCTCCTTGCTGATGAATTTTTAATGTTCAAGCATTTATAATAATTTCAAAGGACTTCATTATAACAGCTTGCAGAATTAGGCGTGTGTGTTTTAGGATGTCGGGTATTTATTTGTGGTCTTTGTCAAAGAGAAAAAGAAATGAAAACAACGCAATATTAATAATGTGTGTTTGTGTCTGTGGCAACCTGGGCATCACGTCACCCGAGGTTAGAGCTCCTTTTCCCTGAGGGAGCTTGTTTAAGATTTTCTACTTCAAATCATTCACTCAAAAGCTCTTTTCTCCATAATTGCATTTTATGGGGAAAAAAGACTCAACTCTCCCCCATGTCTTTAAATGGAAACTGGAATGCCATATAGTCAAACATGGAATACATTTACATTTAATGACAAAATCAAGAACCTTTCTTTTACATTATAAAGAGAAATATTCTCCTTAAAAAAAAAAAAAAAGCCAGTTCTTAGGGTCTTTGAGAGTCTTCCAAAAAGAGATTTGGTTGACTTTGAGAGCCATATGGTACAGTCTGTTCCCCTCTTCAGTGAATTTTTTCTTTACCATTTTATTTCACTTCCAAACTGTACTTACATTAGAACAACTCCATGATAGGCCATCTTTTATGAAGTTATGACATTTAAAATATATATCATAGGAAAGAGTTAAAATATAATCACCTTATGTATTTCCTGCTGTCAAATGCCAACATAAAGTGATTGCTTCCCTCTTTGAAAAATAGACAGATTTGAGCCAAATGCTAGTTACCCTACCGGTGTGTGTGTGCTCATGTAAGTTTATAATGTCAAAAGTTCAGGAATATTCAGATAATTGAGTACATAGCTCGATTTTATTCAGTGATTACATTTATTTCACATTTTACTCTTGGAATCAACATCTTTGTTCATTTATTTAGTACTAAACCATTTGGTGTCTGTCTTCCAGGTAACCTCTCACATGTTTCTGATGGTTCGTAACAGTAATGACATCAGTTGATGAAAGGATCTATTTGTAGCTTAGTGTGGTAGAAAGACGAGACGATGAAGAAGGGATCCCAGGACCGAGAGGCCAGTTAGAACTAACCACATGATGTGGGACAAATTACTAATGTCACATCTTTTTGTCTAAGACATATTTTCTCTAAAAATTGGATCATTGGAATTCAGTGATCCAATGAATTGCTAGACTAGAATTCATGAGGATACAGGTTCGATCCTTGGCCTCGCTCAGGGGGTTAAGGATCCGGAATTGCCACAAGCTGCCCCCTAGGTCACAGATACGGCTCAGATCCTATGTTGCCATGGCTGTGGTGTAGGCCAGCAGCTGCACCTCCGATTCGATCCCTAGCCTGGAAACTTCCATTTCTATATGCCACAGGTGTGGCCCTGAAAAGAAAATAAGAATAAGAATAATAAAGCTTGGGTCCTCTCCAATATTCTTTCTTGCTGAAAGAGGCAGGGATGTCCACTGATTCGTTAAATAGTAAATTGCATACCAAGGACCAATAGCAACCAGAGGCTTCTCTATCACAGACACCAGACTTAAAAGCCTAATGGTAGTGTCATTCATTACAGTGACCACTAGGATCCATTAGAACCCGATCAATTTAATAACTAAACACAGCAAAGTGGGTTTCCAAGGAGCAAATCTTAGAATGGACCTTGAATGTGATTTTAACTAGTTCCATCTTAACAGAAAGGGTCACTTTTTAAAATTGAAGTCACTTTTAAAACCATTTCGGCTTAACGGCAGCTTGAGTCTGTTAAAGTGGCAAATGATAAAACGTTTCTCCGGTATTTCATTGTACTAATAGGGTAAGTCAGGGAAGGTGTTTGGGAATCAGAAGTCAGGGAGTCTCAGGGAGCTGGGAAGAACCCAGGGGTTTAACTTAGCCTGAAATCATGAGCCTGGAGTCCATATTCCGGCATCTTGATGAACTGGGACAGTTTCCTGCCCCACTCACACAGGTTTATCATCGTTATTAGGACTCTGACATTGCTGTGACACCTCCTAGCACTGCTGTTCCAGGCACCTTGAAAGGCCTTATTTTCAGGGGAGAGTGTGCCAGCTTTCCAAACGGGCCTGCCTTCCCTCAGTCTGCTCTCTCTTTAGCAGATGTGGTATCAGCAGGGTTCAAGAAGGCAAAGTTCCTGACTTCACGAAATTTTTGGTTGAGGGTGGTGTGGGAGGGTTTATACTTTCAAAAAAATAAAAAAATTTAGAGAGACTAACGTAACATATATTCCTAGGGCTCAATTTTCAGTCATTCTTGACCTTTCTGGTGTACACGTACAAGTGCAAATTCTAGAATGTCTGACGCTTGTACTTGAAGGAATGAACACAGTTCTCTTGCTCTTTGCTAGCTCATCCTTTATGCTGATGAACCTGGCTGCCAGCACTCAGGCACCCGAGAACTCACCTTTGGGGCTGCTCCAGGAGCTGCCCCTTTTCTTTGGCTTTCCTCCGCTCAGGGTGGCTTTTGCATCTTCTCCCTTAGCTGCGATGAGACCAGCTGCATTTGTGCTGGCTGCCTCACATGACCTGTTCCCAGCCAGGTACCCCTTGACCAGATAGAGCCATAAGTAATTGATCAAAGTGTAGACACTCACCTGAAGAAACCGAAAAACTACATTGTGCACTGGCAAACTGGTTTGACAACCACTAGTTTTAGTTGTACCCAAGAGAACCTTTAGGTTCATAAGACATGTGGAAGCAAAAAAGTCATATGTTCATGAAACACAATGTTTACCTATCTTAAAACCCTTTAATTAGTTTATTTTCAATTCCTCAAGAAAGCACTGGAGCCTTTCCATATCAACCTGTCTAGCTACACAAAGCCACAGAAGAAATTGAATGCTAACTGTTGACTTAATTGGAATTCCGTACATGGCTTTTTCCAGCATCCCTGGGGCAGCATGTGCCCAATGAAGAGAGAATTCCAGGCATAGAGCTTTGTAGAGGCATCCGAGAACACTGAGGGCAAGTTTCTTTTCTTCTCTGTGCCTCAGTTTTCTCATCTGCAAAATGGAAACAATAGTACTCTTTATTGGGTTGCTGGTGAGGATTAAATGATAGAAATTGCTTAAAACACCACCCAGGCTGCCTGAAAGAGAAGTGTTCAGTGAACATTATTGCTGCTGCGGCTGCTGCTGCTGCTGCTATAAAATTCAATCTGGCTGCATCAATACGGCCAGAGGCCTCATGCTGTTGGTAAACATCACTTCTGAAACTCATTAACTGGTCTTCCTTGGAGTCCCTGACTGGTGTTGAAGCTGGTGAGGCTGCTGGAGGATCGTGCCAGGGCGGTCACAAGCCTGTTATCTCAGTCCAGTGGTCAGAACCTTCCCAGACATGGCAGAACTTTAGGGACACCTGGCCTGAAGGGACCAGCAGGCCTCCCAAGCTTCAGATGTCCCCCATGCATGGCTCTGGGCACTTCCAGTCCAGGCCAAGTTCCAGAACAAAAGCTGACACCTGGCTAGATTGGCCACCGTGAAATGTGCATCTCTCCTGGAATGGCCCTCTGGGTTCATTCCCTGATAACACTTGCTTAGATGCACTTATCTCATTAACAGACTGATACTTCAGGCCCCAGGAAATGTCAGACAAAGAAGTTCCAGCCCAAGATACCTCTAGACTTGTACACAGGACACACCAGTTAGGCGCAGGAGAGAACAGGAGGCCTTTCGCTAAAGGAAATGATGCAAAGACTGTAGTTATGCACCTACCTGGTTCTTACCTGTGTTTGCCCTGCGTTGGCTCCAGGAGGTGTTCACAGAGCCATCAGGGTCAACAGAGCGTGCCTCCTCCTATGATCCTCTGTGCCTCTAGTGATCTTTTCTGTTTTCTCTATAATTACTTGAAATTATATTATGACCATCATCTGGGAAGCAGGAGCCAAATTATTTTTGTTTTGGGATTCTGAATGGAGTTTTAATCTTTGAACTAAAATATAGACTCATAATGTGGTGTGTGTGTGTGTGTGTGTGAGAGAGAGAGAGAGAGAGAGACAGAGTTTGGAGAACTCCTAAGATTTTTATAAGGTGATCTGGGTTTCATTGTCATCCTCTGATGACTATCTGTTCCATAAAAGGTGAGAGGCACTCGCTTTTATATGGGAGGTACGTGCACTCCGTGTTTGACTTTCAGCTTTGGTTTGAAGTTAGTAAAAAGTGAATAGACAAGCTGCCAGGAAGTTAAGATGGGTTAGTAATGACCTGCATATTCGGGGTGGAACAAAAGCTCTTCCGACTAATATTAGTATATTGGGAGTGCTAATGGGTGCTAGAAAATTAAACTAATTAAAATCATTTTTTAAAACCATGTTAGTCCATTTCACCAGGTGATAATAAGCGTGTGAAAGAGACATTTCCATTCCATTTATAGTTTTAAAGTAATTTGATAATGAGTGATTATCCTTTAATTAGTGTTCTCCCTTATTGTTTTCAGGGTGTTCATACATCCGTTTGAAATTTATAGCAGCACTTGGGGGCGAGGGAGTGGGAGAGTTGGACATCCCTTTTACAGTAGAGGAAACTGAGGTTCAGAGTGTTTAAGTGAATTATTTAAAATCCTCTTGCTAGTAAATGACAGGATAGGAATATGCTAATGAGTGAGCTGATATAAATCCTTCTCTGGACATTATTCTTCAGTCCGTCAGTTCTCTCGAATTCATGAACCAAGGTGATGTGTGCCTAAACATTCAAATCTTGGGCTCAGGGAAGACACCCTAGGAAATGCTCATCTTTTTCACCTTGGAGAATTCTTGTTTTTTGTTTGTTTGTTCGTTTTTCTTCTTTTGGCCACCCTGTGGCAATGGAGTTCATATGGAGTTTCTGGCCAGGGACAGATCCGAGATGCAGTTTGCAACTTATGCTGCCACTGTGGCAACACCAGATCCTTAACCCACTGCGCTCGGCTAGGGATTGAACCTGTGTCCCAGAGCTGCAGAGACACTGCTGATCCATTGCACCTGAGTCGCTTTTAAAGAGTGTGCAAGAATCTGCTTATTTTGTGGGAGATTTTTGTTGTTGTTGTGTTGGGTTTTTTTTTTTGGGGGGGGGGGGGTTGTTTTTGTTTTTGTTTTAGGACTGCAGGTGTGGCAAATGGAATTTCCCAGGCTAGGGGTCAAATCAGAGCTGCAGCTGCCGGCCTGCACCACAGCCACAGCAACGTGGATCCAAAACGTGTCTACAGATTATACCACAGCTCACTGAAACCCCAGATCCTTAACCCACTGAGCGGAGTCAGGGAATGAACCCACATCCTTGTGGATACTAGTCAGGTTTATCACCACTGAGCCACAATGGGAACGGGAACTCCACTTTTGTGTTATTTTTATTATGAATTTTCTTTCAGGGTATACTTGAGAGAACTCAAGATGCACCAAAAGTCCACATTGACAGTGGAAGAAAGCTCCCCTTGAAGTGAATATTAGAAATCTTAGGTGTATTTTTTTTACTGTGCTGAAATATGGGCAGAACATAGCTATGAAGTTTCTATGGAAAGCTAAAAAAATGTAACTTTTAAAGCAAATATTTTCTTTTTAATTTTTAAAAATTTTTTTGTCTTTTGTCTTTTTAGGGCCATACCCATGGCATATGGAGGCTCCCAGGCTAGGGGTCCAATTGGAACTGTAGTCGCTGGCCTACACCACAGCCACAGCAACGCCAGATCTGAGCCATGTCTGTGACCTACACCACAGCTCATGGCAATCAATGCCTGATCCTTAACCCACTGGCAAGGCCAGGGATCAAACCTGTGTCCTCATAGATGCTAGTCAGATTCATTTCCACTGAGCCATGACAGGAACTCTGCAGCTATTTTCTTTATATATCTAACTACTAAGTCAAATTATGGCCTAAAATGAGTAACCTCAATTACTTAACTCAATAAAAGTTAACAAAACCAGGAAAAATACAAATGTGATCAGATATAATTCTTGCCCATGGGCACTTAGAACATTATAGGCTGTGTAAGACTTGTGCTGAATGAGGAAGTGAGTTAGTGATGGTTCTGTGAAAGAAACGCAAATGTTAGTGAATGTTGAATAATAGCATTCAGATATTAAGAAAAGAAATCATTATCTAGTCTTTATTTTTTCCATTATTTTGGGATACCATGTAGCAGTGGGCTTTTTTTGTGCCGTTACCAAATAGAGTGACATTAGTAAGACAAAAAGACTCTTTGAGTGTCCTTTCTTTAGAAACTGGGAAGAAAGGTGACTAAAATATGTGTTTCCCTTATAAAGTTGTCTGTGAAAATGTATACCTCCTTGGGGACTTAGATAACTTTGAGGAATACTGCTCATTCTTCAGTCTGTGTATTTATTTCTAAATTCTGCACTGCTTCAGAAATCCTACACTTGACTCATGCCAATTATTGGTTTGTCTTTTTTAATTTTAATTACAAAGTCTTTCAAATCCAGTTATTATTATCACTCATGATAATAATTAAAAATACAATTATTATTATTACACATCTTTTAACCCCAATAATTATAATACTTATTCTTGCATTTCTATTATAAATTATACAGCAGTAAACAGAATAAAAGGTCAAAACATTCCCACTTTCTCCTTCAGTTCTACCTCCAGAAATAACTTCTGCTAATAGTTTAGTGTGTACCTTTCCATTGTTTTTACTATTTTTATTTAAGCATAAATGCTGATAGTGTTAGAGATGCATTTAATATATATGGGGTATTACAAAATCTGTAAAGCGTGTAATTTTTAACCAAATTAGAATTATGCTCTGTGGTACTGTTTTTCAGTTTGCTTATCATAATTTTTCAGTAAATAATAATTTGCCATCACTTTTGATATTTTGATGTTATAAGCAATTATTGTCTTATTTAGTGTAACAAGCCTATAAGGAAATGCAAATGATGTGACTTTCTCTGTAGGAAACTCTATTTTTGCCCCAGACCAATAAAAGTTGATCAAGTCTCCTGAGTTATTTTTAAAAGGTTGAATTATTTGGGAAAAAAATAGGATTTCTAGCTAAGACACTCAGGTTATCAAGTAACTCTACCATTTAATTAAGGCCATATATGCAGAAGCAAGAATGTATTTTCAAGCAGACAGATTCTCATTGCAAGTACAACTGAGCAGCAACGTTTCTACCTTATAGTCGAAAGAAAAGATTTTATGTACATTTTCTAGACAGGTAGTCCCTCATTTCAGGGGTGTAGAGATAGCTGTATGTATTTAATTATTTTACCAGGCTTAAAGGGAACATGTTTGAAGTAGTAACAGTCACAAGAGTTGGCTCAAAAGCATTTTGAGAAAGTGAAATATTTCAAAAAGAGGTGATGGACTCAGTACTTAGGCTATGCCTCGATATAATGAAGTACATAATAATCATTCAGTGAATGTAATTGGAGCACTCATGACCTTTGCTTGTTTCTATTGGGAATTAAAATAAGAATAAGACATAGTTGGATCAAGGACTTTAAACTTCTAGAGATGCTTTTACCTACATTATTTCTTAGCAACTGTGATGGAGAGTGGACACTGCTGTAAAGAAATGAAGCTCAGGTGTAATAAATAACAGGCAGCCCGTAAGTGATGAAACCAGAATTGGAAGGAGGCTATCACCTCAGAGCCTAAGTAGGAAGGACAGAAAAGTCTTGACTGCAGAGGTCTAGCATGACCCCATCCCGTGCCCATACAGAAAGTGCTAATCAGGATTTCCTGTCGTGGTGCAGCAGTTAACGAATCCGACTAGGAACCATGAGGTTGCAGGTTCGATCCCTGGCCTTGCTCAGTGGGTTAAGGGTCCGGCGTTGCCATGAGCTGTGGTGTAGGTCGCAGACGAGGCTTGGATCCTGCATTGCTGTGGCTCTGGTGTAGGCCAGTGGCTACAGCTCCGATTCGACCCCTAGCCTGGGAACCTCCACATGCCACGTGAGCGGCCCTAGAAAAGGCAATAAGACCAAAAAAATAAATAAATAAATAAATAAATAACGTGCTAATCAGTCTCCAACTTTTCCTGCTCAGTTCAGAGACAGCCTTATATTCCCCTTCTAGATGTAGCACTCACTGGTTTTGGTCTTCACCCCCTGTTTGCCAATTCTGTCCTGAGCTCTTTCTTTTCTACCTTGTTGCTTCTCAAGAACACACAGTTTACGTCAGAACCACAAACATTTCTAGTGCACTTATTCTGATGTCAGCATGGGGAGTTCAGGGTAAACAGGATACAGTTATTTCCCAGTAGGGCAGAGAGACACATATGAAGGTAATTACAACGTATTGTGGAAGCTGCGAAAGTAGAACAATGCCCAGGAAGGACAAGGGGAGGCCCTGGTCTGGCCCGGACTTCAAGGAAGACTTCCTGAAGAAGATGGTGGGAAATGAAGGATCCAGTAAAAATCAGCCAGGTGAAGGGTGGGAAGATCAAGAAACCAGCATGCACCAAACTGGTTGTGAGTCACCCTGAGCCTTTGGGGAGCTGCTTGAAGATTGATATTGCTAGAACAAGGGGGATTAGGCCTGGGTTTAGACTCTGGCCTCCTGAGTTATGTTGAAGGGGTTGGCATTTATTTGCTGATGCTTATAAGAAGCCATTTAAAGGTTTTATTGAGGAAGTGACCTAGCAGATGTCGACCATAGAGAGATTACTCAGGCTTCGGTACAGTGACTGGGTTGGTAAAGAGGATGGAAAGTGGGAATGCCAATTTGGTATCCATCAGACTGATAGTTTTCCAACCTTTAAAGAGCAGCAAAAGCCTTAAAAAACATATACACTGAAATTTACTAAATATAGGAGACAGAAAAAGAGGAACCTTAGGTCTTCTGGTAGAAACTTTGAAAACTATTGATCTAGATGTAGATGAAGGGAGAATGAAGTGGCAGCATTGATCTAACATGGCAGAGATCAATGGAGAGATTTGTGATGTGTACAAGAGGAAAAACCAGATGTGGATGATTGGTTGGGTGCCAGTGACTGAGAAAGAAAATCATTTCCAACATGACAACAACATTTATTGATACCATGGACCAGGCATGTATGGAAGCCCTGTGCTGAACACTCTACATGAATTATGTAATTTTTATAACAACCCTGTAAGAGAGATGCTACCATTAACTTCAATTTACAGATGAAGAAACAGACTAAAGAAGCTAGGCATAAAACTGAGCTAAGAGTATTACAGACCTGTCTATTTGTATTGCCCAAGAAGAGCTTATTGGGAGTAAAAACTAACAGACCAGGAATGGAATCATGGGGGACTCCAAGTTTTAAGTGCTAAAGAAAGGAAGAGATTTAAAAAGAAGAATCAGAACCAGGATAGAGTGGTGTCACTGATGCCAAAAGGATAAAGAGTTCTAGGGAGCGTTTTGTCAACAACAAATATTATAATAAGATAACGATAGAGAAATGGCCCATAAAATATGCCTATATTGAAACATTAGCAACTTGATGAAAGTAGTTTAAATGGAGTAATGAATATTGAAGTTAGATAATAATGGAACTAGGAGTGAGAGAAATTGAGGTTGTTGAGTCTGAGAGTATGGGTGGCTCTTCTACACATTTACCTGAGGAAATGGATGGAGCAGTGTTTGGGGGAGATAGCTGGAGTGGTTATTTTCGGATCAGAGAATCTTAAGTATATTTATATGGAGAAGATAGTGTTACTGGAGAGGATTGAGTAGTGG
The DNA here is from genome assembly GCF_016906955.1 of Phacochoerus africanus. Taxonomy (NCBI): domain Eukaryota; kingdom Metazoa; phylum Chordata; class Mammalia; order Artiodactyla; family Suidae; genus Phacochoerus; species Phacochoerus africanus. The sequence goes on from NC_062549.1 coordinate 74,096,374, forward strand.
AGACAGTCTCAGGACTCACTGGGCCTGGAGTGGAGCTGGAATGGCGCTGCCTTCAGCAGAAGGAAGGGCACCAATGGTTTGAAACTGCAGGAAGCAAGAAAGGAAAAATGCAGAAGGTACTTGATTTATGCTATGGGTCTCCAACCTGAGGATCCTCCCACCAATGCCCCTGGTTACTTAGTGAACAGAGCAGAGTCATATGCTCAGAGTGGTGAAATGCAGTTGGTTAGCAGCTTTCAAGAAATGATTGAAGAAATGGAATGAGTGCTGTGAAGTGAGGGAGAAGGAGCCAGTCAAGACAAGAACAAGGAATTGTGGGCAACATTGTAGAGTCATCTGAAAGCAGGGACTGGAGATATATGAATTTCTTCTCCAAGGAATTCATAACCTAGAGAAAGTTATATCTAACCCTCCCCAGCACCCTGGACCCCTCCTTTCTTTGGAGATGCTTCTATTAATGGCGGGTGCTATTGGCATTCTCTGTTTTGTCTTTTCCTTCTAAATTTCTTTAGAAATACACAAAGGACACACAGGGTCCATCTCTTGATATTAGATGATGGTTGGTCATATTCCGCATTGTAAACAGCACAATGGGTACAATCAAAGAGCGCTTAGATCTAGATGAAACTTTAAGAATGCAAAGCAATTAGTATGCTGATAATAATTTTACTTCAGTTACCTACTGCAGGATTCTCCACACTACTTGCCGGGGAATCTAAGTGTCTTGTGAAATTAATAGGTGCTCCATGAGAGCAAAGTTTTCCTAGGTCAAAAAAATTAAAACATCATTGTATACAGTCTCAAGAGACTCACTACATGTTAGCTTATAAATGGCTCTGAGAAGTCCTGCTGGATTGTCATTTGTTTTAACTTTGTGTAACCCAGTTGAACATGGTTAAGAAAAAAATGATTGCATATTTGGAATATGACTATCATGCGCTGAAAGCACCTGATCACATCAATGACCAGTAAATTGGGTCTGGTGGGGACTTGAGTCTGATGGGCCGTCAATGGAGACTGCTGGTCAGAAAGCCTTACATCCTCAGCGTGGATGGCAATATTAGCTTATGGTTAATGGTTTGAGTTAGTTAAGGCTGATGTTGCTTCCCTGAGGCTCTCACATGCCACTAGAGTCCTTGGAATCCCACTGCAGTCCCTGAGTCTGGGATGTCACTTCCAAGGGGCTACTTGAGGGGCTTGTGGGAACTCTAACTGAATGTACCCCCGGACTACTGAGGAGCTGAGAGAGGTCACTATAAAAATGCCACAGCCAACTGAACTTGAGACAGGGCCCCGAAGTGAGGAAACACATAACCGGAAGCCACTGAACAATAACATCTTGGGCACGCACACATTACGTCCTGAGACCCATGTTGGGATCCGGGCACGCACGCTACGGCCTGGGCACGCAGCAAGCTATGTCCTGAGGACGCACACATTACGACCTTAGACCCATATTGCGACCTGGGCACGCACGCTACGTCCTCAGCACGCACACATTACGTCCTGAGACCCATGTTGCATCCTGGGCAGGCACGTACCTACGTCCTGGGCACGCGCACATTACGTCCTGGGTCCCATGTTGCGTCCCCGGGCACGCATGCCAAGTGGAGCTTGCGTGTTCTGTCCTGAGGGAGCATGTTACGTTTCCTGTCAGCTTCAGGCGCTGTTGGAAAGCCTCTTGAAAAGTAAGTTCCCACTTAATAAGCTCAAAGCTTATTAAGATCTTGATTTCTGCTTTGTCATGGAATACGAATTGTATGTTCTTTTTAGGTCTCTACATATTTTATCCTAAATAAATTTGGGGGCTGACATGTTTTGCAGTCCCTTTAGGTGTAAGTATTCTTCTTAGTCATAGGAGGCCCATCGTGCGAGCCGTAACCTGTGGTGAATAGTACCTTCCAGAAGCCCCAGTCAAGTCGCTGCGAGGGGACCCAAATGGCATCAGTTTGTTTTGATTTGCAGGCGGTGATGCATTGTCTGCAAATGCCCCAGCTTTTCTTACACCACAGCTACCTTGTTTGCCAAATATGGGAATGATCCTTTGTTCATGTTAATTGAAAATGACATCCTTATTCATCATTTGCAATTTTTTTAGTCATTAAAATTCTGTCCAAAGCCTATCCAACTGCGGGGAATGGCTGAATAATACCCGGGCCTTGTTAATCTATTGTTATCAGCCTTCTGTTTTATCCTCCTGACATGAACAGAGACGGGAACTCTGAGGTCCAAACTTTGCCTTTGGTTCTGCACCCAAAATGTCATGCTGGAAACGCATTTTTGGCTAGGCTCATCCAGAAAGTGTTGAGAGGCTTTCATTTTGCTTGAAGGGTCAGAGATTTAGGCCTGATTTTATTCCCATTGGAAATATAAATTCCTATGATAAAATTTCCTTTGCGTTGTTACAATCCAGCAACTTTCTAGTACAGTTGTTTAAGATAGTGAGCAGAAATGAACTTCTGAAAGTAAAAAAATAAAATAAAAAATGAATCTGGGTCTCAATTACACTGCTAATCATCACCTGAATTAAGATATAGCCATAGGCTGTATCTGCTTAATGTCTTATTCTTTCTTTGTGACCTTCTGAAAAGTAGTAAAAAAACACATTAAAATAATTTATATTAGATGTCAAAAATGTGTTTTTTGTGTATGTGTGTGATAAAGGTTTCCATCCCTTTGATTAAATTTATGTTTATATTTGACACATTCTTGAGGTACATAAATTCGCATGACAGTGGAAGTCTACACACTCCCAGTACCCAGGACCAGGCTGAGTTGAATTTAGACACATGACATAAATAAAAGTGGTTTTATGTTTCACCTTCATCTGGTAGGTGAGCTCTCCACCTTTTCTTGTGAAACATAATCGGTTGTGACATGGCAAAATTAGATCCTGGCTATTTATTATCTTCTGAAATCAAACCCCATAACTGGGAAAGCATGTGGTAGGTCTGCAGGGGCAGCTTGCATGCAGAGAAGAAGGGGGTGGGCTTTACAGTTTTATAAGCTCAAGGTGATTTCTCCAACATCTCCAGCATTTTAATTAATTACCCTGAAAGATTGAGTAAATTATTATTTGAATACTTTATGGCATTACATGTTAACATTTCAAGGACAAAGTGCTGTACTTTGCTTTTCAACAATGCCTCATCTGTCAGAATATATCTTTGAAATTTATGTAGTTTGCTGCAGAGTAAAGAGGGGACAGACCTGGAATCTTATGAATTACTAGGAGACATCAGAGTCAAATGTGATATAGTCCATAACAAAAGGAGTATTTGTTGATATCTGATTTCCAGTTAGAAATGAATGAAATTAACGAGTAGCTGCATTTTCTCAGAACATATTAAATGAAATTGGCTCTCTTTGATGAAGTTTTTCTGTGTGTGTGTGTGTGTGTTTTTTTTTAACCCTTGGCAGAGGTGAAAGGCTAAGCAAATGCCTTCAAATCAAATAAATTTTACAAAAATGGTTTGAGTCATACCAGTTTCACCCAGGGTGCCATGTTTCACACAATATGTTATGAGAGGTGTGCTTTTCTGTTTATGCTTATAGATAAAAGGTGTTTCAGCTTGGATACTGAAATCTTTAAAATATGTATGTGAGAAAGCATTCTTTGGCCTGCAGAAAGCCTCCAAGCTGAGACTGAAAGTCTTTTTAAATGTAGAAAGTGCATAATATGTCATAGGCTGTTTAGTTGATCTTTGTAACCAATAACAAGCTTCTCTCTGCAGATATAATCTTTCTTTCTCCATAAGGGCACTCAACCTTTTACTAACTTCATCCTGCCATCAGTAGATTAGATTAAATCCCCATTTACTGCATCATATTAATATTTTCAATGGCACACTAATCCAAGAAATAAATGTGTCAGTTTCTATGGCTACAATGTAATGGGCATAGCCATCAGAGAGTGCCTTAAGGCCACATAAAAGACTTAATGTACAGATTGAATAGAAGCACATTATTTATTACGAAGCTATCAGGGCGAGAAATTTAGCAATCTCATTTTAAAAATTTGCACATTTGACCTGGGCCAATTTGCCTAACTGATAATATTGAATATTTAGTATCACAATGTTTTTATAGTTTTAAGGATAAAGTGTTTCGGACTAATTTGATTTGAAGCAGTTTGTTGAATGGAATGATTTTATGTCCTTGAAATATTTATTGATACTTTTTTTTAGTTTTAGTGACAAAAAATTTACATGGGACTAAGGTATAGGCCCCTTTATAATACTGATGAGGGGAGGCTATTAAGTAAAAACAGTAGCAGAGATGGAAACAAACTCATTTGGCCTGATTCTATCATCCAACATGAACAGGTAGGGAGACGTAAGGACAGGCATGGAGTTTGGGGAGTGGAAAAATGTGCTCCCGACAGCTCTCCACACCCCAGGAGTCAAACAGGTTTTATTCTCTATGAACTTTGGTGGGATGGTTTGATTCACCTTGAAAATTTGTAAGTCTCGGAGAAAAGTTTGTAAATAAAAACTCTCATTCTTGTTCTCCCAAACTTCACATCCTCTGTTTCCTACTATAATAATAAGAGAAGTGCCAGGATCATTTGATAAAATAGAAGAGACCTTCTCCCAACACAAAGCCTGTGGCCTTCCTTTGGTATATTTACATTGGAACAAAAACAAAATTGGAAGTGACAATTTCAAAATGATTATATGACGTCATATAAGTTTTTAAATCAAACATATTTGACTGGATTTATTTTTTTCTTAAAATCAATGTAGACAAACTCATTTTGAAGTGGAGTGCAGCCTTTGGTGGCTGGTAGCTAAATATTATAGAATTGGAAATGTGACTAATTATTGTTGATTTATTGACTTGTTCATTGAACTGTGGGCCTAAAAATCAAGGGGATTCTTTTCCTTAAAGTTTGGTGGTAGAACATCTCTCAGATTGAAGGCTTTGTTGGTTAAAGTTATCTCGTAGTAGCTAGAGGAGTTTGACATTTTTTCAGGGGGTGTATACGGCCCACTTCTCACTATCCTTTTTTTGTTTGTTTCCTTACTGTTTGGCATGATTTATCATTTAAACAGACATAAAATCTTGAGTTACTACTGCAGTATTCATTGGCATATAGATTTACATTTATACCTTGCATTGCATTTGGAAAACTGTATTTTAGTTTGGGATTTGGGTAGACAATGTTTAAAATTAGTGGATATTTTACTGTCTTCTAAAAATCTGTTGAAAGACAGAAGTTATTTTTTGCTAATATTTCTTTATACTTTCTTTAAAAGCTACTAATAGTAGTGCAGACTGTAATGTTGACAAAAGCTGATATTTCTGGAATTTCACATATCAATAGACAGTATAAAGAGCCAGTGGGAAGACAAGAGAGATTTAGCAGAGCATGTTAGTGGCTTAAACAGAGCCCTCCCAATCTATCGAAGTCTTAAACTTTATGTTCTGGAAAAGTCCATTTCCAGTAAGTCAAAATAATCTTCATGACAATGTTTTGTCAGCGTCAATGCTAAGGAGAAGTAAAAGGTGTTAATAGCATGTGGCTTGAAATTGGGGACAGACAGAAAGCTGCTGCCTAAGAATTACTTTGAAATAAAATGTCTACGTGAATTGGTATATATATATTTTAAAGAGTGTTATCTGTGCTTCCACTGAAAAGTAGCTAATGCAGAGTTTTGTGGCTATTTTCCAGCACAGTATTAGCACAACCATCCTCTGATTTTTCTGAAAAGTGAATAAGGGCTCTTTGTTCTTAAAGAAGCACATTATCTCTATCTTTTACTTTGTTTCTATAGCATTTAGTTTATATTTTGATAATAAAAAACATAGTAGTTTAAGACTTCTTTCAGAATTCAAGTACAAAATACCTGAAAGGTCTAATTTAAAATAAATGTATCCTTTTATAAACTTACTGAATAGAATAAGTATTTTAGTAAGGGCATTCTGTGGCCTAGTCATATTGAAAGTTATTTAAGCCTCTGAGTAAAAGAAATGTTTTCTACCATAACATTTCTTTATAGTGTGAGCTTTAAAAGGGTTTTATGTATTGTATACCTAAAACAAGTATTGTTTTCATAAATACCTTCATGCAGCAACAAGTGTCTTCTCTATTAACAGTATTTTGCAATTGAAGTTAGAAATGTGTTATTCTGAATATGGAAGCTTATTGGTGAATTTAGAAAAGATAAATGCAGGTATTCTAGCGGCAGAAAACACAGAAGGAAATTTCTATGGTGTTTTGCCCTCTTGGTTCCGAAAAGAGTGAGTTATCGTTTCTCTCTCCCATGGTCATTAATAATGACAGATGTACATGGTGCAGAGTTCACCTACATTATTGTCAGTAACAGGGCTGGCAAGAGAATATTTATTACAAGAGGAGGAGGGACAGAGAGACATGATGTTGAAACAGAAAGAGCAGAGTTCAATTGTTCCTTCTATTGAAATAAAATATAATCATTCCCTAAGCTTTCTTAATAGCATTTATTTCAAAGCACTGTTATTGCAAATATATTTCATCTGCATAAATGTTCCTTGCAGTGTTGACTTAAAAACGGAAATGATCAGCCACTGATTTTTATTTTATTTTTCCAGTAAACCCATCTAATAACCAAATATATTGAATAACTCTTAAAATATCATTTGAATTGTTGATAGGAGGACAGTTTGATTGTTAAGGTCTCCTTCCTCCCATGATAAACAGAACTAAGAGGATTTAAAATAGAGACAACTAGCATTTAAATAGTGATTTAAATTTTTGCTTAAGTAAATATAATAATAGTAATGTGTAGGTTCTAAGAGAAAGAATTTACAAAGTGCATTTATATAGCCTCTCTTTTTGTTCTTTCTGTCCTACCCCTCCTGCTAATTTTCACCTATTAAGGCAGCTATACTTGGAATTCCTTTCCTGAGTTAGTCTGTTGATTGTCCACTGAGGTACAAAGGAACGCCTGTACTTGGAGTCAGGTTTTTCTCTGCCTACCCACACTCCCCCACCCTGGCTACAGCAGTAGATACCCAGAAATAACCTCTTCAGTGCAAATCTCTGACTGAATTCTTTAAAAACAATAGTGAAGGGGTAGGGTAGGGAGAAATGAAACTGGATAAATGTAAGGTTCTTTTTCTCCCGAATTTCAGAATAAAGAAAGGGAAGGGATGATGGTAAATGTGAAGATAACAGTTATGAAGATATATTAAAGGAAAACTTAAAAGTCATTTTATAACTTAGCTGAGAGAAGTCATATGACTTCTCACCATTTTTCTTGACAACAATTATAATTGTAGCAGAAATGCAGTCTAGGGTATGACCCATAGTAGGAGTCCCCAAAATTTTAGCTTTCCCTTCTCTTAAGGACAAATTCCCTATCTGGTTCATTGTCCTATCCTTTTAACAGTGAGCTTTGTGCCCTTATCTAGAGAGCATTAAATAAATATATTTAACATATATGTGAAAGGTAGATATGTATAGGACATAGAGACATTAATTAAATAAAATTCATACCTATAGGTATATTTTAAGATAGCTATAGCTGTAGTCATACTGTTTGCAAGCAAACCCCCTCTGTTAGTTACCAGTAGATTTTACATTGCTTTTGACTCAAGGAAACCTACCAGCTCTCATGGCCTCAAGGCCTCACAGAGTTTGGCCAGGCTGACCCTTTGAAAAGTGATGTTTTCATTTCTCTGATTCTCTGTGGATGACTTTCTTTAAAATGCAGACTTTTAAGGCATTAGTTATTCTTTTCTCTTTTAATTAAAAAAAGAAATAAGCCTTTTCCAAATTAAAATGAAGCCAAATACAAATCATTACAAAATAAAATTGAATATCCAAAAATTAGTAGTTATGGGTCTATCAAATGATATTAACAAAAGTAAGGCAAGATCAGAACTCAACTGAAATGATGCTGCTATTTCAAAAAGCTATTCTCAGATAATCAGAATGAATTAGATTACTGCTTTAGTTGACTGGAAACATTCAGAGCAGAGAACCAAATTACAGCAGATCTCTTTGATTATTATGGCTCAAGGTAAAACAATTTTATCTCTTCTCCCCTTTATAAATATTAATGATTCTATGGGCAAATTCAAAGAAATACACACACAATTTTTGGTAAAGGTATGGAATTACTGTAGTCATGGACAGCCTGTCATGCAGTATTTTCCTTTTCAAATAATTTCCATTGTCAGTTATCTATGGCTTTTTTCTTTTTTCTTTTTTAGGGCCACACCTGTGGCATATGGAAGTTCCCAGGCTAGGGGCTGAATTGGAGCTGTAGCTGCTGGCCTGCACCACAGTCACAGCAACTCGAGATCTGAACTGCGTCTGTGACCTATGGCAATGCTGTATCCCTAGCCCACTGAGCGAGGCCAGGGATTGAACCTGCATCCTCATGGATCCTAGTTGGGTTCATTACCACTGAGCCACAATGGGAACTCCCTATCTATGCTTTTTAAAACAGGGTGGAATTACTTGTTATTCCTTTGCCTCAGTTTTATCCACTCTTTCACCATTGCTTTGAACATGATGCCAAGGGAAGCTAGAACTTCATTCTGCCTAACAAATCACAGTCATTAGAGTTTTCCCAAGTAACATGATCAGTACCTTCAGAGGTATTTTATTCTACTTTGCTTAGATCTCATGTAAAGATACTTTTTCAAGTGCTACTTTTCAGAGATACTGAATGATGCTCTGAACAGGCAGTCAAAATGTGAAACTTGAAGTCACCATAGATATATCCAGTTCTTCTGTTGCACAATAACAGAAATATAAAAAATCTTAAGCAAATGACTGTGTATGCCTTAGGGAGTTGCAGGAATCTTGCGTGGGAGCCATACCTATCTCTCAGTTCGTTTGTGCTAAGATTCTGAATCAACTTGACAACTCCCTTTCTATTCAAGAATCAAGTTCCTCCCATTTAGAAACTTTCCATGTGCACTGTCAGGGTGATTTGTTAGGCAGAATGAAGTTCTAGCTTCCCTTGGCATCATGTTCAAAGCAATGGTGAAAGAGTGGATAAAACTGAGTTGATCCATCTTCTCCCTGCAACAGTGCATACATTCCCAAGTGCTCCACCGGAAGTGGTGGGTTGCCACTTACTGTGTTTAACATTTGTCTTACGATGAATTAAAGGGACAGAATGATTGTCCTGTATACAGGATTGTCAGGCTTTCAATTACTTCTATTCTTTATAGTCTAATAAATAAATTTTCCTTTTTTAATAGCACATTTTGTACATCATGGCCCTTAGCAAACAAGCAAGAATCAATAAGTATTGAACTTCATTCAGTATCAGCCATGTAAATAAAATGTCAATTGTTCAGGCTCTTAGTCCGGACAAGTCTTTCATCAAGACTATCTGGAACCTTCCAACTCCCACCAGGAGAGAATTGATGCAGGAGCAGTTCTCTGCCAGAATAACAGCAAAAATGTGCTTGTATACATCATGTATGTTTCAGGAGCTCTATAAGGGAGGCCTCAAACCCAGGGACTAGAGCAATGAGAAGCACATTCTTGGGTACCAAGTGTCATGCCTTTCCTGGTTATGTCCCATTTGGGAAGTGAATGCCTCTGACAATGACTTCTTGATGAAAAAGATCTGAAGGAGATACTCACATGGACCCTCAAGAGCAGGTGAAATATCTCTGTCCAAACTCACATGGGAAGGAGTGGAGCATTGACACTGGGCATCTGAGAGCACATTAGGAGGTGGTATGCTCACTAGCACTTACTACCTTGGTTATAGACTATATCATAGGGGGAACGAAGAGCACTTACTTCCTTGGTTATAGACTATATCATAGGGGGAACATTTATAATTTCAGGAGAGATGGTTGTCTGTGATTGCAGTAGCATTCCTTAGAGATGTTCTCCCCAGACCAGAGCTGCCTTGAGCAGTCAGTGGGATTCTGACACCCCAGTTTCTGGTCAAAGCTCTGTTGGGGACACAGGTTATTCAGGAGCTGTGTGATCCTGGCTCATTCAGTCTCTTCTCCACTTTCAATTTGCTTGGTAAAATGAAAAAATTCTACTGGCTTTTTGGATGGTTGTAAGGATTCAATTATGAGATAATGGATGTGCAGTTACTTTATAAAGTACAATACAAATGATATTCTGGTATTGCCACTGATAGAGTCAGAGTTGTTGTTTTGTTGTTAGACTATGTTTGTCCTGAATTTAGGTATTTGGGGAGACCATATATAATAAACTGGAGAACAGTATAAAGAAGAACATAATTAAATGCAGGAATGGGGAGTTCCCATGATGGCTCAGTGGAAATGAATCTAACCAGCATCCATGAGGATGCAGGTTGTATCCCTGGCCTTGCTCAGTAGGTTAAGGATGCAGCGTTGCCGTGAGCTGTGGTGTAGGTCACAGACCAGCTCGGATCTGGCGTTGCTGTGGCTGTGGCAAAGGCCAGCAGCTACAGCTCCTATTTGACCCCTAGCCTGGGAACCTTCATTTGCTGCTAGTGCAGCCCTAGAAAGACAAAAAAAAAAAAAGACCCCCCCCCAAAAAAAATGCAGGGATAGCATTTTGCATGCTAAAAAGATTTGATCTACTTCATGGAAAGGGTGTCCTTTTGAACAGAAGTTTTTGGTTTCACTTAAAACAGGCATGAGAGATGATTTATTTGTAATAACAATTGACTAAACTAGTGGCAAAAAATTACCAGAATGAAAAATAACTATTATGTTAATCACATTGTATCCTTTTACCCTTCCTAAAAAATGGAGATCTCTCTCCCCTTCACATGGACTCTTCTTGACCCCTTAGTAATGAGTAAACCATTTGACTTGACCTTTGTTAAAGAAAAAATATTCTGAAACTTGACAAAATGATGAGAAAGATTTTAATTAAAGACTATTGTGATAGGTGGTGTCAAGACTGTTGCAACTCTGAATGCAACAAGAATAAATAGGGAATTTATTATAGTCAAAGAGCTTCTTTGCAGGAGAGAGGAGAGAATGCAACATAATATTAAGGGTAATTACTGCGGGAAGGGGGAGTTCCCACTAAACTGACCTAACAGGATTCTTGTTGGAGACAGGCCAGGGTGATCAGATATGAAGGATGGGGTGATGGGAGATGGGGAATTTGATCAGATATTTGGGGGAGGGGGACTTCTCTAAACTGGTTTAGAAGGATTCTTTCTAAAACTAGACATTACAAGGACAGACACTTTAGCCCCAGGAGACATGGTTGAGACATGGTTGAGAAGAGGGCTCAGAGGAACCTGACTAGTGTTTAGTCAAGGAATCTTTGTCATCCTTCAGTTGCTGCCTTTCTCTCTCTGCCCTTTATTCTCCAGTTGGCACATATGCTATCATGGTTTTATCTGTGACTATAATGCTGACTGAAAAGCCCTAACATCAGTAGATATCAAATCCTGTGATTTTCATGTTTTATTTTTGCAGGCATTTTAGGCCAACATCTCCAAAATCAAACTTAAAACTATCTCTCTTTCACCATTTTTGCCATTATCATCTTTGTTCTTCTGTTCCTTAAAGCTAAATATCTGGAAGTCTTCTTTGCATGCTTTTCTTCATCACATCAATACATTTTTGTAGTTTGTCTTGGACTGTGCTGGAATTCCTGTTTTCACCAGTACCATCTCACGACTGTGTCTCCACAAGAGCCTTTATCTGCTGTCCGTGCCTTCAGATCTGCTTTACATGCACTGATCTTAGTCACAATGTAATTTCCTTATTCCTCCAGTGGCTGCTAACTTTCTCTTGCATGAAATCTTAAACTTTGCATGGCTTCCCTATGATGCTCTTTTCCATGCCACTGTAACTTGGAATGCTCATGCTTTACCCACGTTCTTTGTTTCCCTTGAAGCACAGGGTCAGGGGCCACATCTTCCTTCTAAACTTTTCCTAATTTCAGTTCACCTTCATTTTTCTCTAATTATAATCTGTAATATTCAGAAGTAGTCTACTATATTTTAGTACTTAATATTACTCTATTTTTACACTGTATTTGTCTCATCATCCTTTTTTTATTTATGATTAATGTCTCAACAGTGAGGTTCAGCTCTTAGGGGCACACATTTTTCATCCAGATCTATCTGGATATCTTACAAGATTCATGGTAGATAAATGTTCATTCAATACTTATTGCTTGATTGATCATCTGTTTTCTTACCCGGACAGTGTTTCACTCTTTACCTGCTGCTTTTTCTCTATTCTACAAAATATTCAACATTTTATTAGGAAAGGCAAATGTAGGAAGTACCTTTTCCGGTTAGTTTTCAGTATACTTCTTAGGCACTCATCCTCAGAGCACTTGGGTGGCACTCTTAGCAGAGAACACAACTTCTTTGCCTCTCTACAATTGAAATTTGATAGATATTTGTTCAGAGAACTGATAAATGGCATGTTTGAAGACAAATTTATTGTTGGAGAAATTGGGAATTGAGAGGTTTAGAGACTGGCTTATAGCCATGGATCAAAGTAGAGAATTAAAATTACTATCTGGACAATGTAAGCTATAAAAAAAGCAAAATTTATAAATATTAAGGACAGTGAGGAAATAGGAGAATGGTTTGTGAACTTTGAAAATTAGTGCTTTATCTTTGCATAATAATATCTACAATCCCCACTGAAACCATGTTATTTAGGTGAAGGGAGTACCTGGTCACAACTCAGGAATTGTATTTTGGGGTCCTCTGGAGGGCAGAGGGGTGAACAGAGCAAATTATGTTGTCATTTCTAGATGGAACACTTAATATTGTTTAAGTCAGGTCTTCCAAATCTGTCCAAGGGAAGACTCGATTTCCATTAAATAGATTTATGGAGACCATGAACATTCTTCTCTAGCTCAGGGATTTGTGCTTAATTTTCTGGGATCCTGTCCAATGATAATTTCTTGAGGAGTTGAATTCTGTGAAAGAAAAAATGAGATAAAAAATACTCTACTATCTGTGCTGGCCTCAAAATAAGTTGGACTCTGAGTTCCATGGCCATGGTCCCCACACACCCCCACCAACCTCAATAACTGTTTGGTTTCAAACAATATATTTAGTGTAGTTTTGCTCAATAAAGCTTTGGATATTTGTTGCTACAGTTGTTATTTTTATTTATTTATTTTTATTTGTTAATGGTTTCTAGGGTATAGCAAAGGGATATTTAACAAAAGCAGAAGTTATAATTATTACTAACAAAGTTTATATAGTGCTGATCTCTGAAATACTTCTAACTGCTAAGATTAAACAGAAGCAAAGATAGAGGTTTGCATGTTCCCAGGTAGAATCCTTTATATTCGGTTGTGTTGTGTTTTATTTTGTTTTTTGGCTGTGTTCAGAGCAAGATACCAAAAAACTAATTATTTAACTTAGTACTATGTAACTTGCCAATTATAAGCATAATTTATTTCCCTAAATAATATTAATACTTAAAAAAGTCTTCTACATAAGGCAGTTTCCTCTTAAATAGGAAGCCTTCCTGCATTACTGGGATATGATATCACTGACCTACTGCAGTTCAGCAGTAGTAAAACAACCAGTGATGAGAAAAGAAAAAGAAATTCAGCACTATTTCTACCTAAAGAGTGGTACACTTAGTGACATTATTGAAAAAAGTCCCTTTACTTTTTTTTTTTTTTTAATGTCTATGTCAGAATGCCCAATCAAGGAAGGATGTAGTCAAAATTGGTATTCTTGCCTTAGTCAGAAATGCAGAAGTCTTATTTCCTTTTTGGTTAGTGTGTTGATCTATGTGTTTATATAGTCACAAACTAAAACAAACAAACAAACAAACAAAAAAACCAAGCATATACTTGAATTAAGTAGCTGGATTATAGCATGAGAGAGCCAATAATTTGGACTACTCAGTGAGTTGATACAGATCAACATCCAACTGAAGGACCACATCATGACTTTTCATAGCCACCTGTGGTCAAAACCTGCTTACTGGAGTTCCCATTATGGCTCAGTGCTTAATGAACCTGACTAGTATCCATGAGGATGTGGGTTCAATGCCTGGCCTTGCTCAGTGGGTTAAAGATCCGGCATTGCTGTGGTTGTGGTGTAGGCTGGCGGCTACAGCTCTGATTGGACCCCTAGCCTGGGAACCTCCATATGCCACAGGTGCCACCCTAGAAAGATAAAAGACAAAAAATAACCAAGACAACAACAACAGCAACAAAAAAACCCTGCTTACCTACATGAAGTTCACAGGTAATTGTTCAGGTTTTCTTTCAGTTTTGTCTTTCTGGACACAACCATCATTTAACACTTCAGGGCATTGTGATTTAAAAAAAAAAAAAATGTGTGGCAGTTTGGCCATCTCATAATTCTAAAATTAACCTCTTTCAATGTTTCTGTACTTCCTCTCCCAGAAATTCTTTACATCTTTTATTTATAAATGTGCTACTCCTTAAAAATAAAAGCATAACTATGGAAAGCTGTCACTAGAATTTGGTATTGAGCAGTTAATTAAGAAAGAAACGTTTTGTTTTCTGGTGATTAATATCCAAGGGAAGAAAGGTACCTTGAGTGGAGAACATTCCACATAAAACAGTGTAAACTTGCCTAGTTCCTAAGACCTAAGCAGTATGTGGTGCTTTGTGGCGTGTAAAAAGATGGAGAGTGCATCAACACAAGTGTGAGCTAGATTCTGGCATTCTAAGACTCTTTCTGCTCCAAAGTCACCCAACCTCCTCCAACCCCTGCTCTTCCTCATTCCCTCCCTCTTTTTAAATGGAATTTCGGTGAATCAGGCCTCAAACTTGCTTTAGCCTTGATACTGTCACCATGTCTGTGGACTTTTCATGACTATTGTAAAAAAGGGAGCTGAAGCAAAAAAAATTTCCACCAATTGTAATTTATAGTATAGCTGGTAATCATTCTATTCTGTAGATGCAATTACTACCTGAAAAATGAGAAATACTGTGCTTTCTTATATTTCTGGCTTTATCTATGATTAATATTCACTATCTTACAGAGATTTAGATAAATCACTGTTGTTTAGGATGCAACCACATGATAGCTTCAGTCACCTCTCTCCTCCCTCTCAGAGGTAATTGCACATTTTTACATTTTTTTCAAACTTACTCTTCCACTTACCTCATAATTTTCAGATGATCTTGAAACATCTGTCAGAAGAAAGTTGAGGTCACTAAACAAACAGATGTTTAAATTTCTAGCCAGAACATCTAAAACCCTGTCTGCACTCACTATTTATCCTTTCTTGATGCTCTTCCATCTTAGTACAGGCTGCATTCCTCTTTCCAAACCTGACTGAGACCTCTACCTGTGCTCTGTAAGCTTTTTCCTCATCCCCAGGGACTTTGCTCCATCAGCTGTCTTCTCTCTTTCCATGTCTTCAGTCTTGAGTCTCCCTTTGTTCTGCTCATGTTTCTTCCATCTTGAAAATACAAATACTCAAACCCAAGTTGTTCTGAAGCTTTCACTCCTGTATTCTTCCATTTACAACCAAACTTTTTGAAAGGTCAGTCTTCTTGTGTGACACACTGTCTCCACCTGTTCTGATCCTCCATTGCCCTGCACTTTTCTTAGGCCCTTGTCTCTCGTAAGGGTCAGCAGTGATGTCCATGTTGCTAAATCTACTGGACACTTTCCTCTGTGAAACCTCTCCTCTCAGTCTCTGACTCACACCCCATTTTTTCTTGTCCCTGTCT
The DNA here is from genome assembly GCF_016906955.1 of Phacochoerus africanus. Lineage (NCBI taxonomy): Eukaryota > Metazoa > Chordata > Mammalia > Artiodactyla > Suidae > Phacochoerus > Phacochoerus africanus. The sequence goes on from NC_062549.1 coordinate 74,111,993, forward strand.
GTTTCTTCCCATGTTCTTCTTTTGTGGACCTTTTAGCTCAATAAGCCAATGCTTTTTATTTAATTCATTGAAAATTGTAGCTATTTTGGCCACATCTTGGGTTGGAGCATGCTGAGCTTGTGAACCATGTGGTTAGTTAGGAGCCTGTGTCATAACTGCTGGCATTCCCCAGGGCTTGTCTTTGGACCTCCTTTTAAGACGCATATAGTTTTTGGAGTTCCCATTGTGGTGCAGGGGAAACGAGTCCGACTAGTAACCATGAGATCATGGGTTCGATCCCTGATCTTGTTCATTGGGTTAAGGATCTGGCTTGGCCATTAACTGTGGTGTAGGTCACAGATGCAGCTTGGATCCTGCATTATTGTGGCTGTGTATATGTAGGCTGGCAGCTATAGCTCCGATTCAGCCCCTAACCTGGGAACCTCTATAGGCCGTGGGGGCGTCCCTAAAAAGCAAGAAGCATATAGTTATCGCTGGTGACTAATCCCAAATAAATGACTTCAGCCACCACTCAGTCCTGCTTGTTGCCTTGTTATAATCTCAAATGTGGTGAATTGTACCAATTATCTGGTCATGCAGCTGACAACCTGGGAAGGATTCTAGATCGTTTTCTCTTTATCTTCCTCTGCATCCGGTGCATTACTAACACCTCTCTGTTCTTGAAATCTGTCTCCTATTCATTACCTTCCTTTCCTTTGCTACTTCCTCTCTCTGACATCAGCCCTCATCACTTCTCACAGGATCACTTGAATCCTTCTTGCTGTCCATCCTTCTTGCTGTCAACTCCTTTGCATGGCACACAGGCCCCCCTGGTTGGACTCTTTGTTTCCTGCCTCCCGTATCTCTGCTGTCAATGCTCCCTCACATGTACTATGACCTGCCTGTGCCTTGCTGTTTCAAGCCACCGTGAAATCACATGGGTGACTCTTTCTACCTCAAATGCCCCCTTTTTGTCTTACTTGGCTGACTTCTGCAAATTCTTCTGTTATTCTTTCTGGAAGTCTTTCCAGCCTCACCAGACCCAGCTTGAATTTGAAGCACTTCTTCTGGGCCCATCGCTGCCTCCAAACACCTTACACTAACTTAGGACAATAGGGAATACTGTGATAGTTGGTGAAGTGGTTACAGACCTAGGCTCCATAATCAGGCTGGCTAGGAATGTGGCTTGGTTCTAGCAGTCAGTCACATCACGCTGGCGGCAAGTTAACCTCACTTGTCTGTGCCTCAGTTTCCCGATCTTTAAAGTGGAGATAACATTACTGAGCATATTGGGTTGCTGTAAAGATAAAATGAACAAAAATATGCAAAACATTTAGAATGCCTGGCACGCATAAGTCTTAATAAAAGCTGGTTTTCTTTGTTTTCTTCCTCTTCTTTCCCTTTCTTCTTTGCCTCCCCTTTTCCTCCTCTTCCTTTTTCTTCTCTTCATTTTCATCTTTCTCCTCCACCTTCCTTGTCTTTTTCTTTCTGTGTCTCTTCCTCCTTTATATCCATCTTCCCAGTCAGGCCTCTGAGGAGGCCTTGTGGGTACTCAGACTATGTTATATTCAATTCTGGGTCCCATGACCTGTCACAGAGAATATTTTTTATTGGATGGTGGGGAGAATATCATGTTTTTTTCTACCTTCAAAATATTATTATTTTCACCATTCCGAGTTAGTGAATACATTTCATTAAATTAAGGGTAAACTACAGAGGTTTTCAGGAAACCTGTGTGAATGCTAAATATGCAAGAATGAGGTCCTGTGTAAATTAGTAAATAACGGGGGTCTTTTTGTTAGTGATTGTCACTAATCACCAGTATTATGGAATTTACCTTGTGTGTGTTATTTAATTTTTCTGCTGCAACTAGTTAAGATTATCAGCATTTAAAACATTAAAGATTATAAATTAAGTTTATAAAGTTAAGATTAAGTTGGGATTAAAGCATTAAGTTAAGAGTAAAGCATTAAAGTTAAGATTATAACCATTTAAAACACTGTGTTGTGGTGCAGTGGAAACGAATCCAACTAGTATCCACAAAGATGAGAATTTGATCCCTGGCCTCCCGCAGTGGGTCACAGATCTGGCATTGGTTGCCATGTGCTGTGGAGTAGGTTGCAGACACAGCTCAGATCCTGCTGAGCTTTTTGTGGCTGTGGTGTAGGCCAGCAGCTACAGCTCTGATTCGATCCCTATGGGAACCTCCATATGCTGCAGGTGCCACCCTAAAAAGCAAACAAAAACAAAACAAAACAACAAAAACCCAGAAAACAAAAAACAAATTATTAATCTGTTCTCAGAAATGTCGAACATTTATATATCACTTTCTGTGTGTCAGGCATGATTGGAAGACCTTTTATATATGAATGCTATCCATTATTTCCATTTGTAATGTCTGATATTCACAAGTTACATTTTACACTTTACATAGATTACTTATTTTATGTATAATAATTATATGTAATAATTACTATAATTTTACCTTTTCCTACTAGAAAAGAAATGACAGATAAAAAGATCTGCAGAAAAGGTGTTTGTTTAGCTTGATTTTACTTACTACTTCTTGAACCCTCTTCCTCCTCTAGCCCCATATCTGATATAGGAGTCTATATATATATATATATATATATATATATATATATATATATGAGATTGTTTTAAGTTGTTGGTCTCTTAATTGCAGGTGCATCTCCAGTGTCCTGCATTTGTACCGTCCTCTTCTCAAGATTTCTGATTTTGGTAGCATGTTTACTATATGTATGCCTTTACTGGTGAGCCTTGTCATTTGTAATATTTTTGCTTCCAGTTATGACCTTTTCTTTTCCATCTAGAGAAATTCTTTTAGTATTTGTTGTAAAGCTGGGTTTAGTGGTGCTGAATTCTCTTAGCTTTTGCTTTTCTGTAAAATCTGAATGAGAGCTTTGCTGGGTAGAGTAATCTTGGTTGGAAGTTTTTTCTTTTCATCACTTTAAGTATATCATGACACTCCCTTCTGGCCTGCAGAGTTTCTGCTGAAAAATCTACCAGTAACCTTATTGGAGTTCCCCTGTATGTTACTTGTTCCTTTTCCCTAGCTACTTTCAATATTTTATCTTTGTGTTTAATTTTGGTCAGTTTGATTAATATGAGGTGTTATTGGGGTATTCCTCCTTGAGTTTATATGGTACTCATTGTGCTTCTTAGATTTGAGCGAGTGATTCCTTTTCCATGTTAGGGAAGTTTTTGGCTGTTATCTCTTCAAATATTTTTTCTGGCCTTTTCTCTCTTTCTTCTGGCACCCCTGTAATATGTATCTTGGTCCTTTTAACGTTGTTCCAGAGTCCTCTTAGACTGTTTTCATTTCTTTTTAATCTTTTTTCTCTTTTCTGTTCCATTATCAGTGATTTCCACTAGTCTGTCCTCCACTTTGCTTATTCATTCTTCTGCCTCCTGTATTCCACTGTTGGTTGCTTCTAAAGAATTTTTAATTTCCGTTACTGTATTTTGCATCGCTGTTTGCTTAATCCTTAAATCTTATATTTCTTTGCTGAATGTTTCTTGGAATTTATCAATCTTTGCCTCCAGTTTATTTCCCAGATCTTAAATCATCTTCACTATCATCAGTCTAGTCTTCTTCATGGAGGTTGATAATCTCCAGGTCACTTAGCTGTTTTTCTGGGTTTTTTTCTTGCTCCTTTATCTGAGTCATAATTCTCTGCCTTTTCATTTTGTATAGATTTTTGGTGCAGTCTCCTTTTTGCAGACAATAGAGTTGTAGCCTCTCTTGCTTCTGATGTCCACTCCCCCTTGTGGCTGAAGTTGGTATGGGGACTTGCTCTAGGCTTCCTGATGGGAGGGACTTGTGCTTGCCCACTGGTAGGTGGAGCTGATTATTATCCCTCTGGTGGGTGGGGCTTTGTCTCTGGGTGAGATTAGAGGCTGGCTATGTGCCTGGGGGTCTTTAGGCAGCCTGTTTGCTAATGGGGGGGCTGTGATCCCACCCGGATTATTGTTCGGCCTGGGACTTCTCTGTCGTGATGGGTGGGGCCAGACTTTTCCAAAATGGCCATCTCATCTTGATGTGGCCTCCTCTTTGTCTTCTTGAGTAGGATGTCTTTTTTGATAGTTCACAGTTTATTTGGTTGAAGGCTCTTCAGCAGCTGGTTGTAATTTTGTTGCGTTTATGAGAGAAGGTGAGCTCCAGCCCTTCTACTCTGCCATCTTAATCTCTACCCCAGTATCGACTAATATTTCCAGGTACATTACTGATTGGTGGAACACAGCTTGTATAATGTCGGTATTTACCATTTTGGGTTTAATCCTATGTAATGTAGTGCATTATTTTTATTAACACTAAGTTTGTTGCATTTTAGTCATATTGAGCTTTTGGTTATAATGAGTTTGACTCAAGCTTTTAAGTTGAGAGTAACTAACAGCAAAAAAGGAAATTAATTTGCAAATTAGACTCTTAGGGAGAATTTTTTTTTTTTTTTCTTAAAGGTACCTGGGACCTCTGAGTTTAAATGATTTTCATACTATGGTTCAATTTAACATTGTGCAGAGCAGAAGTAGTATAGATTGTTACTAAAAGAATCTTGGGGAAGGTTTGAAATGCAAAGAATTTATGGGACTATTTAATTGAGCTCCAAGACATGTAATTTGTTGGGGGGGCAGGGATGGTAGGCTATCCATAATTAGTGAAGAACAGAGGCTCTTTTTGTTAGTCATTGTCATAAATATTCGTTATTATATGATTTAACTTGTATTTGGTTTTTGTGCTGCAACTAGTTAAGATTATAAGCATTTAAAATGTTATCAATCTGTTCTCAAAAAGCAATTATTGTGTGGTTGCTCATTCATTTGCACTTTGATTTGACCTAACAGTGGAGAAGGATACTTATGAAAGCTCACCAGTATTCTTTCTGAACAAGTGATGCAAACTTCCTGCTTGCATAGGTTTTAACCATAACATATTTTTTCATAAATTATCTAGCAGCACATGTATAAAACTATTGAGAGGTTTTTCCTAAATGGTAGAAATGCTGCCGGCACAGCTATACCAAACAATGCTTTCTACTCCTCACAAGACCAGAATTTAGCACTATCCAAGAAGGAAGTGGGTTGTTCTGTGTTCCCCATGGTTTGGTGTGTTTTCCCTCCTCAGTTAAATGTTCTTTTTGCTGCATAGCTTCCACCACTGAATTTTATCATTTGACCAATTTGGCCATCTTTTGCTATTCAGAGGAATTTAGTATTCAGAATTTTTTTTTTCATGGAAAATTTTACTCTCACTTAAGCTGTCATTGGTAAACCATGGAAACATATTATTCACTCTTGGTTTTGTGAGTTCATGAGACTTAACCTGATTATTCAACAAATTTTGTTTCCTCTAGAACATGAACTTTGGTTCTCATGTGAACTTTTAGAAGGAAGGAACCAGGAGCAAAAGAAACTGACCCTTATCTTAGAATGGAACTTGTTTCTACCATAATCCGTATAGGTGGTGCACCATTTTATCTCTTTTTCCTTCTCTCATCTAGACGGGTATAAATATTTTGGCTCTGTGACAGAGCTGTGCGGTGAAAAGCCGCTGAGTCTGGAACTAGTCTTTATAACTAACTAGCTAAATGGTTAAGAACAAGACATTTAACTTTTATAGACTCATTTTCCTCATTTGTAAAAGGAAGAGTTTTGATAATAGTATCTTTATGTAGCATGCAGGTAATAAAAATATAATAAGATATGAAACTGGTACTAAGTTACTTCTACAAGATCATTAATAACAAAACTTGCTATCTACTTTGTATTAACTTTACATGGCAACAGAGGATAATAATGGCTTCTGAATCACTGAAAACCACTAAACTAATGCACATTTGTAATCCAAATGAATCACATTTATTCTAAAAATTTTATTACTTTTTGCGCATTTTAAGTTACTGTGATTATTTTTTGGTAGTTTCTTGGGAGAAATGGGTTATTTTTTTAATTATGAAAATGTTATTTCAGTAAATATAATTTAATTAAAATGAGAATTTCAGCCAACTGTTTTAAAACTAAATACAGTATTCTTTTACTAGTATGAAAGGAGTTACTATTTGCTGTCTCATTTCCTCACTAATAGCTGGCATATTTAGCTTGAACCTGAGCTTGTGGAAGTTTATTCTTAACCAAAGCAGTTCCTTTTTCATGTAAGTAGGTTAAATGTGAATTGGTTTGCCTCAGGGTGCTTTTTTTGTTGTTCACTTTTTAAAAGCCCCTCAAGAGGGCCCCTTTTAGAAACCTAGAATCATATGTTTGGAAGATTGATCCAAATTAACATTAGAATGGCCCTTTTATTTTTAAAAATTATACAGACTATTTAAAATATGCTAAATTGACATATATTAAAATAAAACTGAATAAGGGAAATAACATTTCTTGTTTTATTCTACCTTTGTGATGAAAGAACTGAAATCAGATTAAAAACGTAGAGTGTGTGGTAAGGCACAATTTCTGTCCCTCAAATATAGGAGATGTATTTGTATAAAAGGTACAAATTAATGTCATTCATTTTCTAGTGACTTTATATGCCCTAGAATGCTGTAAGCCAATCTAGCATTTATATAGGTTTATATATATTTTGACTTCTGAGAAGTTGTTTATTTTTAAAGAAATATTACATTAATAAATTCCTAGAATTACATTTTGAAATCATCTCATTGATAGAAATGCTGGCACTTGATGGAGTATATTAATGTGTCTATTTTGAAAATTGTATTGCAGTTTTTTCCCCAGAGTTAAGGCAATACAAACATTTTAATTTGTTGGAAAATTTTGAGCCATTAAATATGAGTAAAATTGCTTAAACTGATTTTTAAAGATATGCTGGAAAACTAGAGGATGGCAGATAATGCTTTGGCTGTAATTCAGGACTATACAATAACCCAGGTCCCTAAAGGTCTCAAAAGAATGACAGAGAAGCCATGATTTTCAGACATGTGCATTATATATGCTAATAGCTTTGCAGTGAGAAAGGTTTGTATCATCATAGTAGAGGAAACATTCATTTTTAGCATTTCAGACCATGGGGAACGTAGTAATTACAACGGGCACTAATATCTGTCTCCTTTCTATCCCTGCTTTCATTCCCTCTCCTTCCAAGTACTTGAATAATCTCAGTGGAATTAGTAAAAAGACTTTAAACCTGTGTCATTTCCAAAGTCTTTTATTCTCTCTGTAGTACATTTAGTACAACATTGGTCCTCAAGGAATGTATAACATGCCTTATGTGTGTGTGTGTATATATATTACATATGTATAATATATATATACATGTATATATCATCACAGCAAAAAGCATTAAGAATGTTTTTCTTTACTTAAATGTGTCTATAGACATTTCCATTTAAGTGATTTACAATGATGATTTTCAGAAGCATAAAACTGAAGTACTCTTTTATTTAGTTAAGATTAAGTCTAAAGCTATGCTCTCAGTAAAAATCTGTATCCATTGTCAAGAAATTACCCATTATTAGCTAGACTATTCTAGCCAATGTTCAATCTTTTGGAACAAAATAAATTTGCAATTTTTTTTTTTGCCAGTTGTAAAATGTGAAAATAGGCAGTTAGCACTTAACCTGTGGGTTGAAATATTTATCTCTAAAGGCTCAGTTAGCAAGCAAATCCTGTCTTAGCCCACATCACATGCACAGCGTTTGATCAAGATTATCACATTCTTAATTTTTAAGTAGTTTATTTGAAGAATGAATGTATAGTTTCAGTAGATAGCTCTCTATAAGTAATACCAACTAAAAATGTGCATTTTAAGGGTAAAAATGACTTTTCTTAAGTTTTGCAAGTTTATTTTCACTCAAAACAGGCAAAAATAAAAATATATAATAAATCCATAAGGTTTTTTTCTCCTTTACAATGAAGGATTCATATGTCTTAATTGTTAAAAGTATTAAATCATTTAGAGAAGTTAATGTTTATTACTGGGGAAAAAAGCTAATTTATCACAATAGACTTAAAGTATGGTAATAGATCTGATTTCCTTTTATTCTATAATTTTAACTCTCCGCCTTTTTGTCTCTGTTTCTCTCTCGCACACACAGGCTCGCACACATACACACAGCCCTTTTAATCTCTTGGAAGTAATTGTCAGAAATTTGTAATTTTTGAGGAAACAAGAAGGTATAGAGGTGGACCTGACTTCACTAGTAAAGAGTAAAGGTTTGAGGAATTTTATGATTGTTTCAACCTCTGTAACTAGAGAGCAAGTATAAAACAAAAACACCTGTTGATGAATTCCTTTTTTACATGGAGAAGATGACCCATCTGTATTAGCCCATCTGTAGTATCTAAGTATATAAATAGTAATCATCATCCAAAATAGCCATTCTGGTAAAGCACACTGGTAATAAAAGCTTTAAGTAGAAACTACCTCCTCCCTTACTCCTATGCTGCCTCCAAACTCAATTCATATTAAATTACCCAGTTAAGTGTTCTGTATTTATAAAATTATTATGCTTTCTTGAGTAATCACCCTGCTCCCCCTTGTGTTGATATTTACTCTAAAAGCTCATTTCTTTGGACATGTTTTCCTAGGCCTACATGGCAGGGTGCATTTAGGCTTTAAGGTTATACTTCCTAGCAAGGTTTCCCCAATTTCTGTGGAGTTAGGACCTCCTTCTCTTCCCCCAACCCCCCTCCATTACAGCACTTACTACACTGCTTTGTAGCTATTTGTCAAGTTGTAAGTCTTATCTTCTTGACTCGAATTCTTTTTTTTTTTTTTTTTATCTTTTTAGGGCCAAACCTGCTGCATATGGAAGTTCCCAGGCTAAGGGTTGAATTGGAACTACAGCTGCTGGCCTACACCACAGCCACAGCAACACCATATCCAAGCCGCATCTGAGACCTATACCACAGCTCATGGCAACGCCAGATCCTTAACCCACTTAGCAAGGCCAGGTATCAAACCCTTGTCCTTATGGATACTAGTCAGATTCGTTACCGCTGAGCCACTACGGGAACTTCTTGACTCGAATTCTTAAACTTGGACCTATTTATCCTATTCATCCTAAGCTCCCTAGTTCTAGCAAGGTGCTTGGTGAGTGGTGGGTACAAAATGTGTATTTATAAAAGCCCAAGAAAAGGATTTGGCAGTGGTAGGAACTGAGACCAAGGGAGAGAGGGAGAGCAGGAGAACAAATGGAGCAGGAGGAGAAAGAGGCATATTGCAGTGAGGGTAATGGGTACCATTTCTATATTTTAGCTCCTTTTTTGTTTTACATTTACATTTGTATTTTAATACAACAACCTTTGGTTCTGTTAAAGAAGGGTCATGTGGGTCCTTTGGTAGCATTTTCTGTAGATGGAGGACATAGTGGACATCCCCAGTATACCATACTGGAACATCTCTTCTAGATGTGTTTAGTTTGGGAATAGTAAATATTCCTCAGAACAAGATTTTGAATTTGTAAAATATAGATGAAAATAATAAAATAAAAAAAAATCTCAAGTCTGAGCAAGAGAAGGCTGAGGAGGATGATGGAGCAGAGATGTGAATTTCTTCTGCCATTGCTTTCCTGGCCTTCCTGGCCTTCCTTGCTGGGGGCAGAGAACTAGTCTGCTTTTTTCTAGCTTTGCCTTCCTTTTCTATGATGATGTCCAAGAGGACATAATTCCAGACCTTCTGGGTTGCTTGTTGTCCAGATCACTTGCTTTGTGTTAAATGGAAGTGTTAAATGGTACTATGGCCAAATAGTAAAGGAACAAGTGTTATTCAAGGACTTGCTGTCCTCTTGTCAGAAAGATCACTTGGCCACTAACTATGAAACTGGTTAAGACTCTTAAAGGCTAGGTGGGAGTTTTGCTAGTAGTGAGAAACTATGGAGTAGGGGAAGAGAGGGGATTTTTACCAGATAAACATTTTAAAAAACCTATTTAAAAATTGTGGTAGAGGAAATTACAGAAGACAGAGACCATCAAAGAGAGGAAATGACAGGTAATTACTAAACTTATACTGCACATTATCTTTTAGAGATACGCTGTATCTCTATTCACAGGGGGTGAAATGTTCGTGGTACTGCTTTTCATCTTTTTTTTTTTTTTTTTTAAACAAATACCTTTTCTCAAAGCAGTCAGTACCAATTGGTTTGGTTGCATTTGTTGTTAGTGATCCACACTGATAATTTAGAAGCTGAAGCATTGCCATTCATAATACCTCAATCCAGTCATTTAATAACATATTTTGATCATATACACACTCAAATGCAGATTTGGTTTGCAATTTTGAAAAAAAATTCTCTTTTCATCTTCTATTTTGCATTGTTTTACAATCTGTCATCTTTACTGTACAATCTCTTGGTAACCTCCTGTAATCCTTGCTGACTCATTTCTCGGTAAATCGAAGAAGATGGAGCTTTACCGTAGATTTTAAGTAGGGAGTGACGAAAGGGAAGGACATTCAGTATGAAAAATTCCACTGTGTTTGTCAATTAAGTTTTTCCCCCAATAGTAGAGTTGTTTACCAGCTAGTCTCAATTGGTTAGCAGTGGTGTAATTTCTTATCTTAATATAAACCATGAAGGAGATTAAACAACACAGCAATTTGCCATCATGGAGGATCGGTCAGTGCTGTGCGTCAGAAAGAAATGTCCTCATCCACCCACTAAGAGCTTTATGACATCGGCAAGTTGAAGTCAATCTCCCTGAGTCCTGGTTTCCTCATTTGTAGTATAGACAATTGTAATATCTAATTCACTATGTTGCTGAGAGAATTAAATGGCATAATGTGCAAAAAGTTGCTTCGACTCAACAAATATTTATTATTATTATCATTATTGTATAAAATAATAATATCAAGAACAGTAGTGAGATTGGGAAGCAGAGGGATAAATACAAAGAAAAAGTTGGAATAGATAAATCTGTTGAAATAGGTGGAATAATCCATAGACCAAGGCAGAGGTACATGAGGATATCAAATTTTGTCTTAACAAAATTAAACACTCAATTATAAATTATTACAGAAGGGGTGGCAGTGCCACTTGAAACAAAGGTGAATGATAATAGTGTCCTATTAAAATGGGTAATAGTCAATTTTAGAATTATTATTTTTTTTTGTCTTTTTGCCATTTCTTGGGTCGCTCCCGCGGCATATGGAGGTTCCCAGGCTAGGGGTCCAATCGGAGCTGTAGCTGCCAGCCTACGCCAGAGCCACCCCGCGTCTGCAACCTACACCACAGCTCACAGCAACGCCGGATCTTTAACCCACTGAGCAAGGGCAGGGATCAAACCTGCAACCTCATGGTTCCTAGTCGGATTCGTTAACCACTGTGCCACATGGGAACTCCCCAATTTTAGAATTTTAATGAAGAAGGAATGCTTATTGTTATTTGTCTCTGATTATGGCAAAAAATGACTATTATGGTCAATCAAGGGAAAGAGATAAACATATCTTAAGCCAATACCTAATTACCACCAAAATCACTGTTACTACTTAACGTAAAGCATGGAAACAAGAATTCAATCACTTCCCAACAGTGTAATGTGAACTGTTTTCTAGATGTTCCCTACTCATTTCTAGCTAAAATACTGAGAGTTCTTTTGAAACAGTGCTGCAAAACAGCACTAAATATGTGCTCTCCCACACACTGCATATAAGGGAAACAGTAGAGAACAATTTCACTAACTGTTTGCCAAGGTCAACTTTTCTGTTTTTTCAAAGAGTAATGTGTTTTCCTTGACAAATAATGTAATCCTTTCTGCACTGAAATATGGGCCTCCTGATAGGGAATTCTTTCTTGAATAATAATATAAATCCGTGTTATCTAATTTGACAGTAGGCTACCGTAATGGACATTTAAGAAACAATATTAGTATTAATTTGTTAAAGGGAAATACATTTATTGCTAGTTCCTTTCTTCTTCCTTTTCTACTCTGTATCTTTTCTAACTGGGTAATATTTTTTATAAAGTAATTTTTTAAAATAGCGAAAGGCTTTCTTCATATTTTGCCTTCCAGTTAAATTGTTTTCTTCCCATAACTGAAACAGGGAGTCTGAGGGTTCAGCTGATCTTTAGTGGAACATCAAAGATACCCTCACCTTCTTAGTCTCTTAGAAGGAGAACCTGTATGTGCATTTATTTAATTTTATTTTGATTTTGGTGACATAGGGAAAGGGGAGTACGAAGATACAAGCTTCAGGGACCTATATTCAATATCCTGTAGTAAACCATAATGGAAAAGAATTAGAAAAAAAGAAGATACTGTGCTTTTGAAATTCTCTTCCTTTTATACTCTAAAAAACAATTAATAGCAAAGTGGCTCTTGGAACTTCCGTAGTCAGCCATGCTCATTATCTATTTAAAATTGCTCCACCTCTTCACTTCTACAGACTGACAGAGGAGATGAGTTCAGATCCTCTTTGGCTGGATTCCTGTTGTTAGTCTGAAGAGTGCTTTCACTCCTTGCCTCCTATGTTCTAGAAAGGCCCGGCCTTGGTAGAAGTTGTCTGTCAGGGTGTGCTCGTTGAATTATCCGGAAGACCTGAGCTGGGTATCTCCCTCCATACCCTGACTCTCTGTTAAATTTCTGAATCAGAGGAAACTCTCACCCTTTTAATGGACTTTTTAAATCTGCCCAGAGCAGAGACTGGTCTTTCTTTGGTCCACATTCTAGGATGCCTTGTGAATGTTGCCAAATAATATTAAGAGCAGTTGTTCTGCTGTCGAGCCATGAGAAATGAGGGCACCTGGAGTGGTGTAAGCATAAACTCTTTGTATCTAGTAGGGTGCCCTTTAGTGCCTGAAGGAATAATTTGCTGTAATAATTGCTTTTACTTAAGAAGATTCTTTGCTGATATTGATGGTAAATAATGAGGCACTTACAATTTCTTAAGCTTTTCATGATTAAATTATTTTAAGATCTTTGAAAAATAACTGATTATTAAAGGAACACATGTTATGTGTAGAAAATATGGAAACAAACTATAAAAATATGTAATTCTACTGAGCATGCATTTTTTCCAGAATTTATGTGTGCATGATATATAAATATATGTCATCCATATACAAATTGTTCTGTTCGTATAGACTGTATGGTGAGAGAGAGAGAAAAGAGAGGAAGGAGCAAATATACTACTTATTTATATTCAGAAAGAGTGTGGCTACAAGCATAGGCTCCTGAGTAAGATGATGTTACTTTAGGCAAGTTATTTAATATTTCTTGGCTGGCAGTGTTTGTCGAGAGGATTAAATGAGATACTAGGAGCCAATATTTATTGAAGTTTCTATCGTCCAAGATATTGTTCTAAATGTTTGTCACATAACTATTTTTAATTCCCACAACAAATCTATAAGGTGTGTATTAGAACACTTTGCCTTTCTTTGTAAACCATCTTGTAAAGCTCTTAGTGGGTTGTCAGAGGTTAGTAAATGCTAGTACAGCTTTTTTTTTTTTTTACAAAATGTGGCTAGTTAATAATACATTTTATTATATATATTTCATTTTATGTTTAAGTATTTTCCCCAAGTAGTGTTTTATTTAAAAATAAATTTACTAGTTAATATCTTAAAATATAAATCTAAGTGCATGATTCATGCTCTTTCTTCCAGGGGAAAAATTCAGATTCTTCTATTAGTAAAGGCTAGGACTAGCTTGTCATATATTCCCTGTTGTTCTACATCAGCTTATAGTTTTTCTAGCTGTGTCATGACCTATCAACTCTTCCCAAGTGGTTAGTTAAAAGGTGAAGATTTAACTAGTTGCAAATCCTAACTGCTTTTCCTTTTTCCTAGTTGCTCCTCACATGGGGGAGTATAGACCATGCCCAGTTGGTATCTTTATCAGATATGTCCTAAGCAGAGGGAATGTGGCTTTCTGGTTAATAAAACCTGTAGTGGGAATTTCTGCACATATGCATTTCTTTCATATCATAAATGACACTTGACAGCAAACATTTTTTTCTTGGATTTACATAGGATAAGATTTAGTCCTTTAATCAGGGAATAATACCAGTGTTCACAGATTCTGTTTTTCATGTCAGAGTTTGGGGTTGAGGATAACTATAACACAATTCTAGGGACATTTGAAGGAGCACCTGCCCATCTTAGCCTCAGGCGTTCTTACTATCAGTCTCATAGTGGCATTGGTACAATTCTCGGGACTCATGGTTTGGGGGAATTTCCAGTGAAAACATTAAAAATTATTCATATTTACTAATTTTTATAGGATGTTTAGCAAAATGTTTTGGTTTCTTTGGCAAAAGAAATGGGTATGAAAAGTGTCCTATATCACAGTGTCACTTGGTGGTTACTTTAAGTAAAATTATTTTAGGACTTCTTGAACTTTTGTATTTTGTTACCAGTGTCTCTAGAATGGTATCCAGCACTGCTCTCATACCCTGAGATGTCTTTCCATGTAGTCTGGTTAAAGTTACAGGATGGGACAAACAGATGGACTTGGAGATTAGAGAGTCCTGATAAAGTGAGTGAGTACTAAGAGCGCAGAGACCAGTTGCTTGTTTGGGAGATTAAGACCTTTAGAGAGAGCTTTGGGTTGTACTTAGAAAGGCCTTCCCCACTTCGAAATTCAAATACTTTCCCCTTTATTTTATTTTGAAGTATTTGACTTTCTAATGATTTGTTTTTGACTAAGGTGTGAGGCAGGGATCTCACATTTTTCCCTAGTGGCACTTTCATCATGAATTCAGCCTCCCAAATGTAGTATAATCAGCCTCTGGCCCTTTTCTTTGGTTCAGTCCGTTTTGGCTGAAATGTATGCTCTCCTGTGGTGGCTGCATGTGAATCCTTATTTCCCATCCCTGGCCTCCTGGCCATAGCCTTTCTTGTTGCCTAGAACTCTGTTGTGGACTAACACTAACAGGTTAATCAGAGGGGCTGGACACATTTGGCTCTTGTTCTTTATTCACAAGCTCAGACCTGAGAAAATGGCACGGTTGAGGGGAGAAGGTAGAGAAAGCCCTCCCCGGGTCTGCCTCAAGCAGAGTTAATAAGCTCATCTGGCCCCTGTGTGCTACTGTTGATCCAAAGGTAGAGCTCCTATTGGTTTACAACAGTGTTTGTCCCCGGGGCCTTTTTGCAGCTGATCTGAGCACAGCTCCCCCTTTGAGATCACAGCAAGCCTGGCGCTTGAATCAACTCTAGGAGTATACTAAGTAAATCAGCAAACTGGTCGACACATCAGCTCAGTGAGCATGGTACAGTCCTAGAAATGTCCCTGGAAAACTAAGCTCTTACAGTGAAGCTAGTTTCATTTTTCTTTCTTTCTTTCTTTTTTTTTTTTCCCCCGTCTGTGAGCTTGTGGTGGCAGTGGTACCTAGTAGACAACATCTCTGTAATTTATGAGAGAGTGTACATTTAGAGGAATGTATTTGGTTTGTGGTGGAGAAACTTCCTTTTGCAAAGTTATAACAGGCTGGTCTTTAATATAATTCTCAGAACTATGTTGGGGTTTTTTTGTTTGTTGTTGTTGTTCCTGGAAAAGTTGCTAAACATGTTTCTGAAACAATATATTTGTCTCTGTCAAAATTTTAATACCAAACCCCAAAACTTTCTTCCCTTGTAATTTCTGAATCCCGACAATTTTAAATTACATGATACAAATCACAAAAGCCATTTCCCGTGAACTCACAACTGTAAGTAGAGATTGGCAGGATAGAAGAGACCAGTTTCTGATCTCTGACATTTGGGAACACTGGACAAGGCTTTCAAGTTTGCATGTAGTTAAAAATGTTTCCTTGTTTTCTTTCTGCCAAGGGACAGTACCTGAAGGTGGGTATGATTCCTGTACAATGATGACCTTTGTACTCATGCCTATTTGTGAGCTGTGTGTAAGAGAGTTAATTATAGCTTAAATTATTTATGGGTCTTATAATGTAAGTATTTGATTAATATTTAAAATAAGTTGCTGTTATGCACATGTAGCTTTAAAACACTGGAGAGTTTGTTAGATCATTTTGGTCATTTATTTTCCTACATCGAGCCCCCAACACTGAATAGATGATTAACTTTCAAGTGAGTATAAGCAGTTGAACTAACCACTCTTCCACCATACTCTGATATTTTTAAAATATGCTTAAAATTAATCCTGTACTTCAGATGTAAAGTTGGAAAACAGTGTTTAATAAAAGTATGCAAATTTTTTTTTTTTGATATGGTGGGCAAGAGAATTGCTTGGTCTTGCATGACTATAAATCTAAGGTAAGTGACATTAAAGCATTAGAGGATCCTCTTTTAATTTTCCTTTTAATTGAAAATAGATTAGGTATTTAGTATCTCCAGACCAATGATAAGTTCCAAATCTTTGAACAGTATGCATGTGTTCTCAATACCACTTACGCATTGATCCAGATTCCCTAGATTCCGTAAGGGAAACAGTGACTTTTGAGTAATAACTCTTAACTCTAAAGCTGTTTGAAATATATGACACTTAAAGAAAAATGGTATAAAAATGTCAGTGTAGAACAGAACATGTTATAAAGACTGCGTTTCTGGATGTAAGACACCTGAATTATTAGTCTTATAAAACAAATGAAACAACAGTCAAGACTCTATTTTATGTTTTTTCTGGTTGAGGCAGACCAATCTATTTCCCAGGCAGACCTGCTGAGATGCTAGAGGCAGTGCAGTGGCGAAAGGGATGGCAGTAGGATGTGGGCAAACACAAACCATGTGTTCTGTTGATCTTTCTACTTGGGATTTTAAGTCATTGTTTTACGGAAAATAACATTTTTTTCATTGTAACTTATTTAAAAGATAGAAAGGGAGGAGGGATTTGTGCATTTTTGGGGGGTCAAATTACTGAGCATTATGGTTTTTTATCTTAATACTGATTGGCTTAGTCAATGAGTATATGTTTGTGCATTGAGCAGAACATTTTTGAAAAAGAAATTATTATAGAATCAAACAATGGTTTGGTTAATAGTGTATATTATTTCCTTTTATTCCAGAAGTGTCAAAGTCAATCAGCTATACCTAAGTAAAAAAAAAAAAAAAAACACAGGTCAAAGTAGTCATCATTAGCTTACAGTCATGTGAATTTCAAAGAAGTGTTTATTTAGACTTATGTAAGTCTTGAACTACTTATGCCTATATTTTTCATTATTCAGACTCAGATTTTGGTCCTACATATGAGTGATGTGAAAGTAGGGCACATTTTAAAAATTTCATTTTAGAGCTTCCATACGTCAGGCCTTTTTCTAAGAACTTTGCAAATATTAATTCATTTAAATTAAGTGATTCAATAAATATAAATTCATAACACCTTTATGAGGTGTATTGCTAATATTCTGAAGCATGTCATGTCATGTCAACCTTATGCAGTGCATCCTGATATGGTCAAGACACCGAGGACAGAGATGTTAAGTAACTTGTCCAGGCATCACCTAGCTGGTGAGTGACAGAACTGAGGTTCAAATCTAGGTGGACTGTGTTGCCTCCAGTAAAAACATAGCAGTATATATAGATATTCAATCCCCATAAGACCATTGATGGTGGAGCACCTTACCCCTTCTGTTAAGTGAGAAATTGAGGGTTTTGTTTCAAGAATAGTCAACCAAGGAGTTCCCTCTGTGGCACAGCGAGTTAAGAATCTGGCATTGTCCCTGTGGCAGCGCTGGTTCAATCCCTGGCCCTGCTCAGTGGATTAAGGATCCAGCATTGCCATAGCTGTGGGGTAGGTTGTAGCTGCAGCTTGGATTTGATCCGTGTTCCAGGAACTTCTATATGCTGTTAGTGTGGCCTAAAAAAGGGTGGAAAAAAAAGAGTAGTCAACTAAAATCCATGTTTTAATTAATTCTGAAAAGTAAAATTTTGAATTATTGATCTACCATTTCAGGTGCAGGTTATAAAATTCAGTAAGAAGGTAAATTCTTTAAAATAAATAAGCAGGAATAATGTGACTTATCTTTACATTACAGGTGACATTATATTTTGTTAAAGTGATCTAGTCCAGAGTCTAGAATCTCACTGCGTGCTTTGTAAATGTACTAACTATTCATCAAAAAATGGCTTTAGTAAATTGAGAGTCAGTATATAAGGATATATTCTTGGCATAGTTATAAGTTTAATAGTAAGAAAACATTTATACATATAAGTTATAATAATATTTTCAGGTGTTTCTACTATATATTTAAAATCCTCTCCCCCCTCAGCTATATAGAAGTAGGTAATTAAAAAGTATGATAAGATGATTCCTCTTACATTCAGACTTCACCCTAAACTGTTTTCTTTGTAGCTTTAATATTATGTCTATTTAATAGGTTAGTTTTTTAAAAATTCTTATTTATTTATTTATTTTTTTGTCTTTTTGCCTTTTCTAGGGCCGCTCCCACAGCATATGGAGTTCCCAGGCTAGGGGTTGAATCGGAGCTGTAGCCACCAGCCTACGCCAGAGCCACAGCAACGTGGGATCTGAGCCACGTCTGCAACCTACACCACAGCTCACTGCAACGCCAGATCCTTAACCCACTGAGCAAGGCCAGGGATCGAACCCACAACCTCATGGTTCCTAGTCGGATTCGTTAACCATTGCACCACGACGGGAACACCAATTTTTAAACTTTTTTCTTCTTTCATATAAATTCTTAACAGGGTTGTGAATCTAAAGAAGAGTCAAAATAGCAAAACAGAAGTTTTGGCAGACATACCTGCTGGTAATAAAATGGATCTAGGATTGCAGAGATATGTTCATTATGCTGACTTATTAAATAGAGGTCATCGACTTCTCCATTTAATTTTATAATGATGGGAGTTCCAGTCGTGGCGCAGTGGTTGATGAATCCGAATAGGAACCATGAGGTTGCGGGTTCGGTCCCTGCCCTTGCTCAGTGGGTTAAGGATCTGGTGTTGCCATGAGCTGTGGTGTAGGTTGCAGACGCGGCTCGGATCCCGCGTTGCTGTGGCTCTGGCGTAGGCCAGTGGCTACAGCTCCGATTCGACCCCTAGCCTGGGAACCTCCATATGCCGCGGGAGTGGGTCAAAGAAATAGCAAAAAGACAAAAAAAAAAATTATAATGATGACAAACCCAAAGTCAGTGTAATGTTGGAAGTTTGAATATCAATTCAACTTCTTCCATCATCTGTATTATTTTATGACTTAAGCGAGAAATCTAAACGTTCAGTTTCATCTATACAGGTATTTTTAAAAGCATTTACTGGAGGTCCAGATTGTTTACAAAGGTTTGTTGTTGTTTTTAGGGCCATTGTCATTTATCTATGACTTTTTTTCTTTTATCTTTTTTAGAGCCACACCCGAGGCATATGGAAGTTCCCAGGCTAGGGGTCCAATCGGAGCTACTGCCACCAGCCTACACCACAGCCACAGCAACTCGGGATCCGAGCCACGTCTGTGACCTACACCACAACTCACAGCAACACCGGATCCTTAACCCACTCCTGCTAGGCCAGGGATCAAACTGCATCTTCATGGATCCTATTCAGGTTCGTTAACTGCTGAGCCACGAAGGGAACTTGTAAAAAAGTTTTTAAAGTTCAGAATAGATTTTTTTTTTCTTTGCTTGCTAATATTCAAGTTGACTAGAACTACTTAGAATTTATGATGAAAAATGGTACAAAGTTTAACTAAAATTCAGGTAGTGTTTATTTTAAAGTTGTTTGTTCTATTTGTATCCTTAAGGTACTCTAAGCTGTATAACTATTTGAGATGTCTGACATAATCCCAAAGTTTCTGTGGATTGTTTTAGAGTTATTAATTGTCCTCAAGATTTTCTTTAACCAGTCTACTGCTTTCCTGCATGTCTACTAAGAGAAACTACATTCTCCTCAGGCAGTGGGAAATCTGTTGTTTCTCAAAAGGAACCAAACCTTTCTTGTTTTTTTTTCCAATATAATGGCCTCGGTAACTGGTATGATGGGTTATTTTTAGATGATAAATGCCATCTATGTGTTGATGTCAAATGTTAAGACTACACTGTACCATCAACAACCATTCTTCCTTTGTTCTTGATGTCATCTAAAGTCATCTTGACTCTGCTGATAATTTCATTCCATAAACCAATAAGAATATATATATTTGTCTTAATCTTCGTAAGACCAGTTTCTAGTATGGCACCTCTGAGATAATAGCTTCCCATAAATATTTGATGATGAGTGATTGATCTTGAAAGCAGAGAATGATTTAGTACCTTTATCAGGAATAATGAAAAGATTTCCGTATTGGTGAAATACCACAGAATGAGCTATTTCAGTTTTGTTCTTACAGATATTTCATAGCAAAAACAAAAACAATTCAAACTGTCAAAATGAAGGTATAAAAGATAAAAAACACTTAGCATGCTCCAGATGTTAGGTGAGGCAAATACAAGGAATTAGAATGAAGTGAGAGCATAGGCTTTTCCTCTTTATGTTAGTGCTTTATGGTATGGGGAAAAAAATCTCAACTAAAGATAACATAATTCTGATTTTACTTAAATTCATTAATCTGATGGCTCTTTAAGTACTGGATCAAGGAAACAAGGTGTTGAGTATTGAGAAGATGGCATATGTAGATGTTTTACCCTCTGGTTTATAATTTCTAATATTTGGGTAGTCTTGAATCATTCTTGAGACACTTTTACAAACACTATGTTCATGCTAACCTTGCCTGGGAGAGAGTCAACTCTGAGATGCTGCTTCATTATATCTGCTTTCCTCATGCTCTTGCATTTATTCTGGCTATATATAAACTTTATAATAGGATGTAAGTTACAGTAAATTGTCACAAAACATGAAATTTCCAGGTCTCCTGTATTTAGTGCAAGGTTTAGGAGAGTGAGATGATAGATGGATGCACAAGAGAACAGGGTGCTGAGAAGCAGTCTCCCTTGAAAAGAACCTAGAAATCGATACTAGGTTTATGAAATTGTTCATGTCGGGCATCCCCCAGATATGTTTTATTGCTTTTATTAGTGTGACTATATAATACAAGAACATATACTTTGCTTTTAATTTTCAAAGCCGGCTTAGGATAGAAGCCCCTACCACTCTACTCTGCTCTCTTCTTTGACTACATTCCACAAGAGAGGCGAACTTTCTAAATACTCATATTTCAAACAGATTCACTTTCTTTAGGGAACTATAAAGCACTCTGTGATCCACAGAAGTGGTTTAACTCAGGAGTTCATAAAGATATCAGTAGCCAGCAGAAATGTTTTTCTACCTGAGTGTTTGAAAACTGTTGTTTGAAATCCTACTGAAATCTTTTTACAAGGGATTTAAAATAATTTATAGATTAGAAAAACAGAGCTGGATAGTTTCATCACACTGCTGTTTTCAGTAGGCAGAATAATTGCTTAGGTATTGGTATGCTTTGCTTATCTTATTCAGCGAAGGGATTTTTTTTTTCCCCTAAATCTGCTTTCTAATACTCAGTACTTTGTTACATTGCAGATATGATCATTAACACATTGAATTGAATCTATATTTAAAAGTTGAAAAGATATTGGCGTTTCAAGTCTTTTTAGCCTAAAATGCTGATAAAAATGTGTATTTTCTCTAGTTTATTTAGAAGAAGAGATAAAACTTGGGAGTCTTTGTTATCCATTAAAGAGGAGAGCTCATTGATCAGCTACTTAATTGCCTTTGATTCTCTGAGTGACCGAGTAATTGCCAAGTGAAGCCTGAGTAACATTTGTTAGCAGTTGAGTGATTAATTAACTGTTCTATGGTCCCTAAGTTGAAAGAGCAAACTGACTTGTATTATGGATTTAAATACAGTTAAGATGCTTAAAGCATGTCTGTTGTCTTATATCACCATCTGTTTTTGTTTTCATTTTCTTTAACTGATAAAGTAGTAATTGATAGGTAAGTTAATTTGCTTATAACATCATTGCAAATGAGTCAATGGAATGGATTCCAAATTAGCTGAAAAGAGCTTGTGACTAATTTTATTTATGTCCTTGAATGAATTAAAACATTTTGAAAATATTTTTATTTTTTTGAAATAACTATATTCTATATGTTAATGTCTATTGTGCAGATGCATACTCGTGTAAACATAAATGATACAATGTCACATGGTATAGATAGAAATTATTTTTAATAGAGGATGTTATTTAAATATTTAAATAATGTCTCCAGGGAAAAGTCAGCAATAGGTTCCTTTTTTCCCCCCCCCTTTTTTTTTGTCTCATTGCATTCATGATGGTATAAATAGTAAGGACAGTTCCAAGAAATGCTCCTTCCTTTGCCTACTCTCTGGTAGAAGTTATATGAACTTGAAATCAGAAGAGCAGAAATTTTGCTCTGCTAGTTGTAAATTTATAAGTTTGGGGGGTGAGTTTCCTAACATCCTGATGTTTTAGTGATTTAATCAATAAAACAGGAAAATATCTACAGTGGAAATGGTGAGTTTCTGTGGATCTGTGACGTGTAGACTTGGGATGGTACCTGAAGATACAGACGGAGTGAATGCCAAAAGAGCCCAGCAGACTGGTTAATTCAGCTGCTTCCTGGTTATTGCTACTGAAACTGGCCCAGAATAGAATTTGCTGCTTACTATTAGATCCTTAACCTGCCAGCATATAAAGGTACTTTCACTGGGCCAGAGGAGAAGACTTTAGAATGCAGTTTGACTTTTTAAGAACGCTTTCTTAAACTCTGAGGTGTTGAAGAACTATGATCGCAGCCTTTGGGACAATGTCCATTTAACCTTGTGGCCAGGAAAGACTAGAACCATTTACTTTTAGGAAAATGGTGATTATTTTCTCTAAAGATTTCCTTCAGATTTTATTCTGAAGTTTCATTATGATAATAACAATTAATGGCCTAACAATTACTGTTGAACTCATTTCTGTTTCTCGTATCATTTTGGATTGGGATTGGGTGTTTAAAATCCATGTGATGGTTTGTGGGCAAAACTCTCTATTAGACATAGTACTCTTTTTTAATTCATAATACAAAGAGGAATTCTGAATAAAACATTACCATTAAATTACTATGCTCACTTTTTTGATAATTTAAATACCATTGTTTATCATTTAATTCTGTGATATTTTGAAATTAGTGTAGACAGTGTTTTTTAGGCTCTTTCTTCAAAAGCCTCTGAACTGTTTCTAGCAGTTTTGTTTGCAACACAATTCTCAGCTCTTTCTTAGGTTAATTGTGGAATTATTCAACATAAACTAACCTGTGCTTGAAAGACTGCATGTAATTAGCTTGCACAGTGAGTCTTTGGATGCACTGCTCCAGCAATGAGCAGGAATACATGGAATCTGGAACTTCTTTCCTTCCTCTCTTCCCTCATGTGCACATTTCTCCCCTAGCCTGGCTGTGCCATGGGGGCAGGGAATTAGTACCAGTGAGTAGCCAAGAACTGTGTACTGTGCCATATGCAATTTTAGAAACATGACATTGAGGCATGGATGGTGATCCAGTTTACTTAAACTCAGGCTCAAACCATTGTTTTCCAACAGCAAGATAGTGTTTGTTCCTTCGGTGCCTCAATTGCTCCCTGTTTGTAAATTATGAACCTTCGGCAATCCTGAGTTTCATTAACACCTAGTTATTATTTAGTTGTCTGAAATTGCAGCTCACCTAGTAAGACCCTCAGGTCTCTAAGTGTTGATGCAGCTTGTCACTAAAAGAATTTAACTGTCTTGAAATAATGAATAGCAGAGTTGAAAATTCTGGGTTAAATTTATAAAAAGTTTTTGCAATGCCATTATTAATTCTTGGTTGAATTTTAAAATTTTCAGATTGTATGTGTATCGAATGTAAAATGGCCTGGCACATGGTAGACTCTCCACAAGTATGGGATTTATGTTATAGTCTGTGCTGTTATTGTCAAATGAAAATATTCAATATGAAGCATAAAAATCAGCATGTTTCTGTAATGTTACAGTTTCCTACAAGTCAGCATACACGGTGTACAGAGGCCTGTAAGCCTCGAGAATGGCCATTACCACTGAGTATAAGCGTGGGCATTCCCAGGGAAGGGCAAGATGCAGCACCTTAACCCAGGATGCCTGCAGTGATTTTGTTGGTGTTAGCTGGAGCCCTGTTTTACTTCTGACTTTCTGGTAAAATCTCTCTGACGTCAAAGGCAAAAGAAGCCCTTTCAAATGTTTTGGCCTCATTCCGTGATGGCCACAAATATTCTACCTGTGCTTTTTTTTTTTTTTTTTGAGTTCTCTGAAAGTCAGCTTCTACTGAATTATTATTTAGTCCTTTCCTAAATTAGAAGAGATTGGAAGTTTTTTTTCCCCCCCTAGGCAGGAGAGGTAGAGAGTGGAGCACCAAACCCCATAATTTTGCATATCTGATTTGGATATTTGGGGGTCACACATTGTGTCTTGCCTCACGTGGGAAAACTGACCAGGCCTCATTTTAACACTAGTGACTGTTGGAGGAATCAGAAGTTCTCTAGAATTCAGAGTGACCTTGCTGTAGTCTACAGAGTTAACTACCATGCATCTAGGACTATGCCCCTATTCAAAAGCAACCATGAGTGAGAAATAGAGTCCTGGCTGTAAACAGCAGACATGATTCCTTTGCTTTTGAGCAGCAGAATTATTTTTGCACCAGTTACAAATCTTGCCTATGAATTATTTAAAAAATAAAATCTTGAGCTCTGAGATATTTATGAACAGTCTTTTATTGCCATTGTTACATAAACATAGAAAGGAACAGATGTATACTATCAAAGGTGTAACTGTCTTTCATGTCTTCAAAGAAACAGTGTATTTACTTCTAAAAGTAGCTTGTTTAAATAATAACAGGAAAAAATGTGTTTGTAGGTAATTAAGAAAGTAAAAGTTAAGAATCATGTGAAAATAGCAAAGAAAATATAAATAGTTGAAAAAGAGAATGAAACTGGGTAGGAAAAAAAAGCCTAATTTTCAGACACGCAAAAGGCTGAAAAATAATACAAATCCCAGCATTTTATCATTTTAAGACAGTTTCATACAGAGGTGAATATGTACCATTTTGGCATAGAGGAATGATATGTATAGGGTTAAATGCACTAATGAGCTAAGTTTCTTAAGCCATTCCACTAATATTTAAATTTAAAATGGATCTTTGAAAGCAGCAAAACATGTGAGTAGCTAGTTATTTATACATACTACTGATCTGTTTTTCATTTTATGATTTCTCGAGTTTGATAAGAAGTTGGTGTATAATTTTTTTTTCTCTTAAAGAGGACATTTAAGTGAATGATACTACTCATTGTTAAAGTACATACTCCAGCTTTGGTGCAGAGTTTGTGTATAAGAAGGAAATGGGTTGTGTTTTGAAAGAGTCCCTATGTAGAATATTAAAACTCTCCGTTATAATACAGTTTAGGGAAATTGAGACTTTTTTGTCATGTAGTCCAGATGAAAGAAGAATATATACCTGGAGAAATAAGCTAATTTATTTTAAATCACAAAAAATTCTTTTACATAGAACTGTCTGAAGTGCTCTGAATACAAAATGTTATAAATATTCTGTTACCTCCTCTGGGGTTTCAGATGCATCACCAAAGCTTGTGGAAATGTGGACAGGGAATTGACTCTGTGCAGTCAGTGAGGGACAGGTGGGAAATCATGTTTTTGAAGAAGAGGGCACTCGTAGTAACAAGTTACCACAGTCAACTTTCACCTCTGCCAAATGTGTGATTGGCTTAAGCTACTTATATTTTCAGATCTGTTAATTATTCACAGTTTTGGCAGAGCTGTTGCTTCACACAGTGTTGGTGGCTGTAGTCCACCTTTTTTTTTTTTTCTTAGTGCATTTCATGAAAGGGAAATTGGATTTTTTTTTTTCCTTCTGAAGCCTTTAATGATACCACCATAGTTTTTCTGAATTCAGAACACTTTTACAGTTCTATCATGGAATGAGTGCTAACCCCCCCAGCATCATTCTGTGGTTTTAAATGTTACACCAAAACTGGCTCAGGGAAGTAGCTATGTATGAAGGATTTGATGGGTTCCAAAAGAGAAAAGGGAACAGAAAAAAGGAAGAGTAAATTTTGTGGTTGTGAGACGTATGGTTTAGGGTACCCCTTGGGGTTCAGAGCTTCGCAAAGACAGGAAGTATCCATTCATAAGACTTGGTCCCTTTCTACTGTATTTGGTATCATAATTTAAATGAATTTAGGGCTGAATGCCAGCATCAGTCAGTTCCACATGTTTGATCAAATTCCCATTCTTGCTACATAGTTTTTTCAAAAAGCAGACGTCAGTAGAGGGATGCTAGAACTACTTCAGGGATACACATTGATCTAGCACTCCATGGAGGAGGTGAGTCATAAAGTTGCCTCTATGCATGTAGAGAATATGATCGCAGGAATGCAGAGATCCAAATACATGATCTCACCTTTAACACAGTGCAGTTAATCCAAAAGTTGTGCCATGGTTTGAAACACGGTGGGAACACCTTGTCTATAATTTTCTCTATATAGATCTAAATATATCCTAGCTCATAAATTCTTTGTTTAGTTATTTCTTTTACATTATTTTATAGAGTCGGTCTGTTACTTAACAGATTTCCCATTTTATTCATCAAGTTTAGCTCTGTTTTTTTTTTTTTCCTACAGTTCATTATGGAAAATATTCAAACATATAGCCAAGTTGAAAAGTTTTAATGCAAAGCTGGAGTCTACCATAACATTTTACTATACTTGCTGATACATAGCTGATTGACCTTTTGGTAGTTTCCTTGAATTTAATTCACCCTAAAATAAGGTTTTCCCTCCAACACACACACACACACACACACACACACACACACACACACACACACATGAAGGTAGATAATTCCAAAACAGGTGTTTTGAGATAATGATGTACCCATTAGAATATTATCAAGATAACTTCAGTACCTTAAAAAGGATTAGTTCATATCTATGGTTAAGTTCTGATATATGCTTAAAAATTAGACATACTGCTTTAGAGCCATACTTCATTTATGGCATCAGCCATATGACTACTTTATGATAAGATTAGATCTCGGTATCTACAAGTGCATGTAAGTACATTTTAAGCCACATAATAAAAACTAGGTATATGACTTGACAATCAATAAAGATGAATTTATTCATACCTGTTATGCAATACTTTTGATCCCCCATACCTTCTATGGTGAAAATGCAGCTATTCTGTAGGGAAGCAAATTGTTCTTAGTTGCTCTTCCCTTGTTACATTATAGATTAATACTTAAAGGTTGTTTATGACGATAAAAAGAGAATATGTGTTTTAAAAATGCTAAAGCTTGAGTTCCCTTCATGGCTTAGTGGTTAACGAACCCGACTAGCATCCATGGGGACTCAGATTCAATCCCTGGCCTCCCTCAGTGGGTTAGGGATCTGGCGTTCCTGTGGGCTGTGGTGTAGGCTGGTGGCTACAGATCTGATTGGACCCCCTAGCCTGGGAAGCTCCATATGCCGTGGGTTCGGCCCTAAAAAGACAAAAAAAAAATTGCTAAAATTTCCTCTGGCTTTGTAATTCTTTCATTCATGAAGGTCTGAAATGTCTATGATTTTAGTATTCATCTTTTAAGGATGTTAGTGTTGGTATGAATCATAGGAAATGATATTTGTTTGACCACCCTCTGTTCTCAGCAGGTAATACTTTGGGCTCCTTGATGTGCAGAAGAACACCCAAATTCCTGTAATCTTGGATTTGTTGGGCTCCTAATACTTTAATAATCAGAATTCCTTAATACTTAGACGCAATTTAGACTTTATTGAAAATCTCCTCGGCTGTGGTACAAGTGTTCCCATCTGAAGGAAGTAACTTTTGATCTGGTAGTGTGTTAAGGAATTCTGTGGGCACTTTAATGAAATAAAAACTTATTTAAATAGCTCTGAAGGACTATAAATAAAGAGGTTAAGAGAAAATTTGAGAATAGTAAATGTAGATGAGACCTCAGAGAGACTATTCAGTTCAGTCCCCTCATTTTATATGTAAAGGTGATGGTGGATCACTCAGTAAGGTTAACAGTGGGTATTGATTTCATTGAGTTGCACAAGTTCACTCATGTAATAAAAGCAGACCCAAGAACCCGAGACTCTTACCGTTCACACTTATTGTTTTCCTGCACTATGTCAAAAATTCCTAAAATAGGGCTTTTAACCATGTTTTATAACTTAAGATACTGGGCCACAGAGATTAAGTAACTTTCTCAAGTTTATATATAACGAGTGAGTGGCTACATGGGATTTGATTCAGGCTAGCTGGTTCTAGAGTCCACACTTGTAATCACTGAGATTTGCTGAGCGAGTGAGTGAATATACAATGGAGGCAGAAAGGAGCTGTAACTCACTGGAGTCTGGCAAAGACATGAGATTGCTCTTAAATAATGAGTGCACATTTTTGAGAGGGAGCGGGAAGAGGGCGTCCTAGGTATCAGACAGATTCCTGAAAGTGCCTGATGAGTTTGGAAGCATTGCTGTCTCTAAAGTGCGGAGAGGGGGGGAGGGAGAGTAAAAGAAGGTTCTAGGGCAGCACAGTTTGGTTCTGCTGATTATGCCATATTAGGATATTTGAAATCACTCCAGCAATGAAATAGAGAATGGGAATAAAATATTATACATTTAATTAAACCACTGTGTGCCAGGTGGTTTAATGCTTCACACACACACACACACACACACACGCACTGACTTCCTCACACTCATCCTATAAGGCACTCCCTGCCCTTAGCCAAAAGTCTTACTGCCAGCAAATGATAGGAGCACAGGATAGTGACAGATCCCATCTGACACTGTAGCTTATTTTGACCTCGTTTGGCAAGGAGCCAATGGGAGTTTTGAGGCAAAAGGGTAGACTGATCACTTTTCTCTGGGTTTTGGTAATAAGGGAAGAGTCAGGATGGTGGACCAGTGGGGAGATGTGGGCGTTAGGGAGACAAGCAAGGGCTATCCCAGACCCAGAGGCAGGAAGACCTTTTCTTAAGGCACTGGCAGTAGGGCTCCAAGGATGGTTCTGATTTGAGGTTCTTCTCCGATTACCTTTACACTTTGCAGTCAAAGAACACTTCGTCTATGCTGTGCTGATATGGCCCTTGTGACTTAGTTGCAGTGGACAGTGGGGTCTGTGTCACTTAGCAATGGGCCAGGGCATAGTGTTGATCCAATGTGAGTGATTTTGGTCATGTTGACAGTTGTACACTAAAATGGTTTGTTTGTTTCACTAATGATGAGTGCCTTTCACACAGAAGATTAGCACACAAATTAGTGTTTGTTGAGCTTGACAAAATGAGCTTCATTGGGTTGTGGGAGGTTACTGTTATACCCACTTTAGGGGCCTCAAACTTCAGTTGCTGTTCACAGTCTAAGATGGCACAGGACTTTCGAGTTCTCTGAGAGCGAAGGAAATTGATGCATCCCGGAGTCCAGTTTCAACTAAATTATTTTTCACATGTGAATTTCTGTTAAGGAACATTGAAATCATTGTAGTTTTATGAGGTTTTTTTCTTCATTTTCCCTTTAAAGGGTTTAAAACAGTGTAAATCAGGATAAGGTGTTAATTTATAATGTGTTGTTTCATCTTAAAGGATATTTTAAATGTATTTAAATTAGCTCTCTGCTCAAAACCAGAGGTAAATACATAAAGGCTTTATAAGTTATTGCTGAATATTTTTCTAAAGGAAAAAAAAAAGTTTCAGCAATTTATAGAAATGTTTTAGATTCTTTCATTTTTAGCCTAAAGGGAAAATTAGTGAGATGCCAGAATGAGGTAGTTAGAGTAATGAGAAGAGAGAAATGAGGAAAAATGGACAATGGAAAGACATTATCCTGCTAGAAAGATAATGAGAGGGAATAAGAAATAAAGGAAGGAGAGGAGCATTAATGAAAATGAGCACGGGTATGCATCGTGTCTAGGGAAATAATGAGAATATAGCAAAAATCCTCAAATCCTTTCTCCTTCCTCTGTATGTGTATTTTTCACTATGCAAGGAGGTATAGAGCACTGTTGAACAGCAGGCAGCTTCACAGCAACTGGAACAAGGAAAAAGAAAAAAGCATAACAGAATTCTTTCCACTATATAAACAGTCTTTTAGATTCATTAGAAAACAATTTTGGAAATATTTGATAATTGTTGCTTTCAGTCATAACAGGTATGTGAACAATACACTTGCTATTCATATCAAATCCGTTTGAGTAAGGTTGGTTGAGTTTGACATTCTTTGCTTAATCGAGCTTGCTCATACTTTTTTAGATATGTCCCACTAATGAATGACTGATGTGAACTGACATAATGTAGGATTGCCATAGTGCATTTCTTTAGTGACTTCGGTGTATTTTGGGAATATTGTTTTAATTCTAAAGCAGGAAAGGGGGGGTCAGAGGTCATTTAGCCCAACTGTCATTTCATAAATGAAGAAAATAAAATCCTAGAAAAGCTACGTGTTTTTGCCTGAGGCCCAGAGCTGGTTGGGAGCAGCCTAAGAATTACTCACATTCCCTCAGTCCAGTGAGATTTTGTCATACTACACTGCTCCAGAATCTTAGGGCAAGAGGGGAGAAATATATCAAGATACAGAAAGGAATCTTCCTCCTTTTTGCTGCCATTTTACCAGGAAACTTGTTATTGGTTTCAAAAGGGGACAAAACCAATAGAAAATAAGTGAAACATTTTTAAGAGAACAAATTACTAAGGGAGAAGAGGCATGTGTTGTGAGAGAATTAGCACCAGGGCAAGAGCCCAGAGCCCCATCTCAAGAGTCCCTTGAATTTGGGCGGAGCCCTTGAGCTTGGGCAGAGAGTGATAGCTCCAATTGGTGGGCAAGAAGGTTCTTACACTGAGGCAGAGTCTGAATCTGGTGAAATCAAAACTTTCTGTCAGTAAAATTCTGATATAAAATAATGGGTTCCAATGATAATCTCAACTTTTACGGACATTCGTGGCTCATGCCCTATCAAAATGAAGAAAAATAGTGTAATCCCTCTGAAAAAGCTACTGTTGTTGTTAAAAAAATAATCCTTATGGCTGAAAATCTCAGATGGAATGTAAAAAAAAATGTTGATAACTCATTTCTAAGGGAGGAGATAGTACAAGCAAAGAACAAATTTCTGTTATAAAAAACTAAACAACAATCTTGACCTTGTCACTATTATTATCTACCTTCTTGGTCTTGCATGGACAATTATCCAACTCACATTAAAGTTTAGAACACTGCCACCTCTACTTTGTGTTCAGACAGCCATTGATTGTGTAGGGAACCTAAATAGCTCCTTTTAAAGCAAAATATGTTAACCATTATGCTAGAATGAAATTTAATATTCTAAAGGCTTTTGCTAAAATAAATAACCTGAGTTTACCATTGTAACTATAGGAAAGTCTAAAGCAGATTCACATAAAAAATAGCAGGCGATCCGTACTGGATTGAGCATATAATTGGTGTCACTGTAAGCAAATTCTCCCAAAGAGAAGTCGTATCTCAGAAATAGACCACGAGGTGCTCTTGAAACTTTCTTGGAGCCCCCATATTTTATGATTATTTTGTGTAGTGTTGCTGTTTTGTGGTCGTTTTTCAACATTAAGACAGAAGAAATGGGATTCTCTGGCATTGTCACTGCTGTGGCAAGGGTTCGATCCCTGGGAACTTCTCTGCATACCACAGGTGCAGCCAAGCAAACAAACAAAAAGACAGAATATATGAACACAAGTTTGATGTGCCTTCAGAATCTTAAGATTATAAAGGAAAAGTGGAATGTTAGGATAATTCTCAAAGAAGAAAAAAATTACAGAAAATTCTTTTTCTTTATCTCTTCTTTTTAGGGACAAGAGTTGGAAAGGGGGCACTTTTTTGAAACAAAATTAAAAACAAAGACATAAATACTGTACATTCATGAAAAAATAATATGTGAACATTCAATACTATGTGAAAAAGCATGTGCTGGTTAATCAAACTTAGAGGGCCAAGATGTAAAAACAAGAGGGAGGAGTTCCCCTTGTGGCTCAGTGGAAACAAATCTGACTAGCACACATGTGAGTTTGCAGGTTCAATCCCTGTTCTTGCTCAGTGGGTTAAGGATCCGGCGTTGCCATGAACTGTGGTGTAGGTTGCAGACGCGGCTCAGATCTGGTGTTGCTGTGGCTGTGGTGTAGGCCGGCAGCTGCAGCTCTGATTGACCCCTAGCCTGGGAACCTCCATATGCTATGGGTGTGGCCCTAAAAAGCAAAAAACAAAACAAAACAAAACAAAAAAACCAATATGGAAAAGTAAACAGTGTGTGAAAACTTTGGAGCTTCTGGTAGCTCTGGAAGCTTTGAAGCTTCTTAACTATTACACAGGGACTCTCTGTGATCACGAAACACACTGAAAGATAGTTCTAACACTTGGGAAATGACTAGATGAGGTCCCAAAAAGCCTGCACAGTCCACCCATGGGCACCTCTCGACTTGCATCCCGGGTTATATGAGGGATTGCGAGATTTTATTTCAGAAGGTTCATTTTTTTCAGGTCTCTTCATAAAGTGGAGAAACACATGAAGACTCAGAAAGGACACAGAAGGGCTTATGTTTTTTAAAGAATAGAAAAATGACCCAGGCAAAAATAAAGCAATCAGTTTAACTTGGACTTTATCAGGACAAATAACTAAGCATCTCCAATTATGCACACATACAACACACATGGACATACACCAGATTTATGAAGAATAATTACACCAATTTTAATACCAGTAGTGAATAAAGCAATTTTGTCCTATAAATACTGATAGCCAGCTTAGAAAAAAAAAATAAAAGAGTGGATACCATCTGGAGGTAACTTAGTTTTATTGATGCATCTATAGAGCCTCACTACTGCAAAGAGATGAAATGCTGGGCAGAGGGTTTGGAATAAGGTGTTTTTAGGATTTCCAATAAAAGTTGTACTCTCCAGCAAGACCATTATGGTCCCGAAATTATTCAAAATTCAAATGACAATTTTCTCTAAGATGCTAGATGAAGTACAGCAGAGATAAAAAAGTACCCCAGGACTGAGCAGGAGACGGTCCTGTGCACAGGCTTCTCCCTCTGCTCCTTGAGATGTTCCCTCGGTCTACAGCTGGCCCATGATGTAGTTTCCAGGAGGGATCAGCTATTTCTGGGGTCATTTTCATTGGATACTGCATTCCCTTTCCCACACCACACCCCTGCCATCTAACTGTCTTATTCATTCATAAAAATTCAACTCAAAGAGCACCTCCTCTTGGAAGCTTCCCTACTACACTTCTCCCACCTCATAAGTCTGACTAACACCTCTTTTCTTGAGTTTCTAGGACACTGAAAAGGACTTCTATGGGCACAATGTCACACATTGGTTAGGATCAAAGGCCAGAGCTGGTGCCTGGGCCAGAAGGCCCGTTTTACCTCCTGCAAGCTGTGTGACCAAGGGGAGATGTGTGCTGAGTTTTCAGTTCTCTGGGCCATTTCTTTCTCTGTAAAATGAGGGTAATAGTAACAGCCTCGTGGGGTTATTCTAATGCTGAAGTGAGTTCACATATGTGCAGCAATTAGAACAGACACACTGTAAGCCCTGTAAGTGTGAGCTGTCATCAGCATTCTGATTTGCATCATCATTATTGTTGTTATGATTTCTTGTCACTCACACTGTACTACATTGCTGATCTCGGAGAAGAGAGCTCCTGTCATGCCCTTTTAGGCTTTGTAGCCTCAGGATTGAGCACCATTGGCATATAGCATTTCTCATTAAATGTTTTGTCGAGTAAGTGAATAAATGATAGAAAAGAGAAAGGCTGCTCGTTGACTCTGAGAGGTTATATGTCAGCAATGGCTTTTGTTCGCATGCATAAGCAAATAAAATATAGGAATAGAAGTTAGATATAATCTGGGAGTTACTGTTTTACTGTAGTCACCGTAACTGTTATTAAGTTATTGGTTCTAATTTTCAGCTCTGCACACATTTATGTTGCCTAGCAATATAAATCTATTGCTTTATTAAATTAAATATATGAGCTCATATTTTATGGAGAGTATTAACCTGTTAGTTCCTACAAGGACAGGACAAGAAGAAATGGGCTGACAGAGCAACAAGTTGGGGATGTTCAGTGAATCTTCAGATGTACCGCCAGACTACCACCTTCCAGAGTGGGCACCTGTCCAGGAGGCCTGGGGGTCACGGGGAAGAATGTGGTTTTTACTCCTTTTTGTTTAGTACCATTTGACAGGCTTGGTTTTTTTTTTTTTTTTCAATTAAAATCTAGTCAGGCAAATATTTAATTATTCTGTACTCAAGTAGGCTATAGAGAAGAGTGCAGTGTTCTAGGAAGTGGTGTTTGTGACGAGCTTGGGTGATTGGAGGGTACAGTGGTCATCAGGGCGTCTCCCAGTTTTCCTTCTGTGGAATTCTGCCACATGCGTCTTCTCCCTGGCCCCTGCTCACCCTCCTCACTTCCCTCTTCTACTTCCTAATTGTGGGACTTTGAGCTGGTTCTTCTATGAAGTGTCTAAATTTGCTCATCTATGAAACAGGCATAATAATGTTACTGAATCAAGTTCGTCTGCTCGCTGGTTGGTAGAAAGGAAGCTGCTTTTAATTAGGATGCCAGCAATCTGGGGAGATGGTGGAATCGGTGTCCCTGCCTCCCGCCCCCAGATCACCTCCAAAGAGTCTGCTCAGCCATGAAGTTTTTAAGGGAAAAAGGGAAGTGATTTCAGTTAATCATTCAGATTGGGGGTCAGAGTCCTTGTTGTCCCCCCATTGTGTGCAACCTTGTGGACTTCTTGTAATTTTTCTTCAGATGCTCCCTTGTTCACATGTTTTCTCAAGAGATTACAGAAGGGAAAGCTAAGGAAGCTTCTGGTTATTTGCTGGTCACTTATTCTTTCTTTCTACTTCTTTGATCTATAGAAAGAACCAATAAGTTAGGCAAGGCTTTGTGTGATCTAAAGATTGGGAAGGTGTGCCTGGGCTGGAGATGAGTAGTCCAGCGGGTGCTTGACTTAAGGTTAGTGACAGGATGGAGGGGCCTCCTGCAGAGAGCTCTTTCCTGCCCAGAGCTGCTTATAGTCACCATTTCTACCTTGTAGAGTTGTGGGGGTAAAATGAGTTCATCTTTGGAAGACCCAAACAGTGTTTGGTACAGAATGAGTGCTATATACATATCATTGCCTTTTCTTTCTTAAACTTGCTATTTTCTTCTCCTGCTTTAAAAATCCAAATGTAAAATGGGGTGATGATGACCTGGCGGCATGGCAGTGGATGCTGGGTAGGAGTTTGTGTTTAGACGTGTCCAGGTGGAGGCCTCCCAATTGGTCTCCACCTTGGCACTCAGCAGTAGGCCTGTCTTCTTAGGTGAGTGTGTTGACCTAGCCAACAGGACCAAGCAGGTCTGTTTTCGTTTTTAAGGGGATGGGAGGCTGTGTAAAATGTTGGTTTCATTTCTGATATATTTTAAGCAGTTATGTGTTGCTCATCGTGGGGGTTGGGGGTGAGGGAAGGGCATCTACATCAGGCACCTGTTGAGCTGTGAGTGGATGCAGACCTCATCACCTGGCTCTCACGTCAGAGTTTGTGTCTTGGCAGAGACTGTATAGTAATTATAGTAGAGATTACTTTATAATAGACTGGCATAGATTGCAATCTTATCTGGTAACAGGTAACTTATTAATGATCGTTTTGGTCTGTTGGCAGCCATTCTGTCTTTAAACTGTGAGGCAGATATAATCTCTCAAGATGTGAGGGATAAGTAATTGAATGGCGACCATGAAGAACTCCTGGGCATCATGGGAAGTGTTTCCAAGAAGTCCACATTAGACTGGAACTGCAGTTCAGGCAGAGGGCTGTAGATCCCTTTGTAGATAGCAGACGGGCAAATCAAAATCTTTGCTACTTTGAGGTTTTATTTGGGTACATTTTCTTTTGTGTGCTTCCAGAGGATTCCAAGGACCTCCAGTCTGAAAGGGCAGAGCAGCTAAGAAATTACTGTAGAAATCCATATTGAGGAGGCCTCATCTGCTGAGATCATAAAAGCAGCTTCACCTTGTTCTCCTTCTGACCAGAAAATGCGTTTTATAGAACAGATATTTCAAGAGGCTTGACAGTCTGCTTTGAATGCAATCTTTACATACATCCCAGTGCTGGCTCTGCCTTAAATAGTTTTCTTCTACTGACATGGTGAACAAATATGTAATTATGACTTGCCCCAATTCTGTAGTACCACTTCTCTGCAATAGATTCTCCTCCTAACTCATAGTTCAGCAGACTTCAACATTAAAGGATGGGCTAAATTCTAGCTTGTCCCTCTTTTCTTGCAGTGGTGACCAGGCATAGATAGTTCTTTTTTTTTTTTTTTTTTAATTTTTCTGTGAGTATGTCCCATTGTGATTCTGTAGAGGGATACAGACTCATAGCATAAAATTTATCCTTTGAGCCTCTTTTAAGAGTACAGTTCAGTGGCTTTAAGTACATTTGAATACTTGTGCTACCATCATCATCTTCCATCTTCAGAACATTTTTATTATCCCAAACTGAAAATCTGTATTCCCCATTTTCCCCTTAGTTCATCTTTGGCAAGTGTTTGTTTTTTTTTTTTAACTGAGTGCCTACTCAGTGCTGAAAAGTCAGATGTACCTCTGCCCTCAAGGATCTCATAGGAGGAGAGTCTAGCAATCTGGGGGTCATTTTAAAATGCTTTACAAAACAAAAATCATTTTAAAAAAACCACTGTAAACCAACTATAATGGAAAAAATAAAAATCATTAAAAAAAAATCCTTTACAGACTCACAATGGGACATTCCCAGAAAATGTAGAGCAAAGAATCTACCTAACCCTTTGTGACCAAGAAAAGCTTCCTAGAAGAGACATCCAAACTGAATCTGAATTTATCTTAGCCTGGTTTCTTTTACATCGAATTGAGGTACTACCCTGTAGGGTTTTCATAGGCTTTAAGCACAGTGCCTGGCACTCACTAACCAATCTTAAATATAAGCTCTCATTATTGTTAAAGAAAGTATAGAAATTAGCTAGAGATAGGCATTAAGAAGGCTGATACAATCAGAGGTGATGGCATAAGTAAGGTTTCAGAGGCATCTGACTTCATGCTGTGCTGGTGAAACTAAAAGGAATAACTGTTTCAAAAGTTGAAAAGTTTATAGAGTCACTAATAATAGTAAATGATTTCAATGTTATTTTGATGAGTTGATTTTACTATGTCACAGCTCTGCTTATAAAATTAAAGTGACCATAAGAAAACTCTACATTTTTCCCTGAAACCGTTCCTTCCTTAGTGTTTGCATCTGAGAAAGAGACACCCAGTTACCTAAGGCAGCATTCTCAAAGTCATCCTTGATCCCACACTTCTTCAGTCTCTTATTTATATCTGTTTCCATCGCTAATATCACCCCTCTAGCCAATTATGAACATAGTTGACCTGGATTACAGCAGTAGCTTCCTAACTGGTCGTCTCGATTTTCTGCTTACTTTTCTACCATCTCTGTTTCACCAAGAAGATCAGCGAGAAAGCAGATCAGATTAAGTCCTTGTTTTGTACACAACCCTCTGGTTTCTTCCCATTGCTCTTAAGGGGGGAAGTCCAGTTTTTTTTTCATGAACTCATGGTTGTTCATTTTCCAGTCCTTATCCATCTCTCCAACTGCATTTTGTGTTTTTCTCTAGTTTGTTTATTTGTTTATATTTAATGTTCATCACACTGACTAAGCTTCTGCCTGACCCATGTTTGCCACTGACCTGCTCTCAGGCCCGCAGAGTCTTCCTTGAAGCTGGCTTGTTGTCATTAAATTCTTAGCTTAAATGTCACCTCCTCGGAAAGGCCTTCCTTTGCCACCCAGTCCAAAATACCACCCCCCATTCGTTTCTATCTTTAACACCTAGCTTTGCATTTTTCATAGATTTATATGATTGGAAATGATCCCATTTATTTATCTTGTAAATTACCCCTCTGTCCATGAGAACTTGCACTCCCTGAGGGAAGAGATATGCTTCCTTTTTTGTTCACTAGAACAGTACCTGGAACATGGTATGTGCTCACTAGGTATTTGCCAAACGAGCACATGGACTTTATTAAAATCAATAAACAGGAGTTCCCATCATGGCTCAGCAGAAACAGCTAGCGTCCATGAGGACGTAGGTTCAATCCCTGGCCTCGCCAAGTGGGTTAAGGATCCAGTGTTGCCACAAGCATTGCCGAGAGTTGTGGTGTAAGTCGCAGACGTGGCTTGGATCCCACGTTGCTGTGGCTGTGGCATAGGGTGGCAGCTGCAGTTCAGGTTCGACCCCTAGCCTGGCAACTTGCATATGCCGCGGGTGTGGCCCTAAAAAGACCAAAAAAAAAATTAATAAACAGTATGTAAAACATTGCCCTGCAGTGGACACTGGGGTGAGAAATTTGTGGATTTCGTCATAGAAGTTTTCAAACTCAACAAAGTAACAAATGCAAAAATTATTTCAATGTGCTGTTAAGTTAGACTAATGAAATAACTTCATTCACTCTAGTTATGGGTTTTATTTTCCATAAATCTGCTTTCTCCAACCTAGTTTATCTCTCCATTGCCCTTTTTATACACCCTGACCTCTCTTGCTCTTTCTGTCATGTTTAACTGCTATGTGTATTTCACCATGGCCTGCCGGGTAAGTGGAGACTTGCCTGTCCTTTGTACTCCCAATTATATCTTCTTTGCATCTTGTAAACACAGCGAAGACACACACACTCAGTTGACACTTTTATTGGATGACTGATACTTAATATGAATGTGATATTTTACATAAACTGGTTTTGTTTTTACAATGAAATTCTGGCCTATTGATGTTTCTGATATAATAACCCAGCATGTGGAGTTGCTTTATAAAGAAAATGAGGGGAAGAGTTCCTGTTGTGGCTCAGCAGTAATGAAGCCAACTAGTATCCATGAGGATGCTGGTTCGATCCCTGACCTTGCTCTGTGTATTAAGGATCCAGCATTGCTGTGCTGTGGTGTAGTTCACAGATATGGCTCAGATCCCTAGTGGCTGTGGCTGTGGTGTAGGCCTGCAGCTGTAGCTCTGATTCGACCCCTAGCCTGGGAATTTCCATATGCCATGGGTGCGGCCCTAAAAAGAAAAAGGAAGAAAGAAAGAGAGGGGAGATTCTGATTCTTATTTGAAACACACAGGTAATGCCTACTTTCCCGAAAGTTAGTAGAGGAAATCCTTGTGACCACAGTGTAAACATTGTAAATAAGCAGTCTGTTATCAATCATGTTTTATTGCCTTTGGAACATGTTGAGTGCTTTGATAATGACCTTGGAAGCCAGTCGCCTCCATAACCTAGATGTAACCAAGGAACTCTAGAGTAGCACAAAGCCTAAAACATTGACCTTCAACCTGCCTGGAAGCAGATGGAACATTGTGCACACCTGGCCATGTGTAAATGTTAACCTGTTTACTCTGTGACGTTAGGAACAGCAAACCAGGAGCGTATGCTTATGCTTTGCCGTTTCATAGAGCTTCATGGCTTTTGTTAAGAAAAGTTCTTCAAATATTAAACAAAAGGCTGTGAAATATTAGATTCATTAGAAATGTAAAACTTACTACCGCTGCTGTAGTGGCAACTGCGCAGCATGCTTTAAAAAAGTAACATTGACAAACATTACTTATTTCTGTGGTTGTCAACATTTAATTAAACAGGGCCCCTACATCTTAAGATGTCACTGTTTTGTATATGTGCAATAAAAGGTTCAAATTAAAATACTGTACAATTAGTTTGCATAGAAAAATGACTTTTGCAGACCTCTACAATAGACATTTTAGAGAAATAAGCGTTTTGTGTTTAAATTGTGCTCCTTAGTATTTCAAACAGATGGCAGTGGCTTTCCTCTTGATTATAACTTTGAGGCATGCTTTACTAAATGGAATCAGCGGGGTTCATTAAGGTCCCATTTGATGTATCAGTATTATAAAAATACCATGTTAATTATCCTCAAACGTTGCAAGTTACCTCCATTTTCCTGCAATCAGAAGATGAGAGAAACCCTGTGAAGCAAATTAGTCCTAATTGAAAGAGGACTGATTAATATTTAAATAAGGCATTGTGTGAGGGATTCTGCCATGAGAAAAATAGGCTGAACATCTGAATTAATTGCATAGCAGGTTAAATTAAATTTCATATAATGGGTTGGAAGATGAGTTGGCGCAGAGCTTTTGCAGTGAGCACAATGGCTGAAATACCAGTCTTTTCTTTCACTCTTGGCTGAATTCCATCGAGGTCCTTGTAGCCATTACCTCTTTGTTGTCTCTCTTTCAATGCAAACAAAGGTACTAACAGAAAATTGCTACCACATTTTAAAAAATGTTAATCCTTTTTGGGAGACAGCACCTGTCTACACATTTTCTCCATTTCTCTTCCACCTTGGCTGCAAAATTGGGAAACATTAGTATCTTTTTCCTTGCCAGGTTTAATGAGGATTGATGTCATAAAATGCTAATGGCTGGAATATAGTTAGAATTGTGCTATTAGTGGGTTATCACTGTCTGACATTTTCACTGCACTGGAGCATGCATGTGGAGCCTGTTTAAAGTGATTGGGTTACTTAAGGGTCCCTGTTAGGGATATTTAATCCAACATAAATTACTTATGCACTTTGTTAGTGTTCAAAGGAAGAGTGTCACGTTGTACATGCTGGCAGTTTTCCAGTCAAGAGCTGTTAATTACTGTACAGCGAGTGAATGCATTTTGCAGCAATGGAAGTCATAGGGGTGGGCGGGGGTGAGAACTATATCTGTATTCCATCTAACTAAAAATGAATAGATGAGCGTGCAGAGGAGAAGAAATAGACTGAAGTCATTTTTGCCCTTAGGAATCATACTGCCATTTGTTTTCATTTTGAAAATAAAAACAAATGACAGTATGATTCCCTCCAGGGAAAAGTACTTTGGTTATAAAGCATTTCTGCCCCCAAACAAGCAATTATCTGTCTGTATGCTGTTAGCAACCAAATAAATTTTCAAAAGGCTTAATTCAGAATTTTACAACTTTGTGAACTTCAGTGTTTGTGAAGACATTATTTGCTAATCAAACCCCAAACTACAGCAACAATAAAAACAATTTAAAAAAATTATGGTTGGCATAATTATCTTTTTAAAGTCAGCTTTGGAAGATCAGAAAGTATTTTTTTAATGTAACTGAAAAATCAAGCAGACTTTGATATATTGATAGTGGTTATGAAATCTGCATTGTTTAAAACCTTCCTGCGAAAAAGAAAAGTTCTCTTAAAAGATCTAATTGTTAGCATTAACTGCATTGCAGCCAAAAAAGGAGCCAACCTAATCTACATTTCTAGGTTTGTACCTCCAGTTTTTGTAACAACTCACAAAAATGTTCATAAGGAGTATACATATCAGATGTCCTCAGTACTGTCCATTTGCTGAAATAGCCAGATGCAAATACCATGAATTTTTTGCAAACAATCCATTTTCTATGCCTCAGAAGATATATACATAAATATGTAGTTTTTAAGCTTTCATAAAATAATCTTTCATTCTGAATTATGGCTCTGAACAAAGAAAAGAACACTTCATTTTTGTGGTTCTTATTATAGCCATCAGTTTTAAATTAAGAATTGGAAATAGTGCCTAGCATA
Organism: Phacochoerus africanus; assembly: GCF_016906955.1. Taxonomy (NCBI): domain Eukaryota; kingdom Metazoa; phylum Chordata; class Mammalia; order Artiodactyla; family Suidae; genus Phacochoerus; species Phacochoerus africanus. The sequence goes on from NC_062549.1 coordinate 74,153,468, forward strand.
TTTATAAACTTCCTTTTAAAAAGGAAAAAAACCCTCATTTTCTTACTGATGAATGTTAGGCACAACTCGTTCAAATCCTTGCTTTTGTAATAATGAAAATAATGTTTTGATTAGCAATATTAAAAGGAATTTCTTGTTAAGGAACTCCCATTGCTATTTCACACAAATTTGTGGTAACAGATACAAATCCATACTGATTAATTCTAATGCTTCGTATATCATCTATTAATGAAGTCATGCTTCAAAAGATTTCAGAGATGTTTCTGCTTTGAACAGAGTTGTAAGACCTGATGTTAGGGAGTTGATGCCTAATAACTCACCAGGGATGGTAGTGAAATATGAAGCCTTCCTGAATTTAACTGGCTAACAAGCACGTGGACAAATCACAGTTACGCAAGATGGGATCTATTACCATGTTTAGGTATATAGAAGTCTGTATCCATCTCTTGATGAGGATCACATGTATATGGATAACTCCTCGTAAGGCTAATGGGAGTTCACCGGAAATACCCTTTGTGCGCTTCTGGGCAATGGACCAATCTCCTGAGTGTATTGTGAGTGATGGGACTATTTCAATGAAGTCTATAAAAAATTAGATTCGGCAAAGGTAGTAATTCCTTCATAATTGGCTTAATGATGAGAGGGAACATGGAAAGATATAAATCTGTTCAGCTAATCCAGAATATTTTACAGAGGTGCTGCTACTCAAACCAGTGGGTACTGACAATAGAAAGGGTTTTAAGAAGAAGCCATTTCTGTATTTCAAATCATCTTTAATTCATTGAAAAATTAAACTTATTCATGTTATATGAAGACATGTTTCAAATGTTTAACAGAAACAGTAAACTACAAAAATATCTGCAAATCACAAGATCCCTTTTTTATCTAAAGTGCAATTGAAAGATGATTTTGTGGTCTGTAAACATGGGTATATCTACGTACTAGAGATTAGATAGATAATACATAGATAATTTTATATATTATATTTGATTTTTTGACCTTGGAAGTCACCTGGTCTTTTAGTAACCAATCATGTTTCAGAGCCTGGGAACTAGACAATCTGGACACAGCAGCTTTAACATTGAACCCGAACCCAGAAGCATTTCCTTTTAAATAATACCCAGTCTGTTTCTTTAACAGGTTGTAGCTTTCATGGTAAGACACAAATAAAGAAGTACAGGGAATTAACTGGTGGAAGTTCTGTAATCATAAAAGCCTTCAACAGTCACCACCCCCACCTTCCAACCCCCACCCCATGTTTTCCTCATGCCTTCCTTCTTCCTTCTGGACTAATCACGGGGACATGGGTTTTTTTTGACTGTACCCATGGCATATGGAAGTTCCCTGGCTATGGATTAAACCTGCACCACAGCTATAACCAGAGCCACAGCAGTGTCAATAACGGACTCTTAACCTGCTGAGCTACAAGGGAACTCCATTTTTTTAAACCATTTTTTCTTACTGAAGTACAGTTAATTGAGAATGTTGGGTTAGTTTCAGGTGTACAGCAGAGTGACTTCATATATATATATACACATACGTACACTTATTTTTCATTTTCAGATTCTCTTCCATTAAAAATTATTAGAAGATATTGAAGTTCCTGTTGTGGCTCAGCAGTAACGAAGCCAACTAGTCATGAGGACATACATGGGTTTGATCCCTGGCCCCACTCAGTGGGTTAAGAACCCGGCATTGCTATGAGCCACCAGTGTAGGTTGCAGATGAGGCTCGGATCTGGTGTTTCTGTGGCTGCGGTGTAGGCTGGCAGCTACGGCTCTGATTTGACCCCTAGTGTGGGAACTTTCATATGCTATGGGTGCAGCCTTAAAAAAGGTCCAAAAAAAGTTATTACAAGATATTAAATATAGTTCCCTGTTCTGTGCTATAGATCCTTATTATGTATTTTGTATATAGTAGTCTGTATCTGTTAATCCCAAACTCCTGATTTCTCTCTCCTCTTTTTTCCCCTTTGGTAATCATGTTTGTTTTCTATGTCTATGAGTCTATTTCTGTTTACTAAGTAAGTTCATTTGTATCATTTTTTAGAGAGTCCACATATAAGTGATTCCATATGATATTTGTCTTTGTCTGACTTAGTATGATAATCTCTAGGTCCATCAGTGTTGCTGCACATGGCATTATTTCATTCTTTTTTATGCTGAGTAATATTCCAGTGTGTTTACACCATCTTTATTCACTCATCTGTTGATTGACATGTAGGTTGCTTCCATGTCTTGGCTGTCGTAAATAGTGCTGCTCTGAACATTGGAGTCATGTATCTCTTGGAATTAGAGTTTTCTTCTTTTCCAGGTACATGTCGAGGAGTGGGATTGCTAGGTCATATGGTAACTATTTTTAGGGGACATTGTTTTTTTGTTTGTTTATTTTGATGTGTTTTATAGCAGTTCTATAGCTGCGTTAAATTACTTTTTGTTCTCATAGAAATTTTGCATCCACATATTTGATGTTCTTAGAGCAAGAGAGACAGAAAATGAATGTTTGTTAAATATTGGAACTTAAGTGAAACATATTTGTTTCTGGCAGTTTGAAACTTTGAGAAGTGAAATGATAGAATCACTCTGTCCAGTGCACGGGACCTGAATGTGTCGCTCAGATAGCAACTGCTATTAATCGCACTTCTCGGTGTCCTGGGGATTTCAGGCTTATGAGACTGACAGGATGGAGTCCAGCTCTTGTAAGCTTTCTTATCCAAACCCAGACCGCTAAAGGAAAACATGACATTTATCAGATTGAAAGAAGACCTTTCCTCCTCCATAGCATGATGCTCTACAGGGTAGGCACTCATAGACCAAAATGATCAGCTCCATCTCCTCCTATCCTTTTTTTTTTTTTTTTTTTGCTATTGAACAAGTGAGGTACTCTCATTCATTACTTGCTAAATTTCATTCTATTGTTACTTTTCTTACACTTGCCTTGGGCTTTCCTGTTGGTCCATGACCTTGTTGGTCGCTAAACCCATGCCCTCTAAGATGCCAGCAACAGTCTGAAGTAGCCATCACAATAACGTGGAAGCGCGGACTATCCTAGGGAAGGACAGGTCGGAAGTGGAAGCAGATATTGTGCAGTTTCAATATTGACTCATGTGGGCCATGCATTTTGTTCACTGAATGAGTGAATGAATGAATAAATAAAATTAAGCGACAGAAATCTCAAACTTATTGATGCCTCTAAATGAGTCAAGATCATGTGTATAATCTTTGTCTCATTTTTTTCACTCTTGAAACTTACAGCTTGGTAGACCCATAGTCCTGAATGTCTGCAACATGGATGTGGCATATACCACAATCAGTTCAGTTCTTTTCAGTCAGCATTTTTGAGCGCCATGCTGGGAACTCCACTAGTGCTAGAGGTAAAATTGGAGCAAGGCAAGGTCCCTAATGGGTCCTCCTCCTCACGAGGTAGTTGTATGAACACAGGATATTCTGTAGCACAGCACGTGCAGTAACGAGTGTGAAGTTTCAGGGGATCTCAGTCCTACCAGGGGAGGAGAGCCAGCCGCTGCTGAGAAGATGACTTCTGAGCTGGGCGTTGAGGAAGGAGATAGCAGACAGATTGACAGACTTAGGGAAGAGGGCAGAAGGACAGCATGTGCAAGATGTGGGAATTTTTCTGGCAAGAGTGATTGAGTTGGTGTATTTAAAATACAGCATTTATAGGGTTAGGGCGGCTGTAGAGGAAACTAGAAAGGTAGGCTCAGTGCATGAAGGTCTGTGTACCTGGCTAAGAGATGTGAACTTACTGTCCTATTTGTCTATAAGTGTTCTCTCCCTGATTAGATAATGGTCAGCCTCTGGGGAGCAGGGATTGGGCCTCAGTCTCATACTGGGTATACGGTAGGTGCTTAATTAATATCTAACAAATTAAATAAATAGCTGGTGAATTTATTGAGTGGATAAGCCTACCATTTCTTTTCTATTTTGGATACCCCCTGCGTCTCTCTCTCTCTCTCTCTCTCTCTCTCTCTCTCTCACACACACACACACACACACACACACACACACACAGAGTAATGAAGTCTCACTAGAATACAAATCTTACTGACAGACACTAAGTGGCTTGCCCAAAGCTGCAATATTAGGGGCCATTAGGGCTGGGTCCTGGGTCTTCTGAATCCAAGTCAAATGTGTTTTTACTCTGTCTTGTACCTATTAAAGTTTTCTGAAATAACACTAAAAATCATCATGCTTAACCTTTTCCCACTAAGAGTATATTTTTATATCAAAGAATGTGAAGATAAAAAGGCAGTTCTTGTCTGCAATTTCAAAAGTCTGCTGGTAGAACTTCCTTAAAGTATAAAGGAATTTCAGTGGCTACTATCATTATCTACTAATAGTTGATATTACAAAACACTTTAATATAATCTTTAAAGTCCTATTAATTGAAAACTTTGTAATATTTGACTTGCTTTGGGATCCGTATGCACTTTAATAGTTTTACTTTTAAAACAAACTGAATCTTTGGACACGTTGTCACTCTAAATTGAACAGGATAATAATGGCCCCAGTGTTTTAGAGCTTGGATACCCCTCCCTTTGTTGGGGTAGAGGGTGGAAATAAAGCCAAACACACAGAAAATTGTTTTTAAAAGGTGGTAGCCAAGAGTTCCTGTAATAGCGCAGCAGAAACAACCCGACTAGTATCCAGGAGGACGCAAGTTTGATCCTTGGCCTCGCTCAGTAGATTAAGGTAAGGATCCAGTGTTGCTGTGAGCTGTGGTATAGGTCGCAGACGCCTGCTCAGATCCTGCGTGGCTGTGACTATGGTGTAGGTTGGCAGCTGTAGCTCCAATTTGACCCCTAGCCTGGGAACTTCCATATACCATGTGTGCGGCCCTAAGAAGAAAAAAGAAAAAAGAACAAAGAAAAAAAAAGTGACAGCCAGAAGATATATAATTAAGATATCCGAAAGTCACGTATACACAGTCTAGCTGGATTGGTAATGAGGCTTCCTAGACCGCTGCATATAGAAAAAGCAAATTATGAGGAGTGCTATTATTGGTTACTAGTATCAGGCCTCTAGATGACCACAAAAATGGGACAACCTGTCAGGTTGTAGGATCCTGAAAAATAGGATGTATGTAGGATCCTGTTCTAAAAATACAACACTAAGCACATATCATCCTAAGAATATCATCCTTTTATGTCAGATTATAGTAATTTATGTTCCAATAAATCATTCTGATTTATCAAAAAAAGGAACTGTGCTACGTTAACTTTTCAATAAAATCATGATTACATAGTTCATTTTAGAAATAGTTACATCCAACATGATTAAAATGCTTTAAAAGATAGGTTCTTTCTAAACTATAAGTAAAAGACAACTATTCAAATAGGCTTATCTCTTAATATCCTCGAGCATTTACTAAATGCTTCTGCTATGTCAGACACCGTTAACTCCTAGGAAGTTACAAAGATTAAGGAGTATGAAGCTTGCCCTCAAGAAGTTTGTAATCTAGTGGAATAGATCTGAGGTGTAAAGTAAGCAGGGAGAAACCACTACCTCTTAGAGGGCTTTCCCCAGAAAGTCCCAGACAGATGTGTTTTTTTCTTTTTTTAGTTATTATTGCTTATTCTTCGTCTTAACCTATAAGGATCTTAAATATATTTTTGGCTAGAGTGAAAACTTAAACTCTTTCATATGCATAACTTGGAATTCTCTGATTTTCCCCATAACTTAACTGAAAGTTAGGAGTTTGGTGAGCTCAAACATGCTTCGTTTGTTTTTTTTCAAGCCAAGGCTGTTGTGACCCACAGAATGACTGTTGTCACCAGGGGATGTGACTTTTTATTAAAAGGAGAACAACCCCTTTAATTTGCCTAACAACACTCCATGTTGGGTTAAAAATCATTACTCCTATTTTATAGATGAAGAATGCAATGTTCAGAGAAGTTAATAATTTAATAATAATCAGAGTTCCCATCGTGGCGCAGCAGAAATGAATCTGACTAGGAACCATGAAGTTGCGGGTTTGATCCCTGGACTTGCTCTGTGGGTTAAGGATCTGGCGTTGCCGTGAGCTGTGGTGTAGGCCAGCAGTTGTATTTCTAATTGGACCCTTTGCCTGGGAACTTCCATATGCCAGGGATATGGCCCTAAAAAGCAAAATTAATTAATTAATTAAAAATAATAATTTAGTGGAGTTCCTGTCGTGGCTCAGTGGTTAACGAATCCGACTAGGAACCATGAGGTTGCGGGTTCGGTCCCTGCCCTTGCTCAGTGGGTTAACGATCCAGCGTTGCCGTGAGCTGTGATGTAGGTCACAGACACGGCTCGGATCCTGCATTGCTGTGGCTCTGGCGTAGGCTGGCAGCTACAGCTCCGATTCGACCCCTAGCCTGGGAACCTCCATATGCCGTGGGAGCGGTCTAAGAAATGGCAGAAAGACAAAAAAAATAAAAAATTTAAAAATATAATTTAGTAATCATAATTTAGCAATAGTCTCTAAGCCCCAAAAATAAATATTAGTTACTTAACATGGTATTGTAACAGTCAAAACTTCTCAACTATGGGAAAGTAGTGGGGTCTTTTATTTGGATTATAGTGCAAAGAACATGGACTCGTTCTTTACTAAGTGGAAGTGGGACTTTGAGCAAATCCCTTAACCTATCTGGGTAGATTTCTGTAAATATAAAATTTAAAGAATGACTAGATTAAACACACAAGTATTTCTTTATCTGTTACACGATTCTCAGATATTGAAAACCAGACTCAGAATACCTTTAGAAAGGTTCTGAATAAAAGCAGTCTATTCAGGCAGTTTCACAGTTCATGAGAGTTTGAAGGATCCATGCACCACTATCATTAAGATTATGGATTATCACAGTAAGAAGCAGAGATAGGACATTAACTGTGTACTAAATCAGATTCGTAAATTATTCTCCAAATTCTATAAAAGGTACTGAACATACATGAGCTAATAAACTAGGGGCTCAAAGGCTTTCTTCAAGGCTTCCTTTTCTCAGTAAGATGGGATCTCAAAGCAGATTTGCCGAATATCATCACTATGAACTTCAAAACTTGCGTGGTGGAAGTCATACCCCACTGAGAGTTCACAATTCAAACATAAGGAGTTTGAGTTCACAATCGTAGCTGGTTTCCAGCCATTTGGGAGCAGCGTGTGTGCTTTTCATAGAAACTTTTCACCTTTCCCCTAAGACTAGAGTCATCACGATCTCAATTCCAGACCTGCACCTAGCTGGGCTTTGCTGTCATCCCCCAAGGCATTGACCCTCTAGACGAAGTGGACAGACAGTCAGGCCTCTGCGTGCAGCTTACAGGACTGCTGGCCTTTGACACCAGACCCTGATTGTTCACCTGTACTTTCTGAATCATCTGTCACATGGGTGATCTGTTTCCATGAAGACATACTAGCTGATGCCTTCACTCATCCTGAGTTTACCAGTTGCTGTATTTCAAGAAGCAGAAATAGTTGAAGAAAAAGCAAGTCAGTGACCATGACACTAAAAAATAATCTTAGGCATTTTGGAAGCAGGTATGCTAGTGCATGTGTCGAGGCAGTGTGATGTCTAGGAAAAAGCAAGGACTACGGAGCTGGAGGCACGTGGATTTGAATCCTGTCTCTGCCGTTACAGGCCATGTGAAAGTAGGGAAGATACGTGACTTCTCTTATTTTTCATTCGTAAGTGGAGTCCAGAAAGCCAGTCTCATATAGTTGTTGTGTGGATTAAATGAATGTATGTAGAGGCCTCATGTGAAACCTGGCATAGAGTCTTTGGTTAGATTTTCTATGCTGATCATCCCCCTTCGTTAGGGAGATAATTGTGGGTGACTGAAATGAAAAAGGGTAAGTTCAAGAACTGGGAACCTGCCAGTAAAATTCAGACCTTACTAAACTTAAGTTTAACTCTGTTTCACTTTATGATTTGAGTTTTTAAGTCATAGTTAAGATATTCAGTCTAGTTTATAAAGTCTCAGTGATATGATGATGGCTCATAAATACCTTCTCCATTTAATCTGGGTTGCAACTTCAATTTCCTAATTAAAAATGGTGAAACTTCAAGGGGTGGGTGACAGGTAGCTTCTGTAGTGATCCTTTCTTAGGAAATGTGAATTACTTTGTACAGAAGATAATATTACACACAGACTTTTAAAAGTCCCTAACATACAGACTGACTAGATGATGATTTTGGTGATTTTTCTTCTTTTTCTTCTATTATGAATCCACAGGAAATAGTTTAGCATTTATCACCTTATAAAATTTAATGGAAAGTTTTAGGAAAAGTTAAGATAGTATTAACCAGGTGTGATGGTTGGAATTTCAGTCATGATTTTGGCTCTCTATGTATTTGAAAATGTAGATGATTATATGGTAATTAGTAAGAGCAGCCTATAACAGAGTCACCTTGTTTTAGGGAACTGTTTCACTGTTTAAGAAAATCAATCTAGTTTTATACTCTGGACATCTTCCAAACTGTAGCTCCCATAGAGACCTTTCTTTCCTGTAGGATTACCTGCTCAGTTAAGAAACAGTCTCAGATATTTTTTCTTCACTTGCAAGAAACCTATTGCCTGGTAAAACTTCAGAAGTGACCTTTCTTTTCTGACAACAGATGGCAGTGTTTTCAGGGACAATGGTCGTGTATTTATTAGCTACCCAGGAATCTTACCCTCCGTTTCTCTCTTTAACCACCCCCATCAGGAACTGGTATGCATAGGAGCACTTGGACCTCATAGGATATTTTTTTAAACAGAAAAAAAAAAAATCTTGGAATGAATTGTGCCTTTGTTAGAAAGTTTTAGATATATTTTCTGCTTTACATTTGTTTAGAGAAATTAAATCTACTCTTAATAAAAGGAAAAATGTCCTTTGTACATAGAAATAATTAATATTACCTAAACTGTATCCTACAGATACCTCTATAAGTAAAATGTAATACTTTAAGGAAAGTTGATAATTTTCAGAAGTTTATAGTGGTCACTGTAAACTCTACTGTGCTTGTTTTAGGAAGGGTATAATAATACCTTCAGATGAAACTTTATTAAAGAGAAATCTTAAGATATCTGATGATATAAATAGTTGATATCTTTTCCTTTGAGTGCTTGAGATTTTAGGGCTTTGACAAAAACTGTATTTTAAATACTCTGTTGTATCCATTTAACATATATTTATGTTTTGTAGCCATGAGCATGGTTTGGAAGCATGCAGAAACATTGACTTGGAGCTCGGCCTAGAAAGTAGAGTCCGTTCTAGACAGGCAGAGAGGATAAGGAAAGGCATTCTCTGCAGGAAGAAGCAACGTGAGTTCCGCTAGGTAGGAAGTCATGGAAATGATAAATAGTTCAGTTTGTACCAAGTGAAAGCTAAGTAGAAAAGATTGGAAAATAGGGTGGTATCCAATTGTGAATATCCTTGAACAATAACATGGACTAGCAGTTTTCATATTAAAAACAAAAACTGTGTATCCTTTTGTATAAATCGTATTTTGAGTGGAAGCCTGGTATAGTTTATGAAACAAAGTAGTTGATTTTGAAGGTTGATCCTTAAAGTACCTCCTTACAACTCTTAGTACCATCTTCTAAGCTAAGGGCGTAAACGACCATTGTGGATGTGACTCATGGGCAAGATCTGCATTCGTTCATTTATTCATTTAGTCATTTTACAAACTGAGTACCTACCATGGGCCATGCAGTTATTTTATAAGTGTGTTTTGTTTAACATGTAAACTTGCAGCGAGAAGCATGATTCAATGCAGAGAAACAGCCAAAGTTCATTATGAGAAGAATATTTTTCATAGCAAGTTAGCTTATAAGTATCATATTGCCAGATTGTACGATCTTAAGTCACACTGTCCATTGAATAAAATAATAATCTGCAATGATTACAAAACAGAAAAACACACATATTATATATACTCACATTCCATTCTATGTAATCAAATATAAATGAATACTCATACGAACATACATGTTTATACATTTTTGAGCTAAACAATTATGTATATTCATGAAAGCAAAAGTAACCTAATTAAATTACAACTTATTTTTATTTTACTTAGATACATTTCCTTACTATTTTTTCAATTGAGACACAAATGAAAATTTCATGTTTGGTTAGGTGATCATTTTTGTATTCTCTTCAACTTTCCACAGTAGTTTGTGTTTGCTGTGTAAAAGTAGAATGACTGTCCTACTTCTGTCTGTTTCCATTATGCAACTCTCTCTGCTGCATTCTTTTCTCTCTGTGCCTAGTGGGACATTAAAGATTCTATAATTATTTCAATAAGAACAGGGTTGTAGATTTTTCTTGGTTCCACTCAGTTGTTTGCTAATAATCTGGCACTAGTGCTAAAGGTCAACAAATACGTTATTTGTAACAATGCACATTTGAAACCAGATGCCCTGAAGAATACGGTGTTTTTAATCTATTGTATATCTTTTTTAGAGATTATGTAATTATCTCTCAATTTTAGAAAACATACCAGAATGTATAAATTTTGAATGTTAATAAAGCAAATGAATTTTAAATGTTAAAGCAAATGATGTTATCCTGGCGAGAAAATGAATTAGGTCCTACTAAGAGAAAATGTATATATAATAGAGATTATTGAGCAATACAAAGTCCCCAGCATAGTGTCTCATTTTAAGAAGTTAAAACAAGGTAACCGTAGAGATTACCTAGCTTACAAGGTTTAACAATATCAGCAGCCCTCTTAGAAATCTTACAGGACTATCTTGGCAATGAACCATGAGCCAGGCCAACTATAAAAATTGGTATATATTTTTTTATAATTATTTGATTCTCAGTCCTGGGTGGGTAGTCATAGTGGAATTGCTGCCTGCACCCTGAAATTTGTTGGTTTTTTTTGTGTTTTGTTTGTGTATGTGCATGTGTGTGTGTCTTCAGCAAGAAAGGCATTAACTATAAACATATTAAAATCAAGGGGAAAACTTTCTGCAACTATGGACCAGAACTCACCGTGGGGCCTCCTCAATTTACCCTAGGTTCTGAAGTCCTTCAGTAGGAGCAAAGCAACTCAGAGACGCCTTAGAGAGTAAAGAAGTGAGAAAAGCACATGGAATATATGGATTTAGAATGGCTTTGCTTGACTCAGAGCCCTTGGGAAATCTTGCAGTAAAGCTCATTGACCTTTGTTTAAGCTGGCATGTCCTAATTTATTTAACCTGTTTGAGTATAACCTCCCATCATGCTGCGGAACCCACTTTAGCAAATCCTATTCTAGAATCTAACTGATCCTAGCATTGAATAGGAAGGTTCCTCTGAATCTCTAAACATAGCTGCCAGTGTAAAAGGTTGAGGGAAGGATGGAGGAAAAATTCCTCAGAACCTCCTTAACTCCCAGTTGCCACGAGCACACCCCCTTGGGACACAGGACGTTTTCTTTCTCACCTGGGCACTTGTCCACAGAAAGATTAAATCTGCTTCTCCCGGAAGGTACCACATAATATGGTATCAGATATATCACTGTTGATTTCCTTAAAACTTGACCATTTTAGAGGTTGAAAACATTTTTTAAACTGTGAATCCACTCAGTCTTTGCTTGAAATTTATGGTCCTAAATTAAAATAAAATTAAAATTTTCATAAGATTTAACAAAGGCTTGATACCAACAAGGAGTACAAAACAGTGCTTTGTGTTTATCCTTTGCCTTTGTGGTTGTTGGTATAATGGAGAACATACACTCTCTCTTTCTCTTTTTGACTTGAACACATCAAGGTAAGCAGTTGAGGGAGACGGAAACCAACTGTTTTTCCATTCACCTTATTATTGAGCTGTGGTTACAGAGCTTCCGTTTTGTTATCAAAAGATCTTAACTAAAGCTTCAGTTAAGCAGAGAGAAAGAGTTAACATTTAAAAGTGTAGGAAAATAGTTCTAGACACCTGTTCTGAGTTTGTAATATAATATGCAGAATAATATTACCTGGTAAACTTTAAAACTGGTGTAGTAAATATGTCTTATTATACTATCTGTAATGTATCTAATGTCATTGTTCTTGTTTATTAGTTCTGAAGAACGTTTCTTCTGAGAGATCTAGCACGTAACAGGTGTCTAATAATGGAATGCCTATGAAAATTATCTTAAAGGTATCTTCAGTAAAGGACAAACAAGTTATTAACTGCTAGTTTAAGACAGACCTCCCAGCTTCACAGTTAACCAGCAAGGTGCACTCTGGGGTGGGGGGGGGGTGATACAGTGCCTCTGGTAGCATTTTGAAGGATACTGGAGAAAGCTTAAGGCACAATACTAATGCACAATACTATTTTAAAAGAGATGAAAGAGAGGGAGGAAGGGAGGGGAAAAGAGAGAAGAGGGGAGGGAGAAGGGAAAAGGAAATAAAAGAGAAAAGAAAAGAAAAAAGAAAATCAAGGCACAATTTACATAGGTATGGCCTCTCCGGATTTCATTTAAATGTGGAATTACTGAGCAGTGTGACAGTGCCAAGCAGGATATGGTTATTACAGCCTACTAAAGGTTTCCTTGCAAATTGTAATACCAGCGCCATGACTGCTTGGTGAAAGCTAGGCACTCTGCTGGTAGCAGCCTGGTGGAGGCATCATGCCTCCCAGAGGTGAAATGTGGACTCTTCAGGGAGGAAAGATGACTTTCATGCCCCTGGACGGGGCGTGGCTCTGAACAGTAAAGAAGCAATAGAGACATCTTCAGCTAAGAGTTATTAACCTTCCTGCTCAAGGAACGATGGATAATATTTGGATTGGGAGAATGACCCAAAGCTCTGCCAGAGACTCACACTCTAAAGCTGTGAAAGTCCGAAGTAGAAATAGTTTATTGAAAATTCAGACTCTTAGACAGGTAAAGTAAATGGAAAGGAATCATCAGTTAAATATAATGTATTCATATATACATAGCCTATTTTGTCATGTAAACTTAAATAGCCTTTTCCTCTGCAGCTAGTTTGGATCCGGTTTAATACCATAAACGTCTTGTGTCATTGCTTGCGTTTTTGCTTTGTGAATGTGAGCAAATGCAGAAAGCTAACCAGTGTAAGTCCACTATAGAAATATGATCTCTATTGACTGAGCTGAAATGATAAATAGCAGCTTTACATGTTAATATTTACTTAAAGATGCTATTTCATCTGTTATCAGCATAAGTGCTTATAACCACTTATTGACATTCATTTTTTAGTTGAGCCATCGTTACCATCAGTGGTCTTTCCGTAAATAGACATTTAAAACTTGATTATATTTAATACAGTATATACTAATTGTGTTTGTGTATCTAGGAGTCACAGTGTTAAACAGGGAAAATTGATATTTTAAAAAAATGGATCATTCTACTTTTGGGGAAAGTGAGTTATGGAAATAAAGCTGCTGCATACAATAAATGGTTTATTTGGCGCTGGTTATTACAAAAAGCTGACTTTATTTTTACCAATAATAATTGAACCTAGCCATGCTTGTCTTCAAATTCTTGTGTATACCTGCCATCCAGTGCAGTTCTTTGCACACAGTAGGCACTTAAATATTGATTTGAGGAAGCAATATACTTGAAGAAGAGACCAATTTAGTGACTGAATTCCACTAAAATATTGAGGTCTTATAAATATGGATTTCTTTGAACTAATTTGTTATTTAGGTCATCAATATTAAACAGTCTGAAAATGGCCTGCTGGAGATTATCTTTTAAGAGCATAAAACTGAAAGCTGAAAAAAAAAAAAAGATTAGTAGTACCCAAGTATTTTCTGTATTATCTTTAATGCTAACATTTAAAGAATGGCAGCAATAGAAAAATCTCAAATGACTAAACCATTAAAGCTTAGCCTCACCATGAAAAAATTTGCATGTCCTGATACTTCTCTGAGCCACATAATCACTGTATGTGTTATGTTAAAAGAGCTGATTTTTATTGTCTCCCTAGCTTTCATTTCACATTTTACAATCATTTTTATACTGTTTGTTTATATTTCAGGGTTAGTCATCTATTTATTTCATTAGTATTGAGCAAAGCAAACCAACAGATAAAGAACTGTCTTTTTTTATCTATGTCTTTTATAATCATTTCTTTTTTAAGTAATAAATTTACATTTTATAATCGTAATCATGAAATTGCAAATGAAATCAGTTCTAGAAAGATTAATTCAGTCGTGCTCACAGCTGTGAAGATTGTGGAAATAAATATCATTTTGCAATAATGTATTCTTGACAAAGGGCATAACAAAAGAATGATTTCTATTCAGAGATAGTGGGTATATTTATTTTGCATGTTGGGGGAGGGGCATTCAGCTCTAGCTTTTCGACCCTGACCTAGTTTTGTAGCTGCTTATTATTCAGCTATATGTTTGAGAAATCTCTGTAATTTAATTTGGCATCCTCTTCTGCATGTCTGCACCTAGCAGTAGGGGCTCATGATATTAGCAGTGTCCCATGCTGAATCGTATTTATTTTAAAATATCCTAACGCACTCATAACTCCAAAAGAAAGTGTTAATTGTTACCAGGGAACTGCCTGATTACAGACTTGCTGTCCCGTCCAGGGCTCTGCCATAATTAGTAACCACTGTTGACATTTAGATTTAAATTGAATTTTCTTCTAATTAAACCCAGAGGGGGTTGATCCTCTCAGATGTACAGGTTAATAAAATTAGTCAGAAACTGTTAAACAGTAAGCTGAATTCTCCAAGAGAGCTGTCCCAATGTATTGTTAAGAATTCTGTAATTAATATTAAAGGCATTCATTAAATTTGAATTGTCTTTTTCTAGTGTGAGTTGCATATGGTTTTGTAGCAGTTATTTCTTTAATTAGGCCTGTTTCCTTTGATAACTATAGTATTACTAATTTCTCTACTGTTTGTAAATTTAGAATTATAAATACTATTCCCTTATTCCGTTCTGCTATGCATAATTCACACCACCATTATCCTAGGAGTACCCAATGAATAATAATAAATGCTAAAAATAAATACAGTAGTGGAATGAAATTTTGGTACCCCAGATGACTCTTAACTGCTCTCTATTTGTCACTGTCCTTGCAACAAAGATATTTTAAGAGGTCATCAGCATTTCCCTCAGTGTGTTTTTCTGTCTCCTCTGAGCAAGCTTTAACATAACAGTTGCTTGATTTTGGATTGCTTTGTCTAGAGGTAGGCAGTGTTTCCAGGTCTAGCTGCAGTGTAGATTCTACATTATCAACATAGGCTTTGATTCTGCCTCCCTTTCAGAGACTTGGGGAAAATAAAAAAGCTTAACAATCAGTATGAAAACAGATGACAGGAGAATATCAGATGATTAGTGCTGAGAGAGATAAAGTGAATTTGGTAATTTTACAAGGTGTCCAATAGTAACTTTTTATTGGGTCTGAATTTAAAGGAACTTTTGTGAAGCAAATCTTTAGTTACTTTTATCATTGTTTTATTTCTGAACTTATTCATAATTTCTTATTTATCCCACAGAATAACAATATACCGTCAATTTCGCCATTATACAAGTCTTATTTTCAATCTACCAATAAGAATTTTATACATTAATAACTTAATATCACTCTCTAAATATGCTGGATGATTACAGTTGCTTTTTTACATTATTCATTTCTAAAACAATGACTCTCTTTTTTTTCCCTTCCAGCCTCCTACTATAAAACCATGTAGTCAACAGTCCTAGTCACTCTGGGATAATGGATTTTAGAAAAAGGTTCCTACAGCATTTGGCAAGGTGTTTTAATATATTTACTCCTCGAAAGAGGTTAATTTATAAAATGCTACTTAATTTTCTAAACAAAATAAACAGAAGGAAACAACATGACTTCACTTTTCTTGCTCAGTCAACTTAACTAAATTGAATTAAATTAAAAAATGTTTTTATTTACAGTTAATTTCAGATAGGGGAAATTTGGGCCAGAGTATGCTCAGTGGCTCAGAGTATGCTCATTGGCTCAGAGTATGCAGTAAAACATACAGCATTAAATTATGGAACGATTTCTTTAACATAATCTGAAACCTCATCCTTAGGATGTTATGACTGGACTACCTTATACATTTGATAGTAGCCTTGTATGACAAAACTAAAATAAAATATTTGCTCATCAGTTCTCTTGACTCCAAAATCCAGGACGAGAGTAAGGTCTTAGGAGAAAGGACATACTACCCAATAAACAAATAAACAAAAGCAAGTCCACAGTATGAAATTATCTTACCGCAGGCTGGATGGAAATCAAAGAATTAAGAAAAGATTGCTTTACCCACAGTCGCATGAGGAAACATGTACACACGGGCTGATGGTTGTAAGTTACAGGCACCAATGGGACTAGAGGTGCCGGCATATTACAAGGACTGTATATCACCCTATTAACCACAAGTTTAACGTATTCGTCACTAGTGTTTCCTGACTCAGTTTATTTTAGGGTATTTTTTAACCTATAGGAACAGATGCGGTGCAGCAAGAGTACACTGCCTGGGAACGGGAGGTTTCTGCCAGTTCCTGCCAGCCAGCTGAGCACACTTGGGCCAGTCATTTCACTCTGTGTCTCAGTTTCTTTCTGGGTAAAGTTGAGAGACAGTAAGCTCCCTGACCTCCCTATGATTCTGTATTTTTTGTAGTCAAAGAGAAAGTGAGGTGTTTGTACAGAGATGATTCTTTTTTTAAAATGCACTGTGGTTGTGATGGCTATTTTATTAATGAAAGATAACATTATGAGGATTAATATGAATTAATTTCCTAGCTTTTAATCTCATTAATTATAATTCCAGAAGTCTTTTCTAGAGTGAAAATAATATCCTGATTTTGAGTTTTATATTGAATATTAATTTTTTCCCCAGAAAAAAATGTGATTGTGAGTTCTGTGGTTGAGACTTGGAACCTCTCCCCAGACAGGTCAAGATCTTCATGGCCACTTGTCCATTCCCATGGGGGAGCCAACATCTGTTAAATCTCATTCTCCAGATACTCCACTGCCTTTGGCTTCCACCCTCAGACTCCCTCCCAGTATTCTTAGTGTGCTCCAAACTTATTACTGAAATATCTATTCCTTGAGCTCCTCTGACCCTTCTCCAAACATGGAATTAGACTCTTGTTCAAAAGTAATAACCAAAGGTCCACCAGCTGCCATTAATCCACATATCAGATTGCTTATTGGTTCACTTCACTATTAAATTCCTAATCTTTACCATACTATATTTTTCCTATAGCTGCATTAAAGAATCGAAAGGTTGACTGCATTTTCTTGAGAGGAGGTTAGGGTGATAGAGGGGAGGGGGGGTTCCATGCCACCAGGTGGCCCTGCCCTACCTGGGAGTGATTTAGCCATAAAAAGTCAGATCAAGCCATGTTGGAATTGAGTTTCTTCCCCCTTGAATTTGTGTGTCCATCTTCACCTTGACCTTTGATTAATTCCTCTCTGTGGGGTTTCTGTTGTCACCATGTGTGGAGAATGCATTCCTTTAAGGAGTGGTATTGTGTTGAATTGCTGTTTGCAAGAGAGAACAGGTAACAAAGACCCCAGTGTAGAGGTGGCAGGAGAGAAGCTAAGATGCTGGGGTATTACTTATTATTATTACTTATTATTACTATTATTCTTATCTTATAATTAGGAAACCGATAGGAGTGGGAGAGGTTAAATACCTTGATCAAAGTTCCAGACAGTAAGTAACAGGGCTACTTAGCCTGCAGACCAGAGGTAACTAAGTTGGGAAGATATGATGAACAAATAAAGATATTAGTAAGATTTCAGGAGACTTGAAATAGGATTTGCTGAATTTGGCTGCCATGTCCAAAGCTTAGGCACTTAAAAACAAATGTGCAAACAAGGGTGTTTTCAGCAGAATTTCCTGGGTGAGGATGCTTTTAGGGGGCAGAGATTCTTCTACACAGAAAAGCTACTCATTGTGCTAAGGACATAGACTAGAAATAAATAGGATTTTCCTCCAAAAGAAAAAGTTTTTGATGGATTGAAATCACATTGGTAGCAGGCTAATCCTTGGTCTCTTTGTTACCTTGGCTTTTGTTAGATAATATCCGGTTACTACCTGTATCTTTATGGTCTTTAGATGAATTGTGTGTGATTGTCAATCCTGACATGTTCCCAGTGAAAAGGGATCTAAAATACAATATATCTGCAATTAGATTCGTGGTTTTTCCATGAGTTTTTCCTTTATCCAGGCAAACTTCTTTTCCCAGAATCACTGGCTGTATTTCATTTCAGGAGCAATGATGAAAAACACCCTTTCTTGCCATTACAACTGCTAGGATTGTGATTCAGCTATCCAAATACAAACATGCACTGGCATCCTGGGCCTTCTCAGGAAGGCTGATGGAGGGGATCTGCCCAGTGGTCTTTTGTCAAAAACCTGCTGGTCCTTTCATTTAACTCCCATTTACTTTTCATAGGAATTGTGTCTATGGCGAAATATCCTTATGTTCCCTTGGTACAGTGAATTGGGGTGATGACTCTGGGCCCACTACAATGCATTGTCAAGTGTATTATAGTTGATTTTCACAAGAACTCCATGTGGTGGACATTAGTAGCTCAGTTTTGTTGAAGAGGGCTGTGAGGACCAAGATTCAGAAAGGTTGAATGGCTTTCATAATCTCATACAGCTATCAGGGGATAGATCTGAGATCAAAATGCCATCAAAACCCATTGCACTGTGGTGGAGTCCAGCATGATTATGGCAGGCAATGAGGTAAATGTAAATAAAACCTCTGCAAATAGTACATTTCAAGTTTGATTGGCCTCTTCATTCTTAAAGTTATATGTAATATTTTAATATTGTCTTCTTAGCAGCTTCCCACCTAATATACTTCAGCTATCTTTTGCAATTTTTAAGTTCTTCCATGATGATCTTTCTGAAATGTAGTAATAGTAATGGGCATAATAATTGCCAGCGTATGTAGGACCTGCTTTTATTGAGTGGATGGCAACTTACTAGGCATTTTATTGTCAGTGTATTACTTAATATTTGTGGTAATCTTTTCCTCAAGTGCTCTTTGTATTCTCATTTTAGTCATAAGAAAACTCAGGGTTCTAGATTTTAAATAACCTGCCCAAGATTTTATAACTACTTAAGTGGAAGGACTAGAAGTGAATCTAGACCAACCTTTAGAGATGATGTTCATAAATTCTGCACTATTTTAGATCTTAAACATAAATTCTGAAGGTCATTTTTAGGAGTATAATTCTGATAGAAGCTCTATAGCTCTTTAAACTTCCAAGTCAAACAAAAACTCTACATTTAAAGGAGACATCCTATTCTCCTTCCATGTTTATTCCAAGTCTGTGTTACAGATTACTGACAGATGATCGTATTTTTAAATACATATTTCATTTGCATGTTTCATGCCTATTTCATATCTCCCTTTGCTGGTACAGTGCTGCAGGTGAGACTAAATAGCAGCAGAAAGTGCAAAGCTGGAAGTCACTTACTTTTTTTTTTTTGATGGTTCCGAAATAGAGACCAGAACATGCAGTAGAAAAGGAAGGGATCTAAAAGAGAATCCTTTACCTTCTGGAGAAGTAAAGAAAAAGAAAAAGGTAGAATATGGAAGAGAATAGGAGTGGAAAGGAAAGAGGAAATAGAAGAAAGAGAATTCAAGATCGCACATGAGAATGGATATTCTTGGGAGGCTTGTCTCATTAAGAAAGAAAAAAGGAAAGAAGGGAGGAAACAATTAATGAATAATGAAAGGAGGGAAGGAAGGAGGAAGAAGGAAAGAAAAAAAGAAGAGAGGCAGAGAAGAAGGAAGAAAAACTAAACAAAATTTAAGTTTAAAAAAAAACCATGGAACTGGAGTGAAATATCTACTGAAATCTTCCTGGCCCCATTTTCCTCTTCATGTTCCCTAAGAAAACATTGTTTATAGCTTTAATCCAGGTTAACTGAATATTTGTAACTGGCCAAATTCTGTTAAGGAATTGACCTATTAATGGCTACATATGAGACTATCTTTATAGCCTGACATTATGATTTGCCTATGAGTTTGCCAGGGGAAAATAATCACAAGGCCACGACCATGAAAAATTTTGCTGCCACTGAGGAGGCCACCACACTGAGAGACTTCTCTTAAGAATGTGTCATTTCCACAGAACTCTGCAGAGCTTATAACTGGTCATGAAATCTCATGTGATTTCTGGAGCAGTGACTCGTAGTCAGGGGAAATGTAAGACATCTTTGTACCAAAGGACCTGCCTTCACATGAAGGGAGTGGCCGGCCATCTAGATGTGGCCAGCCACACAGACCACATCCTTTACGGCCTGGCCAATGAGATCGCATGAGCTGATACGGAGCCCTGCTGACTGGACAGGGCTTCACTTAGCACAGATTTTTTTTTTTTCTTTTATTAAAAGGTAGGTGTAGTCAGTGGATCTGTTTCTCATTTATCCTTTAAAAATCTTGTCACACAGGCTGAAATTTAAACCTGTACAATTTCTTTAAGATATTTCATTCTACCACTAAATTAACCTCAAATGTGTATAATTAAGATGGCTTATAAATCTGGACATAGCATTTTCCTTTCATTTAAGCAAATGCACAGATAATTTAACCAGTCTCTTGCCAATTGACCTTCGGAAGATGGAAATCACTCCAATTAAAGATGTTTTCATTTGACAAAAGATAAGAATGAAAATAGATAATTTTAATTTATAAAAATGAAAAAAAATGTGTAATATACGTTCTCTATTTTGGAAGTCCAAACAGTCATGAGTTCAGATGTGAATTCACTGGAAGTGAAGCAGGTAAAAGGTAAGTGCAGGGAAAAACTGTCATGCTAAATTTGAAAGTAACTATGGTCATCTTTGAAAGAAATATTTTCCTCCATTAGGTTATCAGTGCCATACCTGATAACCTTCCAGCCTTTCAAACAAACTTCCCAAAAGTCGATTATCCCTTACGTCACTTTGTTATTACCTATGTAGTTTAATATCTTTAGAAAATATTTGAATAACGTCAGCATGATACAGTTTCATGGACAGAATGGTTAATCAAGTTTGCTCAAAAAAATGCCAACACTATTTACTTATTACCCATAGTGTTACCCCATTACTTATTGCTTGCCTAATACCCACAGTTTCCAGAAAGAATTGGGAGGAGGTTCTATTCATTCAACAATATATTTCTTTCCTCCTGAAATTGTGGTTTGGTGGTAAACAAGTTACATTAATCAGATATCATTATTCACATTTTCTTCATTGATTTCTATCCCCAACTAAATGGGGATAGAAATCATATCCCTTGATTTCATATCCCTTCCTATTTTCTCTGAATATAGATCCTTAGTTTACACTTTGAGTTGTACAGTTGTAGATTCTAGTAACTAGTTTACAGCTCCCATGTACTACATAAAATGTTACACATACAGTCTTCTACTGAAATTTCATGCACTGCTGTTTATAAGTATTATTCCTCTTCTGTCAATTTTAGATGTAGTCCCAGTAGGTTAAATTAGCATTTAAAGATGAGTTGCTGTTGTGGCACAGTGGAAATGAATCAGACTAGTAACCATGAGGTTGCTGGTTCAATCCCTGGCCTTGCTCAGTGAGTTAAGGATCCAGTGTTACTGTGAGCTGTGGTGTAGGTCACAGATGCTTGGATCCTGCGATCCTCCGTTGCTGTGGCTGTGGTGTAGGCTGGCAACTGTAACTCCAATTCAACCCCTAGCCTGGGAATTTCCATAAAAAGCAAAAAAACCCAAAAAACAAAAAACAAAAATAAGAGTTTCATTGAACTGTGTCAAATGACAGAGTATAATAAAAAAAAAATAGTTGCATAACTGAAATAGTTGTGATACCTCCATACTTTCCTGTGGAGCAGTGGTGATACTGACAGCCCTAAGAACCTGTGAGAAGTGGTTTGTTTTGTGAGTGCCAGGAGAATGCATGGGGCTGGCAAAGGCTTTATTGTCAGGCACAGTGTCCTGTGCTAAGGGACTTCCAGCTTTTCTGAACTTTGGTAGCCCAGTATTTTGCTGCCTAATTCCAACGTGATTCAACCCATCAGCAAGTGTGTACTCAACTCATGCCTGTACTCAGCTTTATTCTTAATGGAAATTAAGAAAAGGAAAGCTATGCATTCTAGAGTTAGGAAGGAGGCTTCATGGAGGAACTGGAACTTAAGCATTAGGAGACACAACCAAGGAGTTTCCTGGTGGCTCAGTGGGACCTGATGTGGCATGGGTTCAGTCCCTGCCCCGGGAGTTTCTGCATGCCAAAGGCATGGTAAAAAAAAAAAAAAAAAAGACACAGCTAAAACCCCTGCATTTAAATGGAGGTTTTTTTCCTCCAAGAGTTATTTTTTGGTCTAGAGGTCTGTGCCAAAAAATCCCATTTATTTCAAATTTTAGTTAACTTATTACAATTGGCTATTTAAAGTTAGTGTCTCAAGAATTAAGGCCCAGTAGTCTGTCCAAGGCCAAAGTTAAAAATTCTGTTTTAAGGAAGGTTGCTGGTATTAGAGTCACTCCATCAATATTTAATGAATGTTATCAGAGGGTGAGGTATACATTAGGTCCTTTGGGAGAAATATAAAGTATAAAAAAGAAGTGACACCTGTTCTTGATAAGATTGCAATCTAGCAGTCCTTGACAATGGGGATAGAATAACAGGACTCAGATCAAAAAGATCTAAGCATATACCTAATTACAACCTTTTTTCTTCCACACTCCCCTCTTCCTTTTTCCAAAAAAATGTCCATCAAAATAGCATAGCAGCTACTTTTCCAAAAGAGGAAGTCAATCCTTCAGGGCACAGGATTACTTTAAAAGCCAAGTGATAGGACTTAGTGAGTTAGTGAAATAGCATCCCGGTTTTTCTGAAATGATTTCTTTTGTTCATTGTCAGGAATCTCACTGTGTGTGTTCCTGCATATGTGTGCAAAGACCAGAGGCTTAGGAGTTATATGTCAAATCTTCTACTAAAGAAGAGCAGAATGGGCACAATGGATTGCAAACATGACTGTTCAGAGAAAATTTGTTTTCTGACAAATGAAAGTGAAATGCATTGCCGGGCTTATTCAAACATTAATTTGGAATCCATGCAAAATGTCTCTGTAAGCAAGAGCATATCGCGAGGAGTGCTTTAGATGATAACTGCATGCACATTTGGCAAACCAAGGCTCAGAAGGCAACCCAAGGCTGTGCCTGTTATGGTTTGACAAGTTCAGACCCTGGGTGTACTGCTTTATTAATAGAAAGATTTGGGGAGAAAAATGCATCCAAACTGCGCAACGAATAGCTTTAAATCCACCCAGGATAGCGGTGCTCTTTCAGCATAGGCTAGGGAGCTTGTGGGTACCAGGATATTGGGCTTTGAGCTTCACTGCGGCACCTTGGAGAAAATGAAAAACACTGTGTTTTCAGTTCCAGGAAGGTTGTCAGAGAGCACGTCTCTGTCATTCCGGAAACCAACTTGATTATTAGCAGGTCTTTCCTTGTTGTTTCGTGCTCATTTAAAAAAAAAAAAAAGATGATTGATAGAAATTTGGTAATTGATGGCTGTTTAGGAAATGAATTATACTGGAAAACTAGTTGTATAGTTTATTGTGATAGTTTTTACTCTTCCAAGTTATAATATGTTATTCTTTAACAAATGCAAAATGTGATAAAATCCCTATCAACTTATATAGGATCCCATTTACCAGCAATTGTTACAGATTTGTAGAAAGTATTACCTTCTTTTTAGTATTCAGTGTATTTAAACATGATACCTAGGTTGTAATACTTGCTGTAATCATTTTTATTATATAATTTTTTAAAAACCACTTATGATAATGATGTTTTCATGTTAAGATTACACAAAATAAATTTCTGAAAATATTAGCATTATTTGTAAAATAAATTCAAAACATAATCATATGTTTCAGGAGTAAGTTACTATGTTGGAGTTTTCTCAGTGCTGGACTAAGTTAACAAACATTGCTGTTTACTGTGCCCCCCAAAAAAGTATTCTATTTTATTATACCAACAATTATAATAAAAAATAACCCAACATTAACAATCACACTCATCGTTTACTGTGTTATGTGGAGAACTTGTCAAGCACTGTTTTAAGTATTTACATTATCTCACTTAATCTTTAAAATAGCACACAAATGATAAGAAATTTTACCCCCCCCCCTTTTTTTGGATGAGTTTCCTGATTCCCATAGAGGTTAAATAATTTACTTGAATTTTCATAGTTAATAAGTGGTAGAACTAGGAACCTTACACAAAGACCCTGATCTTTCAGATCTTATTTTAAATCTAATGAAAACTTATTTTTCCCAGTGCATTGTAGGTCTGTAATTATTATAATGTATACATGTCTCTATTTAAAATAGGTTTCATATATAGATTAGTGTCTCATATTAGTCCTTAGAATGATGACTAAAAGTTTGACATACATAAGCAATCACAAAAATTGAGATAGTGTGTTGTGGATATTACTAAAAGTCACTTCAGTGGGGGGAAAAGATAAAGCTATAGAAAATTGCAGTTGACTGGAATCAAACTACACTAGTTGCTTACAATTGATAGTGTGTTATTTAACCACAAAGACAAATTAGAACATGGACTACTGCAATAGAAAAGTGGTTTAGATGTCATAGAGACAGTATGACTATTTTTATCTCTCAGTTGTAAACCATAGCTTACAGTGGCTGAAATGACATTGAACTGTTTTTCTCTTTGATGATTTACAGCCTGTATAGTGCATTTGTAAGAGCAGATGTCACATTTTATGTATTTGAAAGTGTCAACTCTGCTGACTTATGTCTGAAGATTCTGTTCTTGAATCAATAGAATGCAGTGATTTCCATTTTTTAAAAGTGATTTCCCCAACATCATAAAAAAACACATAGTGACTATTGGTCATTATAATGCTGTGGTTAAACTCTTATTTTTGGTCCTGTATTTTACATACATCATACTATTGACCATTATTTTGTGAAATATGACTTGAATGAACAAGGAAGGCTCTAGTGAGCTGACCATGTTTGTGCTTAAACAAATTAAAAAATGTTTGCATTTCATCTCAGACATAGCTGTCTGAAGTCTAAGATGGATTAAGCAAAGGAAAATGCATCAGAGTTTTCATAATAAAAAATTATTCCCAGAAAGTCCACATATACTTTATTCATCCCATATTTCAAATTGATTTTCATTTTACCATTTAGGGTGCAGTTACTGGTAGTCCCATCTTTTAAAAAGTCAAATTTGCATTTAAATAGAAACTGTTTCAATCATTTAACATCGGGACCTGAACATTTTATTCATTCCCCCCCCCCGCCTTTTCTGCTTTTCACAGTTGTTGTACTTTTCTGTAATCGTCGTGAATTCTGAACTTCCATAAAGACTATAAGCTCCCTCTTCCTTATGTCACTCATTAAAATCCCATTGCTAATAGAGCTTTGGAAATAGGCCAGGCTCTGGTGAGAACAGAGCAAAGCAGAGGAGAAAAAACTTCACAGCTGACAAGTCATGGCAGCAGAATGATCTTCAGTTAGACTTGAAAAAGAAAACATTTCAATGAATATAACTTAACAAAGTGATGTAGTAACTAAAGAGGAAAAAAAGGCATCGAAAATAGCCATTCAAGTTATATTTTAAAAAACTGAAATAATAGAATATTTTTTGTTACCTAGTAACTAAGAGTATAACTATTTTCATGAAAAAATAGTTATTTTATGAAAAAGTTTAAATGTGTAAAAATGTTTTGAAGATTGGTTTGGTTTTTATTTAGTTAAAGCCATTTATTTTTTGGAAGAAATTGAACCGAAGGTCAGCTTTACCAACATGTAATTAGCTCAGTTTAATCAACATGTAACAACTTGAAAACAGTGAATCACCAGTTTCAATGTAAGGAAATGGAACTCTCCTTGTCAGCTTTTATAGACATCTATGTATCTCTTTTTATTCATCTGGAATACCATTTCCAACGATTTAAGAACATCAAAAAATGGCTTTAGTTGACTCGAACTTGTAGTGCATTCATTCTGCCACAAAACTGCTTATAATTAGTTACTGATTTATTCCTGGTAAAAAAGACTATTTCATAATATTTGTCTTATTGCTCATTTGCTGTCCTTTTCCTTTGTAAAACAAGAAAAGCACTATAATTTTCATTCCCCTGGTAATATCATTTATATATTAAATGGTTAGAAGGTATTTTAAAATACAAGAGTTACACTTTATAATGTGCATGTGTTTTTAAAGTAGTTCACTATTTTAAATTGTACCATTGTCAAGGTGCTCCTAGACAACAGAGAGAAATTTTCTTTGATAAAGAGAAAGCTGCCATAGCCAACTTATTTATAAGATGTAATATTCTACAATGAGTATTTCATCAGTTCTTTTTCCTGGTCTCCTTTGATTAGTTTTGAGTGTGAGTTTGCAACTA
The DNA here is from genome assembly GCF_016906955.1 of Phacochoerus africanus. Lineage (NCBI taxonomy): Eukaryota > Metazoa > Chordata > Mammalia > Artiodactyla > Suidae > Phacochoerus > Phacochoerus africanus. The sequence goes on from NC_062549.1 coordinate 74,179,792, forward strand.
ACAGTGCAACATATATCATTTTGTCATCTGAAAGCTATTTCTTACTAATTGAATAGGATAAAAATTTCAAAAAAAAAAAGCAGACCAAAGTTACTGAAAAGAATAGTACATTTGAATCTTTTTTTGTTTTGTTCTACTTACAGATCTCTAGAGTTCCTTATTTTTATCTTCATACTCAAGTCTGTCATTAAAACTTATTAACTGTGGAGTTCCCATTGTGGCTCAGTGGTAACAAACCTGAGTAGCATCCTTGAGGATGCAGGTTCAATCCCTGGCCTCGTTCAGTGGGTTAAGGATCCAGTGTTGCCGTGAGCTGTGGGGTAGGTTGCAGACATGGCTCGGACCTGGTGTTGCTGTGGCTGTGGTGTAGGCCGGCAGCTACAGCTCTGATTCGACCCCTAGCCTGGGAACTTCCATGTGCCTCAGGTGCGGCCCTAAAAAGACAAAAAAAAAAAAAAAACTTACACCTGCAGCTTTTTTGCATATTGTATGCTCACCTAAGTGCCTAAGGCACAAAACACTGTGTTCTTAGTGTTGTTCGGTCCCTGTCAATTCAAGTCCTATCAAAACTGATGATTGATTACAGTGAGTTGCTGGCATCATCTTTTTCTAAGTGCCGTTTTTTAGGGTGTGGATGGGAAGTATGTATTAGGTAGAAGTGAGGGAAATTTAACTACGGATATTTAGGATTACTTAAATCAGGAAAACTATTTGTAGAATAGAGGAACGGCAAACAACTGTCAGGTGGCTCTTGCTGTTTCTTTGATGTATGAGTATCATAGTCTACATCTAAAAGATTTTAACCTTCAAACTCAGTGTAAACATAAGGAACCTGGGAAAATCCTTTATGTCACATGAGAGGTAAATAAATTGAAGCAGATTAAGAGTGATCTTAGTTCTTGCAGATATTTAGCCAACTCACTTGTGCTTGGAGACTGTTGTAATTATTGCCGTTGTGGCAGAGACTTCAGTAATTGCCAGTTGTACTAAGCTCGAGATCATAATTCTATTAGGAATCCATATTCTCTTTCTAGTTTAGAAAATCTGGATAGATTAGTGAGGAGATGGATAGAAAGACACACCCAAATGAGATAAAAAAGCACTTTGGAATTTCATAATTGAATTGGTTGGTTTGAATTTAATTTCTTGAATTATTTCAGTATTTTCCCTGAGTGTCCTGAATTTTTACTGTGAGCATAGTGATATATAACAAAAAGAACATTTTCTGTGCAGTAGAGTCTTGCACTCTTTTGTGTGTATATGTGTCTCTGATTAGTGAAATGATATCACTACATAAATGTCAAACATTGAAAATTAACTCAATTTCAGCTATATTAAGAGTCAAGGCAATGATGATCTAGAGCAAACTGCCTACTAAGTAACAGTGCTAATTTGTATCAACTTAATTATATAGACCACTAGTGGAATTAAAAGATTCTTCAGCCGAACTGATTATGTCTGAACTGGAAAATGCCATTACTGTTGGGTTGGTCTAAAAATATCTGTAATGAAAACCTGTGGCTCAGTTGTAAATACAGTGGATAGGACAATATCTAATTGCCTTTTTTATAGCATCCAGCTCATTTTTTTCCCAGTGAACTTTAACTACTATTAATGTAGCCTCTAGCACCTCCTTTGTACATGCTGGGTATTCCCATAGTGTCTTCAGTATAATTACTTTATTATTCCTAGAGTGTATCACCATAAACGTGATTTTCCTTTCTTATCACTTTCTCTTTAATATCACTTCTCCCTTGCTGCCAATCAATTTGATTTAGCTTTATTTTATAACCCCCTCAGCTATTATCTGTAAGAACTGAATATACACATTCATTCTTTTCATTTCCTCCAAAGGATTTCCTACTCTTTCACCCTGTATATAGTAGATCTTTTTAGATCAAATTCTTCCTTCTGTAAACACATGACATATTTAAAAAAAAAAAAAAAAGGCTATCCAATCGTGTGTGTGTGTGTGTGTACACATACTAGTGTTTTACCTAAATATCCTGATCCCTTAGTTTCCTTGCTCTTCTATCTTGATTTCTGAGCTTGAAAAATTACAAAGAAAAATACTTATACATTATTCTGGGTTTCAAATATGAATTTTAAAACCATATCTAGCCCCTCTTGTGTCTACCATTTAAGTTCCAACGTTGTTCACACAAAATAGCTTGGCTCTCTCTTCTTCCACTCATGACATGATAGAAACTCATTCAAGTTAATAAATCTGATTTTCTCTAGAAATTCCCTGGAGTCACATTGTGAATTGGACTCAATAGCTCCCCATACACCTCTTTCTAAAAAATAGATATCACCATGGCATTATGCCTTTGGTGTTCCCGCCTCCAGTGATTTTTCTCTGCTGTCTCTGTCACACATAGGTGGTGGTAGTCCTGTTATAGAGACTCCTGAGTCTGTTTCCTTCAGATGTACCAGCATTTTTATGCAAAGCAACCAATTTTATATTTTTTGTCAAAATAGGTCCCAGGTAGTCATTGACACCACAATTCCACATTGTTTTTTCTTTCCCCTTTAGGATCTACAGTATTTCCACAAAAGATTTGACGACTTCTATTTTTTAGTTTTCAGAAACTTTGTCTACTTTATCTTTTAGTTTCTTTACTTTTCTCTTTTGACGTACTGTACCATGTGGGGACTTCATTTTTCTGATCATAATGCTTTTAAATTCTTATCTTTTCCTAAATTATATACTGATGTTCCAAGACCAGAGAATTTAGATTTCCTTTGTTTTTGGACTTTTTCATCAGGTTCATTTTTAATGGGCTGGCCACTTTTCTTTATATCAGTTATTTTCAGTCATGTCTTTAATCTCAAAAGGAAAGACATTTTGCTCTTCCTTTATGGTAGTCTGGTTACCAATGAGAGTTGCCAGAATTATGTATAACAATTTGAATTTAGTTTCATTTCGGTTATTTTGAAGATTCAGCTGCTCTTGGAAACTCATATCACCAAAACAAATATTTTAATTTTAAAGCAAACATTTTGATTATAAACATGATGCCAAAGAAAACATTTGGTAGCTCTAGGAAGCAACAGATTGAACTGAATTAATAAAATGAATTAGTAACTGGCGATTTTGGAGTGCACCCTATTGGAAGAATTTAGGAAATACACTTAATTTTTTGCACTCAGACCATTAGTGTTTGAGATCAAGTTCTACCTTTGGACTTTAATATTCAAGATAGGAAAACTTTCTGAACTGATTATTCAGTTAACTGAATCTTTGTAGACAGTGAATTTTTCTTTTTATCTTCTTTTTTTTTTTTTTTTCTTTTTAGGGCCCCACCCATGGCGTATGGAGTTCCCAGGCTAGGGGTCAAATTGCAGCTGTAGCTGCCAGCCTATGCCACAGCCACAGCAATGCTGGATCCTTCACCCACTGAGAGAGGTCAGGGATTGAACCTGCATCCTCATGGATGCTAGTCAGATTAGTTAACTGCTGAGCCACTATCGGAACTCCAGTAGACAGTGAATTTTGATTATGTGTTCCTAATTATTTGGAGACCAGGTACACTTTAATCTCCTACTGATTAATAGCTAAAACATTTTTTCAATTCTTGCCATATATTGTTATTGGGTCAAGGCTAATCCTCTTCCCCATATTAAATTAATTGTTTTGTACACATTCATCACTGAATATCTGATATTAATGTGGCAAAAGTATTATATCTGATATTGTAGTCCGAGCATTTATTTGATATTAATGATCTGAAAAAAAGCAATTTCCAAATTTATAATACTGCTATAAATATTAGGTACACTTTAGATGAAAACTCTATGCATGGTCAAAAGTAAGAAGTTAGTAGTAAAATACTAGTTTGATTATCTACTGGCTGTGAGTCTTGAGCCTTTATTTTTAAAATATTCTACATGCTCAATAAGAGCTTGTCACATAATGATCTGCAAACACAGTATTTAAGTGGAACAGAGGAATAACTAACTCATCGACCTTGACATCCTTCAGCACTTGGCAGCTGATGAATGTAGTTGTTCCAGTTGGATGGGATGGGAATCTGTGACTCCGAGGCCTTGAGGCCTAGTAAAGTCTTCACAAGTAAAAGACTCATCAAAGGCCTAGTCCCCCGGCACAAATGTACCTAAATTGGGTCCAGAGGTTGTTCAGCCAAACTCTTGGTTCATATCTTAATCCACTGATCTCCAGCCTAGCTTTAGACTTGCTAGTATCTACTGTCTAAGCTGTAACTTTCAAAGGACTCCTCCACTTGTTATAGTTCTCATCAAGTCTGCTGGTGAATACCTGCCTTTTTTGTGGACTCCTGCAGCTTTCCTATTTCTACCTGTGCATGTTTGAGGGAAAGGCTATGTCTCCTAGAGGTTTGTTTTGCATTAGAGATAGTCTTACCTTTATATTTTTGTAAAGCTTCTTTCAGAGTGCGCTGACAGAGGGGTCAGTCAGTCTGGCTCTGGTTACTAGTCTTAAGATGTGTGTTTCATATTGTGGTGCATTTCCAAAAATACTTAGGTAGGAAATCAACCACCACAGTTATGCGAGTCTGAAAGAGAACTGTTGAGGCAGGATTCCAGTGCAGAGGCTGAAATGGGGCCACAGTGCAGTCATTGCATAACTGACAAACCTTCAGCTGATGCCTAACACCTCATCACCTGACACTCAGGTATCATGATCTTTTTCAAAGACATTGGTATGACTAGTTCATTGTTGTTTTTATTAAACAAAGAAATAGCTTTCTACTAGAGATAAATGTAGCTATAATTGTCTACAAAAATAAATATTTTTCATATCATGTTTTTCTCAGGTAGGGCTCACTGATATAATTCAGTATACAAAAAGGAGACTGGCTAGTATTAGAGATACAAAGAAGTGGATTAAAGTTACAGAAAAGGGGTTTGAGCTCTTTTTTTTTTTTTCCTTCATTATTAAATTTCTTGGTTACTTGTTTGCTTTTTTATTATAACCCATATTTTTCCAGAAAGGGGGTAAAGAAAGGCAAATGACTAGAATCTAATCTCAGAACTGAGACAAGATTTCTGAGATGGGGGCTTGATACTCCTCAGAAATAAAACCCTGGGAGGGAAGACTCTTGGGATTGGACCCATAACGTGGACTTGGCCCCAGCTAGATATGCCCCCGGCCCTCCGCAGTCCTTCTTTGCTTTGCTTCCTCACGTTGGAGAGCATTGTGAGGCCTTGTTGTAAAGACTCATTAAATGATACATGTAGGAAATTTGAACCCCAAAATATGTCTTACACATGCAAAGCATTTTCAGGGAAAAATGTGGCTCTTCACATTCTCCAAGACTGAAAGGAGAGTGGAAATATGCTTGTCAGAAAGAGTAAAACTGCTGTAAAAATTACAGTTTTCAAACTGGACGAGGAATAGATTTCCATATTTATTGAGTAAGGGGAGAACAGGCCCAGTAACGGAGGGAATACCAACTAGATGAAATGTGGCATCTGGGACAAGTAAATTAAAATGATGCCTGCCCCAGGAAAAACCCACTAAAAACAAGTGCTTTTTACTCTATCTCATTACTGAGTGAGTCACCTCGGTTTTGAAATGGCAAAAAGTAATCGAAATGATATTTTACCTGTTGGTAAGGATTCATTCAAGCAAGTGCATCAGCTACTGAGGTACAAAATACTAAGGTATATTTTTCATGATGGAATAGATGACCAGCATAAGAAGAGAAGGGTCTAATCTCTCTCCTCCAGTTCACCGTATTTTTACAGCATAAAATGAACACATTTATTTTTCTATTTCGGAGGTAATCACTTTTGAGTGTATTTCTAGCTTTATTGTTCAGATCACACATTTTTCAGTCATATGTATTATTCAAAAGAGTGGAGAGATCTTGATAAACAAACCTATGTACACTGTGTATTGGCTTAATTAGATGTAACTAATAAGTAATAACATTAAAATGAAACACGATGGTTACTTTTTGCAATCTTTATTTGTCTTTTTAGGGGACCGTAGGTTCATAGAGTGTTTGCAGGGCACTCCTTACAGATAAAATCAGAAGAAATTTGGGACCCATAACAGAAATTCAGAAATACCATTTTGTTTTCAGGAAGTTGAAATAGAAATTTTGTCTTTGGGAATTAAATCCCTAGCCTCCATATAATGAAGGAGGTGCTTATTGGTATTTAGTTTATGGAATACAGAAAAAAAAAAGCCACATGAGGAAATAAATTAGGATTTATAATAAATGCTGTACTCTTAGATCTGTATCTCCATTGTCATAGCAACTGTTCCTCAAATGAAATTTAAATAGTGGAGAATGATATTGATGATGAAAGATTAAAATAAGCTTTGTGGAGTTCCCGTCGTGGCGCAGTGGTTAACGAATCCGACTAGGAACCATGAGGTTGCGGGTTCGGTCCCTGCCCTTGCTCAGTGGGTTAACGATCCGGCGTTGCCGTGAGCTGTGGTGTAGGTTGCAGACGCGGCTCGGATCCCGCGTTGCTGTGGCTCTGGCGTAGGCCGGTGGCTATAGCTCCGATTCAACCCCTAGCCTGGGAACCTCCATATGCCGTGGGAGCGGCCCAAGAAATAGCAACAACAACAACAAAAAGACAAAAAAAAAAAGCTTTGTTTATTAGTAAGTTGAATATGCATAATAAAGACACCTTCTCTACCATTGAGAAGCTCATAGACTAGTAGGACAGATAGTTGTATAAACAATTTTTTGATTCTTACTGTGATATATACAGAGATAAAGGATGTATGATATATGGAAGGGATAGCGATGTGGAAGAGGGTTGAACTACAAGAAAAACTTGACTGAAGTGACCAGAAAGTAATAAAGAGCCATTAGCTCTTGGCGTCCTTAGTAGGCTTCATCTTACCCCTGGACAGGTTGGCTATTCCTCCAGAATGTTTTGTCACTTGTATGGAAATGAGAATCACATCAAGTTGGGAGAGAAGCCAGCAGCTTACTTTGGAACAGCTGAGTTTTGGGTTGTTTCAGAAAGATTAGGAGGTATTTTAGAACTTTTATTTGATTTAATATATATTTTAAATTGCATAGCTTACTTTACTGCATTCTCTTATCTCTGTAACACAGTTCTACGGTAGAACTTCTATCACTGGGTGTACTTAGTGGTTAGCAATGGAGAATAGCACTCATGCAGGAAAAAATTGCAGCATTCCTAACAATGGGACTTTTCTACTAGAGGGACTTGGAGTTCCCAAGAGCCCTAGGCAATTTAGTCTTTTTTAAAATTAAAAAAAAAAAAAAAAGTTTGGCACTTTAAAAGCTACAGTCTAAATATAAGCTTACTGCTTTACTGATCTTTTTCCTTAATGGAAATATATGTATATGTAACTGTTCTATTCGTTCCCTTATTACACAAATTTGAATGGATTCATCTGTACTTCCCTCACTACAACACTAAGTGTTTGTTTCTCTAAGTCCATCTCAGGCACTATCATACCTTGACTGAGCTTTTACCAGGAACTCAGACTTTTGTAGAATAAAGTCTGTGCATTAAGTTCACATGGGTCTTTGTGGAAGGACTAACTGGCAATGAAAGAAGGCTATTTCCAGTTATCCATTCTAGCTTTCTGGTTGTTTTAGAATTGGCTCAGATCTCTAGAAACCCCTGATAAACACTGACAAAATGTAGTGGACTTAGGTTATGCTAAACTGTGCTCTAATTTTGAAAACTTTCAAAAGTTTCAAAAGAACATTCCACAAAATCCATATATTATGCTACCATGGCAACTGGTCACCCAGCCATGTGGGGACTGCTGATCTCCATATTCTAACTATGTGGCAAGATGCTTTCCCCCTTAAGTCATCAGAGAAGATTCTAGAATTTCCCAGAAGGACTATTACAAATAAATTGAGAATGCAAATTATGTGAAAGGACAAAATTGATGAGTCAAGAGTAAAAGTCTCTGATCCTCGCTTTAGAGGGATGTGTTCAGGTGCCTTCCCTCCTTGCCTTACCCCCGACCCAGTGGCTTGAATGCTGAATGGCATGACTGAAACGAAGTGCTCCTCAGCCCCAGAATTTCCTCTTGGTCTTGCCTCTGGGTGTCATCACTGACTTCATTTCCCCTCAGAAGAAACTTGGGCCTCAACTAATCTCAAATGAATTCATTATATTTCCATGGAAAGCTTGGCTGTTCCTGCATGGGGGATGTGCATTTTCCCATCTGGTCCAAGATTTCCCAGCCTGGATTTTGGAATAGTCTGTGCTTACTTGACAGGTTCCTTCTTCTTCTGTTCCTGGTAGAACATTAATATTTGTCTAAATCAGAGTTTCCATTGTGGTGCAGCAGAAACGAATCTGACTAGGAACCACGAGGTTGTGGGTTCAATCCCTGGCCTTGCTTAGGGGTTAAGGATTCGGCATTGCCGAGAGCTGTGGTGTAGGTTGCAGACATGGCTTGGATCTGGCATGGCTGTGGCTGTGGATAGACGGGTAACTGCTGCTCCGATTAGACCCCCTAGCCTGGGAACGTCCATATGCTGCGGATCTGGCCCTAAAAGGACAAAAGCCAAAAAAAAAAAAAAATTGTCTAAATCACTGGGCCTCTTGAAGAGGCTACAGCCATAAATATCCCTTGGCTACAGCCCCCATCTCCTCCGAATGAAATCTGTCCTCAATTAGAACAGTACATTTGCTATAAAAATGTAACCTTAAGACAGTCATGCTGAATCTCTTATACACAGAGATTCCGGAGTCCTTGCTAGGAAGTCCTTCCCTGCTCCGTCACCCTCTAGAGCACGAGATAGCTAGCTCTCCCTATAGGTTCAGGTTCTTGGTTGTTGGCCTAGTCCCTGCTGCCTGTCTGAGCTTCAGCTTCAGGTCTCCACCCAGCCACACAGCAGAGGTGTTGGTTTTCACTGAACCCAGTGACCAACAGCCTTTTCCCACAGGGAGCTCATGTCACATTCTCCCACAACGCCTTTCTCTACTGCTTTATTCACCTGGGCGTCTGGGGGAGCCCATTCTATCTTTCATTATTGGAACCTTACAAAATGAAAGTATCTTACATATGTAGTAATAAAGTCAGCAGATAGTCACAGGTAGAGAAAGAATTTCTTTACATTTTTATCATCTCCATCTTCAGCTCTCCTTTATAAGTAAAGAAGAGAATTGAGGTGAAAAATGTTGAGCCAGTTTAACAATGATGAGAGTTCTATTTAGTTGGCTTGAAAAAGTCAAGTAATATTTAATTCTAAAAATGCAGCTATTACTTGGCAAAGAGTCCTTTGTAACTTCCATAAGTATGACCGATTGGAATGTGATGTTTTCTTTCATTGGGGGAAGTGACCACTGTGCTTTGTAGAGGCTAATGCTAAAGATTCATACAATAAGCTCAGAAGATAACAGAGCGTAACTGACCATGCATCCACAAAGGCAAAAGAGGGAGTTTGCCACCCAGAGAGAAAAAATAATGTTGGGGATGTAAAATGCGTGTGCGATTTTAAAAGCAAAACTTCACTCTGAAATATCCAAGTATCAATAGTTTGCACACTGCTGAAGCAGACAGACATTCTCTGCCAATACAAGGAGGAGAAAAATCTGTACAGTATTATGGTAGTCCACTTTTCAAAGCATTCATCTATTCTACCTGTAGTGAACATTGGTGTTGATAGACTTGACCAAGACATAAAGGAGAAAGTCCTCTGGCTGCTTCGGGGCTGTCAGCCAGCCACTAGAAACTCACCTGGCCAGATTCCCTCAGGATGGGCCTCTGTTTTCACTTCATTCTCAGTTGCAGTCTATGCTCGCTGGCCACCCTTTGGCTTGCTTTCATTCCATTTCAGAAAACAACTGTTTTTACATAAACTGCAGAGTCCCAGCCAGGAGCATGTGCAGCAGAGACAGATAGCCTGCGGTTGCCCAGGGACTTCTCATTTTATCTTTGCACAGACACAGCACAGCCTGCCAGGTACAACTAGTGCAACGAGCACTCGAGCGTCTGCATCATGCCGCCCGCCCTGCCACTCCAAGATCCGTGCCTTGATACTCGGGCTGCTGTTGGGAGAGGGGAGATGCTGTAAACCATGCTGTTCCCACTGATGACGGTCTGCCAGGGCATTGACCCTCCTCAGGGCCCCAGGATGCACTTTCTCCACAAGCATGTGTTTGGGGGCTTTTTGAAGATTAATTCATTGCTAGAGGTAAAACTCCCCAAACAAGTAAATTTGTAGTAATTCTGAGTATTGTCTGGCATGTCTCTTTGGAACAATTTTTAAAGTCACAAATCTCGTTTATGTTTTTTATTACTAGAGCAGAGGGTAAAAGCCTATTGGAAAAGATATGCTTTTTAATTAGACATTCATGGTCCAAAAACAGTGATGGGGCAGAAGTGATCAGGATGATATCCTGAGTAACACCCCTCTCCCCCTAGAGCTTATTGTAGTTTTTAAAAATTAATCTACTTTATGTTTTGGGTTTGTATAGGCACCGTTGGGTTTTCCTAAGTAGTGCTGTCACTTTGGAAAATCAGCTTCTTCTAATGCTTGAAGAAGAACGTGATCATTCTGTTTTCTAGCTTGAAGGCCAATGCTTAATTTTCTTGTTAATCACATCCTAAATGAGCAATTCTCTTCAGCTTCATTAAATGGGATAATTTGAATTGCACAATTATAAACCATTTTTTATCAAAATCACAATTTGTTTGTCAGCACGTTTCCTGGTTGCCTTTACCAGAGACAGCAGGGGACCTTCTTCTTACAGTCGACTTAGCTGTCAGCTCTAGAACCCACTGCCTAGCTTGATTCTAGCTGCACACTTCCTTTTTGCCTCAGTTTCCCCTCTCTGTAAAACTTTGTATGATTCCTGTGGGACTTATAAGAATTAACATAGGCAAAGCACTTAGAAAAATGCTCAATTTTGTAAGTGCTCAATAAATGTTAGATTAAAAACAAAACGAAAGCCTTTGGACAAAGAAGCCGTCTTTAAAGGAACTAAGGGAAGACAAATGCCTTTTGCTATAAAGGATATTTTACAGGACACACTCAGCTTCACTGTGGTCTACACTGTAGTGGGGAAGAGCAGAGGGTGAAGGATGCCCACGGAGCCCAGGCAGGCAGCACCAGCTTCATTGTGCTCCCCCACTGAGCAGTACACAGATGCTTGGGACAAGGGAGCTGCGAAAGGCATGGGTTTAGTGATGGTCAGCAAGTACACGTGATCTGCACCCTGCTCCTGCAGAGCTCCCCTGGCCCAGCCCTCGGCCTGTTTATGCTGTCCCATGCTACCTGTGCGTTGAACTGTGGCATTGATGGTGGCGACTGATGGTGATTTCAGTACCCTTCAGATGTTGTTTCTAGAGGAAATCTTGTTGAGAAGAGAGGTGTGCTTTCTCTTCTATTAAGTTTATTTTAGTTGCAAGTAATAGAAACCAACTCTGGCTAGCTGAAGCAAAAATGAACGTTTAGTAGGATACTGGAGTATTTTATGGAATCCAGGAGTTGAAAGAGCAGATCTCAAAGGCCATCAGAACCCCAAGCCCACTACAACATGCTGAAAAGCAGAAACTCTAAACCCAAACTCTGTCTGAGTTCATATTCCAGCTCTTCAGCTTGCTAGCTGTGCTTTCAAAAGCCAGTGCTTCATCTGATCTATGCATTATTGACCATCTGAGGAATGGAGATAATAATAATTAAAAGAGATAGTATCTCAAAGGGCTTGGGACAGTGGGACCCAGTAAGCATTGCATGAGGGCTGGACACCTGTGGATACCCACCTCCGTTCTGGATCAAGCTGATGTGGTTGTCAGGAGGTGTGGAGAGGGCTGCTGTGGGCCAGCCCGTGTCCTTGGACTGGGGTCAAAAGAGACAGTGTCCCAAGCAGGGGCTCTGATTATGAGTCCACTGGCCATGACATGTTCAAAAGGAAGAGTGGTCATAGAATATTTCACTTGAAAATACTTTATATTAGTAACTAACACATTGTCAAATACAGCTAATGGAATACACTTAAAATTTTTTTCTGTAGAAACACCAAGTCTTCTACAACCCTAATATTTGAAGAACTTAATGAGATGCAAGTGAAATAGCATATGTTCTTTTGTTAACACCAGAGGAGAAACAATTATTCAAGCAGACATTTAGCTCATAGTTAATGGGAACAAAACACTTGAGGCAAAATGTGTAAAGCTGCATGCACACACTCACACAAATACTGGGCTTAGCATTGTGCAGAGAGATGCATCCTTCTCTCTGAACCCCTGCATCTCAGCCCTGCAGGGTCTCTCAGGAAACTCTAGTTTAGACTGAGAAGGACACTTTTATCACAATGTGAACTAAAAGAGTTTATATTTTCTAAGGCTTTGTAATAGTGGGTTGATCTCTGCTCACTCCCAGAGAAGAACAATTTGATTATTTCTATCTTACATACAAAAAACCTGGTGGGCCAGTAGGGAAATAAGTTCCTCCCAGTCTTGGCAGTTGTGCCCTCCTTTGCTTCTTCCTCCAGGTCTTAACAGCTATAGGAGAGGACCAGCCATGTGATAGCTGAGGCCACCAGCTCTAGGTGTGTACCCCACTGGCCGAATGAGTTTGGGAAGTTCTGTATAAAATAACATCCTTCACCTTAACTTGGACATTCCCAGTGCATATGGGCTTAATTTTTTTTGCCAGTCTTTCCCATTTTCACATAATAATATGTAACATTCAAAAGAATGTGTGTGAGACAGTTTGAGAATTACTCATGTGGATTAACACGTATGACTAATTACTAACACCTTTAAATCTGTCCTGGTTTCATCATGACTTAGCTCAGAGATTGGCATACTTCTGTAAAGGACCAGATAGTAAATATTTTTGACTTTGCAGGGCAAACAGCTCTGTCACAATTACTTGACTATTTGATTGTATTACAAAAGCAGCCATAGCCATTATCAATAAGTGAGCATAACTGTATTCCTATAGAACTTTATTTATATAGAGAGGTGGCCTTGGAGTTCCTGCTGTGGCACAGTGGGTTAAGAATCCGACTGCAGTAGCTGGGGTCGCTGTGGAGGTGCAGGTTTGATTCCCAGCCCAATGCAGCAGCAGGTTAAAGGATCGCATTATAGCAGCTGCAGCTCAGATTCAATCTCTGGCAGGGGAACTTCCATATGCTGTGGGTGTGGCCAGTAAAAACAAACAAACAAAAAAACAGGTGGCCAGCCAAATTTGGCCCGTGGCCATAGTTTATAGATCCCTGAATTAGGTAAATAAATCCATTGTTCAAAATCTATTTTTATTCACAAAAACCTGTATTTCTTTGGTAGTCTTTGACTCATTGTTTTGAATTTTTATAGTTGTCTCGTTTCAGGTTTTGCAATGATAAAATGGACACTTTAGTTCATCATTTTAAGTTCCAGATCACTATTATCCAATGTATGCCTTTCAGACAGTATCTCCTCATCTAAACTTTGTATTTACCTGCCGTTATTAACTCAATTGCTGCATAATACTAATAAACCCACCCAAGCCCTGGGAGTTCAGAAGACCTGGGCTGGTATTCCTGCATTACTTCCAAGTGTGATTCAGGCCATGCTTTTTCCTCTGAGTCTTCTTCATTTGTATATCTTCATATGAAGGAAGAGCTTCAATTACAGAGCAGACTCTCCACTAGCACTTAATGGGGGGAAAGTGGGGTAGGGGAGATGGAGAGTGTGTGCAACTTGCGGTGTGGATTTGCTGTCCTTTCTGCCAGCCTCACTGCCGGTCCCTCTGATAATGTGAACCTGGCACTGAGCTGACCAAGATCCTGCTGGTTACCAGTACTTGCCAAAGAACCAGCTACTTCATGGGTCACCAGCTTGGAGGCTTAGCTGTCAAGGATAATTCTGACTCTACCTGTCATTTAACTTAACACTGATAGATAGCTGAATATCAATTCCAGAATTAGTATATTAATTAATCACAATTAAATTTTTTCACTTTTTCCCATTTTAGTAGTTTATAATGCAACCTCAAAACTGGTACTTGTGTTATCCATAGTGTAGAGGAGACAGAATATGGGATTTTCTAGGGTCCGTTAACCATCCTGTTCCCACCTTAGGAACTCACCTGAGAACCTAAGCCCCATAGACGGTGAAAATCTTCAGGTCTTTTAGCCTGTCTACAGTTTGTCCCAAATCTGTGCAAACCTATTGATGTCAACTTCTAGGCTGCTTAAAGAGGCAATGAATTTCAGAGTTGAGGCTCTCAAATAAGACTTCATTCACCTTTCCATGTTAACCCCAGCACCTCACTTCACAGCAGGATGACACAGGAATGAAGCCTGAAGGCTGTGGGAGGTTGGGCAGAGAAAGGCTGCTACTGTCTTTTTTATTCAGCCTTCTTCTGTCTTAGTATGTCTTTTCTTTCTGTACTCATGGCAGCAAGTGAGTGTATCATTTATCGGCTAATAAGTGGTCTGACAAGATAGCCACTTTGAACCTAATTGTTCAGTTTATTTATGTATTATTGATGAGCCCAAACTTGAACTCTGCTTCCCTTGGAGTCTGCTCGATAAATCTCTTGGCTAATCCTAAAACGCTGAATTACCTGCTGGAGCATAATACATGACATTGCTTTTACTTTGTATTCCCAGTAGGCCCTGGATATACATTTCACTGTCTATGTTTAATGTAAGAAAGAAAATAGAGTATGTAATTCAGGTTGCTCTTTTGGCTTTTTATTTTTAAAGGTATAAAAAACATTCATCAAGTCACTTTCTGACTCTTGAGGCTTGTACGATATTCACTGTTTAAAGTTATTTTGAACCAAGTGAACTAAATGCCAGACTATAATGTCACTTGCTTTTCTGTGGTTTCATTGCAACCATTGGATTTGCGGGCAGGTAACTGAGATTGAGCACTGGGAATCTGTATTCTCTTTCTAAATCCTATAGTAGTTTTCACTAGATCCTGTGGTTAAGACACCCGAGCCCAGGCCTGAGCACCAAGATTTCCCTGCTCTTTGACAACATGTCCTCTGATTAGCAGAACTATGTGTCTTCTTGGCCTGTGTTTCTCCATCAATCAATTTAAGTGATGATCCTTAAGTACTATGTTTAAGAAGAGAAGTGAAGCTGTTTAAATGAGCTTATTGAAATGTACTGACACTAGACCATAACACTTAACTATTAGTATTTGAACATAATCAGAGCACTTAAATTATAGATCAACGATGAAGATACAGGTTCCTTACAAGAGTTATAACTATTGATGAATCATTAGATGGCCCCTTATGCTTTCCTGTTCCCCCTTCATAAGCAGAAGAAATGGAGGTTTAAAAATGCAAGGAGGTCTTCGTGTCCATTCTAGGTAAAGCACTGAAGCTGAGAAATCATTTCACAAGGCATTTGGACACCGTTCACCAGTTCACAGAAAAACAGGACTGTATGCTCAGTTGATCTCTTCACTGCAGAACCAGACAACTTCTCAAAAATTTATACCAATCTTACCTTTATTAAACATGTTGATACTTCACTCATCATGGTTTTTTTTAAGCTATTTCTTTTAAAATTGTGGTAATATACACATAATGTGAAATTTACCATCTTAGTTTTAAATGTACAGTTTAGTAATGTTAAATATATTCATATTGTTGTTAAACTAATCTCTAGAACTTTTTCATCTTCCTAAACTGAATTCTGTACCCATTAAACAGTAGCTTCCCATGTCTGCCTTCCCCAAGCCCCTGGCAAACACAATTCTACCTTCTGTATCTGCGAGTTCAGTTACTTTAGATATAAGATGTAAGTGGAATCGTGCAGTGTTTGTCTTTCTGTCACTGGTATGTTTTACCTAAGTGTAATGTCCTTAAGTTCGTCCATGTTGTAGCATGTGTCAGAATTTCTTTCCTTTTCAAGGTTGGATAGTATTCCATTATATGTATGTACTACATTTTGTTAATCCATTTATCTCTTGACGATACTTGTTTTGCTTCCACATTTTGGCTGTTATAAATAATGCTTCTCTGAACATGGTGTGCAAATATCTATTCTAATTCCTGCTTTCAGTTATTTGGGTATGTACCCAGAAATGAAATTGCTAGATCATATGATAATCCCATTCCTAACTTTTTAAGAAACTGCCATATTGTTTTCCATGGCAGCTGTACCATTTTTATATTCCCACCAGAAGTATACAGGGCTTCTGATTTCTGCACATCCTTGTCAACACTTGTCATTTTCTGTTGATTTTTAAAAATAAAATGGTCATCCTCGGAGTTCCCTTCGTGGCTCAGTGGATAATGAGTCTGACTAGGAACCATGAGGTTTCGGGTTTGATCCCTGGCCTTGCTTAGTGGATTAAGGATCCAGCATTGCTGTGGCTGTTATGAAGGCCAGCAGCTGCAGCTCTGATTAGACCCCTAGTCTGGGAACCTCCATGTGCCGCGGGTGTGGCCCCAGAAAAATGCAAAAAACAAAAAACTAACAAACAAAAAATATATATATAAAATGGTCATCCAAAAGGGTGTGAAATGGTATATCTCTGTAGTTTTCAATTTGCATTTCTCTGATGATTAGTGATATTGAACATCTTTTCATGTGCTTACTGGTCATTTGTATAGCTTCCTGGGAGAAATGTCTACTCAAGTTCTTTGTCCATTTTTAACAAGGTTGTTTGGGGTTTTTTGTTTGTTTCTGAGTTGTAAGAGTTCTTTGTATATTCTGGATGTTAACCCCTTAAAAACACATGCTTTACAAATATTTATTTCATTCTATGGGTTGCCTTTTCATTCTATTAATTGTGTCCTGTAGAGCACAGAAGTTTTAAATTTTGATGTAGTCCAGTTTATTTTTGTTGTTGATATTACCTGTGCTTTTGTTTTCATACCCAGGAAATCATGACCCAATCTAGTGTCATGAAGCTATTCCTTATCATGGTAGGCTTTTTGCATTAATTTCTTATATATTGCATTAAAGTATTATTTATCTTAACTACTTAGTTCTTTAGCATTCTTTTTACAAGTTTTTGTGGTTTTTTTGGGGGGGGGTCTTTTTGCCTTTTTCTAGGGCCGTTCCTGCGGCATTTGGAGGTTCCCAGGCTAGAGGTCTAATCAGAGCTGTAGCCACTGGCCTACGCCAGAGCCATAGCATCTCGGGATCCAAGCTGCGTCTGCGACCTACACCACAGCTCACAGCAACACCGGATCCTTAACCCACTGAACAAGGCCAGAGATCGAACCCACAACCTCATGGTTCCTAGTCAGATTCGTAAACCACTGAGCCAAGACGGGAACTCCATTACAGTTTTTCCCCTGACGTAAAGTGGCTTCACCCTGGTACCAGCCCTGAAATTCAGGGATACATGTGGAAAGAACCAAGTCATTCATTTCCACTGAAGATAATTTTTCAACTGATGGGCCATATTACTTACATGTGTATCTTGCAGACAGACCCAAGTGGAGTATTTCTGAAATATATTCATCTGATCTCGAATGTGGCTTGTGGCTTATTCAGCAGTTTTTACAGATGAACCTCTGTAGGAAAAAAGGGATATGATTAGTTGACTGGAGAGTAAACTGAAAAGCGAACACTAAAGAAAGAAGAAAGAGCACTGTGAAAAAGGTCACCAAAATGGATTTGGATTTCCAAGGTGGATGGCTTAAAGTATATTTATTCATCTGACATTTATTTGTATGGAGTTCTACATATATTTAGTGATTGATTTTAGCTACCATCCTTGATGTATATAGAACTAGTGGTATCATGATTTCACTTTTACACACAAAGAACCTGGGTTCTTATTTGAAGCTTTGTGGCATTTAGGAGGCAGAGAACAGATGTGAGCATGGATGCTCTCCTCTTCCTATGCCATTGTTTCTCAGAGCATGGTTCCGAGACCAGCAGCATTGGCATCACCTAAGAACTTACTAGACACGCAAATTCTCTTTCCTGACCTCTAACTCATGAACTTGGGCTGGAGGAGTGGTCCAGTAGTTCCTGTTTTAATAAGCCCTGTAGGGAACTCTGCACAACACGCATGGGAACCACCACTCTGTGCAGTGGTGTGTGTACAGGCACTAAACTAGATTTGAGTCCACAGCCTTTGCTCTCAATGACCTTACAAGCTAGTAAATAAAGAAGGCACATCCACAAAATTTCAGGCAGACTGTGATATCAGTGTAAGAAAAATACTAATGGAGAGTTTTCTGAGTCTGAGAGGGATAAATGTCACTCTGGTTTGAGGATCAGGGAAGGTTATAAAAGAAGAATGGTTGAATCTGGATATTTGGAGATACAGTATGACATTCCAAACAGAGGAGCTGAATAAATACAGCCAGGAGGGGAGCAGGGACTCCAAGGGCATGTGGAGCAGCTCCGGTTGGCAGTGGTTCCAGCTTCCTTGAGCTGATAGCAGATGGTGGAAGCTTTGGATATCAGAATAAGAAGACTTTATTTTATCCAACTGGCAGTGAGAAGCCAGGGCATATTTTGAAGGGGAGAAAACCATGTTCAAAACTGTAATTTTAAAAATTGTTCTCAGAATTGCATTGGATGGAGTGCACTAATAGAAGACTGGGCAATAGATAAGTTAGAAGACTATGGCAGCAGTCGGGCAAGAGGAAATACAGGCATAGATTGGGATTGAAGCAGTGGGAATGGGTATGTGCAGTGTATAACATGCAGGACTCAGTATGCAAGGGGCAGAGAAGTATCCACAATACATTTAAATTACGAGATTCGTTGACTGAGCAGCAATAGATGTGCAGTTAATAAAAATAGAGGAACAATTTTAGAAGGAAGAGTTGAGCCTTGAACACAATCATTGTGGGATTCTGACAGGTTTCTTTGATGACAGGGCCAACAGGGAGCAAAAGTAAAAAGATAGGTGTAAACAGAGGAATCATTCCTAAAAAGGTATTTGAAAATCAGTATATTGTTTGAAGATGTGAGTTCATTCCTGAGAATGAGAACTGGGGGAGCCATCCCCTTCCATGGTTAGAGGGAAGGACTGGTTGTTGGTTCTGAATGAGGGAAAGAGAATGAGAAGTATGTGTAAGGAGTGAAGATGCCTGTACAAGATCTCAAGGAGTCAAGAGACAAGTGAGTATGTGGTCAGAAAAAGCATGCAACAAGCCTACTAACTTATTTCCAGATGTTTTGTGATAATGGAAAGGAGAGAGATAAATAAGTAATTTGAGGGATAATTGAATTTAGGGAAGAACCATTGGTTGGTTGTTTGGATTTTGTTTTGCTGTAAGAATAAAGAAGAATTGGAGCCATTTTATAGGCAAAGGAGTGATACAAGATGAGAAAGAACTGACTGGACAGATTACCAGAGGAGGATATAGTTGAAAGTGCAAGGGGAGGTCTGTTCTTGAGAAGGAAAAAATGTATCTCTGAAAAAAGGAAAGAGGAGAGAATCTGGTTTTAAACAGGTTTGGAGCAGGGAGACTTGAGGCAGCTTATTCAGGTAGATTTTTCTGTACAGTTAGAAGGAAGGAAGGTCTCTGTCAGTGAGAGGTCATCAGAGATTGAATATTCAGAGATCAGGAGAAAGCTTGGATTAGGCTAGGTTGAGAATATGACGGAAATTTAACGAGAGTTTCCACCTACATCCATTTTTTAAATTTTTGCTCCCTGCTGACCATCATCATCAAAGAAACCTGTCAGAATCCCACGCTGACTGTGTTCTAGGCTCAATTCTTCCTTCTAAAAGTGTTCTCTGTTTTTATTGATATGTCTCATGCTTCTTAGTCACTGAATCTCATAATTTAAATATCTTTCCCTTGTATACCAAGTCCTACAGATTATAGATCTCAGATGCCCATTCCTATCCTTTTGGTCCTAATCTTCATCCTTATCATCTCATCTCTTATTCAGAGTGCTTAGTCTTCTAACCAGTCTTCTACCCCTAAGCTTCTCTTAATGCAGTCCATCCAATGTAATTCTGAGAGTAAGTTCTTAAATTGCAGCTTGGAATATGGTTCCCCCTGCTCAAAAACCAGGGCTGAACTAATTGGCACCTAGGTAAGATTTGAAAACACAGTTGCAGAGTGAAATTAATAAATTCAACTTCATGATTATCTCTAGCAGCATCATGTAGCTCAAGCAGGAACTAGGAAAGCAAGATAGCGGAATTTGTCCAGGATTGGGGAAGTTGTAAGACAGATAAGGGGAAAAAAGTCAAAGATGTCAAAAGAAATAGGCTAATAGAGCTTCCTTGAAATGGCCAACTTGGAAATCTAATCTACATTTTCCTGGAGTCACTGGAACCAAGATTAGAGGGAGGTAGAATTATTAAAGGTAATTGGAAGAGCAAATAGATGACTCAGTAAAAAGTGAAAGAAACAGGAAGGGAAGAAGTTGTAGTCAGAGTGGGGAATTTTCTTTTTTTATGATTTTTATTTTTTCCATTATGGTTGATTCACCATGTTCTATCAATTTCTATTGTACAGCAAAGCAACCCAGTCATACATATATATATATATATATATATTCTTTTTCTCACATTATCCTCCATCATGTTCCATCACAAGTGACTAGATACAGTTCCCTGTGCTATACAGTAGGATCTCATTGCTTATCCACTCCAAATGCAATAGTTTGCATCTACTAACCCCAAACTCCCAGTCTATCCCACTCCCTCCTCTCCCCCTCCCCCTTGGCAACAAGTCTGTTCTCTAAGTCCATGAGTTTCTTCTCAGTGGAAAGGTTCATTTGTGCCATATATTAGATTCCATATATAAGTGATATCATATGGTATTTGTCTTTCTCTTTCTGACTTATTTCACTTAGTATGAGAGTTTCTAGTTCCATCCATGTTTGCTGCAAATGGCATTATTTTGTTCCTTTTTATGGCTGAGTAGTATTCCATCATGTATTTATACCACATCTCTTAATCCATTCATCTGTCAATAGATATCTAGGTTGTTTCCTTGTCTTGCCTGTTGTGAATAGTTGCAGTGAACACATGGGTGCATGTATCTTTTTCAATGAAAGTTTTGTCTGAATATATCCCCAGTTACCATAGGGGGCAGTTCTGTGTGGTAAGTACACCTAGCTCTAGGAAGTTGAAGTGCAGTCGTTCACTTCAGTGACAGGGATATTGAAACTAGGAAAGGTAAGGAATATGAAGGGAAGGATAGTAGGAGTGTCCTAAAAAATGGAAGATGACAAAAATTAGGGCAGAAAAATATGAAATAAGTGATAATGTAGACTCCAAAAGAGGCCGTGTTGACGATGATAGTGGACTGATGAACTGGAAGGAACCAATTCGAATCTCCACCTCTTGACCTGTGAGATGAGGGAGTGAGAAGGATTATCTACATCAGACAGGTAAAAGGAGCTTCAAAGAAGGTTCAGGATTTTTCCCCCCTTGGGAAACAGTGAGTAGACTTAAGAGAGGCACAGCCAGATTGATTAAAGACAATAGCAGCTATGAGACCCTTGAGGGCAGGGACCACACCAACTTGGTCTTTTTCCCCCTTTACCTTCTAGAAATATGCTTGGAGCACCGGAGTGGTAGCACAATACATGCTAAATTAAGAATTGAATCAGTGAACAGATTTTTAGAATCATCAGTCAGTGAGATAACTAAAGTGAGAAAGTAATCAAGTATTGTTCCTTTGTACTCACTTTTAAGGAACAGGGTTGCAGGAAATGGGAATTTTAAGAGTAGCCTTAAGACATTCTAAGCAGAGGAGAATTTTGAGGCTTTTTCAAAGTTACCCCCTGGTATTGGACATTGGGCCCTGGGGGGACAGACTGACCCGCCGTCCTGCCAGTAAGGGACAGTTCACACAGTGGGAGAGAAGAGAGGGGCAGGTTCTAGACCCATCACATTTTTCGCCCCCTGCCAGGCTCCTCACCTCTTCCTCTCAAACTTTACGGTTCATAAGCCTAATGCTAGTGAGGCTGAACAATCTTTATTTTCTTTTGTTTTGTAATAGCTTTATTGAGGTGCCTTTCACCTGCACTAAATGAGCAGTTAAATGATTTTTTTTTTTGTCTTTTGTTGTTGTTGTTGCTATTTCTTGGGCCGCTCCCACGGCATATGGAGGTTCCCAGGCTAGGGGTCTCATTGGAGCTGTAGCCACCGGCCTACGCCAGAGCCACAGCAACAGGGGATCCGAGCCGCGTCTGCAACCTACACCACAGCTCACGGCAACGCCGGATCGTCAACCCACTGAGCAAGGGCAGGGACCGAACCCGCAACCTCATGGTTCCTAGTCGGATTCGTTAACCACTGCGCCACGACGGGAACTCCCAAATGATTTTTATTAAATTTACAGAGTAGTCCAGTTTTAGGACATTTTCATCATCCCTAAAAGATCCTTCCTGGGTTAACCATCTTGATGAGGTTACTATAACAGCTACATTTATTCAGTGATTACCATGATCTGAGCATTATTTTAAGCAGTTTATTTGAACTAACTTGTTTAATCCTCACAGTGACCCATGAGATAGGCACTACCGTGTCCTACCATGTCTCCATTTTGTAGATAGAAAAACTGAGGCATTGGTCACATACATAGTAAGAGGCAGAGACAGCATCTGAACTCAGATGTGCTGGTTCCAAAGCTGTTGATCTTAGTCACAATGCCATATTTCTTTTTAATGTATTTTTTAATACTGACTATTTGAGAGGCAGGATAAAAATAGCCGTAGCTCTCTCTTTCACTCTGCATCATCAGTATGGAGTGAGAAATACAGCCTTAATGCAAAAATATCCATACATTTACATCCATACATTTACCCATATATTTCCCTTAAGTAACCATATCAGAGATACTGAATAATTGTAATTTTATATGGAAGGGAATGAAGTTGGAGTCTTGGCAGTTATCTGGTTAACAAAGTAGATCACTGAGAGCAAGAAGAATTCTGTTTGGTGGTTTGAAATATTGGTATGGCTGTCCACGTTCACCAAACTAATAGGATAATTGCCAGTCCTCTCCTCTACCTTGTTCTGTGTCAACATAGCCTGAAACACAAATTTATATCCTTTTGCCTAAAGGATATAAATTTAGTCACTTGCAAACATTCCTGGTCACTAACCTAGAAAGACTGTTGAGGGTAGTTGGAGATGCTCCCAGAAATTCAGTTTGCATATGAAATAGCACAAGAAGTTTAATTGTGGTATTGCCTCTTTATGAAATCAACTACTGACATTTTAACCCATGTAAAATCCTATATCTACTTACAGATATGTCTGGAAAGATACCCTGTCAAATGAGCAGAGCATCGAGTAGGCATATCATTTTCCATAACCCCTCCTAACATTAAGAAAAACCCAATTCATTCTCAGTGCAGAGAGGACTAAAGTAGAAGCTTTTAGCAATAGTACTTTTTGGAGGTAGATAGATGCAGTACTGGTTAAAAAGAATCCTCTTAACTAATTGTTTAGACAAAAAACAAAAGGCACCAGTATAGTTCTTTTTCTATATAATATTATAGTGGTAGATACATAATATAGTGGACAATTGTACATTTGTCCAAAATCATAGAACATACAACTCCAAGCGTGAACTCTAATATAAACTGTGGACTTTGGATGATAATGACCTGTCAACAAAGGTTCAACAATTATAACAAACATACTGCTGTGGTGAGGGATGTCAGGAGTGGGGAAGCTGTGACATGTGGGATGGGGCTGTATGAGAACCCTCTGGACTTAGTCTCAGTTTCGCTCTGAACTTAAAACTGTTCTAAAAAGTGAAGTTTATGAATTTTAATGATATGCTATTTTTAAACACAAATCTTTTAATGTATACTTTTCTATCTGGGAGGGAATAGTAATTAAATATTTATAAACAGTTAGGTAGTTTATTTCCTCTGAGACTGGCATACATGTTCCTTGCCTCCTCATTAAAGTTACTGGACCAGCAGCACAGAGGTCTGCCCTTTCCGCTGTGAAGGAGAACCCAGAGAACCTCTCCCGGGTTCTGCCTCATGTAGATTTCTTCCCTGAACACTTCTTTCTAACTTGCTTTGTTTTCTGATTCTACTCACACTGAAGTGGCCATGGGCTGTCCTTTCTGACCTCCAGTTATCCATTGGGAAGATCATCTACTTTGTGAATTGCCTGGGGCCATCTAAAATCCCATGAGGACTCCCTTTAGCTGCTCTGAACACCCCTGAGACACTTCCCTCAATGCCCAACCACCACATTCAAGTGAATGGAGCTCGTAACTTTGTTAACCAATAAAGTCATGATGGCAAGATAAATGTGCTGCTTAAGAAATATGGAATACTTTCCAAATTCAGAAGACTTATTACTTCATTGTAGATTAGTTGCTTTTGCTTTTTTAAAGATAACCTGGTCATAGACTCTCCTTCCTTAGAAAGACTGAAGAGATAGCTTTATATCGTTTTAAAGTGTAACAGTGTTTGGGAAAGATGGAGTTTGGTAAATAATGTCCACTCTTTCCCTCCAGTATTATATATACATATTATATATGTGTGTCTCAAAGAATAGTATATGTGCCTACTTGATATCCGGGAAGACTGCTTAAAAGATAATGAATGAGTACTGTGAATTAGTTATAACTGCATTTTGTTGCTAAAAAGAACCACCCTTTTTAGACAGATAACATCATGTGGGAATATTCATTGTCCTAAGAACTGCATGAAATGCAGTGATGAAATCTTATTTTCATTTATAAAATTAATACTGTCATCTACTCAGAATATTAATGGTTTTAATGAAGATGCAACATCTTGCAAACAAATAATTAGCTTTGTGCATGAAAAGATAAAAGAATCCTAATTAACAAATTGCTAATTTGTCTTAGAGGTTTTAGTTTTTAATCATGACAAGTGGCAGTTTTTAAGTATAGTTTGAAGAATTTATTTCATTATTCTGTAGTTACCTGGAGTAATTGTAACTCCACCGTTCAAGTAGAACAGTGTATGCTTATTTTGAAATAATGGAATTTTCAGTGTGGGATGATAAGGGCTCTAACTCTTGTTTTGAACACCATACCCAAAGCACCTGGAAAAATGCTAACAGCCCTCTAAGAGTCGAGTCATTGCATTGGATTGTGCAAACTATTTAGGCCATACCTAAATGGTTTTTTAAATAGACTTATGAATTGATTTAGGATTTGAGTTACCATAATTACTTAAATGAATCATTTCATAATTGTTATTTACCTCTCCTGTCACAGTTTATCATGAAAAGAACCAAAAACTCAAAACTCAACCCATTCCATAGACCAGTGTTTCTCAACAGCAGCACTGCTGATGTTGGTGGGAGCTGTCCTGTGCATTGCAGGAAGTGCAGAGGCAGCCCTGGCTTCTGCCCATCAGATGCCATAGCCCCCCAGCCATAACAATCAAAGGTGAGGGGGCAGAACTACTCCCATAGAACATGTGGGCTGCATTCACTGTGTATCTGTCATGATATTGTGAAATAGAATGAGCAAAGCTAGGGCCAAGCAATGGAAAAAGGAAAATCAAAATAAAACACTCAATCCAAAAGGATCTAAGGAAGTGCTAAATAGCCATGTAAATGTTGGAATTACTTAAACTCTAAGGTTGATGTAATTGGCATTACAAAAGCTCTTCATTTGGTCAGCCTTTCACTTTAAAGAGTGTTTGACTGGAAACCATCTTCAGCAACTGCTAGTGGATAAAAAATGTGGACCTTCAGAGGCTTTCCTAAAAATGGACATCCACAAGCCTTTTTTTTTTTTTTTCCCAAGAATCAGGATGGAAATGTACTGTTTTCAAAAATAGTTTTAAAAATTAGACATAAAGTTTCGAGTGTACACATTTTGAGGAGAAACTCCGTTAAATTTTGGAACCACTAATAAAAATGGAATATTACCAATGCCTGAAAGTGGTACACAGTGGGGGTATTATAAAATATGGATTTTAAATACTAGATGCAGGCGGGATATTTTCCTGTCATGTAACCAAAGAGTTTTGTTGCCTAAATTATGTGGGGTGGGGAGTAGGCACTATAACTTTCTAAGGAAAGTCGTGTTAGCTCTGAAGAAACTTAAAATCCATCTTAGATAATTTGGTCTTGTTCTAATATTTAGTTTCCATTCTTTTCTTACTTCAGTATATGTTTGAATTATTTGTTTCAAGGAATTTCCGTTGTGGTTCAGTGGGTTAGGAACCCAACCAATAGCCATGAGGATGTGGGTTTGATCCCTGGCCTCTCTCAGTGGGTTAAAGGATCCGGCATTGCCACCAACTATGGTGTAGATCGCAGACGCAGCTTGGATCTGGCATTGATATGGCTGTGGCATAGGCCGGCAGCTGCAGCTCCAGTTCAGTCCCTAGCCCAGGAACTTGCATATGCCATGGGTGCGGCCCTAAAAACAAAAAAATAACAAAATAAATAAATTTTTAAATTTTTTAAATGAATTTTTTTTCAAGTTTAATGTCTTAAGTAAAATGAAGGATTTCTTGGAGACAAGACTCCTTAGATCTAAAATATGTACATTCTGCTCAGAACTATGCAGAATGCATTTCAAACAAAAAATCCTGAAACTAACATTAATACTAATTTACTTAATGGTTATAAAAATATATCATGCCAGAATTTTCAGAGCAAACATGAAACGTGCAAGAGATAATAATAATGTAGTGTTTCGAACAGAAAGTGAAATTAATATGTTACAGAGTAGTAGAGATTACATAATTTCTTTGGTGTGACATTATAAGGAACATTAACTGATTACTGATACAGCTTAAGTATCTAGCTAGGTTATGCATTTGTTGGACCGGAACAAAATTGCCATATATGGTTCCATAAAATATAATCAGCAATTGTTTTCTTATGGATAATTTAATGTATAAAGCTAATAAACTGTGGAAAATAAAATACTACAAGAGACCTATATCATACTACCGTATATTTAATATTTAAGTATAACATTGCATTTTTATGCCAAAAACTGCCTGAAATCTTCATTTTATAACAGTAAGTCTGCCTGAAGCAATTTTAGTGAATGTGATATGATATAGCTTACCATGACTGGATAATATTTTCTCTATGAATTAGGAGAAGAGTTCCATAATGCTTTGCATTTTCAGACAATTTCTCCTGTAGTTTTGTGCAGTAGTTTTTAATACTGTATCACAATACCTTCTCCTTTATGTAATCTAAAATAACTTAAATAAGAATTCCCTTCATGGCTCAGCAGTTAACAAACCTGAGTAGGATCTACGAGTACGCAGGTTCAATCCCTGGCCTTGCTCAGAAGGTTAAGGATCCGGCTTTACTGTGAGCTGTGGTGTAGGTCACAGATGTGGCTTGGATCCTGAGTTACTGTGGCTGTGCCATAGGCTGGCAGCTGTAGCTCCTATTCGACCCCTAGTCTGGGAACTTCCATATGCCACGAATGTGTCCATAAAAAGCAAAAATAAATAAAGGAAATAAAATAACTTAAATGCCAAATAAAAAACATTTCAGGAGAAAAGTATTTTGTGCACATACATAGTAAATTAATATGAACATATGTTAAAAACATGTCTGAACATATTTATATGCACATACGTATATGTATGCATGATGCTTTACAAAGTTTTCTATTCGGTGATTATGCTATTTTCTTTTTTCCACTCCATTGCTTTTCTCTTACCTAATATTTAAAGGTAAAAATAAATATTAAATAAATTTTAATAAAATGAAAATAATTTTTATTCTTTTAATAAAAATAATTTTAAAGCAATAAAAGTACTGTCTACACATCATTTTCTATAATGAAGGCCTTTTCATAGGCTAATTTAGGTTATATTTAGCTTGATTCTGCACTACTTTCTGCCTATTGACCTTTACCAATTAATGATGAAAACAATCAAATAATATACCTACCATGTCGGGAAAAGTACCAGTTTCTAGAATGTAGAAACACACACAGAGGTTGTGTGTTTAGTGCTTTACAATGTACAAATGTTTTCACATATCACATTTGAATCTGAAATAACTATGAAGAATATATAATTCCCATTCCCCAGAATAGTCTGGTGGGAAATTTCAGAACTGAGACTCTAATCTGGGTCTTCCTATTTCAGATCCATTCAAAGATGGAATTTCTCCTAAATTCTACTCTATTCTGCCATTCCTGCAAGGCAGAGGTCCTGAACTGCTCACAAATCACATGGAAGAGGCGAGGAATGAATTGCACTCTGTCTGCCAATCCAGCCAGCTTTTCATTAGCTTGCTGGTATAGATTCGTAGATGATTCAGAGAACAAAATGTTCACCAGCAGCTTGATGTCAGCATGAAAAAATAAACTAGCTTGATCTGGAATAGCATGGACACAGCCTGATTACTGGAGCTGGGCTTGCCTCTTTGGTACCATGAAGGTTTTCACTATGGTTATATTACTTATGGTTATATGGTCATAAAGTAAACTTCTTTTCACATTATCCAAACCAGAGTGACTGAAAAAGATTTGGTTTCCATAGAACAGGAAGAAATGGAAAACTGGAGTATGATCTGGTTTACAGAAGCTTTTGTCCAAGGTCCCTGGGGAATCAGTTATTTTCATGGATGGGAATTGATTTGAAATGAACAAATGTTACTGCAGAATCCCAGAACGGTGAGGTACTTGAAATGCTTTGAATTATCACAATATTGCACTGAATTTATTTCACTAGTCATTTAATGACATTTAGTAAATACTGTGTACTTGGCATATACAAAGTGCTGCAGATAGAAAAATAAATAGGATGATCCCTGCCCTCTACTGGTTCATAGTCCAGCATAGGAGAGGGGTAGCGCCAAACAGTGGCAGCACAATGAGATGTAGGCACCAGATACCGTAATGAACTTAGGGAAGCCCAGAGAGGGACCTTAAATCATCAGTGACATCAAGGAAGGCTTACCTTCTGGTAGGAAAATACTTCTTATCTGGGAGAGTCCAAGTTTATGCCTGTTGTCCAGTACCTCCCTTCACTCTCAGAAGTGTGAGTATGCACCAGCCATGATCAAGTGGCACTGCTGTTCACTGACATCATGAAGGATATCGTGTTCTAAATAAGGACGTTGGAATTTGCCTTGAAAACCTTAGGTAGTACTGAAGGATTTTAAGCAGTGGAGGAGAAGGACAGTTTAGTGTACTCAGTCTACCTTTGTCTAGGTCATCAAGCAGTAAACAGAAAGGTAAGGCACTTGCTTTGACAATCAGCTAGATGTGTGCATTGTGCCAGGCACTTCCCCAACCAGGCCTGGTCTTCATGACAGTCCTGTGACAGAGCCATTCAGGCTCACAGAGGCTGTATCTTCCCAAGTTCACAGCTACTGTGTGGCAAAGATGAGTCGTCATTCCCCTCTAGATATTCAACTCAGTGGTCTTCCTAACACGCTTTCTGCCTATAGTGACTGCTCTGGTCCCATTAGAGTTGACTGTGGACTAAAGTAAGTACTTATGGAAAATACCCATGTCATTAAGTGGGTATTGTCATTAAAATAATAGAATGAAATCTGCTGTCCTGGTAGGCATTGAATTGTTATGATATTCATTAATCCTACAGTCGCTTTGGATGCCTGAAACTTACGTGTTGATTGATCCTCTTCTTTTGCAAGGGCTTTCTCTGTAGCAAATGTTGTTACATTAAGTACGTTTCTATCCTCAAACAGACGTGGAATTGAGGTTCTGCTCTACCCCTTCCAAGTGACTTAATTCTCTGAGGTTCAGTGTCCTTGCTGGTCAAAGGATATGAATACTGCCTGCCTCACAGAGTTGTGTAAGGATTGAATGAGTGAATGCATGTGTGCTCCTGGCACACAGTAAGTGTAAAATAAATGTTAGCTGCTCTCACTAACTCACTGCTCAGTGAGTGCAAAATGAGCATTTGTTGAATGAATGAATGAATGATAACCACGTTTTTTTATCTGGGAGCGTGTTGATTACCCTTACATTTTACTATATCAGCAAGACCATGCTAGATGCTTCACCCTGATAGTCCTGGGTGGTGGTATTCTCTCATTTTTTCAGCAAAAGGGCATCATCGTATGACGCTATCCCAGAAAGTAAAACAAAGGAAACCAGTCAATCCTTGCCATGCAATATAAATAACTCTTTGAGTGGAAACAGGCATGCAGTTTCTAGTAACAATACTTCCTGTTGCAGATCTGACATGTTTCTGGCACCATGTCATGCTATAAAAAGGATGCTGTCCAAAGAGAGGATAAAGTGTTTGGGAGAATGCTACGAAAAACATTCAAATGAGACTGGGACAATGCTCTGGGGGAGTCTTTAGAACTATTGTAAACATAAAGACAATAAAAGAGACTTTGGACTTGAAACTCTTTAAATACAGTAGTGAATGTGCCTTGGTAAGGGCACATCTTATGCTTGAATCCTTAAGTTAAGCAAGGAAAATTATACCATTATCTTAATACAAATGTGAATAAGTCATCAGGAAAAGTTACATGGGACCATAGGTTAAATATCAAAGAAGGTGTTGTAGAAATAAATATAACTGTATAGCATTTGCAGATCTCAAAGAAAGTTCAAGAATTGTACTCTTTTTGACATAACAAAAGGATTGATTGACTTCTCAAGTTCACTAAAGTGAAAGATACACACCCTAAGAGTTTTGTTTCCTTTACTAATGGACAGATTTATACTCAGTGACTTGAAAGATTAATCCATTTCTTTAAAATGTCATTATGTTTTCATTCCAAAAATAGAAACTCTCTGGAACACAAAATAAATAAATGTCATATGTCATGACAGAAAGGAAATGAAGTAGATCTAAGCTGAACTTCTTATATTTCGAATTGATCACGTTTGCCCTGAATATACCAAAATATATTTCAACACCTGTCCTACCATTAGGAGATTGTAATGACCAGAAGTCTATTTCTGTAACATCTTTGCCATATTTAGTCTCAGTGTTATTTTCTGAGTAGTAATAATAGGGAAGTGAGAATCTCCATCTTAATAATTCTGTACCTTCCTATTTTTATTTTTATTTGGTACTGCTACTTTTAATCTCAAATTTATTCAATAATTGTATGTCTTCAGCTCTTTTTTAAAAGTTTTCATCCCACTTAATTGTCACCTAACCAGTCAAAAGAGATTAACTTCTCTGTTAATCTTTTTCTACTGCTGTCATTCAAGTCTCAGAACCTCCTCAAAGCTCTGAACTTCTAGTCTCTCAGGTTTTTCTTGTTCTGAGGCTGCCAGAGCAGAGCACAGTCTTCCAGACCAGACTGTGTGAAAAATATCCTCACCTTTTTCTCTGTGTGTCAGATACTGAAAAATGCTCACTGTGCTTAAAAAGGAATAGAAATCAGTACCAACCCCCCAGAGTAATGACTTTCATTCTTTTCATTCCACATCTGTGCAGGATTTAGGGACTGTGGTAAATGAGGTGAGAGCTGATATGATGTGGAAATAGTGAGCTTTGGTAAGGATTGGCCAGCAAGTTTGAGTGTACTTCTCAAATTGTTCTCTTAGTGGATGGATTCAGAAAAATTTGTCTACAACGTGACAAGTCAGAGGAATGTTCTGAGCAATTGTTTGAAATGACACTGAGTTTCCACTACGTAGTATAGTTTTAAAGCTGTTTGCTTTATAGAAATTTATAATTACTTGGAAATTCATTTCAAAAACAAGACTCCTTCATGGAATCGGAAATCATTGCTCCTGATTTTCTGATATCAGACACCTCGTAGAGGCCTTTTAGTAAAAACCAGTGTCATATGTCAAATATGTTTTGATTTAGTTATTTCCATTAAATGCAGCAGAATGGATTTGGAGTGATAGTTAGCTTTTATCCAGGCGTTCTTTTCTTTCTTAAATAATGTATAGTGAAAATGGATTTCTTTGTGATTGGGAATTTGGGGTTAATGAAGTTTTCTTAAAGCCTGCATATTTTTCTTTCAAAGAAAATGATCTTTTAATGATATCAGAAAACCTTTGTTCTATTTATTACTATTTCATAAATTTGTTTGTCTCTGCATAGGAATTTAAAATAGAATTGATGTCCCTTAATAATTTAACAAAAGCATAATAAAGACAGGATGAAATGCAGCATTGCAGTTGAGACCTGTCACTTGACTAACCTTGGGCCACTCACTCACTGGGTGTCCTCTTGTTCCAGGTGCCTCCAAAAGGAGAGTCTGTGTTGAAAGCCCAGGGAATCCAGAGCGGGGCATCAGGGGGAGGAGGACCGCCATGGGGAGGCAGGGAGAACCACATCTCCAGGCTGCCATGGCCCTGCAGCACGTCATCGCTGCTTGTTAGGCATAAGAAACTTCTCTAGAGAGGCCACAGGAAGTCTGTGGGCCGGTCCTCTCCACTGGCCGTATTCCTCCCACACTCTTAAGGGTGTGTTCCCAGCCCTGCTGCACAGCCTCTAAGGATGGCAGAGCCTCTGAGGATGATAGAGCCTCTTGATGTAAATTGGTGCTGTGCTTGGGGCCCCTCTAACTATAGCTGTGATGGCAGCAGAAATAGTGGGTCTGGGGCTATCACCATGGGAACCAGTGGTGTGGAGTGGATAAGCAGTGAGATCCTGCTGTATATAGCACAGGGAGCTATAATCATTCACTTGTGATGGAACATAATGCGGAAAAATATGAAAAAAAGAATGCATGTATATGTATAACTGGGTCATTTTGCTGTGTAGCAGAAATTGACAGAACATTGTAAATCAACTATAATAAAAAAAAAATTTTCTTTTAAAGGCCAGTAGTCAAGGCCTGAAGGTCAGGCAGGCTGAACAGACGTGGGGAACGTGTGATTGGACCCATCAGAGACAGGTTACTTAACTCCTCTGTGTCTCAGTTCTGTAAGATGGGAGTAATAGTAGTCATCATATTACAAGACTGTTACAAAAATTAAATGGCTTAATGTATTCAGTGGGTTAGAAAGTGCCTGCAAATGTTAAAACTGGTTCGAACCACGAGGGCATCATTGTCTGAAGTGTGGGGCCATTAAGTATTACTCTTCTAAGCGTGACTACTTCAAATAATACAGAGTGCGTTTGAGTTAATGAGTTTAGAGAGTTGTTTAAAAGGCAAGCAAACATTGCAATGTAGCCATACCTTTATCAGCAGAGGGACACTACTGCTAGGATGCAAATCATGCCACTGGGCCTTGGGGTAGGACACCATTTACCGGGACAGGATCAAGATACATGCAGAGCACTGTCATAGAAAATCTTAGTTATTGAAGTTAATGACAGAACTATGGTGTACAGTTCTTCCCCAAACAAATATATCACTAGGACAAAGATGAGAATATAAATTCAGTTCCCAGATTCTAAGTGGTGGGTGTGTACTCTACTTGTGGGGACACTATTCTTTCTCTCTCTCCCCCTCCAGTGGCCAAGTCTTCAAGCAGCCACTCTGTGCTCAGGTCATATTTCTTCTCCATGCCATTCAGATCAGCAACAGAGTGTTTACTACTCAAGTTCAAGTGACAGGAGCCAACCCAGAGAGTGGTTTCTCTTTCCCAGTTCAGCTCTGCTTGCTCCCAGGTTGAATGCACATCGTTTCAAAGCACCCACAGTAGTTGTTTCCTTTTCTCTGGGTGTTGACGGGCTGTGCTCTGCTGGTCTCCTTTCAGTGAGTGAGAGCCACTTTCCTGGACCCCCTTGCTGGTCCCCATGCCCAGTACCAGTTTCATTCAGTCTGGCAACGTGTGGAGGCAGACTGCCTTAGACCATCTCACATTTCCACAGTCAGACTGGAAGCTGGAAGATAAACAAGCACATGCTCCCTCTCCAGTGTCTCCTGACCTTGTTCCTTGAGAATGGAGAATTCGTAGCAAGCTAGGAGCAAATACCTTGCTGTATTTTTATTGGCTACCCGTTACTCTGCATGTGAACAGTGGTGACAGCTGTGCTCAGCGCCCATCACCACTCTTACATTAGGCTGTAGCTTTCAGAATACTTTGCTCTACATGAAGCAGCAAAAGTCTTTGCCTTCATTGGCCAAACTTAAGATATTCCTTTCACTACAAAAAAAAAAAAAAAAGATAACTTCTAATCTTACATTGAGCCAAGCAATACAAAATGGATATTTTATTTTAAGGCTATTACCCTGTTTCGTAATGATTTATTATCTTCTAAGAAATATCAAATTAACTCCCTGTTATAAACATTTCCATTTTTAGCTCCTTAAAAAAAGATATCCAGTATTCCTTCGGAAAACACCCTGAACTGTAAGGTTTTCCCTCTTACAAGAGATACAATGAGGTACTGTTTCATGAGTCCCACGAGGTCCTCCTCCCCCTCCTCCAGAAGCAGTTTTCTGGTTTTCTTTTAATGGTTTCCCTAAAAAGATCCCATTTCCTAAAACCTATAGCAGCGCCAATGATTGATTTATACTTCACATTCTATCTTTGATTTTTCTTGTGTTAGCGGTTTTCGGAGCCTAATATTGCCCGTTTTTGCCCATCATTTACTGTATTCATACAGTGCTGGATGTCTGCTTTCAGTTTTTAAATAGAAGAAATAATAACTACCTGGTTTGAAAAGCTCTGTGGGATTATGGGTTTGGTTAATATCCTCTGAAAACAATTTTTAAAAAACTGTAGTAGAAGATTATAAATGACTTTTCATGTGATTGCATCCCCTGGTGCTTTGAAATAAAAACACGAGGAAGAGTATAAAGCACTTGGTCAGAAAGACTAATCCTGAGTTGATGCCATTTACATTTAGATTTAAATAAGTCAGCCTATTTACTCCTTCAAATTTTGCTTCAGGTTTTAAATTGAGAATACGTGGAAATTAAAGTCCTAGGATGCTTAGATATATTTCAAAAGTTACAGTGCCTTAAATCAGTTGACTTCTAAGAATACTAATTGTGACAAACAAATTTAAGGAGTATTCAGTCCGTTATTTTTAGTAAAATAATGTTATAACTATTATAAATAAGGTTCAACTAGGTGATGCGAACTGGGGTCATTAATATAAAAATGCAAATACTGTGCCTTTTAGACAATGGCATATGCAGACATACCACATAAATCATTGTAAATCTAATCTCTCATTTTTTATGGGTGGTGGAGTATAAAGCAGTGTGTCATAGTGGAAAACTCTTCTAGGAATCTAGACCTCAATTCTATTCCCAGATGGAGTGCATGACCAGTAAAAAGTCTTTTTCTTCAATCATAACATGAGGGGTTCAGACAGGATGCCTTCAGGGACCTCCAAGGCTAAAATTCTAGGACTCTGTGCATTCTAATTCTACTTCAGATAGCAACTGGGCATACACTCAACACACTGGCTCACAGGATGCATTATAAGAAGGTTGCATCAGCAGGAGGTCTGTTGAGATCCCTGGGAACAGCTCTTGGACAGGGTGTGGTTGGGTGGAGCTGTAAAAATGTCAAGGATGGCTTTAACCTGATGGGGGGAGGGGATAGGACTCCAGGATCTTGGCTGCTTTTTCCCCTGGGTTCAAGAGTTTGTCCAAAGACAAGGGGAATGACCAGGCCTGCTTTGACAAATATGTCTTTGGCCACTCAAAATTCTTCAAAAAGAGGGCATAAGTTAATTTATAGGCAGGTCTCTTCATTCTTGAGCAGTCTACATTTTTTTAAATTAAATTAAATCTTGAAGATTTCAGCATTTAAATAGTGGGATCCTATTTCTGTACTTTTTTTTTTTTTTTTCTTTTTGAGGGCTTCTGCTCCGGTAGCAACCAGTTTTAATCCAGTGTAAGACTGTGAGTTATCCCCTTTCAGAAGCCTTCAAACTATCGTTTTAAGTCACCACCTTCTCTAGGAAGGTAATCTGTTTAATCAAGCACATATTATTTAATTTTTGTTAATTAGGTGTTTCCTGAGGACTGGCCCTAAGCTATACCAACACTAAGGGTAACCAAGATGTGTCCTATCTTCTGGGACCTCAGTGCCCAATGACTTAGTCCCTTAACAACAAAACCTGCCTGGAACCAGAGGGCTACCTGGGGGCGGTGGGGGATCAGAGGCTGGAGACAGTGCCGCCCTGACTGAGCGGAGCTGGAGGGTGTAGGAAACAGTTCAATAAGTAAAAGGGAAGGAAGGCAGTCTGGACTAAGCGGTGTAGATGAATTTCACATGCACCAGGACACAGGGGAGTGGGCATGGTTACGCTAGAGACTCTCATAGCAAAATCACCATGGCCTCTGCCCCCCTACAAAGCAGGCAGTAGCATGAGGTAGAGGTCATCTTTTTAGGTATCTCTCCATTACAGGTCCTTGGAAAGAAACTTTCAGATGAGTTGCGAATAGCTTGGTAGTAGTAGAAGAAGCCACCTGTATAGAGTTCATCAGGGAAACAGGAGGGGTGTGTGTGGGGGGCGGGGGGTGTTTGGACAGAGAGAGTGATTTCTTATAAGGAATTGGCTCCTTTGATTATGAAGGCTGAGAAGTCCCAAGATCTATAGTTGGAAGTTTTGTTTGTTTTCTTTATAAAAATATTCAAACAATAATAAATGGTATAGGCTAGTCCAAAAAAGCTAGTAGGCTTGAGACCCAAAAGAAAGAGCTCATGTTTCAGTTGGAGTCTAGAGGCCAGAAAACAGTATCCCAGGTCCAGCAATCGGCAGGAGGAGTCCCTTTTCCTCTCAGGAGCATCAGCGTTTGTGTTCTATCCACACCTTTGGCTGATTGGATAAGGCCTACTTACAATAGGCAGAGCAGTCTGCTTTATTCATTTTACCAATTCAAATGTCAATTTTGTCCAAAAACACCCTCACAGACACACCCATATTAATATTTGACCAAATATCAGGACATCTAAGGCCCAGACAAGTTGACACATAAAATCAACCATCAAACCACCTCCTAGTCTTTTAAGGCTTAATTATAAAGCATCCAGGGGTATTCTGCCAGCCTGATTACTAAATTGGCAGCTCAGTGGGACTTGCTTTTTTGAAAGCCTCACAATTCCATAGAAATTCTGTATAACATCAGTGAGATACTGTCATCACTCTGCTTTGATGCTATATTGACATTATTTTCAGAACTGATAGCTAACTTATCATTATAATTCAGAATATATGTATGCATGTTCTGGGGATTACGTGCATGTGTTAGAAAGCCAGACTTCCTGGCGTTGAATTTTTTAGGAGCTGTATAACTTTGAGCATCTAACTTTAATTCTCTGTGCCTTTGTAGGCACTAACTCTTGTTTCTTGTGAACATTAAATCAATTAATACATATAATTTAATACATGTGAAGATACAGGTATATTTCAGGTACATAGAATGTACTTTAAAAATTGTTTGTTTGTTTGTTTTCCGATAGCCACATACCTTTTCTTCAAAATGCTGTTTCAGCCTTGGCTCAATATTGCTTAAGTATTGGTACTTTTTGAGGAAGGAGTCCTTAGGAGCAGTAACATTGAGTATACTCAATTATCATACACTTTGGATAGACTAAAACCAAAACTTCAAAGCCTTAGTTGGCTTGAAAATGACACCAGATTTAGAAAATGAGTAAGAGAAGATGAAATAGAAAGTAACACATTTATAGAATCTGCACAGGCAGTGGAGTATTTGATTCAGTTCACTACTTCTGTTCAGTTCAGTTTGCTATAGTCAGAGAAACTGTCCATATTTTAAATGGTTCTTTGGCATCTTAAGATTAAAAACATTTATAAACAAACCAACAGTGGGTGGGGGTGGAGAAATGGTAAATGATGCTCTTTGTTAGGTTTTGAGCTGGCAGGAGTAACAGGCGGATCGCATTGGGGCTAGACTGTCTTTGGGTTGAAGGTATTCACCTGACTGATGGAAAAGCACCCTTGGGTAAGTCACCTGGACTCAGGCCTCCTAAGCCAGATGACAGAACAGCCAAAATGTCCAGCCATTCTTTTCTGAGTGTGTTATCTCTTACTTGTCCTAACAACCACATCATTCAGTAAGTAACTTCAGATCTGTTAAGTTTGTTCACGTAACATGAAATCTGTTTGCAGGATGCTCTTTGAGGGATCCTTTGGTTCTTTGAACTTGATGAGTACTTCAGTGTCCTTAGGGAGGTCTTTACATTGCAGCTCATGCTTATACGAATCTTCAGGGCACCCACTGCTGCTGTTCAGAGCCAGTTCCAAAGCTGTAGTGTTTGTACGGCCCTCTGATGCTAGCAGCTCAGGGTGGTGGAATGCCATGTCTAAACACAAATTTTTTGATGGTGTATAATGTCTGTCCATAGTACTGTGTACTTGTACCTCCATCTACAACACTATTCTGTCTTGAAAAGTAACTTTTCAGATTTTCAAGTTCCCACATCTGAAATTAGTCTGGCAATGAAAGTATATTCAGACTCAGCTCTTTGAAGCTGGCTGTATTAGTCCATTTTATTATTTTCTTGGGAAAAATCTTCCTGTAACTGAAAGGGAAATGCTTTGCCTATTTATCAAGTGACTAAAGATAGCTGAGGATTAAGTCTGAATGGAGTGATTACTGCTTTCAGAAACCCAAATAATGCAAAGTATGTTGTTGATGTTGTTATTGCTGTTGTTGCTTGAACTGTTCAACAGTTCTGCACTCCTACCCCTGTGAATTTCCTCCTCCCAGCTTGTTTCTAGCTTGTAAATTTGTATATGGATTTCTATGCATTTGTAATACTTTACATTAATTCTATGTCTTTGCAAAACTTTGGAGAGGAAAATTTAATCACGGAGCCTGTATATTTTTATTGTTATCTATTGTTATTATTCTTAGCCATGCTTGAAGTGGCATATGCTCTTTTCAAATATTATAAAGTTAGAATTTCTTAATCATAATGCTATTGTGATGAAACCAGTTTTAGTCTATTAGGAGAACTCTGCACTTTTTCATTTTTGAGAGCCAAACTCGATGCATTGAGCTGTGCCTTAGTAAATTTTCCATTATCCTTTTCTTTCAGAAACCATGCCATCCATTTAATATTTCATTACAGCCGAACTGCAGTATGTATACATGGTACGCAAAATGAGCCATTTTGTTTTAAAACAGATTGCAGATGAAAGGAAACCATTCATTTCTTGCTTGCTTGCTGTAATTACTAGAGCACTAATTACTCAAAATCACTGACATCCAGGGTCAGGAAAGATAACAGAAACATCAAAGAATAGATGTGGCTCTCTCACTGTGACAGATTTTCCATATTTCCAACCACAGTATTTTTTTATGGCTACTGTTTTCCAGTTTGATGGTGAAACCAACAACAACAACAACAAACATGCACGCAGTCAAGATTGCTGAATGTTTACTGTTATTTCATTCGCAGTTTGACGGTGAGAACATGTATATGAGCATGACAGAGCCGAGCCAGGACTATGTGCCAGCCAGCCAGGTGGGTTAATTAATCTTCTCTGCCTTGTTTCAAATTGTAATTAAACAAATTCAAAGAGTTGCATTGCAAATGAGTAGCACTATCAGTAACTGCCGCAATCAGGAATAATCATAATTTATAAACAAAGCATTTAAGCCTTGTTTCCAGTTAATGAGATCGAGCTGATAAAACACCGGAGTTGGCATTTGTTGAAAGATAATACCTTGTTTCCTCTCCAGAACGGCAAGCAGCTGTTTTGCCAGCATGATCTTTCCTAAACAGTTGTTTTACCTTTAGGAAATAAAGTCTTTACAGGTGCAGGTTATTGGAGCTTCTGACTATAGATGAGTTAATCATTATAAGCTACACAAGTCACAAATAGCCTTGGTTATCAACCATTGGGGCAGTTTTCAATGAAATGTT
Source organism: Phacochoerus africanus (assembly GCF_016906955.1). Lineage (NCBI taxonomy): Eukaryota > Metazoa > Chordata > Mammalia > Artiodactyla > Suidae > Phacochoerus > Phacochoerus africanus. The sequence continues at coordinate 74,219,337 of NC_062549.1, forward strand.
ATACTGATCACCAAAATCATGTGGCCAGTGAATGCTGCATGGCTGCTTTCAAGCCAAAATGTATGATATGATGGAAACCTTTGAAAGGCATGTTTGTATCCATTTCACTGGGAATGGTTGACAAGGTATTTAATCATGAGAAGTGACAACAACAGTCCAGTGAAAATGTAAATGGTAACATTTATAAAAGTAAATGCTTGACTATTTATTTTTAGATACTTAAGACCGGGCCCTTTGATGCAGAGAAGGCATTTGAAGCAAAATGGTAATTACCCTAGGGTGCCATATACTATAATATGTAAGGACATTGTAAGCAAAAATAAATAAATGAATAAGTGGAAGTGAGGGAGCGTTCACAAGAGCGTTTTGTGGACTTGAGTATATTTTTTTTTTTCTAGGAGAATTAAACCATAGTAACTTGGAGTTTCATGTGTCAGTAACTATGGCGTTAAACTCAAACATTAAAAAACTTGTTTTCAGTGCCTACTTATCTGCCCGAGTAGATTTGATAACTAGGAGGAGTGGAGGAAGAGGGAACAAAAATAAGACTCTTTTTCTTCATGGTGGTTGTCAGTGAATTAAATCTAATGTATATGTCAGCGGTGCACTCTCTGGGGCTTTGAAATTTCTCTAAGAACAGAATGTCTTAGGCTTAACTCAAAACAGAGGCAGGAGTGCCTCTCCGTGAACTTTGCATTTAGGAGTCATTCTGATCACTACCTTCCTTGGCAGACCTTCTGGAAACTATACTGTATTGTTCAGATGAGAGGTCATCATTAAGTTCAAAGATCCGGACTGTATCTCCTTCCATTCATTCAGCTTGAATTCATTCAGCTAAGTAGCCTCCAAGATCCAAGTTCTGAGTTGGACTGTTTGATTAAAAAATGAAAAATGTTACTATTAATTTTCTTCTAACCATCAATCCCAAAACTGTACTGACAAGTTTAGTATTACTATTAGATTAAAGCAACCCGGTATCATCTCTTTGGTGCCTTTAGGGTTTTGAAGTGTAAGGGCTAATTGAATTTGTTTGAAACAGTAGAAACACAAAGTCAATAAATGATTGCTGTTATAAAGCCAGCAGCTCCCTTTCAGAGAATCATTATGTCCCTCTCAAAGACTTTGGGATAAAGGATTGCAAATTCAAAGCATATGCATCATAACAACTTGGCTCCTTAGATTTTTAAATTCAAGTGCAATGGATAATATTAAGTGCTGACTAAAATTAAACAACTAACATTTTTCATAGTATTTCAGTCAAGAGTTACCAAGAATATTTTAAATACCAGTAATAATTTATGAAGGAGCAAAGAACTCCAAATACTTTTATGTGCTTTGTAAAGATATGACAGGTTTGTGTGCCAGAAGCAAACTAGTTTTTAATAATGTAGCGTATGTGAAAATGTTTTCGCAATGTGCTGTTTAAAAAAATTTGACTAATGTAAGATGATACATACCCTGGCGGGGAATAAGCTTCAAAAATTACGTAAGTTGAATGGCCTTAGCTAAATTTTACTCTTAACTTTCCTTTTGTTTACTGTATTATAGTGTGTTTAAGAATTCATTACCTGGTATTCTTTTAGGAAATTTTAATCAATGTATCCCTTTCGGCAACTATAAATAAGATTTTAGTCATCCTGCAGGGAGAAAAGATACCTTTGTTCCTTTTGCTACATAACATCAAACATCTGCATAGTTTAGTAATCCAATACAACTTGCCTCTTAGTATCATTCAACAATTATAATTCCTGTTCAATTTTCAAATCAGTACATGCTTTGGGACTTATAGACTAAGTTGCTAAGTAGCAGCATATGGTGCACTACTGCTCCTGTGATGTTGCTACAAGCAAATAGCATAATTCTAAACCTGAAATGATTTTTATAGAAAGCCAGTGCTGGAATGGCTCCAGAAATGGAAGTAACACTGTAAAAATTAATGATATTCTTTTAGGCAGTCCCAAAGGACCCTCTGGCACTATCTACTGCATGAATCCATACTGCTTAAGCTAGTGTATACAAATCCTTAAAATTTTTTTGCATATAATTTTATAATTTATAGGCAGCTTTTACATTGATATAATGCCCTATAATAAGCCTGATGTCTATATGATAAAAACCATGACATTTCTACTTCTCCTTGGCTTCACTCTTAGAGTATTGACTATTTTTTTCCTATCATTGTTCTAAGTGTGCTGGCCACTTTGTACTTTAAATATCATTCAATTTTTTCTTAACTCTGGGTAGAATTTGAACCATGCAAGGCAAAATTTCTTTGTGGGTTTCTAGGCCCTGGCTAAGGGGCCAGTAGTGCCTATTCATTCTGTGCTTCCACACATGGGCAGTATTCTTTACCGGTTCCCTGGACATCTGAACACTTAAGTGCTCATGTGTACTTCAGTTCAGGTACTGGGTGGAAAAGGTTGAGAGGCTCTGTGTTTGTTTGTTTGTTCATTTGTTTGTTTAATATACAAGAAATAATCACTGGCGGGCCATCAGAAGATTTTTCTAGGAGTTCCCGTCGTGGCACAGCGGAAACAAATCCAAGTAGAAACCATGAGGTTGCGGGTTCGATCCCTCGCCTCACTCAGTGGGTTGAGGACTTGGCGTTGCTGTGACTGTGGCGTAGGCCGGCAGCCACAGCTCCAATTAGACCGCTGGCCTGGGAACCTCCATGTGCTGAGGGTGCAGCCCTAAAAAGACAAAAGACAAAAATAAAATAAAGAGGATTTTCTGGTGTCAGGTCATGGAGAAGCTTCAGTTACTTGATTGAACCATGCTTTCAGCAAATCACTTCCTCTTTGATCTTAGCCTGGACTCTGATAAACCATTTCTTTGTTTTCCCTCCCTACTTCTTTGCTTCCTTCATTCCTTCCCACCTTCCCTTCCTCCTTTCTTCTTCTTCTTCTTCTTCTTCCTTCCTTCGGTGAACAGTTATCCTTTAAGCTTGGACTAATTTTTGTTGTTAATTCTGAGCATCATAGTAAACTCTAAAGCACCAAATGTCTTGACTTGAATCCTATTTTAGATTATTTTCAGGTTGTGATCAGTTTTCTCTCTGCTTCTTTTCTCTTCCCCCACTGGAATTGTCTCTCTTACATGGTCCTCAAGTCTCAAGATTAAATATAACAGTGATAAAATATTGCAATTTTTTTCCTTGTATCTTACAACTAAGCATTTAGCATAAGTCTCACATCATCCATGCTGAGTGGAAAGGCTGAAGAGGTTTGTACATTTGGGGTAGCTCTCATGTGAGTTTCAGGTTTGATTTCTAACCCCCTGGCACCTGCCCCTAACAGCTCAGACTCAACATATCCACTCGTCAGATCGAAATTCATCACCTCCAGCCCACTCCCTCACCTCCCAAACTTCGTTTTTTCCTGTATTGCCTGTAGTCATGAGAGTTAACACCACCCACCCAGTCACCCAGACAGAAACTTGGAGAGTCTCCCATGTACACTCAGCCCTGTTAATCCCAGATAGTGGTGATTCTACTTCTCTGCGTCACTCTTGACTGTCTCCGCTTTTCCTTCTGTGCAATTATTGCCTGATTTCTGGACAACCTTCCAGGTTCTCTTTAACTCAGCTCGTCTTACTTCCACCTTTCCGTCTTTTTCACTGTTGCTGAACGATCCATTTTTCTTCCCCAACTCACACCTCCCCAAACCCCTCCAGCCTCTGGTTGGAGTTACTGTGCCACGTATTTGCCTGACTGTGGTAGGACTCAGTCTTCTTTCTCTCCGGGTCTCCTGTGCTTAGATGATGCCTGACACAAGTATGCAACATTATTTCTTGAAAGATGAAGGAACAATTTGTGTACGTGTTTTAATCGCATGAGTTCTTTGGGTCTTCTACTTGCAATGATTTTCAGCCCTGCTGTACAGACACATAGCAAAATCTGGCCTTGCCCATTCCATTCCAGGAGTACCCCTCCACCTTGATGTCAACACACCTCAGCATTAACAAAAGACACCTGCATTCCTGTCTTCTCAGAGAATTATTTCAAGTCCAAGACTCAAAGAATTAATGTGATAACAAACTAGATAATAGCAGGTAGTTATTCTTACAATAAGATCATATTGCAGTTTGGCATAGGCGGTACAATGGCAACAGAACCAACAGGACTTTCCAGCTTCTTTTTGTACAATATTCTCTTAAATATACTGTTAGAATTATAGTACTTTGAGATTTTTCAAACATATTAATAATTATATCTATATTTTAGTTACATGTTTTCCTAATGAGAAAATTCCCAAAGTTAGGTAGAGTGTAAATGAGGTATAACAGCAGGACCTAGAAGGTATAATGTTTTTAAAACACTTTCGAAAAAAAATAATAATCTCTTGACTACAGGCCATAAAATTTCCATGATTGTGACATAAATTTGAACCATAAATTAGACCAATTACTTTTAGATTGGTTCCTTTTGGCAGAAATTTCAGGAGTAAGGTCAATTTGACTTTTTGACCATTCACCCAATAAAATAGCAGAGCTGCCAGGCTTTGAGTAATCTAGTTAGTCCAACAAAGTCTGGCATCTTAACAAGCCCAAACTAGTTACTCAAACCAGTCTTCAGTGTAGCATTCAAATGATTACTCTGTGCAGTCCCGGAGGTATTCATTACAGACGAAATTGCTCTTGTTGCCTTGCATACAAGCTGAGTTTTCAATGGGAAATGAAAGGATGCCTGGAAAAATAGGCCACCTAATTAAGTTAAACTACTCTAGCATTTGGCTTGACATCTTCATTACTCAAAATTAAAAAGATGCTTCACTTGAGCACACAAGTTACTATTGTTTATGTTGTTTTCTTCCTTAATTGGCTTCGTACATGGAAGTCTGTTTTTCAGAATTATGTCTTGAAATAGCTCACATATTTCTTACAGTTTATAAAAATATCTTAATAACTATATGGACACTGAAGACTGGCACCATACAAATATATATCTTAGGGCTCTTGATAGTCAAATATACATTAGTCTTTCTGGATGTTTTCTTGATAATTTACATTTTGGTATGGTTGAAATTTAGATCATTTTTTTTACCCACTCAGTCTTTATTATTGTTATTATCGTTATTAATTGGATATTGACTCTGTTACCTATAAATGATCAGTTGAGAAATAGAATTCCTCAAAATATTTTTAAGTAGACCATAAAATTTAAACTGAAATTCATTTGTCTATTTTATATCAACCTCTGTAGCACAGCTATCTGGGAAACATTTTAAAGCGTAAACACATACAGAGCACACCATCTACTGATTGCCAGTTCCTACTCATTGACACTAATGAGGCTGCTGACAGGTTAAATGTTGTGTATCATATACATTTCCAAGCTGTGGGATTTGCAAATATAAGACTCATTTTTTATTTCAGAAAATGAATGTTTGTTGCTGAGTATGCTTGAGAATTTTATTGTTATTGTCTCATAGTATGTTTTTTCAAGCATTAGGCAAATGCATCTCAGTGATAAAAATTATGAACCTATCTGAATGAAATGTGTGGCAAAACAGATTCTCAAAAAGCATCAGGCACCACGTGGACATTTAGGCACTGGTAAGAGGTCTGTGACTCCAGCTTAGAGCCTGACTTATGAATGACACACTTGTGTTTGTGACATTGTGAAAATAGCCCTTTGGCTTGTTCACAGTCAGTTTGCAGATGTTTTTCTTTGCACGTGAATAATGATGAAAAGCTAAATGATCGTTTCTGTTAAATTTATATAATATATATATATCCTTATATATGTATATATACATCCTTCTGTTAAATTTTGTGTGTGTTAGGTTTTTTCTTATCACTTATAATAAACCTGTCACCAAAGAATGTCTAAAAATTACAAATGGTATTTCAAGTTAAGAATAGCAATATGTTGAATGATGTCATCTGTCTATGCCAACTCCACTTCCAAGACGCTTAAAGATGGTTTCAAACAAACACTAAAATTGTATTATGCCAATATGTCAAGGAGAAGCAGTTTTGCCCACTTTTAGTATAAGAAAATTGAAGCTTGGAAAAGCTAAGGTGTTCCTCCCCACCACCACCCCCATCTGTTCTGAGACCTTCTATCCTCACCTGCCTCCGAGACACATTTTTACAAAGTGTCACATTTCCCTTTGCAGTTTCAGTTGCTCAGGTTTGGAGCAGACTTAGCTGGATTTCCCAGAAACACGAAGAGGGTTTCAGCTTAATCTTTATATCCGTATTTTCTTTCTTTCTCGTGTGTTTTTTCTGATCTGTGTTATTTCACAGTTTGGATATAAAAATTTCTAACCTAATGGTTTGAGATTAATTGGTGGCTATCTTGGAAAATACTCTCCATATATTCCTTGTTGTTTGTAGGTTATGATCATAGATCCTGTTGCAGGCAAAGTCAAACCAATGACTGGTATCAAATTATTCAAATAGAACAGCCTTGTCTGAAACTAGAAAGGGCTTTGACGGCCACGATCTGAGATGGGTAATGGAGGCTTCCCTGGATGTGCCTGGGCCTCCTGGTGTGTTAGGAAAAGGCCTGCCTTCAAGAAGTGCTAAGCCCACTGTGAGTAGTTATTTTCTGAACCCACAAACCAGAGAGGCCTTGAGGAGTAGGAGTTGGGAGCAAGGACTAGGATTGAAGGGGTGGAGCAGGGCCAGCAGCTCTGAATTTGCCCACAGGGAGGCCTCAACTTATCTGTTCTCTGACTATTGAGCTATTAATTTCCTATACTCTGACTTCAGTTAAACTTCTTGCTTGTCAAGATGATGGTAAGTTTTAGTAGGAAGCTTCTGCTTGGCTAGAAGTTAGGTTAGCACTCCCATACCCCCAAGGTAGTGAATGAAGTACACCCAAAATAAAAATAGTAACTGGAAGTTGACAGCTACCTGTCTCTGTGAGGAACTAAGCAAAGGCCTTGCATGCATTATCTCATTTAATCCTTAAAACAGTTCCTCCAGGATGAAAGTGGTAGAGGGACTGGCCAGACATCAAAAAGATAGTATATACCTGAGCTAAGATTCTGGCCCAGGAAAGCCTAATGCCCAAATCAGACTCAGTCCTTGTTCAGCGAGGCCTCACACTATTTTAGGACTTTAAGATCAAAATGTTGATGTGCTGGAGGTCCTGTCATGGCTCAGTGGCAATGAACCTAATGAGTATCCATGAGGATGCAGGTTCAGTCTATGGCCTTGCTCAGTGGGTTAAGGATCTCGCGTTGCCATGAGCTGTGGTATAGGTCACAGAAGCAGCTCAGATCCCACATTGCTTTGGCTGTGGTGTAGACCGGCAGCTGTAGCTCCCATTCGACTCCTAGGCTGGGAACCTCCATATGTCATGGGTGCAGCACTAAAAAAATTAAAAAAAAAAAAAGACAAAAAATACGTTGATATGCTAACCTCATTCCTTATTAGTATTAAGATAACTGCAATGTGTTAATGTGTGAGAATACCCTGAAAAATAGCAGGTTGAAACAAATAAAATTACAGATATTCGACCATCTTTTACCTCCAAAAGCAGCATTTTCATATTTCTCCTTGAATTGCATATTTCCTATTTGCTCAAGCGCACATAAAAGCTGTGCAGAGGTGAGGTGTTTATTTGCAGGTCCTGGTTTCTTTTATCCAGAGCCGTGATTCCTTTCTCCCCCTCTTTTCCAGCCTTTTCCATACTTTTGCCATTATAGCTGTCCCTGTTTCCTCTGTATTTTCATTGCTTTTCTTGTCTGAGTCCAGGAATCTTCCGTTCTTGGCGCTTTTTGTTTTCTCCACCAAAAGGTAAACAAAGTATAGGAGGTCTTTCCGTGGAAGCCGTTGCACCCATGCCAAGGTTCTTCCCAGGGATCACACTTCTGGGTAACTGAGGGAGGAGGAATCTTAGCTACATTAAAGTCAGGAAATGGTCTCCAATTGTTCAGCTCTTTTTCCTTGCCCCTATCTTCACCTCCACTTCAGCGTAAGCTTTCTTGGTAGTGAAGAAGATGGGAAGTGAGATGATCCACTTACAATTGCTTCCTGGTAAAAGATCCAAAGAATAGGAATTGCCTATCAGAGTATGATGATCTTTCCTGTTTCTGGCCCCCTTGATTGAAGGAGGAGCCAAATGAGAGCAGAAGCCATCTGCTTAGCTCCCCTCCTCTGCTCATCTGGCTTCTTCATGAAGAACATGAGTTTACATACCTGACACTCACTGATTCCTATGCAACAGGAAGAAATGAAAAGAATCGCCGTAAACACAGTGTATTTTGAAGTTTACATTAAAAAAGTATACATAGAAAAATAGGCCAACACCGAGTGCTCAATTCCATGCTGGCTTCCTGCTTATGATTAGCAAAAAGAATCTGACCATAAGCAAAAATCAATTTAGCACAGGTTTTTTTAAAAAAAGAAAATTTATTACATTAATTATACTTTAATACAATGTTTTTTAAAATGAGTCTACAAAAAAAGAAAATTTATTAAAGCTCAAAGGCATACATACTTTAAAATAATATATAAAAATGTAAAGCATTTTATTCAATGGTTAAAAGTAAAAAAAATCTACATAATTGTGCTATGAGTTTCCTCTCTGTCCAACTAGTTCTCTAAATACAAGCAAATCATTTAACCTCTTTGGGCCTCATTTTTCTCATCTACTGAGTGGGGACATAGTCTCTGAGGTCTTCTCTCAAGCAAGCATTCTGTAATTGCATTTAAACATAAGTATAGAACTCTAGAACATTATCCGAGGGGAAAAAATGCATAGGCTTATTCATCGTGGTGTGGTTCATAATAGAGAAAAATTAGAAATACCCTAAATGTCTGGTAATAAGAAACTGGTGGAGTAAATTATAGAACATGCATGCAGTGATATAATATGAGTCATTTAAACAATAATGTAGACGATGTTTATTGACATGAGAAATTATTCGCAATCCATTTTAAGTGATCAGATTAAATTGTCTGATGGTACAATAATAATAATGTAGCTAATGTTTATTGATAGCTCTCACAAGCTAATATATTACTCATTATTTACATTATCTCGTTTATCTTAATTAATCCTGATATACCCTTAATTAAGTGGACGGAATTATCATTCCTATTTTACAGATTTGGAAACTAGGGTTAGAAGATTTAAGTAACTATATCTACTAAGAGATGACATGAGATTTACACATAGCATTTCTAGCTCCAAAATTAGAGATTTTTGATCTGATTTTGTTACTGAAAACAAAACAAAAGCCCAAAACAGTATAGCAAATATGGACTAAAAAGAATCTTGAAAGATACACATGTTTTAGTAGTATGGGTTTTTTTCCCAAGATGGTTGAATTAGAGTGATTTCTTCATTTATATTTTCTTCTTTTTCTCTAGTTAATGTGAATTATTTATAAAATAAATCAAAAAATGTAGAACTGAATCTCAGAATATATGAACTCAATCTGAGAATTGACGACATCTGAAAAACTAAAAAGAAAGGCAGACTGCATTTGTATGTAAAATTTATTCTAAGCAATGAAATTAAATGTTTTAATTATCCCCTTTAAACACTGAATGTAGAATGATGACCTGTTACCAGAACATCCTTGGGCTCCTCTAGGGTTGCAGAAATAGCCTCTCCACTTCAATCTCGTCTCCCTAATCATCACCCTGCGGTTGTGGGTTGTGGGGGGAGTACATTATTTGTTTCCCAGAAGTATTTTTTTTTTTTAGTCAAAGGGGAGGTCCTTATGACAACTGCACACAACACCTGGTTTTAAAATGTTGCCTAAAAATTCAGCTTGGAGACTCATACAATACTGAAAGGAAATAAATCTCTTCCCCACTCCAGTATCCTTTATGAATTATGGCAGGAGAAACTCTTGTATGTAAACTCTTGTATGCTAAGGACTTTTCTGGAAGTCCTGGAGAGTGGTCCTAGCAGCAGCCATGACACTAAGAAAAAGACAGTTGGACGTCCCTGCCCCACCCAGCCCTGATCTGAGCGGGCTTGGCCCACTGCCCCAGCAACCCTATATCAGACATTCTCTGAAGCAGCCTCAAGTTAGCCCTGTTGTCTGATCTTGTTCAGGCTTTGAACTCTGGTTTTTAATAATCCAATAAAAACAAATCCCAGTAAAGGCTCACATTGGGCCTGGTACCCCAAAGTTTGTTTTGATCTGTGGGATCAGTCTTGCCCTTGAAGTTTTCTTAGAGATTGAAGACATAACCTCCCTGTTGAACCTCCTTCCTGCATTGTCTGGACTTGCTTGTTTGTCAGCTTCGTGGTCCTCCCTTCATAACTTACTGCATCAGAGCAGAAGTGTCTGATCCTTGGGCTCTCTTATCAGGGTAAATCTGCTATAACAACTCCCCCTGCCATCATCCCAGCTTCAAGTAATTCCTCTTTCATTTCCACTCAGATATCATTTAGTTTGACAATCCAACATGCTGTTTATTGGAGGCCTAAGTTTTTATATGTCTTTTAATTCACTTCCTTTATAACAAACTCTTAATAGTACTTTGTATCTCAAATCACACTTTGCAGGAAACCTCACACATAGTAGGTTCATAGCAAATGCTTCCATGGCAAATGAAGTGCTCATTGCCTTTTACTTAACACAGATTACAGAAACAAATGAGCACAAATAAAACAAATGTAGTATGTTCTACCCAAAATTGCCTTTTGATAACTGTTGCTTGAAAAATTAGTACATTGTGGGTTTTTAAATGAAGATGATTTATTGCTATTGTCTAACATGTGAAGAAAGACAAAAAAATTGTTTGCAGGATCATTGGCTTGAGCACATCAATGGCACTGTTGGACAATTCTTGCTGAGTGTTAAGATGATTTATGTAACAGACTGAAGCTTTCCAGAGTAATACATTATAGTCTCAAGCTATCAACCCTTGTTCATGCAGAGACAAAAGAATCTGAAAAATCCCTACCTCTGAAGGTATTCTAAAAATAAATTGGAGATAATGTTGATGCTATTTAAACTCTTTTTAAGAGGTCACTATTACATGCAATATTTTAACTTCTGAAAACATTCAGAGGAAGTTTATTATTTCTCTAATGAACTCAGTTTACTTTGCTTTTCATTCAGTTATTTGAATTACACAATAAGAATTTTCAATAATACAAGATGAAACATGTTTAAACATTAGCATTTTTCTATCCTGAACTTTAAGGAATTATGTTATAGATTAAAAATTAAGGCATTTCATAAACCTTTGATGGCAGTGCTATTTATTTATCTTTCAAATAAAGATCTGTATGAGAAATGTATTTTACAGTGTTATAACCATAGCCGTATTTTTAGTGTATGCATGATTGCATGAAGCCATCACATAATTTAAAGATATGTATAAGATGATGTCTTTTGAATTCTTCTGAGTTCTGGGACTTCTTATCACTGGAGATTGAATGCTCTGTATAATGCTTGCAATATGTGGACAGAGACCCACAAATATAAGGCCCCTCTGGTGGAGAAACTAGATTTTTAAAAGGCAGGAAAAGACAAAGTTTGTAAGGAATTCCCCATGATTTGTTCCTGGTCAACATATATTAACACTCTATCTAGACGGTATGAAAACATAAATTGTCTGTAATCAAAAGAAAAATCAATCTAATTAACATCCCACTTCTAGATGTAGTAATGTAGAATGAGGTTAAAAATGTAAGAACAGGCTGTAGGGAAAGGAGATGTGGTTGCAGAAGGAGAAGATAATGTCAGCAGGATACCCAGGTCATGGGGTACATAAAGCAGTGTGATGAAGAAGAATGTGAGCATGTCATTAGACAGAGGAATGAGTTCTGCCAGAAATCAGGTGAGAAGATACCTTTCCTTTTTCACTGAAGTGGAAGTGTTGGGGGAGGTTGGACATGGGGAAGGACAGTGGCTTTAGTCAAATGGCTAGAAAGGTTTCCAAAAATCAAATCAAAACAGATCGGAAGGATCTTCTATTACTTTCTTAGCCCTTGTCTTGATTCTTGTCTCAAAAACGACCCATCTGATTAGCAATTTGACACAACTCTCCCAGGGGAGACGGACTTCCTTTAGACAGAAGACCCTATGTTAGAAAGTATAGCTTTTTTGCAAACTTAGTTCTCAAATTCACTCACCTTTTACCTGGGTCAGTAGGATGGAACTATCAGGAACTGCTCAGCCTGACGCCGGCCTGCAGCAGAGTTCTCTGAAGAAGCAGAGTTGCATAGGAAGGCATTATCATCTGAGCTCTTCCGCGTTCTTTACCCGTTCACTATTTCCTACTATCTTTCTCTTCTTGAATTTCAAAAGTACAATTTAATCCCATTAAAATAAAGGCAAGGAGTTCCCATCGTGGTTCAGTGGTTAACAAATCCGACTAGGAACAATGAGATTGCGGTTCGATCTCTGGCCTTGCTCAGTGGGTTAAGGATCCAGCGTTGCCGTGAGCTGTGGTGTAGGTTGCAGACACGGCTCAGATCCCAAGTTGCTGTGGCTCTGGTGTAGGCCGGCAGCTACAGCTCCGATTCGATCCCCAGCCTGGGAACCTCCATATGCCGAAAGTACGGCCCTAGAAATGGCAAAAAGACAGAACTAATAATAACAATAATAATAAAATAAAGGCAAAAGCCATTTATAAGGAGCAATTAAATGAATCTGTTATGTATGAATGGGGTTATACTTTCAAAATGTGTTCTTATCAATGGCACATATACTGAAATTTCTGTATAATGATGTCTAGACCCTCTCCTATTCAGTCTGTAGTTGTTTGTTTTCTCAGACATGACCCCATCCATCCATGGCATATAAAAACCCATTTGACAATAACCATGGCTATGCTAAAGCTGCCATTTATCAAGAACTTCCTATGTGGCAGACGTTTTATTAGGCTTTTTACCTATCTTATATGTTTTTGTTTTCAGGCTTATAAGAACCCCACAAAGCAGACTTTGAAACTTACTCCTCACCAGGAGTAAGAAGCCTGCCCCAGAACCCATGCTAGTAAATGCTTCCAAGAGCCTGGAGCAGCCCTGTCTGCTGGGATCCAGACCCTCTAGTATTTCCAGCATGCTCTGTGGCTTGTTTTATTAGTTACCAAGGAAGTATCATGAGGACTCTCAACCAGACCAGAATCTATCTCCTCATCAGAGAAAGAAGTAGCACTTTATGAACTAAATATGCAAATGCAAGTAGTACAGTTTCAAGAAAATAACTTGAGGGAGTTCCCATGGTGGTACAATGGGAACAAATCAGATTAGTATCCAGGAGGATGCGGGTTTGATCCCTGGCCTTACTCAGCAGGTTGGGGATTTGGTGTTGCCCTGAGCTGTGGTATAGGTCACAGATGCAGCTCAGATCCCACGTTGCTATGGCTGTGGTGTAGGCCGGCGGCTGTAGTTCTAATTCGACCCCTAGCCTGGGAATTTACATATGCCATAGGACAGCCCTAAAAAGCAAAAAGAAAAAAAAAAAGAAAGAAAGAAGGAAAGAAAAAAGAAAATAACTTTAAATAGTCACCGTAACTGTTATTTAAAGCCATAAAAATAGGCTCTTGAGGATGATAATATCTTGAAATTGCTTTTTTAGTGCTTCCAACTGTCCCCTGTGGCCGTTGAGAAGTTCATGTATATTCCAGAGTTAGCCATGCCTCCCGATAGCACTGCCCACTCTTCCCGCGTTCCGTGAGTCTTGGCTTCTGCTCCCTGGACACCCAGAGACACACAGAGATGCACAGAGCCCCTCACTCTAAGATAGAGCTATCCTGTGACGTATCCCAGCACCAGCAATACCATGTGATTAAGATCAGGGAGGATCTGGTTAAGTAACGATAATGTAATTTCGAGTTCTTTGCATCATTTAGATCACGCAGACTGGCTATGGTTTAGAGCAAATCGTCATGTTTCATTGTTTCTAATTTACCTTTCATTAACATGGTGAAGATCCAAGATAAACATATTGGCTTGAATTTCATGCCATCGACCCAAAGTAGTTTCTCTTCATTTATGTAGATGGTCACTGTTGACTTTATCATACCTTGGGGAGGAGGCAACTGCATGGCTCAGACTGCTGAAAAGATTCTGAGCTCTAGATTTGGGTCAGGGTGGGGAGGTGGTAAAAACACTCTGCAAGTTGAGGAAGATGGTAGCACCTTGAACGTCTGTTATCTTCTCTTCTCCAGCACTGGAACCTGGAACCCAGGCCCACGGGTCCTCAGGGGCCATTAACTGACTTTGGTGGTCTCAACTCAGGTTGAAAAATTATAGCCTGGTGTCTCATAGGGATATGCATGGTCTTCAGAAGGATCAAATGATCTTTGGTCTCAAGAGAGGTGGAGAATGGAAGTTTTTTATACCTGGCCTCACTGAGGCTTGAAGGAAGAAAATAAGCCCAAATTAGAAAAAGACCCTAAATTGGTGGAAAGTAGAAGCAATTTTCTGAGTTGCTCAGGAATGACCGTCACTGAAGCTTCTCTGACTACTCAGCCCCTGATTTCTTCACTAGTATCCCCTTTCTGTGTTCAGAGCACCCTCTCATGACCTCTAGTTAGGCCCTAATGGGGCATCATACCTGCCATCCCCAAGGGATCCTGCTGCAGATCCAAGGCTTCCGCCAGGTCCTCAGCTGCAGTCAGGATTAGGTTTCAACAACTTCTGAGAGCCAAGGGGCCCCAAACTCGCCCTTATGACTTCTCCAGGACTTCTGAGTTCTTGTAACATGGCTAGTGGAAGACACTGCAGTGGGGGCAGATCAGTAGCCAGAGAGGGACATCAAACTACCCTACCCCAGCTATTCCCAAGCTCCTTAAGCCTTTACGTCTTGAACAGCATACTTTGGCTCCCAGCCACGCTGGGTAATCAGCGTTCCTCACTATGCCAGTGCAGTGGGAATGCAGGGTATTTATTCAAGGCCATGGAGTAACAATGGTATAGTCACAGACTTAATGCCTTTGAAGAGTCATCCTCCTATCCATTCATTTGTGTATATGTACATTCAGTGATTCATTTGTTAATTCATTCAGTAAACGTGTAATCAGGCAGCTTCATGGAAAATTAGGAAAAATATTGAATTCTATCCAATTGTTACATCAACCCCCAAACTGTCTCTATAATTTACTATGGTTAAGGTTAAGTCAAATTTACTCCTCTTAGGTTTTAAGTAATCAAAATAAAGATGTCATGCTGTAAAAATTAATGTTGAAGAATTATTTCCATATTTAAAAAGTAATTAGTAATTAGTCTGGTGTTTAAGTTTTTGTAAGTTCTGTGACATTTTGACATTTATACAGTTACCATGATACTTTTACATGGCATCACTTATGCTGTAATAGGCTCCTGGAAAATAACCATCTCATGACTTTTAATGTAAAGAACAGAAACTACTAAGTAACCTTCTATTGTTAAAATTCTTGATCCACATAACTACCCATTAACGGTTAAGTTGTGCAATCTGTGGTTTTGGTATATAAGTGCATGGATTAAATAACGCTAATATGTAATTACATGAAAATAAACCATGTAGCTTAAATTGCAGTACAGTTGTTATCACTGGACATGAATTGATACCAATTAAACCTTCCTTTCCAACACCACAAATTAAGATTTAACTACTGGGAGAAATTCTAGAATGTAAAGTTTCGGTATACCTTAGGTAGAATATCCCTGAGTACTTTTAGAGGTTTAATGGCATTCATAAAATTAAAAACATCTTTTTCCTTTATGGCTGGCATTAAATGTACCTTACTCAGGAAAGTTTCAAACAGACATCAATTAACTTCTTAAAAGATTTGTATCAACAAGTTCAGCCCTTGAAATGTTGACAGAATGACAAATTATGAATACTTGTGTTCTTTTAGAGTAAATATTTGATTTTAATGGGATGGGATGGAATTTGGGATAAGGAAAAATCTGATACTAATGCTAATACTAATTCTTAAATTATGAAAGAAATTTTGTTGATGAAAAACAGTTGAAGATTGGCACCTTTGTATCATTCAACCTAATAAAATAATAGCAGTTAGACTACTCATGGAAGTATCAGCAATAAAAATGTCTTCCTCCTTCATATATCCATCCCTCACATGTACTGAGTTGATTGCTTACCTGCTGAGTGAAAGTTATTTAACCTCAGCCTCTCAATTTTCTCTTTAGGAAAACAGGGTAATAATAGCTCCACAAAGGATTATTGTTGGGATGAAATGAAGACAGCATAGTCAAAGGACTCCATATAGCACTTTGTATGAAATCAGCATCAATAAACATGCTGCTTCTCTCTCCCAACTCCCCATTTTGCATTTTTTATGCTTCTTCTTATATGAATACTTGTACCAGGGCCTGATGGTTTAGATCTACAGATTCAAGGTCTAAAATGTACCGGGCAAGTGAGAATTTAATCAAACTTGCAGTTGTGACACAGAGCACTAATGTATTTTTTAAACAAGAGATAAATACTATAAATAGGAAAATTTGGTAACTGATGACAACTTTTGGTGCAGTGATTTTTTTTCTTTTAGCAGAACCTCAGATGTTTAAGGAAAATTATCTGCAGATATTTAAGGAAAATTATCAAATCTCTTCTTCATGCATCCCCAGTCTGTAACCCACATGTGCCTCTACGTGACCAGGTCTCAATGCCAGATGTTCCAAGTAGCTCTTCATTTAATCATGTCTTCTGACAAAACCTAAACAAATATATCAAAACTTGTACAACACTTAGCAAGTGCAACTTGAAGATTTTCTGTTAGACAAATAGACGCCATCTGGAAAAAATAACCCCAGGCACTTGGAAGCAGAAGCATGAAGCTTATTGGCTGAACACCCCATGAGTGCCTTACACTACTTTCTTTGGCTCCTACCCTCTGGCTGCTCATTTCAAATTTTGCACACTCCAGCAGGCGCGCTACTGTCAGACAAGCGAGTCCTTGTTACTCACACGCTCACACACTAGGAAGACTCACTTACTTTGAAAGATAGGCTTGCAAGAATTATCTGGACCGAATTTGTTTCCTTCATATTATTGACACCTATGCTCTGAAAACTACAAAATATGACTGTGTTTTGACGTGAAATGGTAATAGTATTTTATTATTTGGTTCATCCTTCTATCTCCATTGTTTATCACATTCCATTTTTTAGCAGGCATGTCCTCATAGAATCTTTCTTTCCTTCTTGGCTCCCTCCCTTGATGCCTTATCTAAAAGCTGCTTTCTAAAAGAAAAAGCCCCACATATGTTATTTATTTTACCAATTGGCTTTTATTCCTAAATTAGTATAATAAAGATACTAGTGTTGTTTTATCTTTCAAAATTGGCCAAACTGATTTTAATTGTTTGTAATATTATTTATCACCTTTTAGAGGAAAATCAAATAAATGCAAATAGTCAGAAATCAAGAAGGGCATCTTCATTTTTATTTTGATGGCATAATCTTTGTTATAAAAAGAGCTTATAATGGCATTATCTTGGTATATCAAACTTTCTATACTACCACACTTAGGTAACAATGCTTAAGTTACTGTTTTACTAAGTATTTTTCTTTTGTCAGCTTTTAGCATGTAACTCTTTAAAACTCAAAAACAGTTGCCACAGAACTTCTGGAATTCGTCTTATTACATCTCATGATCTGAGTAGTAGGAAGCCCTATGAAACATGTTTGATCAAACATTAATTTTATAAATTGGCTTTCCTTCCCCACAATTCCCATGAAAAATGTTTTCAGCTAGATTAAAACTCCGGAAAATTTTAATGGGACCTCTGAAATCTGTTTGAGTTCAGCTTCTTGGAAAAATAAAACTGTCTAATGGAAGCACTCTTTACATGAGAAGTGGCTGTGCCTTGGGGCAATTTTCTTCCATGCATAATAGAGAAATTGCAGCAGGATAATCTGAGTGTTTGAAATGTCTTTGCCAAATCCATAATGCTGCTTGTAATAATATCTGAAGGGGTCACGTGTGTTTATTCACGATGATGAAAAGAAGGGGATGATAATTTGCAACAATATCACCGTTGTCTTTTCAGTCCTATCCTGGCCCAAGCCTGGAAAGCGAAGACTTTAACATTCCACCTATCACTCCTCCTTCCCTCCCCGACCACTCGCTGGTGCACCTGAATGAGGTCGAACCTGGTTACCACTCTCTGTGTCACCCAATGAACCATAACGGCCTGCTACCGTTTCATCCACAAAACATGGACCTACCTGAAATCACCGTCTCCAATATGCTGGGACAGGACGGAGCACTGCTTCCCAACCCCATTTCTGTGGTAAGAGTTTGCTTACGGATTTGTGGTGGGGCACGGGGACACAGCACGGGCAAGGTCTCAACTCATACCAAAAGCTTTCAATTGTCATAACACGGCTTTCCGAAACCAGAATAAGTTCACACATATTTATAACGCAGAGTACTAAATACTTTTTGACACTGAAAGTCTGGTCATATAGTCAAACTTTTACAAGATTTAGGTGAAGTTATCATAGAAAGTGCCATGTCTCAGCTACTGCAGGATTCCTCACCACAAGCAAGAACACCACATCTTCTGAACAGGCACTGCTATGAAGGTGGTTTCTCCTCTATTTTCATCTTTACTTTGAAGGTATAATTTGAGTAATCAAAATTTATCTCCAAGGTGTTTCTGTCTCTTGGACTTTGTTGTCACTTTGAATCTTCTAATGTTCTACACTCAATTTAGTGAGAATGCATATCACCCAGAAAACTAGCAAAAATTAAATTTTCAGCCCTTACCTAGAAAGTCCAAGGGTCTGTATTCTTTTTTTTTTTTTTTTTTTAGGGCTGCACCAGCAACATATGGAGGTTCCCAGGCTGGTGGTCAAATCAGAGCTATAGTCGCCAGCCACAGCCACAGCCGCTGCCACAGTAACGCCAAATCTGAGCCACATCTGCAACCTACACCACAGCTCACAGCAACGCCGGATCCTTAACCCACTGAATGAGGCCAAGAATTGAACTTGCGTCCTCATGGATGCTAGTCGGGTTCATTTCTGCTGAGCCACGACGGGAACTACCAAGGGTTTGTATTCTTAGCAAGCACCCCATGATTGAGAAGTACATCATAAAATCTTTCATTCTGATTTTTATGTCATCTAAAAACTTAATTTCTCTATTTTCTCAAGGAGTGGAAAGTGTTTTCAGTAGTATATGGCCAAGGGCAGAGCTTTCTACCATGTCAGGAAACTCTCTGTTTAACAGGGACTTCTAGTGAGCACTCTTTGGTTTCTGTTGTTCAGTCATTCCAGCAGTCCAGCCATTTCTATAGTCATTTTTGTAAGTTGCTGAACAGTGCTGCCATGTTCACAATGAACAGTTTGACTAACTTGTGCATATTACATCATTTCTGATAGGAAAGCGCTTCATATTCTCACTTATCTAAATCATATGGGGATGTATCTCTAACTTGGTTTTTCTGTTAATCATGAGCTTTATGTTGATGTCCCCCTTCTTTATGGGAGGAAAAGGAGAGTGGAAAGAAAACCCACAGTAGTTTGGGGGGAATGAAGCCCAGAGCCTAATGCCAAGGGCCACGGTAGGGTATAGAATTCTCCTCAGAACTGGTAGCTAGTCGGTGGCCAAGAAGGGAGGACTTGTTCGCAGCACAAGCAGTAACAAAAAAAATGGCACTGATGCCCCAGTTTTAGATTGTATTCTTCCTGTAGAGCTACCCTGAGAGTATTAACCATGACTTTGTAAAATTGAAAATGGATTTTTTAGAAAACATGCTAAATACCTAAGTCTGAAAATGTTGTACTTCAAATTATACCTTAAAAAAATCACATGCCTGTTATTCCTCTTTGGGGCTAAGCCTTCAGACCCAGTTCATGAGCCAGTAAGGTGTTCAGGTCATGCCTTAGAGGCTCCTGTCTTCACTGGAAGGAGAGGAAGACACAGTGTGTAAGGTACCAGTTTTGTGTTTCATGCTTCTCCCTCATGTGCGAATAAAGTTGGGCCATACGAGGGATAATGAGATACTCAGTTATATAGTTTTAGACTCAAACCCCTTTTTCTTTTATATAATTTGCCTTCTTAGCATTCTTAGGACCTTTTCAGTTCACTGTTCATTCTTTAAGAGACGCTTGTACAACCTCAGTATACTTGTATCTGCCATTTCCCGGTTTTGCCCTCCTTGCTAGTCCCTCCATCTCCAGATGACATGGTCAGGACCAGACTTTGTCCCAGCCAAGAAACACACCACTTTCTAGGCTCTTCCTCTGCTTTGCTTCCCTCGTTCCTCGTCAGGAGCTTCTGCTCATCTTAGTTCTTCATGTTCTTTCCACCCAACCGAATGTCAAGAACTAGACCTCGGTATTTTCCCATCCACATGATATTTCTCTTGGAACTTTTGACACTTTACAAGGCGGAGGGGCATTGTTCGGCCTAAGCTAAGTGAGGGAAGTTCTAATTTACCATTCTAGTTGTTGGTAGTCTATATGGGTATTTCATAGGATGGTAAAAATTTCCAGTACTTCCAAACCATATTCTGAGGCAGACTTCTACTTTGCATGCTCACAGTACTGGTCCTTGCATTTTATGCTGTAAGTAAAGAGCTGCTCCAACAAGTTAAGTTTTGGTGAGACTTTGGATAAACTTCAGCACTGTCCAATAGAACTGTCTGTAATGATGGCTTTTCTATTATCCATGCTTTCCGATAGCAATAGTCATTGGCTATTGAACACTTTAAATGTGGCTAGTGTGACTGAAGGACACATTTTTATTACATTTTAATTACTCTACATCTAAGGTAGCCACATGTACTTAGTGGCCACTATCCTGGACAGCAAGGTCCAGTTAATTACGTTGATTTAACATTAAATCTATACTAAACCCATTTTTTAAGCCAGCATGATCTTGGAGAAAATATGTTTGGAGATGAAATTTGTTTTAAGAATTAGGTTTCGGAGTTCCCGTCGTGGCGCAGTGGTTAACGAATCCGACTGGGAACCATGAGGTTGCGGGTTCGGTCCCTGCCCTTGCTCAGTGGGTTAACGATCCGGTGTTGCCGTGAGCTGTGGTGTAGGTTGCAGACGCGGCTCAGATCTCGCGTTGCTGTGGCTCTGGCGTAGGCCGGTGGCTACAGCTCCGATTCGACCCCTAGCCTGGGAACCTCCATATGCCGCGGGAGCGGCCCAAGAAATAGCAAAAAGACAAAAAAAAAAAAAAAAGAATTAGGTTTCAAGGCTTGGATCTCTTACTGGATTTCAGGAGCCAAAGTTTGATATACTGCAAAGTTGTAATAGAAATCTAATAAAGTTGGAAAGGCCAACTTTATTGGAATCTACTAATTTCTTTAGAAAACTAAGGGCCTCCCCAATTCTTATGTTGAGCTATCATGTATTTAGAATGCCACTCATCGGTGCGTACATTTTAAATGCTTACCATTCTCTAAATGTTTGAAAGTCCTCAAATTATTGATAAGATATGATCACTGTTCTTCAGGAGCTTGTAAACGACAGGAAAAAAAAAAACATAAATAGTTTGAGTGAAACCGTTTGAGTGAAAATATGAATGAGCTAGAGACCCAGGAAAGGATTAAACTCAGTTTTACTGGCTGTGAACCCAGTAGGAATTCCTGGTTGGGAGTTTCCCTTTCAGTTCAGTGGTAACAAACCCAACTGGTATCCATGAGGATGCAGGTTCAATCCCTGGCCTTGCTCAGTGGGTGAAGGATCCAGTGTTGCTATGAGCTGTGGTGTAGGCTGGCAGCTGCAGCTCCGACTCAACCCCTAGCCTGGGAACTTTCATGTGCCACCAGTGCAGCCCTAAAAAGCAAATAAATAAATAAATAATTTTTTAAAACTAAAAGAAATTCCTGGTAGGAGGAGATGATTACAGTAATCTAGTTTGGGTAGTTTATAAAACTTAGTGGGAAAGGTAGGAGGGCGGTCAGGCCTTGAAAGATAATTTCAATTGAGATAGAGAAAAGAAGAGGCCTTTAGGATACATGGCATTTGAAAAGCAGTCTGGATATTTTAAGTTGGGAGATTTGACCAGAGGCTTCAAAACCAATCTAAGGGAGTTCCCATTATGGCTCAGAAGGTTAAAAACCCAACATAGTATCTGGGAGGACGAGGGTTTGATCCCTGGCCTTGCTCAGTGGGTTAAGGATCCAGCAATGCCAAAAGCTGCAGCAGTAGCAGGTCACAGATGCAGCTCAGATCCGGTGACTATGGCGTAGGCCTGCAGCTGCAGCTCCGATTCCACCCCTAGCCCGGGAACTTCCATAAGTCGCAGGTGCAGCCCTAAAAAGAAAAAAATCTGAGGATTATGGGCCTGATATGATGGATTCTAAAAAAAAAAAAATGGCTGTTTTCAGTCAAGGCAAAAGCATTATGAAAGCAGTGTCATAGGTACATCTTTCCAGCATCTCTCTGGATGGATAACGGCAGCAAGAAATTAGAGTTGTGGCAAATCTGAGGAACCTGTTGTCATGACTTGGGCAAGGAGTGTTGAGACACACAGAGTGGTGACAGAGAGAAAAGAAAGACGGGCTGCAAAGCTGTTTGCACATCATTCCCAAATAAACAAATCTAAAGATGAACAACCCTTCATATTGCCATATTTTACATTTAAAAAGCACTGTGGATTATTTTCCTTGAAAGGAACTTCAGGAGTATAAGATATTCTTTTCGTGCTTCTTTGTAAAAACTGACTAAAACCCCTTCCTAGTAACTTTGCCCTTGTCAGATGTAATTGCAAAATGTAGCAACCAAACTATTGATTGGTTTGCCAATTGCTGATGTGTATTTTTAAATAGTGCACAATTTAGATCATCAGTGCTTATACAGAGGAGGAAATAATGGCTACAGAAAGTGGGATGTGAAAGCTGCCCACCAAGAAATTACAGGGCTCTTTCTGATCTCTTCTTTCAAGGTCACCTACAGATTAGGAACAACTAATAAAAGGTAACAATGTGGATTCTAAATAATATTCTTGCTGTAAATTATAAAATCTTGTGAGTATAAGCCGCCCTAGGTAGATTTATGTATAGGATCAACTATCTTCACTTTTATTTTCCAAAAGCTCTTCAGTGTTATTAAAGCTGAGTCTTTTGCTGTTAGTATGGTGCTCAAATCTTTGTGTTAGTGTTTTCGCATGATGAAAATTTTAGAATTTGAATGGATCAAAGAGGTGGAAATATCCTAGTTATAATTTAGATATTGTGTATATTTCAGAAGTTATTGTAATATTTAACATATATGCATTATTATATGTTATGTATGTTGCTGTTTTATACAATATATAATCTTTTCTGAAAATTTATTTTAAATTTAAGTTTTCTTGTATCTGCCTGTTTCTTATCCCTGCTGGCAACATATGTGATACAGTTTTCACTGATGATACGCATTTCCAACAAACGTATAATATGTCACATGTAAAAAATGTAGTCCATAATTAGAAATCAGTGTCCAAATAAGTGTTATTATCCCAGTTTTACAAATAAAAAGTGGATGTTTAAGGTAGTTAAAGGACTTGCTCAGTGGCTCAGCCAGTGAGTACACCAGCTTCCTTATCTGAAAGACAAGGATATTGATCATCCTTTCCTCATGGAGTGAAATAAATATTTAAGAATTGCTTAGACCATTGGTTGGCACATGGATAAAATATGAAAAGCCTGGAGTTTCTGTCGTGGCGCAGTGGTTAAGGAATCCGACTGGGAACCATGAGGTTGCGGGTTCGGTCCCTGCCCTTGCTCAGTGGGTTAACGATCCGACGTTGCCATGAGCTGTGATGTAGGTTGCAGATGCGGCTTGGATCCCGCGTTGCTGTGGCTCTGGCATAGGCTGGTGGCTACAGCTCCGATTAGACCCCTAGCCTGGGAACCTCCATATGCCGCGGGAGCGGCCCAAGAAATAGCAAAAAGACAAAAAAGTAATAATAAAATAAAATAAAATATGAAAAGCCAGCCTGTGTGACTGTTTCGGAGAAGTTAAAATGCATAAGAGAGATTTTCCAAAAGAGTTATTTAGGAGTTCCCGTCGTGGCGCAGTGGTTAATGAATCCGACTAGGAACCATGAGGTTGCGGGTTCGGTCCCTGCCCTTGCTCAGTGGGTTAACGATCCGGTGTTGCCATGACCTGTGGTGTAGGTTGCAGACTCGGCTCAGATCCCGCGTTGCTGTGACTCTGGCGTAGGCCGGTGGCTACAGCTCCGATTCGACCCCTAGCCTGGGAACCTCCATATGCCGCGGGAGCGGCCCAAGAAATAGCAACAACAACAACAACAACAAGACAAAAAGACAAAAAAAGAAAGAAAGAAAAAAAAAGAGTTACTTATACATTTTTAAATCCTAATCTTCTTCACATCTGTCCAAAAAAAAAAAAAAAAAGACAGCAGCCCTACTACTCACCAGAGAAGCCTTTAACTTCTACTGAGTGTCATTATAATCATTATGATTAAAACTGACATCTTTGGGCTACAGATGCCTCAGGATTTAAACCTGGCACTGCCACATGCCAGCTGAGTGACAGTGAGCAGCGTACATAACCTTTCTGTGCCTCAATTTCCTCACCTATATAATTGGATATAATAGGATGTTTAACCCCATAATATTCAGACATTAAAGTAGGTAATATCTGTAAGGCACTGCCTGTCACACAGTAGGTGCTAGATATATTCAGTGAAAATCCTTTTCTGATGAATAGGTCACCAGGATAGAATATCTAGATTGCCTTCTGAAACTTGCCATAAACATATACAGGGTAAAGCATACATAGGGTAATATATTTTTCCTTCCCAACTTTCCCACCACTTCCTTTTTGTACATTCTTGCCTGTGCCATTTTATGTGTTAGTAGTCAGTCGGGACTCCTGCAAAAAGTTAGATTTCTGGCACTTGAAAAAAGATTCCATTTTCTTACAGTCCCTATTTTTCAAGGCCAGGCTATAAACCAGGGTAGAATTTCTATTAGTATATACTGTCAAACAAGTGCCAACCAGTTCTGATTCTCTAGGTCCAAGTTAAACAGCCATTCATGACCCAATATGCAAGAGTTCCATTTTTCTCAAAATTCCCTTGAGTTATTTTGATAGTGGGTAATTGACCAGCTTGTGCTTTTCCAAGAGTGGAATCTGGTTGGAGGAGCACTGGAATGAGAGCCTGGAACGCCAGGCCCTGCCTGGGATAAGCTTGTGAACCGAGTGCAGGTCACTGTACCCAGTCTATAACTGGCGGGGTCAGGCTAGAGAAGCCAGGAATCAGCTAGAGCTGCATTGCTCTTATTCATCTCACATGTCCACATTTCTTGTAAAAGTTCCGTTGAACATAGGATTATGCCCAAGAAAATGGAAAACCACAAGACTGGTTGATCTCTGAGATCCTTTCCAGGGCTGGCATTTTCCTATGATTCATTTTCTGTCGACCACACAACTGTGATCCAGAGTCACAACTCATTCAACTCGTCACTTTAGTTACTTAGTCATTTTCCCCACCATCACTTGGGCTTTCTCAGTGTTCTACCTGTCCTCCTGCCCCAAAGCCTGATCTGTTAAGGTATTTGAACCTATTGAACAGAACATTTCTTTTAAGTGGAAAATATTATTCTACCGTTAAGAAAGTGATGTTGTTTTCATGTTGTTAAAAAGAAACTACAGAGCTAATCTGGGAGAAAGGTAGAATAAGAAAATGTTAGTATTAAGTATTCATGGTTTAAGAAAAATCCTTTGATTCCTACAAACTGGAATCAAGAGCCTCTCCTTTTTCTCTCCAGCCTGGCACACTCACTGCTGGGTTTCTCCATGGATGGGTGGAAGGCAAAATGCAACTTTGTATAAAGTCATCCAAGGCTCGCTGCCCAGCGATATGTGGCGATTGCTTGTTCTTTGTGCAGGCAACAGAAGCTCTTTCATACAAAGGAAAACCTTGCTAAGTTTGAGAATGGCCTCGCAGAAAGGATTCATTTAGAACCTGGGCTTTTTGTCGAGTGTGGTTCCTAATGATACATTATAGAAAATTTACAATGAAAAAAGCAACAAAGAAGATTTCACTTTCTTTGAATGCGTCAGATTTTCGGTTCTGGAGTTTAAAATGGAAAAAGATGTTAAAAGGCAATAAAATTGGGGGGTTTATATCCCAAACGCCTTATTTTTTTCCAGGCAACAAAAGCAAGCATAATGTATGTACTCAGATTTATTGTCATTTGACGCTTTCAGTCATGGCACACTTTGCATTCAAAGGCCACTGTACAATTGTTGTGACAGCTATCACCTCAGTAGGTACAGTACAGGACGCAGGGAGCTGAAGCAGGAGTGTTCCTCTGGGTCTGGAGGGAGTGCCGTCCATCAAGGCAGCCAGATGTATTAGAGCAGCATGAATTGCTAATATGCCGCCATTATGGAAAGGACCACTGGCATATTGAATAATGTAGCTTTCAAAGCCAAGCAGAAAATGTGATTACAGACAATTTGATTGCTATTTTTAAAATAAATATTTTCAAAATCTGGAGATATTTTATTTCATGTAACACATAAAGTATGTAACAGTGGACTAGAGCTAAGCATCTTTCAGGACACGAAGGAGCTAGTGATATCAGCCCCACTTAGATGTGAAATAATAGAAGCATTCGTCTAAAATGGGATGGATGTCACTCTGGTTTGTTTCTTTCTTTTAAAAATAGAGGGAAAAAGCAATAAAAAGAAATGATTTTGCTGACTTTGACAGAAGTAAAAAGATGAATAATTATTTAGCATTATGCCACAATTCATCAAATATTTAGTAATTACAGCCATTTTTTCACAAATTATCCTTTTTTGAATATTGCAGCACATGAGAACAGTGTAATAAACCACTGTAAAACTGTGAAAAAATAGGCTGGTTTTTGTTCTTTTTTTTTAACCATATATAATAAAAGTGTGTGGTTTGGTTTTTTTTTTTTTTTTTTTTAATGTCAGATTCCTAATAAGGCTAAAGATAAGTGTCGTTTGTGGTTAGTTGTTAAGCTCTACTTAAGCCCTTTCTTTGCTCAAAACAGACTTCTTTGAATGTGGTATTGATAAGTAGTTCAATAGAGTATGCTAATGATTTGGGACTATCTTTTAGTGCTATAATAAAATATTGTTCCAAACTAGCGTTCCTCCCTAATAGTGTTCAGGAAAGGAGCCAATTTTAAAATAACACTTTTCCTTTCTTGTGCCAAGTACGAAAACTCAAGATTCACTTTGTATATAGGGCTTGCTGTGCTTCTTCTTCAGCCCTAGAGCTGATGTGGATGAGTGCCTCACCCACGCACAGAAGAAGGTAAAAAGCCAGAAGACCAGTTATATAACATACCGTAAGCAAACTTGGGGAGCTATTCATTCCAGTCTCTCAATTCCAGACAGAAGTAAACCTAAACCAGTTAAGATATGTGCTTTTCTATCTAAGAGCCATGATTCCACAGCTTTCCTTGGTAGTCTGTTTGTGTTTAATTAACCTTGTAACATTAAGTCAAATTGAATAAGAGATTTAAATTCCTTCCAGGAAGTTCCTTATTAAAGTTAAACTAAAATATCTTACTGTAGTTTCACTCTGCTTTGTCTGCTTCAGACATCTGAATGCTTGAATAACAGTTGATTTTAAGTATTTGGCATTTATTAAGTTAGTTCTACAGTTGTGTTTTACCTGGCCCAAATAACCCCAACTCCGTTAATCTTTCTTCAAAGGTCATATTCTCAACTTTTAAATCAAATGAACTTTTTTTAATTCGCAATTTGGAGGAATGCTGACCACAATGGGAGGCAGAGCTCCATACAGAGTCTGAGGTTGCAGATAAATTTCTGAATTTCTCAAAAATACTTCTCGACCCAACATGGACATTTTATGATAGGCTCTTTAATAGCATCATTGATTGCTGACATATTTAATTTTTGACCCATCGATCACTCCCACAGCGTATGTCCCTCACTGTATTGGTATCTAGCCAGCAATTCCCCACCTTGTTTCTGTGTAGCTCATTTCTCATCCTAAAGGCAAACATCTGGGAAGGACATCATCATGTTACTCGTCAAGGCATCTTTTTTTTTTCTGGTGGGTATCCATTATTTAAATAGCCCTTGGCAAACAAAGAGAGAGAAGAAAAATGTAGTTATGTGCTCCTAATTGTCCTTGGACAAACAGCTTCTAAGTGGGCCCATAAGTAAGACTCCCCAGGCCCTGGCAATGAGGTTTTGGTCACTAGCTGTACCCTCGAATTATTAATAAAATGTTTCCTAAAGTGTTGAGAGGAAGTTTGCATGGAAGGTGGAGGGGGAAGAACAAACAGCAGGTGAGAACAGAAACTGGTTCAGGAGAGAGATCAAGTTCCCGAAGCAAAGCTCCGTGGGACGTGTGCTCCCTGCGTGTGGTCCTCCTGCTGCCCCTTCTCCAACTCCATGCACACTGTCTGTGTCTCCTCCTCATTGTGGGTCCAGGAAGTGCTCCATCCTCACCCCGTCCCCTAAATAACGATGGCAACACTTCATCCATCAAGTCTTGACTGTAAATCGGGCCCTGAGCTAAGCACTGTACACGTGTCCTTCTGACTCCCTCTTTCCTTCCCTGGC
Organism: Phacochoerus africanus; assembly: GCF_016906955.1. Classification (NCBI taxonomy): domain Eukaryota; kingdom Metazoa; phylum Chordata; class Mammalia; order Artiodactyla; family Suidae; genus Phacochoerus; species Phacochoerus africanus. The sequence goes on from NC_062549.1 coordinate 74,247,778, forward strand.
CCTTCACTTAACACCCTGGACATTCCCCACCCCCACCCCCAACCGTGGGAAGGAAAAGTTTGCTCCCTCACGCTCTGCCTGGTGAGCTCTGTACAGAAAAGAGGACGTAGACACCTTGAGGCCTTATTTGGTTCCATTGTCAAGACTTCCATGTGGAAATCATTGATAACAGTATTATAAGTAGTGCCAGACACAGAATAGGACCTTGATAACTATTTCTGATCCAGTGAGTAAACTTGTGTGTTTCCACTGGAACCCTTAATGCTATCCCCAGACAGGTACAGGATCATGTTGCTTTTTTTTTTTTTTTTTTGGCAACACTTCTAAGTTGTATAGTCTTCTAAAATAATACAAATATTCCAGTTTTCAAAAAGTATAATATCGTGTGTTGTGGAGTCAAGTCTACCTTAACACTTTCAATTGAGCTAAATGAATTTGAGCCCTAAACTTATATCCATTTTGTAGTCTTCACACTTCATCAACTTACTACTAATTATTCCTAACTCATACCACAATTAAATTAATATATTTGACAATTAAATGTATAGTTGATTTTTTTTTTTGTCTTTTTAGGGGCGCACCCACGGCATGTGGAAGTTCCTAGGCTCAGGGTCAAATTGGGAGCTGTATCTGCTGGCCTACACCACAGCCACAACATCATGGGATCTGTGTGGCGTCTGCGACCTACAGCACAGCTCACAGCAACACTGGATCCTTAACCCACTGAGTGAGGCCAGGGATTGAACCTATGTCCTCCTGGATATTAGTCAGATTGATTACCACTGAGCCACAGTGGGAACTCCCTAGTTGATCTTTTTTAGATGAATAGTTTTACTTTCTGAGTAGACCTATTTTTGTGGAAAAAAAATTATCAGTAAAATTATAAGACATCTAAAGGAACATATTTCTGCCTAATCCCCTAAAATCTTGGGGACAGAAGGAGCAATGTAGAGAATTAATGTCTGTTAAAGATTAGCCCATAATGACGTGTTAACTTTTTTTTTAATCTTAGAAAGATTCAGTCTTTGACTTGCTGTTTGCTTGATTTGGACGAGTAGATTATTAACATTAAAATGTTGCGTTATAAATCCATTTAGCCATGGAGTCATTGAAGAATTAGTCTAAAATGCTTTTCAGAACAATGAACCAGTCTCACTTCAAGGTACCGCTTCCTTCATTATTCATTAACTGTTCTTATCTAGAACATATGGGAACATTTTGAGAGCAGGTTTTGTTTTTTTTTCCATTTCAGTTTTTTTCCAGTTTCAAAGTTCTGAGTTCTCTTATGTGGACAGGCAATACCTACAGGAACATAATATTTGTCTTTTTATATTAGTCATTCATATTTGTTTCTCTGCCAGAAGCAACACACACTCCATTGGAGAAAAGGTATGAAGTACTGCAGGGTCTCTGGCCATTTGAGACAGTCGTTAAAATTTAGATTCAAGTTTCCTTTTCTGGATCATTTAAAATATCACAGACACCATAATCGTCCAGAGAACAGGTCTTCTTTCTTCACCTAATAAATATATTTAGCATTTTGATAGATATATAATAACAAAATTGATAGCTGAACTTCTCTGAATTTAATGGAGTGTACTAATTCCCCAGGGAAATCTAAGTACTATCTGACAGCAACAGGATTAAACTCCTTTTTGTAATTCCAGAAAGACAACAAACTTTCTCAAAATTTGTTACCCTTGAAGGGTATATTCTCAAGAAAAAAAAAAAAAAAAGAAAGGTATATTCTTTAATATTTAAGGCATTTTTGTTTTTAATCGAAATTTTGATGGTCTTTAATAAAATATTATTCAAGCCCCAGAACTCACATTACACTGTTAACATTTTTCATATCTTTATATGCAATGCATAATTAATCACATTTTTTGCTAACCAGCAGACATAAATAATGGCTTACCAAATGGAGACACAGCCATTCTTCATACATTATGAAACTCGAAAACGATCTGGATGAAAAACCAAGTCTTGCTTTAATGAAGACGGAAGATTCATAAAAGTTATTGCTAAAAACATTATATGATTGAGACTATCAAAAGACAAAGCTATTAGCCTTCTAAAGCACTGTTGTGGGGTGCACATTTCTTATAGAGCTTGAACAATTAACAGGACAAGGAGATGAGTCAGGCTCAACCGAGTAACCATATTCACAAAGAAAGAAGCTGTTTGCATCTCTATATATGTCTCTCTCATCTCTCTACACAAATGTATGCAGTTGCACGTTTGTTTGTTGATTGTGTGTCTGGTACTCTTATCCCATCCTGAGGGTACCAGTGATGGCCATGGCCATTCCCCCACCAGGCAGATGCAGGTTGGGACCTTTGGTGAACAGCCACCGCGTTACCGGGGTGTTCTTGTTTCTCTGGTGGTTCCTGCTTTCCCCAAAGCAGCCTCATTTCTAATTATACCAGCCCATGAGGCTTAGCCCGTGTTTCCCCTGCAAACAGCAGACACTGGGTTCTCTGCAACTGTGCTTTGTGCTAGCATTTCACCCTACTCTTCACACGTTTTGGGAGTATCTTCACTGTGCCTCAGACTTATTAGGCATCATGTGTAATAAATGTTAGGATCCGGAAGCTGACAGTTCACCTGGAGAGGTAAGAGTTACCTGTATGAAACATGTGGAAAATGGAAGACCCTGTAAGTTCAAATTTTCAGATATGGTACATGGTTTAAATCACCCAGGGAGTGATCACCTGCAGAAACCGACCAGTGGCCTCGGTGGGGTCTTGAGAAGCAGTGTGGGTGGTGGGTATGCTGGCTGGTGAGGCAGCCTGGACTTGACACCTGCCTGGCTGCTCACTTGCTCCCTGTGACTGTGGGGACTGTGGGCAGGTGAGTTCACTTGCCTCACTGTCCTTGGTGGTGAGGGTTGAATGGGTCCAGCACCTGAAGCCCTCGGGGGAACCAGGCAGGCAACATGCTTCCTGCCAGCTGTCTACCATCCACTGCTCCGAAGCCCACAGCTGTTCCTGTGGGTTTCCCTCATACTGCCTGTCGCTCCTCTTCTATAAAGTTTACTAGTGTCCATCGTATGGGGGTCCTTCTAAGAACTGCTGTGCTGACATTTATCAGACACCTGCACTTGCCAGTCCTGAGCACAGTGGTTTATAGCATCCTCCTTAGTCTCCACAGCCACCCTGGGACAGGCAGTGTGACCCTTACCTTGCCCGGGAGGGACGAGGACACAGGCAAAGTTACACAGCTGGCAGCCGGAAGGTGGTGAAGCAAGCGGGCTGAGTGAGTCAGGGGCTGTGCCCTCCATCCCCACTGGGTGAGGGCTTGGGGGCTCTGCACTGAGAGCCTTAACAGAGCCTCCCATCCACTCCGTCTCCCCAGGGAGGTTCCTGGGGGGCTTGGTGCCGTCACTGCACATGCCGGCCCGGACAACATTCCCAATTCCATCCTCTTTTTGTTTTAACAAAATAAACTCACTTCTGTTTACATTGTTGGAAATTATAATGAGAGAATAAAAGGAAAACACAGATAATCCAATGAAAAGAAAGGGGGGCTTGGAATTCTAGCTGGTGACTTTGACAAATCACTGGATCTCTCTGGCTCTCAGTTTCCTTCACTGTAAAAGGGGGAAAATGATATGATAATAATATTTATATCACCAGGTGGTTGTAGGGATTAAGTGAGATACGAGGTTAACATTTCTAGAATTTAACAGTTAAAATACAGTCTCTGGTCATTATGTTGAGTAAATTAGCATTCCAGCTAATGAAAAATATTAGTTATTTGCCAAATTTTCAAAAATTTGAATTATTAACTCCTCTGCAAGTAAGATGGGGTTACCTCCTTGGGGTCAGCAGGCTATGTTAACAGACAAGGACTTAGGTGGCTCTGCCATTTGTAAGAAATCCATTATCAGGCAACTCAAGATATTCTTTATTTTCCATTCGTTAGTATACAAAATTTACTTTTAAAAGTACAAAGATATTTAAATTATTTTATAAATAAAAGGAGGAAAAATTCTGGGCAGCTTGCCAACAATAGCAGACCCGAAATTAGCTAGAAATGTTTCCTTCTCTTTATTAAATGCTTGCTACTTTTCCTGATGTGTTCGTATCAATTGGTCTCTTCATAAAAATCTGAATGTTCTACATGACAGAAGATTGATAAAAGCCAAAAAAAATAGTGAATTGCAAATAAACTGCAAGCAGGTTTTCTCCATTCCTGGTCAGTAATGATACATCAGTGTGCCAGGGTCACAAAAGTGTCTTGAAAAGCCAAGTCCCAAAGGAATAGTGTGCTTGGATCCCCCGCATGACCTAGAGCCCCTCCCTGATAGACCCCAGGGCATGGGCGAGAATGCTCATCCATTAAGGATGGTAGATTTCAAAGCCCCATGTGTCAGCAGCCTCCTTCTTCTCCCCCAGGCTAAGGTACATCCCAGCCCCTGATAGCAGTGCCTTGGACACCTCTCATGGGGCCAGAAACTGGCTGGGAGCTCACTCTTAGTGCGAAGGTCACACATAGTTATCTCAGAGGAGAAGCTGGTATGTTTGAACATGTCAGCACATAATGAGATCCTCCTAGTAATTCACAATCTGAGTTCACACAGGTGCGCAACTGCCTGCACAGGGTTTCCCAAGCAGGATCTGGTCTGGTCTAGGATGGGTCTCCAAGGGCAGTTAAGTGGACTAAGTGCTTGTATGCATCATACAATGAGTCTCCATGGCAGTGAGGAAGGGATGTGTCATCCTTGCCTATTTGAAATCATTGGTGCACAATAAAAGGACATCTCACTGTTAAATAGCATAAGCCCTGGAAAAACAGCCCCTTAAACATGGTATAACAAAGAGCTATGTCTTTCTTTTAAAGTCGATTTACAATGTGGCAATGTATTGTACACACATTCTTTTTTTATACTATTTAAAAGATATAGTTAGAATGCTGTTGCATTTCATTGGTACAATGATAAGAATATTGAAATCGGGGATGTCTGAGGGCTGAGAATCCCAAATAGGATGTCATTAAGTTCAAAGTCCCATTATGCAGTGATTACGAAGATAGGTCCTTCCTAGTGGAGGACCTGGCATAGGACTTCAGCTGGTTCCCCACTGGAGAAGCACAGATTACAGTTGGTAGGGTGTGTTCTTGTTTTGGGGATTGAATGAGATCATCCAAGTAAGGTACTCATCATAGGTTCTCTCAGATGTAAATTACAAGCAGGTGGTGAATGCCGTTTCTCTTAAACATACTCTAATACTAGGATTTCCTTAATTCTCAGGATTTAGTAAAACAACCAAATATTTATGCTGGATATTACTGACATGATTTGCAAAGTAATGCTTTCTTATCTGTATTCATTTAAAATTTGTCCTTTTTGAATTAAAAAGGTAATAGATTTGTGATGCTCTGAGGCTTTAAGGCATGGTTACGTCCAAGAGTTTGAGTTAATCTTCTCATCTGACTTGTCGCCGAAAGCTTTGGTATTAAAGGGGAAAGGGCTGTGTGACATGGCTGTGGCTGTAGATGGATCACGTCCACATATGAAATCTGCAGGATGCTTCATGTCAGTCAAGGGCTGTACCACAAGGAAGGGGAGAAACTCAGCTTTCCTCACGTGTTCTCACATTATTCTGTTATGATCACATGATGTGAAATGAAAAAAGGTGAAGTTATCTCCCAAACACAGGCAAGGTAAACAGAAAAGAAATGACTACAATATACAGCTTCCTGCAGAGGCCAGAAAAGAAGAAACTAGGAATTAAATCTCCCTGGGCAATCTATCAAAATGTTGAGAAAAATATACTACTGATGAGAAGCTATCAGATATCTACTGGGAGACAAAAGCACATAACTGTGAATCGTGGATCACAAAAGGGTTTCCTCGGGCACCTCGATGACAACTTTATGATGCATAAAATCATAGATTCTCCTTATTACGGTTTATTGGATAGGCACCTTCATGGATGCAGGATTACACTCTCCCTGGGAAAGAAGAATCTTGCCCAAAGGGCTCTTGGTCCAGGTTGTGAAGAAGATGTCACTCAGGCATAAAATGGGGAGATGAGAAAGTGATTAAAGTTATGTCCACGAGATTGCAAACAAATGTTTTGACAAGGAATAAACCTGGTTATGGGTCCTATGCCTTAAGAATATTTGAACAAATGTTAAAGACAATTATGAGGGAGTTTCATTTCAAACCCTTCCTATTTCTGCTTCGTTTAAAAATAAAGAGGTGAGAACAACCCTAGCACATACTGTGCAATTTGGAAATCCTTTCTTACATCTTTTGCAATTGTATATGTTAATGAAAAATCACAGCATTACAATATCAAAAATGCATATTTACCTAAAATAGCAAGACATTTGAGACACAAAGTTCTTTGAATATTTGCAAGTCATCATTCTGTATTCCATTTCCTAGTTGTAGGCAGACAGCTCAAATTTCTGCAGTACCATGTGTCTTACTTTTTGATTGGATTCTTTATCAGAAGATTCTTTCCCTTTGTATTCTGATAGACTCTAAAATGAAACCCCAATTTTTCCTCTTGGTGTGGCATTCTTGTACATAGGCTGTGCATCTTAGAACAATTAGACCATATTGGGCATCTCCTCTATGTAGAATTCCCTTATAATTTATCATTCAAACCAGCACAGTTTTGAGAGTGAAGCATGTGACTAATAATGATTAGGCCTAAAACTGGGACAGTTCTGAGGACACTGGAATTTAGGTTCCAGTGACTTCAGTAACTATTTGTGAGAGGTGGAGTATGTTTATGGTGAGGGTGCAAAAACTATGTGGAAATGGTTCCTACCCTCGTGTGTCTGATAAAACAAGTGAGTTTTGTACTTAAAAAGCCATCCATCATTTCAGAGCATGGTACTTACTATCACAGAGTTAGGAAATGACATGAGGAATCAAAGAAGGCTGCCTAATAGAGGTCGAGTTAGAGCAGGATCTCAAGAAACATTGATTATTGATGAAGAGAAGCAGGGAAAATGCATTGGGAGTGAGAGAGTTGCACTGAGTATGTGTGTGAATTGAATCACTGTCCACCCCAGATGCTCAACCTAAAAACTTGTTCATCTTTTCCTCTCACTCTAAACAATCCAGTTTATGAACTGCCTCCAGAATGTGTTTAGAATCTACCCACCTAGCCTCCTTCTTCGCTGCTTCCACCATGGTCCACAGTGCCGTCTTCTCTTTGGGTTACAGGAAGGGTATCCCAGCTGGCCTCCTCTCCCAACTCTTGACCCTCCATAAAACATTCCCCACACAAGAGTCAGGGTGATTTTTGTAGCAGACAGTAGCTCAGCCAGCCTTCAGTGACTCATCACTGCACCTAGGATAAAAAAGAAGCATTTCCATGTTTCTCAACATGGTACTGAGGCCTGTCTGAGATTCCTGACTTTGCTGTATAATGTTCTGGCTCTAACTGAGCTACGGTCACACTAGTTTTCTATCACCCACCTCCCGCCCAGTGACCTTCAAGCTGTTGGGGATGCTCTTGCCTCAGACCTTCACATTCAGTTCTCAGCTCAGTGTCATCTCTTGGAAACACTGGTCTAAACTGGCACTTCCCCCACTCCCCCGACGCCACCTCCTCTGGCCTCTCATCACATTGCCATGTTTTATCAAATGAGTCAGCGCTGCAAAGCTCACATGGTAGGAAATGAGTAAATGCTCAAATTATCCCTCCCTGAATTATCCCGTTTATTTAACTAGTTGATGATTTGCCTCACTCTTGGCTGTCTAATCCTGCTTCATCCTGCACATCTAGAAGAGCTGTCATAGGAGGCACTCATTTGTCCAGTGAAGGCACAGGCCCTCAGTATTGTATCTAGTGGATTAAAGACATCCTTAAGAAATTGAAGATTCTAGGAACACGTATACTTCCTATCTTAGTGTAGCAGGGATTCCATAGCAGCAGATGCAAGAGTTTGGTATGTGTATATCTATACACACTTATTACATATATACATACTCACTGTGTAAGTGTGCTGATTTATAATGATTAAAGTATATTTTAGGCATTCCTGTTATGGCTCAGTGAAAACAAACCCGACTAGGATCCATGAGGATGTGGCTCAGATCCCTGGCCTTGCTCAGTGGGTTAAGGATCCAGCATTGCCGTGAGCTGTGGTGTAGGTCGCAGACACAGCTTGGATCCCATGTTGCTGTGGCTGTGGTATAGGCCAGCAGCTATAGCTCTGATTTGACCCTTAGCCTGGGAACTTCCATATGCCGCAGGTGCAGCCTTAAAAAATGAAATATATATATACATATTTATATTTTAATAAATATATATATATATATTGTATTTTATCTTGCCTTCCTCTCTGGCTCCTTCATTTTAAACTTCAATCCTGGGAACCTCAGGTTTGTAAAGAACTTAGGACAATTCCAAGAGAACATACAGAAATGACAGATATCAGGAAGACTGATGTATAAGCCATATGAATTATCCCATTGTTAATTGACATTCACATAGCTCCTTCATTTAGGAAAATCCTAAACTAAGAACAACTATTGTTCCCAAATCAAATGCCTTAGGTGCTACAGAATTCTCTAATCCAGCAGAGAGGAAAATGAAAGGCCGAAAGAGTGACAGAGAATTCTTCCCACCCCAAGAGGTCTGATTAGAGTCCCTCAAAACGATAAAACCTGGGGGTGTGTAGATAATATCATAATGAAAGTTACATGGTTGATTGAATTTATACTTTGAAAGTATGAACATTAGGATAAAAGTATCAAGTCAAGTAGCTTTGAAAACTGGAAAACATAACTTCTTTCTGAGACTTAAAGAGGCCAGGAGGCATTTAGAAAGTTCTTTAATGCCCTGATTTTGAGAAATAATTATAAAAATTTCATGTTGAAAGAAGTAGATAGATTGGCAAACAATTGTGTAAGTATTTACAAAATGTATAGAGAAAATCAGAGAAGAGTTTGGAAACTTTTCCTTTCCCTTTTTTTGGCTCTAGGAATCTAGTTAGGAAAAGAATGCTTATTGTGTAGTAAAATTCATACTCATTTTGAAGTAATTAGAGATGTCTAGAATGTACCTGAAAGACCTGGAAAATTCTTAATTTATCTGGGCCTTAACACAAAATATATTCTAGGGCTTTCTTGGTTATGACCTTCTATAACTATAGGTAACAGTTTGAGCTTTGAGAAATTGTCATATAGATTTTTGTCTTAAAGAATTGTTTATGAAATTTGGACTCTATGCATTCCTATGTAGGTTGGGATATCAATTGGATATTCTTTTCGAAGTTGTTTATGGATTTAGATAACTTCATTCTTATTTTACTCATAGTGTCAATAGATTAGTAATTAAACTTCAAAAATAATCATTTTGGGTCACGTAATGCAGTACTAAATTTTCAAAAATTAAATATATCTTGCACATCTTGAAGAGATGGTGGAAAACCTTCAGCCCACAGAGTGGATTTGCTGTGACAGTCTGCGCAGCATGACCCTCATGAATGGCACTCCACGACTCTGGTTTTCTTTCTTGACTCCGTCTCCTCACAAGGCTGGATCTTTCCTAATAGATGATGGAAACTTAATGTAATCAATCAGTCTGTGTGTCACTCATGAGTCAGAGACATGTTTTTAGAGTCATCTTCACAATCTTTTTCTCAAAGGAATGACTAATGAGCTGGGAGTATCAGAAACTTTAAGGGTTTTTTTGTTTTTTGTTGTTGTTGTTTATTTTTAGTTTAACAAGCATATACTGAGTTCTTACTCCTTGCCTATTATAGCTATTATAGCTATTATAGCTGCCAAGGAAATAATTTTTCACAGAGAAATTATTATCTAGCTTACTATCTAGATCAGGGATTTTTACCTTGTCACCCTTGCCATTCCAGGTTGAATAATTCTTTGTTAGGGAGGGGATACTGTCCTTAGCATTGCAGAATGTTAGCAGCAGCCGTGACCTCTACCCACTGGATGCTAGTGGCACCCCCAAACTCTCTAATTGTTGTAACCAAGAACTCTCCAGACATGGGCAGATGTCTTCTGAGGGGAAAAATGCTCCTAAATGAGAATCACACTCTAACTAGATAACTTCTGTAAAGGTGGAATGGGCAGTGATCAGAGATTGACACAGGCCTTCTCTTAAAAGGACGCTGCAGGAGCAAATGAGGATCCTACCTATTTGTAGAGTTAGTCTTGCAGGAACAGTCACAGAATTGGAGATTTGAGCTGGAAATTACATGGATCACTAAGCAAGATCCTTCACTTTACAACTTAATAAAGTCAGTTTTCAGAGTCATTCATACAGCCTGAGTGTGTATAGCTACCAGAAGCAAGACTAGACCAGCCTCTCCTGGCTCTGTCTTCGGGTTCTTCCCATCAGTCTTCATTGCTTCTGGATAAAGGAGGCATTGATATTGACAATGCAGTGTTTAGAACTATGACCTTCACCGTTTTCCTTGGGTAACCATTTTGACAAATGCCACTTACCCAGTTTCCATGATTTAGTCAACTGCAGAAGGAGGCCAGGTGGACTGCCTGTCACGTACAATTCTCTCCACTCCATTGAGCACACTCTCAGCTCTCTTTTGCCATTGTCATTCCAATAACCAGGACATGATTTATATTTTTCTTGAAAAATGGCTAAGTGAAAACTAACTTTGTGAAAAATTCAGTGATACTTAAATTCTAACTTAAATAAATCCAAATTGTCCCCTTTTTTTGGCAGGCATCTAAAAACCCAGCAATAAATATTTTTCACACTTTTGAGTAGATCTTTGTGAAACATTCTTGTACTTTTAAGTTCTAATAATAAAGTAGCAGTCAATATTTTTATTAAGGATCCACTAGCTTCAAAGCAGAATGCTACCCTTGTAAAAAATAGAAAAATCAACGAGACACATGCCAAGGAAGTAGGCATGAATAAATCAAACTAAAGCAATAGTTAGAAGGTGACTTGACTATGACGCTATAGGTAGAGCACTATGAATATGAAGAAAAGTAGAAGAGAAAATAGAAACCAAGCTGTAGAAAACTGTGTGCCAAGTACTATGCTAGGTGCTAGACGAACACTGTCATGTAGTCCCACAGTGAAATGGATATTATTTCCCACATTTACCAAAAAATAATGTACTGGGAACAATGCAAGCAAAGACATATATGAAGGAAAGCAAAAACAAACAAACAAAATTATTTAATTTCATTACATCATAAAATAGGTGAAGGGGAGAAATGGCATACAAAGTGGGAGGATCTTGGATAATTTCTGGCAAAGAACCAAATCTCATCAAATATCAATTGAGTGGATATAGGTGAAAGAACAAATATTAGGCTGGCACCCGTTTGCAGAGATCCTTGAATGTGAAGCGAGACATTTGAACCTCATCTGTTAGTGAGAACGGGTGGAGGGTTTATAATCAAAGGAGACATGGTTGGAGTTGAACACTTTATTCTTCTTTTCCTGAGTCACCCTGTGGATTTTGTGTATGCATAAAAAGTTCTGCTGTAAGATTAAGGCATGACCAGAGTACACTGGGAATGCCCAAGGTTAGCATAATCATCATGCTCACGGGGAGAAGGGAGAAGATATGTTTATTTGGTACAAAGAAAATTGTGGCGATAAAGAAAAAGGACCTGTGGTCCCATGCCTTGTGCCCCATGGGATCTAGAAAGTACCTTCTCGAGCCCTGGGCTGTCTCCAGATGCAGCTCACAGATGGGCAGCATCAGCATCACCTGGGAACTTAGTAAAAGAATGAATTCTTGGGCCCCACCTCATACCTTCTGAAACTCTAGCTGTTGGCCCCAAGTGTCTATCTTTTCATAAGACCTATGGGTGATTCTGTTACATGCTCAATTTTGAGAACCACTGTTCTAGAGTAATTTAATTTGATACAAAGAACTAATGTTCTTTCTCCCTAGATTAAAAAAAGGAAATCTAGGCATCCTGCTCTTTAAAAAAAAAAAAAAAAAAAAGACAATTATTGCCTTAAAAACATGCAGAGAATCATAGGCAGAGTTTGAACTAATTTTAAGATACAAGCTAATCATAGGAGTTCCTGTTGTGGCGCAGTGGTTAACGAATCCGACTAGGAACCATGAGGTTGCGGGTTTGATCCCTGGCTTTGCTCAGTGGGTTGAGGATCCGGCATTGCCCTGAGCTATGGTGTAGGTTGCAGACACGGCTCGGATCCTGTGTTGCTGTGGCGTAGGCCGGTGGCTATAGCTCCGATTCAACCACTAGCCTGGGAACCTCCATATGCCATGGGAGTGGCCCAAGAAATGGCAAAAAGACAAAAAAAAAAAAAAGATATAAGCTAATCATAACTGGTAAAATGAATTACATGCAGTCTTCAGTTTCCTTATGCCTGTGAAAGAACAAAACAGTCTATTTGAAAGCCTTATTTAAATCCGTGAAAGGAATAAAGTGGATTACACTTCTTGATTTTAGGATATGAATTTATTAAATTTAAGGAAAATTATGATAGAATCTCTGGAGATAAACAGATAAGATACAGTTCTATAACCAGAAAGAATTATGACAAAACCAAAGTCCATTTCAAAGATACTTTCTGGAACACCAAAATTCCATTATCATTTTAGCTCAAGCCTGTGACTTTAGCTGGAGTAGTAGCAGGGGAGTTAAATTGAAAAGTAATTGAACTTGAGTATTATATATTCTTCTTTTTTTCTGCTCTGAGATGACTTGATCATCTTCCATTGCAGTTCAAAACGATCCGATTCAGTTCAGCCATGTCAGCATTGAATCAATGCTGAACGATACATAACTTTCAATTTAGGCTTATCTCTGGTGTAACACCTTATGTAATTGTGCATTTTTATGAATTTAACCCCCTTAAATTATTAAAATAGAGTAAATTTAGTAAGAAAAAGTTACACATTTTCAATATACATATATATATATATACATGTATATTATAATAAGGAAGAGAAATAATACAGAATTAAAATAAAATTTAGAGTAGAACTAGGTATTTCTGATTTTATTTACATGCTTCCATTCTGCTTCAAATATTGCCATTGAAGTCTAGACATTTCTAATAATCTCTTCAGCTACATATCCAAGATATTAAACTAAGTAACTACTCTTGTCCCAAACTGAGAGTGACCCATTTACAAGACTCCCTGTTCAACACTTTCAAAGGGAACTGCTTAAAATGGGTCATCTTGTATTAAACCATGAAATAAACTCCCAAGGGAATTTGGATGACATCCAAGAGGTTGTGTAATTTGACAGTGAAAGGGAAAAAGACTACATAATACATTATAGGGAATAATGCTTCTCTGAAGAAAAAAAAAAAAAAAAGAGGACTGGAAAATATTTCACCAGTTAAATACAGAAATATTTTTAGGTGTCTTTAGTCATCCAAGGTCCATGTACTGCCGATCTTCAGATCTCTAATATCAGTTGACCATGATTGTATTTATTTGTGACTATTCTTTGGATCTCCTTGATAAACACGAGCGATAGCTTCAGACTAGAGCTGGGATGCAGGGTAGGGGACAAGTACAGCTAAATAGAGGAATACAAATAAGTCCTCCACAAGGTCTATTTCTTTGTGCCTTGGACAGAATTTACAGGCCTATGCTGCTAAGGAAACAGGCCTTTTAAAAGATAAAATACATTTTGCTAAATTAAGTCATGCTCTTCAATTAACTTACTTTGTAATATCAAAATTGTAATCCAGGAGAAGGAAAGAAATTCCTAAGTACTCGAATTCATATTGTCTCAGCATTCTCCAGCAAAACGTGGGCTACCTATTAGACATAAGAAAGTATCCAGTGCTTTATGAAGAGCCAGCTGGATATTAAACGTGTTATTTCTGCTCACGCAGGTCTGGTAAACATCTAACCCTTCTTTGATAGACAGCCCTTAAAATTTTAACTCTACTAGTTTCCAAACTTTTTACACTTTGATTTTAAAAATTCATCAAATTCCTCCAACCTTACATTACTCGAACCTTCAAGATTAATTGATTTAAAAACTAGGTCACATCCCAAGAATTCAGTAATGCTACCCTCCATAGCATCTGTATAGACTTGAAAAAAATCTGTCAAATAATCCATACATTTACATGTTTTGCATAGGGTTCCTAGACCACTGTAGTGACCCCATTTTTAATGGGTCCTGTTTTAAATTTGGGTGTTACTACCCAAGGTGTAGACAATTAGGACAACTGAACATGATTATAAAATTGTCTCTTGAGATTGGAGTCGGTTTTTCCCACCTTCTCCATCACATCACCTGACCAGAAACATGATGGACAGTGTGGAAACTTGAGATCCAAAAGATATTGAGAGACAAAGTCAGTGCTTCCTAAGCTTTAATACATGCAAATCACTGAGATCATGTTAAAATGTAGACTCTGGTCCAGCAAGTCAGGGGTGGGGCCTGAGAGGTGAGACCTGTGCCACTAATCCAGGATCCCCCATTTGTGCAGCCCGAAGAATACTGTTGTTAAGACAAAGTACTTACCAGCAGGCAGAATGCCCTGGGCCCCACCCCAAAGCCATCCCATCTATTTGTTCTGGGGTGGGGTCCAAATACTAGTATTTTTTTCAAAACTCCCCACATAATTTTTTTTTTGTCTTTTGTCTTTTGTCTTTGTTGTTGTTGTTGTTGTTGTTGTTGCTATTTCTTGGGCCGCTCCCGCGGCATATGGAGGTTCCCAGGCTAGGGGTTGAATCGGAGCTGTAGCCACCGGCCTACGCCAGAGTCACAGCAACGCGAGATCTGAGCCGCGTCTGCAACCTACACCACAGCTCAGGGCAACGCCGGATCCTTAACCCACTGAGCAAGGGCAGGGACCGAACCCGCAACCTCATGGTTCCTAGTCGGATTCGTTAACCACTGCGCCACGACGGGAACTCCTCCCCACATAATTTTAATGTGCAGCCAGGATTGAAAATTGCAAAGCCAGAAGCCCCCTTGTATCTTAGTGGTAATGAACCCAACTAGTATCCATGAGGACATGGGTTTTATCCCTGGCCTTGCTCTGTGGGTTAAGGATCCGGTGTTGCCGTGAGTTGCAGTGTAGGTCACAGACACAGCTTGGATCTGGTGTTGCTGTGGCTGTGGTGTAGGCCAGCAGCTGCAGCTCTGATTTGACCCCCAACCTGGGAACCTCCATATGCCATGGGTGTGGCCCTGAAAGATAAAAAAAAAGAAAGGCGGGAGGGAGGAAGACAGGAAGGAAGGAAAGAGGGAAGGAAAGAAAGAGAGAAAGAAGGAAGAAAGAAAATTGCAAAGCTACAGTTTTTCTGGGTTCGCTGAAAGTCACTAATCTCTAAACCTGCTATTCTTAATGAAGACAGACAATGTCATCCTGTTAATGAGAAGTCTAGAGGACAAAAAAATGAAAAAGGAGAGGAAACTGTAGGCAGTTTTAAACTTTGTGTAATAAAATACTCTGTATAAAATAGAACTTCCTGTGCCTTTAACAGGCTGCTTTAGGCTGAAGTAATTTTTTTCTCCCTAAGAGATAGTTTGAGGCAAGAGGACTCTCCATCAGAAACGGATAAACAAGCTAAACAAGCCGCTTGGATTAATTTAATATATATGCATTTTCTTCTGTGTCCCAGGCATGGCGCTAGGCACACGCCTTGCTGTGATACCATGCCCCTTGGCTCCAATATCACATACAAAGACAAACAAATATGTAGTATATTATGATGGTTATTTTGGAGGAGGTATAAATAAATTGCATATGGAACATAGAATTTGCTTATGAATCTACCAGCAGTCTTCAGAAATAGCTTTCAAACATCTTTCAAAGCTGAGGTTTGCAGTGTTGGAAGAGTGAAACCCAGATGAACAAGGATTACAGGCTCTTGGGGCAGAGAGGAACAGTATGATCAAAGAATGGCACAGAAGGCAGAGTGGCATGTTTAGGAAACGGGAGATGGGTAGAAAAGCATTAGATGCCCGAATAGAGCCGAGGCCAGCCAGGCGGGCAGGAATCTCATCAAAAGGCCCTGTGCTGTGTTCAGGTTGCCTGTGTGGGTTATGTGTAAATGGCTGGAAATAAACCTCTTCATTCCCCATCGGCGTGATCGCTGTATGGTTCTACTAGGAGGATTTTCTATCGTATAATTGTCTCGTATTTAACAAATCATATTTCCTCTTCCTGATTTTTAAGCTTGGATCTTTCTTTAGACTTGAAGACACTGAGCACATATGAGACCAGTGAATTGAATTCATTTTACTTGCCTCGTATAAACTTTCCATATAAAAACTCTGAGCATCAAGAATGCGCCCTCCGGGAATTGCCCTGTTTAATTCTAAGTTGGTATGATTGTACTAACCTTATAATCCAATGGCTTATTAGAGAATGTCATCAAAGCTGGACTAGGTTTAGGACAGCAGGAGGACCCAGTTAAAGCCCTTGTTCTAAGCTACCCCGTGTGCTGCCTTTGTGCCTGAAAACCACATTTCTGGCACTCCTTTAAATGGACTCACTAACTTTTATTACATGTTAGTTGAAGCCCATAATTATGATTCCCAGAATGGGCAGACTGTTAAGCATGATCGCCCATGAACTTCTTAACATAAACGTATAGATCAAGCCAGCAAATCCTTTTTCTAAGTGGACCCTAAAAGAGTAGAAAATAAAACATATATGCTTTGATAAAATCCAGTATTTGGTGCATTTCCATTAGGTATCTGAAAAAGGCAACAACCCCAAGAAGAATGATGCCACTGAGTGCCTGGGAAGGAGGTGGGCAAGGGAAATATAGCGGGTTTGAGGAAAAGTTGGGAGAATCTCAAAGGAAAGACATCCCAGTTGACCAGCCTCCTCCCTGTGGGTTGTTCCTATTTGTAGCTGTAGAGGATTCCTAGGCTTTGAACACTAGAATACAGTTATAAAAAGAGACTTAGATTTTCATAGCTGCAGACTGGAGGAATTTCATGATATACAAGACAATTGCAAATAGTGTTGCCAAAACAGCCAGAAACTGTTAGGGCTTTTTTTTTTTTTTTTTTTTTTTTGTCATAATCTCATGCCAGGAGAGAGAGGGACATAAGCAAATATTTTTATATTTTGAAAAGGATGTCTTATTTTATAACATCTTGAAGGATAGAAAGCAAACAAGCCTAGCTAATGCCTTTTAAAAAGAGAGAATATGTTTTTCCTAGTTAGCGATAAAGATTTCACTGAGATGGAGAAAAAAATGTAGCATTTATAAAAATGTTGATGTAGATATAATTAGATCCATTTTAGGACCAAAAGTTTTATGCAGAAACTGACAGAAGGATACACAATAATTATAGTTTCCTGACAAGCTGAATAGAGTTTTCTTTTTTTATCTTATGGTTTTAGAAAACCAAACTGTAAATAAATATGCAGTTTGACAGATTGTAATTGCGATCAGCAAGGCGTCTTTTCATTTAATCAGATGGTGTTATTAAAATGGGGTTACAATTAAACATTTTATAATGTGACGTAGAACTCCATTAAAATTCTTCAGCAAACAGCAATTTACATCTGATGCTCCAGCATCCTTTTTCTATATTTGCAGAAACATTATTGGCTGTGACCTTCTACTGGATGGATCTCTTTTTATTTTTTCTTCTTACTTTGATAAATGATATTGAGAAGCCGCTTTATTCTACTCGCACAACTAAGATATTAGTTTTGCATACTCTTCTTGAATTATTGTGACCCTTACTATACATGTACTGGGCCAAAGTGAAGGTTTGAAAAAGCATGTTTACTTGAAAGGAAATTCATTTTCTCTGTTTATATAATAGTCATCCCCTTCAACTTCCAATTAATATTGAACTTACAGTTAAATTTGTTTCAGGAAAAGATTAATACAGAGCTTTCATGAAATGTAAATATCAGTTAATATTTTATATTCCCTAGAAAAGTACATCCTTAAACAAAGAATGAAAAGGTGTGAAATTGAATTTGACAGTAATTAAAAGGAAAATGGCCTCAAAATGCTGGTAGGGTGAAATTACGGGATGCTTTCCTGGTCTTGCTCAGAGTCTTTGGCATTATTGTGACAAAACATTGCCCAGTTTTCTTAAAGAATATTCAGAAATGTGACTAAGTATTGCCATAGGACCCAAATTGGATGATTGGATAGTGGAACATAATGGGAAAGGGAATCCGGATTGTAACTCTACACTTTTGGCAATACAAAGGAATAATGCAAGCCATGGCATACATCGTGAACTTGCTCTGTGCAATCACTGAAAACCTGTCCCCACACAAAGCATGGGAGAAACTTGAATTGATTTATAGAACAAGAAGCAAATTCAGCAAAACCTAGAGAAGGCCTTCTTAGCTTAGTGTTGACTGAAAATCCCCACCTGCATAGCTCATCCAGCCAATATTACTGATAATGACCTGAGGTCACCTTTTGACATCGTAAGCATTTGGAAGTATTTTCCACTTTCAAAACAAAGCAAGACATCTCTGTAAACTATAATTAATTTTTTTCCAAAGATAAATGTCATATCACTTACATATGGAATCTAAAATATGACACAAATGAACTTATCTATGAAACAGAAACAGAGGGAGGGGGCATGAGGAGGGGTGGATTGGGAGTTTGGAGTTAGCAGATCCAAGTTAGTATATAAGAATGGGAAACAACAAGGCTCTATGGTACAGCACAGGGAACTGTATTCAATTCCTGTGATAAATTGTAAAGAAAAAAAAAGGTGGGGGGGGGAGTTCCCATCGTGGCTCAGTGGTTAACGAATCCGACTAGGAACCTTGAGGTTGCAGGTTCTATCCCTGGCCTTGCTCAGTGGGTTAAGGATCCGGCATTGCCGTGGCTGTGGTGTAGGCTGGTGGCTACAGCTCCAATTGGACCCCCTAGCCTGGGAACCTCCACATGCCACGGGAGCGGCCCTAGAAAAGTCAAAGAAAAAGAAAAAAAAGAAAAGAAAAAAAGAATATATATATATAGAGAGAGAGAGAGGAATCATTTTGCTGTACAGCAGAAATTAACACATTGTAAATCAACTATATTTTAATAAAATAAATTTTTAAAAATAATAAATTTAAAATTAAAAAATGACTTTTTCCCAACGGACAACTTTCAAGCCAGGAAAGTTTCAAATGGGAAACACTGTCTGTGAGTGAGACCTTTCAAGGAGGAAACTTTTTAGAAAAATTGTCATTTGACTAATATAATTGTTCTCCTGTTGTAGTGCAATCATTTCAAATTATTCAGTGGCTAATTATCTCCCTTAGGGGCATGCAGACATTTTATCTCTCATTCATCTGCTACCTGACTTTCAACCACTTGCTTATCACCAGGCACCACTGTAACAGGACAGAAGGATTTGACCATCTAACCTGTCAGTGCTTTTAGAGCTGTGAACTAAATTGTTGATGCGTAGTCACTTCCCTCCTCGTTTGACAGATGGGGAAGCCTCAATTCTGGAAGTTAAATGGTTATACAGCTAATTCATGGAAAAACACGGATAAGGATCAGAGGCTGACTCTGAGCCTTGTTCTGTGCCCCTCCATTTATTCAGATTTAGTTATTTTGTCTTTATTCATTCATCAGTAAATATTTTCAGCTCTTACTATGGGACAGGCACATTGAAGTCATAGTCAGCTTGTGGAAACTTTGAGAATAATTCAGTATCAGCCGGTACAACGTGGAAAAAAGAAGAAGTAGACAGTAGGGTCATTTCCACGGTTAGGCTTCTGCTGCCACAACTTAAGAATTAGGAAGAAAAAGTGATTGTTGCAGTATAGCTATAATCCACGAGCCTGCCAGGAATCTGGTTAAGAGCTGGTCACTTTGTTTCAGTAGAACATCAGCAGGGGACTGCCAGAGCTCAACCACAGGTGGAAAGGCTGTGAAGACAGGTGAAATCATAAATATAAAAGTGCTTCTTGGGAGTTCACGTCGTGGCTAAGTGGTTAACGAATCTGACTAGGAACTATGAGGTTGGGGGTTTGATCCCTGGCCTCACTCAGTGGGTTAACGATCCGGCGTTGCTGTGAGCTGTGGTGTAGATATAAGACACGGCTTGAATCCTGTGTTGCTGTGGCTGTGGTGTAGGCCGGCAGCTGTAGCTCTAATTGGACCCTAGCCTGGGAGCCTCCATATACCACGGGTGTGGCCCTGAAAAGCCAAAAAAAAAAAAAGGAAAGAAAAAAGAAAAAGTGCTTCTTTGTAACCTGGAAAACCCCTAAATAATCATTTTAACAGCAAATATTTATTGTGCCCCCTACTTGAAACAAGGCTCTGTGCTCTAGCGGCAATAAATAAAATAGTATACATACAGTCCCTATAATTATGGTGTTTATAGTCTAGCAGGAAAGACAGATATTAAAGCACGCATATCAAAAAAATCACATTTAACCATGAAAAAGCATTTTATAAATTGTTACTGTGTAGCATTTTTGTGGATCCAGAATTTGTCTGTTTCTTAGCAAAACCATTCTAATCAAAGTATTTGAATATTTTTCTCATTGGAACACACAGTGATTCTTTTGATAAAACATAATCTGCACCCTATTTCCTAAACATATGATCTTACTTAACTGTGAAAATTAGGCTTTGGTATTACTTGTATGGTTCATTTTTATACTGCTGCTCATCTAACCTCTATAACTGGGAATAAGAGGATCCATTTTATTAGAAATTTATATAAAACCAAAATACCTGGTGAAAAAAGCCTGGGTGATCAGGCCAGGGTCCAGGGTTAAGAATTCTGGATCTAGGAGTTCCCGTCGTGGCGCAGTGGTTAACGAATCCGAATAGGAACCATGAGGTTGCGGGTTCGGTCCCTGCCCTTGCTCAGTGGGTTATCTGGCATTGCCGTGAGCTGTGGTGTAGGTTGCAGACGCGGCTCGGATCCTGCGTTGCTGTGGCTCTGGTGTAGGCCGGTGGCTACAGCTCGGATTAGACCCCTAGCCTGGGAACCTCCATATGCCTCAGGAGTGGCCCAAAGAAATAGCAAAAAGATAAAAAAAAAAAAAAAAAGAATTCTGGATCTAATATCATATATTTGTGTCACTTTGGGCCATTCATTAGTTAAATATCTCTAAGTTCGCATAATAGGCCCTGGATATACGTTAACTTATTAGCAGTTCAGTTTTCTCTCATGAAGGAAGGATGCAAGACTGTATGAACCCTGAGTTTGTTTTCTGTGCAAAAATTCTGTATTTACCATGTACCCCAATTTAGTGAGAGTTTTACTAATGTAAATATTAGCCAATATTCAAAAAGATTCCTTATTAAACTTCGAAACTTGAGATGAATATTCCTGAAATTGATGGAAAGCCCATCTGAGTCCAATTCTAAATACTATTGGGTGTAAAAATGCAGCAGCTGTTTAGTAGTGCAGAGAAAAGCTATATCTGAATTTTGGATTAGAAGTGAAAAATACCTTATCCAGTTGAAACTACACAGGGAATATAGATAGGATGTAATTACACACTTGGAATTTGTCCAGGCTCTTGACTAAACCGCCTCCTTCTACAAGAAGTACGTTTACCATGGGATCTTTAATGATGGCATATAATCAAGACCCTCAATTTTTACACCCCATCTAAAACAAGAGTCCACTACACACTTGTAATATAGTAGATTCCCCTAACACCTATCTTGGAATATTCATTTAATAGGGTGTTTCAGTAGCACCAATTCTTATAAAATTGTTCCCTCCTTCCAGGGGCTCTAGTCTCACTCTGCCTTAATTCTGCTGTTCTTAATTTCTGTGATCAGTGCCTGGGTGGATGTACCATGTGAATCCTAGCTTCTGAGTTAGTGCTTTTCATAAAAAAGTAAGCTTCATTCAAAGACATATTTTTAAAAAGTAAACAGTCTTTTAAAATTTAGGATAGTTACTTTCATTTTCATGCTTCAGGCTGGGCCTCCGGCCAGCAGTTAGTGAGAACAGAGGGTAATACAAAGTCATTTTAAAGCTTTGTAACAAGGGTGACACTTACCAAGAACTAGTAGAGCTGACATCATTCTAAGCAAGGGGATACTGAGTAGAGTTCATTGCAGTTCATGAAAAGATTGCTGCATTTTTCAAATACCCACAAAGGATATTCAGCATTATTTTTAGGCATGAGGATGGAAGGAGGAACAGAGAGCCATATTTTACTGTGAAGTGGTGGATATAATTCATGCAGCTATGGAAAGAAAAATGAATTAAATAATCCAGATGATCAGAAAACAAATTTCTCCCATTTTTGACAAAATAAGATAATCAATTAGCTCATCTTTCCAGGCAACATCCATTCTCCTCTTTCTTTCTTTCCTTCCTTCCTTTCTTTCTTTCTGTCTGTCTGTCTATCTGTCTTTCCTTCTTTCTCTTTCTCTCTTTCTTCCTTTCTTTCTCTCTTTCTTTCTTTCCATCTTTTTAGGGTCTCACCTGCAGCACATAGAGGTTCCCAGGCTAGGGGTCCAGTTGGAGCTACAGCTGCTGGCCTAAGCCACAGCCACAGCAACAGCAGATCTGGGCCATGTCTGCAACCTACACCACAGCTCACGACAATGCCGGATTCTTAACCCACTAGGCAAGGCCAGGCATCAAACCTGCATCCTCATGGATGCTAGTCGGGTTCGCTAACCACTGAGCTACGACAGGAACTCCAAGATGTGTCTTTATAATGCTAAAAGTTCCCAGGTGCAAAATGAAACCTAAAACATTACCCAGATTCTAGATTTGGGGAGGCTCCCAGATTTGACGTTGTTTTCTCAGCTGTATTTGAGTGCCAGCCTAGGTGTTTATCTTACCAACATCCATTTTCCAGAGATTCTGATTGAGTAGGTCTGGATGAGCCAGCCTCTTCTCTTATAGGAAGCCCTCTATAATCACCGCCAATTGAGAATCACTGGTTTGGATCAACATGTAGATGTTGGATTGAATTGTTCGTTTTTCATTCATGCATGCAGACAGAGGCATGGTGGTTCCTTTTTAGTCCAGAAATTGATGGTGACCAGTAATAAATGCAATAAGGAAGAGTTAAAAATGGCATCTATTTTTAAAAAAAAAAAAAAAAGCTGTTATCTTTGCATCAAAAGGAAAATGTACGCTATGTTAAGGAGAAAAGAGGGGGAAAAAGCACATTTATGCTAATAATGATTTCCCTGGGTTGAAACTCTAGATTTATGCAATGAGATGAATCTATATAAAAATATAGAGATTAAGTTACAGTATTTAAAAATTAAAATAATTTTTATAATTAAACCGAAAATTGCATGCTGTACAATAAATATAACTACATTAATATATAAAGCCTTTTCTATTTGCTGACAATGTGAAACATATACATGGTGCATTACCAGTGCTATTCAATAAACTTGTACACATGAATATCACTAGCATATGTATACCTGTTTATGAAGTTGGCCTGGGTTATTTTAAAGCTTGTAGTCCATTCTACCTATTGTTGTATTTTTACCTTTCAACCTGAGTGTACCGCATATTTATAAACCATCCTGATCAAGCTTGAACCAGCTTGATTACTTTTGATTTGTGCTGTGAGATTTCTTCATTCTTCCTGGAAATTTCAAGACATTTTACTCTAAACCTATTTTTTTCTTTCTTTACATTTATTTACTACCTTTAGAAGTAGAAAAGTCCAATTTCAATCATGTTTGAAATAACTCATTTTAGACAAGTACGTGCTGCTCTGCTTACAAAACATATATGAGTGGAATATGCAATTACTACAACTCAGTTTCCTGCCACAGAAACATTTCAGCATTATAGCATTACAGAAATAGAATGACATGCATAATGAAAGATTTCAAGATTCACCCAAGGCATTTATTCTCTTCACCTTAATGTTCTCAGCAGTAGCAGAGTATCCATTAAAAGGTACTATGAATTATGGTTGCCTAGCAACTGGAAGGAGCTTGTAACAGCACCAAAGAATGAAATGGCTGGTTGATAAAATGAATTTTCTCTGAGCATTAGCCTGTTGAAACTGCCTTTTCTTGTGGAACATAAAGTGCATTTATTTGTCTCATGCATTTTTTATTAGAAAATTATTTGAGTTCCAGGGACTTGAATCGTTTTGCTACAGGAGATATTTGATTTTAATGTGTTGTACTAAAATAAGTAATAAAAGACACTTTCTTCAAAGCAAAGTCACCAAACAATTCTTTGTGGATTTTTGAAGGAAGAAATAAAATATTTGATAAGCTATTCCATTATTGGTTTCTAATTAAGAATGGCCTTAGATAGAACTCAAAAATTCTACTGATGCTGTAAAAAGTAGAAGGTTAAAATAGTGGATTCTTCTTGATTGTATGAATTGTAAAACATTCTGTTGACAATGAAATGCAAAAGAAGAACAGATTTTTTCAAAACCTTAGTCTTTGTTATTTCTTTGTAAAAATTCATTTCGACAAAGGTCTAAATATTTACCAAAAACTCTACCAATTTTACATTGTATTCAGTTTAATTTATTAAATTTTATGGTTTTAAACATCTTCATCTGGGAGTTGCCGTTGTGGCTCAGTGGGTTATGAACCTGACTAGTATCCATAAGGATGTGGGTTCAATCCCTGGCCTTGCTCAGTGGGCAATGTCGGTTGAAGATCCGACATTGCCGTGAGCTGTGGTGTAGGTCACAGATGTGGCTCAGATCTTGTGTTTCTGTGGCTGTGGCTATGGCTGTGGCTGTGGCCAACAACTCTAGCTCCAGTTCAACCCCTAATCTGGGAACTTCCATATGCCTCAAGTGTAGCCCTAAAAAGCAAAAAAAAAAAAAAAAATTCATGTTAGCATGCTGTCCATGTGCAGAAATGGAGAAATTTTGAAATGATTAAATTATAGTCTATCTTGCAGGTAGGTCACTTGCCCCAAGAAATACACACAGATGACATAATAGGTACTGTCAGAAGCTACTAAAAGTACATATTTGTAATTGTTATATTATTTGAGCATTTTTTTAAAATTTAAAGTAAATCAGATCATCTGCTTAGGTTCATAGAAACCAAACAGTCAAAAATTGAGTAAACAGTTAAAAATAACATAAAGTGGAAACTTCTAAAACAGGAGCTCAAGTATCAGATATGATTTCTTTTGGCTATTCATCGTCTATGTTACTATATTATTATATATACATCTAGAATATTCCATATATTATCTCGCTCTGCAGAATATGGTGTCATGTATTCATCTACTCATTTATGTATGGAAATTGTATTCCTTAAATGCCAAGCATTACATTTTTAATAGCCATTTTGTATAATATATTGCTTCTGACTGTTCGTACACTTCTATGAACATAAGTGCTGGTTGAAGAAAGAGTTATGTGGGGCCGCTATTTATTCCAATGGGTGAATAGTAGGTTCTTCTTTGTCCTTAGGTATCAAGTCAATTCAACCCTGGCCCAGAGCAAGGTAGTTTGGGGAGGGGGTGCTCAAATGGAAATGTTATTGATCTCTGTAAATAGAAAGAACTTTATACAGAATAATTACCCATATAGATAGCATCGAAAGGGTCATCTCTTAAAATGACCATCTTAGCACAGTCTTTCCAGTCCAACTATAAAAGAGCATTGAAAATATATTTGTTGAAACAGATTGGTATAGGCAAACAAGTTTGTGATCTTGGACAATAACATTCATTGCTAGTGTTTTCCCTGGAGCCTGAATTTTCCAGCTGACAGCCTCAGGCTTTCACTTCAGTGAGAGTGTTTGGCTTCTGTTATTCCTTTAACTAAAACCAGGATAGTGGTATTTCCCTCTTTGTGAATTCTATAATGACCCCACTTTCTCATTTTCAAGGTAGAGAAGTTCACATTTAAGCACTCTGTCACAATTTTGTGTGAGAATCTGTTATCATTTTGCTTGAGCAAGTCTCAAAGTGCCGATCAAAAGAGATAGAATTTATATCTTTTTATAAGACTGGTGTCTAAAGCCCAGACTCTGATCAAAGTTGAAAAATGAGAATGTCTTCCTATATTGATTATTAGTATTTTTCCAAAAGTGATTGTTTGCAAAGGGCTGGTCTTCTTTGGCCCACCATAGGAAGCTTGTACTCTTATTAACCTGTTAGTGGGAGGTAGGAAAGTAAAGATGGCAATAATTGTGTTAGCCTGTACCTTATAGCTCTGTGTAGCTTACAGAGACCTTCCCTTTACCTGACCTCGTTAAATTTTCATGACTGCCCTGTGACATAAGTAGGACAGGTCCTGTCATGAGAAAAAGCAGAGTTTACTGTAAAAAACACCAGACTTGGAGTGACAACATAGCACTTAGGTCAGGGCTGCCCTTGACAATGTCCCTTGGCCAAGTCAATTGACCTTTTACAGCCTCGATTTGCTTTAAAGGGAATGATACTGCCTTCCTCAGAGAGTTAGCCTCAAGTGTGTGAAAGCACCTAGCATGTAACAAATACTGAGTAAATGAGAATAGAATCTGAATCTAAATAACCGCTTTACAACATTGAGCCTCAGACTGATTTCCCAAGGTCAAACAGCTACAAAGGCAGGGATGGGGTTGAACACCTCTGAATCCTGCTTGATATGATGGCAGATTCCACTCCTGCAGTTTCCACGGCAAGGGAATTGTGTGAAGAAACAGGATTAGGAACTGAAGCAGCAATTTGGCTTCAAGACAGAGTGTGAGCACACATGACTGTCATTCACTCATGTGACCCAAATGCTGCCTATATCCCCCTGCACCAGAAACCTTTCTCTTGAGCCCACTGCTAGCATCTCCTGAAACTTTTCCATGTAGTGCTTTGTTACTAGATCACAAATACTCTGCACTTGGAAACAATATGAGTTGATTTCCAAAATCAGAAGTTTTGTAGAAGAAATTTTGCTTTGATATTTAATGTATTAACAGTTATATTACCAGAGTTAAAGAACCTATTGGGACTAAAATGTATGTTTTTCAGCATAACTAAACATGAAAGAATATAGCATTGAAAAGTGAGAGCCTTCTTTTTAAAGGTGTGTATGAATAATCAAACATATTAATAAGTCAAATATTAATCACTACTAATATTTTGCATAGGTATATATAAATTGAAATTCCAGAGAGAACTTGGCTGCTTTGATTAACAATGAGTTTAATACAGTAGACTCCCACTTGAACATAAAACTGTTACATTCATAATAATCCTATGTTGTTATTGAGACAGCCAAATTGAAACTCTCCCTGATATTTGCATAGAATTATGAGATATATTCTGTACGTGTTTACCATGTGCTTACTAGCTAAAGGATTTTTAATGGAGAAAAATGCCTGAAAATATTTTTATGTTTGTATGAAATTTGTTCTCAAAATGTTATGATATTGCTATAATTTAGGATACTATTATTAGTTCATCTTGTGATTGTGGGAAACTAGTATTAAATTCAAAATAAATATTTTAACACAAAAA
This sequence comes from Phacochoerus africanus, assembly GCF_016906955.1. Classification (NCBI taxonomy): domain Eukaryota; kingdom Metazoa; phylum Chordata; class Mammalia; order Artiodactyla; family Suidae; genus Phacochoerus; species Phacochoerus africanus. Next base: position 74,275,088 of record NC_062549.1, read on the forward strand.
TATTTCGTTTAAAGATGTTTTCTCCATAGAAGCAGTTGGGAGCTAGCCAGTCTTGTGACGGATTGCCAAGCCACTAGTAAAAAAAAAAATTGTAGAGATATCCAGGGTAAGAGGGCAAACAGGATTTATCATTCATGAAAATTACATTCATGGTTCAACCACAATTGTTACTGACTCATGTATGTAAGAAGTGTTTAAAAAAAAAAAAGACTTCTATTTAAATGAAATCCCACTTCTACAGTCATCTATGAAAAAGTGGCAGAATCTAACATTTTAGTCTTGGAATGACTATAGCCTCATGAATATTCCATCACTGACAGTTGCCAAGATCTTCAAATAAGCAACAACAGAAGGTCAAAAAGAAGCAGAGAACACATTACTGAGTTTTAGTTGATGTTACACTTTGATTTTGAGCGATAAATTTTTCCATGCAGTGGGTTCCTATCTGCCTGTGGTTGATATGCATTTATGATATATAGCTTATGCCCTCCAGAATGTGTCCTAAAGCTACTTTCCACACAGGATATTATCTTTTTGACTTGTTAGTTAATTCTGTAGTACCCAGGAATTCTGCATTCAAGTTCCTGAATTCTTCCATCCAGATAGAAAGTTTATAGCAAGAGTAGCTTGAATATTAATTTAAAATAAAATAAACATGTCTGTAGGATATGGTATAAGTGTTAATTAGTGAAAATGGTGATCATAATCTAGGAGAAGCATGGCAATTTCATGTAGGTAAATTTTGCTTCTAGAAGGTTCTATCTCTAGGAAGATATTTTATAACATTGGGGGTAAATATCCTGATTTTTCAGTTCATCGGTGGTGATACCAGAAGACTGCTAACAATTATTAAGGAATATGTTTTATAAATATTTCCAAGGTACAAGAATTACAGAAATTCAGAGCTGTCTCATAGGAAAAGAAACATGACAATCTGACAAATAAAAGACCAAAAATGTCTTCTTTGCCTTTCTGCTATTAGAGACAGAATACATGTCTCCTCCCCAATTCAGGAATGTGTATGGTAGTAAATTTCAGCATTTCTTCCCCTGTGATACAGAAGAGCAAAGAAGCAAATCAGGGGGTTCTTGCCTAGTTTGCAAGTTGTCAGTTAGTCTGTGCTGGATAACGGTACTAAGCTTGGCCTGTTACATAGACTAAAGTACTAAAATGGCAGTATTTATGGCTTAAAAGGATCTTTAAACATTTGAATGAGATGGCATTCTGAAGGCCAGCTCCAGGAAGGTGCAGCCCATCACCGGAGGCCCTACAACAAGCACCCTTCTTCGGGTGGATGTGACGTCTCCTCTTGCCACATTGTCTGCTTCCTCCTTCAGCAGACCTCTGTCATTGGAGCCTCCTTGTGAGCAGGCCATGGCCTGACTAGGTCATCTCTATCATGCGAGGAAGCTTCTACACCCTATTCTGACATAGCTAAATAACAGGGAGCAATGAAATTTAGTGAATCAAAGTTATATAAACATGAGAATCTTATTAATATTGCTCCCCCTCCAAAAAATGAGTAAAAATGGATTAAAAAAGTCTTACCAGCACTTACTGAGTCCTCCTTCAGATCCCTTCTGAGGGTAATCTGGATGTGTAACAAATCACTCTTTAACACTTACCAGTCACCTAGGATGGGTCAGGCTATCTTCTTTGGATTATCTGCTTTCAGTGATCCTGGATCATGGAGCCATGACGGTGTCAAAAGTTGAATGTCAGGAGCAGACGACGTCAGGGGTTGGGGCTGAGAGAATGAAACTGGACCAGTTGAGATTTCATCACTAGTCAGAATAGCATGCAGTTTAAAACTTATGAATTGTTTATTTTTGGAACTTTCCATTTAATATTTTCAAACCTCACTATCACAACATTGTAAATGAACTATACTTCGATAAATCTTAAAAAAATGGAAAAAAATATTTTCAGACCTCAGTTGATGGCAGGTAAGTTGAGGAAAGCAACACTGTGGATGGGGGTAGGGGCTCATGTATATATTTACATATTTATTTGTGCATAAATAATCTTATGCATAAGGAATTGTAATCTTTTTGTTTATGGAGATAGACTCTCCAAGTACTTTTTTTGTTTGTTTTCCAAAGACCCAGTTATATTTTAAAAGTAGAAGGAAAGAGTTCCCATCATAGCTCAGCACAAACGAATCTGAATAGTATCCATGAGGACACAGGTTCAATCCTTGGCCTTGCTCTCTGGGTTAAGGATCCAGCGTTGCCGTGAGCTGTGGTGTAGGTCACAGACGCGGCTCGGATCCTGCATTGCTGTGGCTGTGGTGTAGGCTGGCAGGTACAACTCCAATTCAACCCCTAGTGGAAGATTGCTCAACTAGAATCTAGTAAGATTGCAAGTAATCAGGGCCCTAAAATAACTGAACTTAATAATAATGCACCTGTTAGGAAAGGTAAATGATTGATAAATAAGCCAATATCAGCTATTCTTTTAAGAATGCATCCTTATATTAAAGTTAATATTAATTAAGCTTATTCTTCTGATCTTTTAAAATCACTATCAATAAAAGGGACAAGCCTCAGATTTGAAGCCAGAACACCTATGTTTAAAGCTCAACTTCTTAGCTGTCTTGGATGACTCTTAACTTCGAAGAGCTTTTATTAATTAGTCTGCCAAATGGGAATAATAGACCCTCTCTCACCAAGCTGTGTTGAAAACTAAACACCACCGTATTTCTGAAGCACCTGCCTGGATCACTGGAGAAGTGCAATAAGACTGGCCCTCAACAAAGATTCACTGAATCCAAACCTGGTTGGCTTGTGGCATGGCAAGGTGCTGAGCATTCAAAGAAACTTTGAATTATGATCATTGTACTATTATTTTAAAGCTCATGAGTACAACTTAGGAAAGGAAGCAAGCTCGCAAATCGCGTTTTCAATAAGTCAGAGACCGATGCATTTTACTCTAGAAAAGGCAATTTATATTCAGTTAAAAGTGATCTTTATCTGCAAATAGTGCATCTAGCATGCAAAAGGAAAGTGAATGTCTTCTCATCTGCTAGCTAGGATAGCTCAGTTTTACCTGTTGTTTAAGAAGCATGGCAAATTTTGAATTCACTACTTTATGCACTTATACTTAAAAGATTTTTTCATTTCTACAGCTTTTACATTTTTACCTTAAACAATTTTAATGTACACCCAGTGTTCAGCGGTCTTTTGAAGTGAAGTTTTCAAAAGCTCTTGCTACTTTGTGCCAAGTAAAACAGACAGTCTTATGAAGGTAATAATTGCACTGAACATGTGGCAAATTAAAGAGAGAATATATATAAACAGGTACTAAAATAACTATGCGCTATCGATCATAAAATCATATATTCTGTTTTGAAAAGACATTACAAATATTGTTTCTAGGATGTATGACACGTTATTTAGAAACCACTGCAATAGTGAATGTCATCTGGAAATGGGCAAAAATTGGGAACGGGCATTAATTTCAGAAAAGAGATAAAGATAGGAGGGGGAAAAGTAATATTTTATTCTAGCCAGTTAAAGATGAGAATTAAATTGTTGAGAACTCCGTTTTTCCCAGTTGTATACCAGTGTGTTATGTGTCTGTGTTTGTGTGTAAGTAATTTGGGGCAATTTGAAGGGTAAATCATGGTTCCTATGCAAAATTATAACTTTACAAAATTTCTGCAGCCACAAAGCAGATTTCTGGGTTAAATGGCAATTTGAACAAAATAAATAAGCAAGTTAGTAGAGTAATATAAAAGACAATTTTTTTTTAGGGCCGCACGCTGCATGTGGAGATTCCCAGGCTAGGGGTCAAATCGGAGCTGCAGCTGCCATCCTACACCAGAGCCACAGCAACGGCAGATCTGAGCCTCATCTGCGGCCTACACCACAGCTCACGGCAATGCTGGATCCTTAACCCACTGAACAAGGCCAGGAATCGAATCCACAACCTCATGGCCCCTAGTCAGATTTGTTTCTTCTGTGCCATGACGGGAACTCCCTAAAGACAACTGTTTTTGCACTTATACTTTTATTTGATCTGAAGCATATTGTGTTGGAACAATAAGTTTATCTGCTTCTAGTTATTCCTAAGACTAGGAAACCACATAGTTCTGTGACATTTTATATTATGGTTGCTTACTTCTTTGCTATTCTAAATGTCTAGTCCCCACAATTGCTCCAACTCTCCTGAGCAACAAGGAGTCCCATTAAATAGTTAACCTGGAAGATTAAGTGACTTGCCCACAGTCATACAGAATTAATGCAGAAATGAAACTAAAAAAAATGAGAAGGTGATTCCCAACATAGTACTTTTCTAAAGACCACCTCGTGGGAGCAATACTGTCCATACATTTAGCCAAGAACTATCATGCACACACTGCATGGGAATCAAATTTAACTGGTGTGTGTGATTTTGCATCTCTCTCTGTTAACTCCGTACTTTAAATCCTGCACAAGCAGAGTTCTTGTGGCCATGCGACACCTTTTTTTTTTTTTTTGTCTCTTTGTCTTTTTAGGGCTGCACCCGCGGCATATGGAGATTCCCAGGCTAGGAGTTGAATCGGAGCTGTAGCCACTGGCCTGAACCACAGCCACAGCAACACCAGATCCAAGCTGCGTCTGTGACCTACACCACAGCTCACGGCAACTTCAGATCCTTAACCAGCTGAGCAAGGCCAGGAATCGAACCGAAACCTCATGGTTCCTAGTCGGATTCGTTTTGGCTGCGCCACACCAGAAACTTCCCATGTGACACTTCTAAAGGAGCCTAGAGCCATATGCATTCCTTTTTCATCAGTTTTAGATATAGTATAAGTAACATCCTTAATGCAGCAATAATCCAAATGAAGTTCAGTCTGCTATCAGGGCAGGTCAAGTTTATGTTTGTTCAGTGTAACTGTTACAGTGCCCACTGGAAAATGCAACCACTAACCATGAGGAGAAGCTGTTTCATTTTTAGTGGAGAAAATATCTCCTATTAACCTCCTTCTCCCTCTCTCCTCCTCCTCCTCCTCCTTCTTCTCTCTCCCTTTCTCTCTCCTTCTTCCTCTCTCCCTCCCCTTAAATCTGCCTCATTCAGAACTTTGTTCATCCTGGGGTTGAATCCATCATTGAGTGGATGCCTTACTGCACTTAAGAATGCCATAAAATGAAGAAACACTGAGAACCAGAATGTTGAGCTGTATAATGGCTTTCAGCATAGTAGCAAGTGGAGCAAAGCAATTATAACCACAGTAAATTGTTGAAATTTCTGAAAAGCTTGATGAGTAAGCCCTTTAGAAATGGCTCCCCACCCAGGAATGGTGCTTTTTTTTTTTTTTTTTCCTTCTCACACTATAGCAGTCTCATTGTCTAATTCCATCTACAATATGCCATGAATACAAATGGTTTAGAAACTATGCTGAGTGGCAGCAACTGGGTGATTTCATTCAAGGACCAACATGCGTAAATAAAAATGATAGCCCGCCATAGCTCTTTGTGAAACACTATTTACCCAAACGCAGAGCCCAGCCCCTTCCCAGGGCAAAGTCTGCTGAAGCAGAAAAGCAGCTCTGCACATCTCCCATGCAAAAATAGAGTTGTTCGTGTGTTTAAAATTGTGTTCAAAGCCAAGTCCTCCAGCCTCTCTAAGCCCTTAGCTTCTCATTTCAACAAGGAAGCTTAACATCACTTCCTGAGGGAATCTTAGTTATCTCACTAAAACCCTTTCCTCGTCCCTTTTCCCTTCCCAGGTGTAGTCTCTGTTTGTACCTGTTTCCTTTCCCTTTGTAGGCAGCAGGGAGGGGGGGATCAGGGAGGGAGGCAGACTGCCTGGGTGGATCCCTCTTCTCCGTTCCCCCTGGGCAAGGCAGACTGGTTCCCACAACTCTCCTGACCTTGGTGTTCTCAAAATTATATAGGACACAGGGCTGAATATATAAAGCACAGCATGGCATCTTTCCTTTGGCTTCTGAGGAAGAATCCTCTCCCTCTTTATTTTTCTTTAAGATTAATATGTCTAAATGGTTATAAGTCAAGTATATCCCAAGAAAACTGTAAAAAAAAACAAACGTCTAAATTTACACTTGACCCTCCAATATGCCTTTTTATTTTAAATATTGAATCTCTCACTTTGGACTGAACTCCTTCTACCTACACATGTGTGTAGGTCTCCTGTTTGTGTAAAAGACGATTAGCTACTGTTTCTAAGGATAGCTGTTTACTCAAGTATCCGCCCATCTCTTTCCTCTTCTTCTTCACCCCAAACCTCAGTGGTGGCCTAGGCATCTCCTTCTGTGAATGGATGGAAATCACCGGTCTCACTTTTCTCCCATCAGTCTGCTCATCTGGAAAGTGCAAGGAAAGGGAAGAGAGGAAAGGAGGGTCTTAGAGATTGATGCATTTAGGGGAACAAACACTGAGCTCTCACATCTTTTTCTACTTGGATATGTCTGTGACTCCCTGAGTTGTCACTGGCCCCATCTCACCTGCCGGTAGTAAGTGTGAACGATGGTGCTCTCTGTGTCTTTGTCTCTGTGAGCTCAGCCAGCCCCACAGTTTCCACCACAACCACATTTTGGGGATGGACACATCTGTGTGTCCCACGCTACTCTCATTTTCAGCCTCTAATTCCATGACTTCAGATGCCTCCAGAACACCCCTTCTGGGTTTTTTGCCGGCACCTCAAAGTTAACAGTTTCCTCACTAAACTTAAGTCCTCTTCCTGACTTCACCCATGCTACTGCTACCCTCCTGGTCACCAAGACCGGAAACCTGAGTGTCACCTTTTCTGCCCTCTGGTCTCCAAAGCCTATTTCCACCTCTGCATTAGTTCTCACGTTATTACTTCCTGTACCCGATGTGAGCAATTTATAACCACCCCAAGCAAGAGAAAGTAAGAGATTATCTCTTGTTTGGAGTAATGTATTCAAGGTCCTAAGCTATTTCTTTTCCTTTATGCACAAACCACGAGAGTACTTTTTTTCCAATGTAGTTTTATACCATTTCAATGCTCAGAGATCTGTGATGGGCTTCTCATTGCCCATTCAAAGAACACATGCCCATCAGGCAGAGCTGCCATTATGTGGTGTACCCCCTGGAGTCACGTGGTCTCCCCTGTGGTCTTCTGTCACCTATTGTCCACCTCCTGTCACAGCCTTACTTTTTCTCACCTTGTTCCCCACATATCCAGAAAATTAAACACTGCCATTTTATGAGCGCCCCTTAGACTTTCCTGCCCACGTGAGATTGATTCTACTTGGGACGTTCTACTTTCCTGACTTATGTTTACTAAAATTCTACCTCTTCCTCGCAGTTCAGTTCAGAAGGCTCTCAGGTGAATGTAGCCTGTCTCCTGCAGCAGCACTCTCCAGTGATGCTCTGCCCTGCCCTGCCCCTAACTGTCCAGGTGTCCTGGGTCCTTTGCTATACCATAAGCTCCCTGAACACCATACCTACGTTAGCGTCCCCTTTGAATTCTCCCCAGTGTGGAGTGCCAACTGTATTTTGTACATAAGTCTAATATTTGTGAATGAATTGATGTATTATCAACTCTATCTTACTTTTAATTAGAGCCCCCCAAAAGATGATTATCAAAATTATGGACATAAAATGTTTTATAAAATGTACAAAATAAGTGTATTTTATCCCTCTGATTGTCTACAAGCATAACGTTTTAAAATATTTTTCTATTTTCACACCTAATCTTTGGTGAATACAGGCTTACTTGGGAAATATTGTGGATTTAGTTCCAGACCACTGCAATAAAGCAAATACCATAACAAAGCAAGTGACATGAATTTTTTGGTTTCCCAGTACATGTAAAAGTTATGTTTACACTATACTGTAGTCTAGTAAGTATACCGTGGCACTATATCTGAAACATAATGTCCATACCTTAATTTAAGAATAGTTTATTGCTAAAAAATGCTAATCATCATCTGACAACACAAGGTTGCCACAAACCTTCAATTTAAAAAAAAAATTGAATTATCTGTGAGGTGCAGTAAAGCAAAGCTCGTTAAAACAAGGTGTGCCTGTAACACATAGCCATCTGGGAACATCTGAGTCATATCTCATACCATATATAGTCTCTAAGCTTTTATAATTGGAATCTTTGTTTTTATAATGCTGAGATTACTTTAGTCATAGTTTGAATTTTGAACTCTTGACAACTAATAATGTACCTTGAAGTTGATTTTGAAATACACTTTTAGCAATATTAATCAAAGTAAATGCAAGTCTTTTTGAGCATTGAGATTTTGTTGTGACAATTCTTTTGGATACGGCAATTCACTTCTTAAACAACTTCCACTAGATAAAGTCCCTCTTAATAGGCAAAATCTTACTTCAGAATATCTACAGGAGATCCGTCTGTTGCTGACAGGTTTTTTTTCTTGTAGTACAATTATCATTTTTATTGCTTTTAACCATTTTTTAAAATATAATTATTTGCATTATTAATATATTCACATAATTTAACACCAGGGATATTCCCTTCTTATCCTCTACCTTCCCATTTCTCCACTACCACCAAAATAAGTAACCATTGAGATTGTTTCTTCTGTCTCTTTCTAGACTATTTAGATCCTCATTCCCTCCCCTTTTTTTTCTTTTTACAAAAGATGACATTCTGTGTCACTCTTCTTTTTTTAACTTGATCTTCCACATCAATATAAAGCTGCTTCATTCTTCACGGTTGCATGATGTTTCATTGTAGATGCGTCATAATTTAGTTAAGCAGTCTCCTCTTGCAAGGTGTTTTGGTTTCAGTTTTTCCCCTATTGCAAACTATGCTTCAGTAAAGAAACTTGTACAAATATTTTGTATGAGAGCAAGTGCAGTGGAATTTCTGGTTAAAAAATGTAGCATATGCATTTGTAATTTTATAAATGTGTCAAATTATGCTCTACAAGTATTGTAGCAACTTAAACTGTCATTGTCTAGATATCAGCTCATCTACTTCACTCTGACTTTTATCACACTTTCAGATTTTGGTCAATCTGACAAATAGAAAAAATATCTTCTTAAGTATATTTTTTCTATAATTAAGAGCTATTCATATTTTCTTTTTTCATGAATAGTCTGTTAGAACTTATCCTGATATGAGGTAGGCACTACGGATACTGTTTAATTTTTGTCAGCTGCCTCACCAGTTATCTCAAGGTCATGTATTGAATGGGCAGTCCATCTTTAATCCACTACTTTGAGGTGCCCCTTGTATTAGGTGATAAATTCATGCATGTAGTTGAATGTGTTTCCAGATTTTCTATTCTATGATCTTTCTGTTCCTCTGCTAATATTCTATTGTGATTTTTCTAGTGTTTTAATACATTTTAGCATCTACTAATGCTAATCTTTCTTCATTGCTCTTCCAAGCTATTTTTGTTAATTTTTCTATTTGAGCTTTAGGATAACTTGCCCAATCTCATAAAAGAAAAATTTTCTAGTATTCTTTTATTGATATCACACTATATTTCTAAACTAACTTAACAGAGAGTCAACATATAAATGCTGTTGAGTCCTCTTCAAGAATATGGTATGTATTTCCATTTCTTCAAGCCTTCTTTTGTGGTTTTCAGGAATGTTTTAAAGTTGTCTTATGGGAGTTCCCATCGTGGCGCAGTGGTTAACGAATCCGACTAGGAACCATGAGGTTGCGGGTTCGGTCCCTGCCCTTGCTCAGTGGGTTAACGATCCGGCGTTGCCATGAGCTGTGGTGTAGGTTGCAGACGCGGCTCGGATCCTGCGTTGCTGTGGCTCTGGCGTAGGCCGGTGGCTACAGCTCCGATTCAACCCCTAGCCTGGGAACCTCCATATGCCGCGGGAGCGGCCCAAGAAATAGCAACAACAACAACAACAACAAAAAAAAAAAAGTTGTCTTATGCATCTTGCATATTTCTTGTTAAACCTCTTTAAATATTTATTACTAGTTATATTTCATGTTCGTGTTATAATGGGATGCTTTCTTCTATTGTATTTTCTATCTGGTTAGAGACTTTTTATAAAAATGAAACGTAGCATATCAGAACTTATAAAATATAAAATACTGTGTTAATAGGAAAATTCTTAACCGTAAATAGTTATGCCAGTAAGTATATAAAACATACTTAAATTAAATAAATAAGTTAGAGTTAAGAGACGGATGAGTTAGAAAAGTACCAACAAAATTAATTTATAAGGAAAGCAAAAGAAAGGTATTAGTAAAGAGCAAAAAGTAGCAAGTTAGGAAGCAGTAAACTGAGAAAACCAAAATCCAATTCTTTGAGAAGACAATGAAATAAATTGGTTGAAGAGAAAAGCACATAATAGGTAAACATAGAATTACATGGAGGATTAAGAGAATCATAAATAACTAGTCTGTTCAATTCTTTGTAAATAAGTTTGAAAAATCTGGAAAAATATAATCTGTAAGTACACTGATCACAGAAAAGATAGAAAATCAATAGACAGGTATTAAAAGCAGAAAATAAGAATGCTACCTCCCTTTCCAGTAAAATTAGCAACATGCCTAAATGGCTTTAGAGAGGAATTCTAACAGATATTTAAAGCTATTAAAATTTTTTCCAGAGCATGAGATGAGAAAAGAAAATTGCAACTGTTTTTAATGAAGTGAATACAATATATGTACCAAAACTTGATAAGAATTGCACCCAAAAAATAATAAACCTGGTCTCGCTAATGACTATCAACAGAAAAGCCTAATTAAAATATTAAGCAGAAATCAGAAGTAAGAATATATCTTGACCAAGTAAAGTTTATTCCAGGGGTGCAAGGGTGGTTATTTTTCATTTAGGAAGAAATCCACCTGGGACATGTACGTGTATGCACAGTAGGCATGCACTCCTGGTGGGTTATCTCGCCAATGCAGATCGGTATCTGGTTTCTCCTGATGTAGCTGTGGTGTCAGCACTTTCAACTACTATCATTTATAGCAGAAAATATAGATATAGGGAACAATTTGATAAAATAACTAGAGTTAGCTGTATTTTTAAAATTAAACTTTATAGAGTTCCTGTCTGCTGTAGCTTTTCTAAATACCTGATACTTTGGCGAGTGGGTGTTAAGAATGTAGGTACGCAGGGCAGTTGCAGGGGGTTGTCAGCGCCCTGCTCCTCCGTGAAGGCTGAGTCCATCTGAGAGACTTATTGGGAGCAGGACCCACTAAGACAGTTGCTGTCTCCCGAAACCTCTTAGGGTCTTTCTCTGTTTTAGACTCGGCAGCAGCCAATCAAGTGGTAGAATGCACTTTGGGATGATCATCAGGAATAAATCATGACACGTGTACTAATGTTTGAAATCACTGAACCCTCAACCTGCAATTATATTCAAGGTCTTCATCTCAAGAGTACGTCCTAAGTGGAGTCGTGATTTAATAACTGCAACAAAGCCCATGTTATCGCCAATGTCCTCCTCTAGGTAATCACTTTTATCGAAGTTTCAGGATATATTATATGTGTATTAATGGAGTAACATCCAAATTACACAATATTATAAGTCTTCATTGAAGCATAGACTTTGGGGCTTGATTATAAACATTAACCTCTGAAAAGCCATGCATTAAACACACCAGACCATCCTGCAGTGATCCAGGGCAGGCTGGCTCTTGTTAACCATGGGCTGCTGTCTTTGCCGTCTTTGCCATGAAATGACAGCAGTAAGTCGTGAAACGGCCAAGGGCAGGTGATAAGGGGATCTGAAGTGAAAATCCTTTGGGGATATATTTGGCATTCACAGAGCATACTGACTTTTGTTTAAACTAACAGAGTAAAACTCTTTAGATAGCCAAATAAATTCTTATTCCCATGTGAACAGCCTCATTTTCTGAGAGCAAGTTCAACAGCCAGTGTGACCAGTTAAAGGTGATAAAGCAAGAGGTGGGATTTCACAGATAGTTTAAAGCTACCCTGAAAAGAGATTGTTTGCACATAAGCATACTTGTGTCAGTTTTCCAGCCGTAAGTAGCAATAGGTAGGTTCCAATATGATCATTATAATAAAAGAAAATCACGTGTTAAGTGGTTTGATTAAAATGGATAGGAACAGCCATGAAATTATTCCTTTTTGTTACATTTCCCAATAAATCTAGGAACAACAGAGGATATAATAACTTCTTTGATTAAGTCTACACCCCAACTAAACAAATACGCATTGTCTAGAACCCATCTTTCTCTTGTAGCATTTAATTTCCCTTACCATCAGAAAGCCCTTCCTCTTTTCTAGGAAAAGTTAACACTGTCTTTTAAATTAAGCTTATTTTCCTCTTTCTCTGGAGGACAAACAGTACCTGCATATAGGTCTGATTCTTGAAAGCATTGTAGGTATATTAAAGGCACGTTGTTGCACATGTTTGCAAATAAACATTTCCGCCTGTGTTGGGTTTTGAATCACTTCATTACAGTGCTAGTTCACAATGTTAAATGCTTGAGAATGTTTTTATTGTCCATGTTATTATGAATGCCAATAATCTTAAGAGAATAATTTCAACTAGGAATGCTCTAAGTATCATTGGGTAAAGCTAAAAGAAATTTAATTAGCAGAGGTCACTGAACCTTTATAGAATAAATGAAGAAAAAATAAATTTTAAAGCCTTTGTAAGACAGTAATTCAAGGCTGTGCTGAATTACAACTTGGTTTTTAAACAGATAAGGAACAACCAGAGTTAGAATGAATTTTGTAGTGTTAGAGTTGGCATTGGTGTTATGTTGTGCTGCCATCACAATTTCAGTAAAGCACCAGAGAGCCTTGTGCCTGCGAAGCTCCGTGACAGTCGATTGTAATGCATTTCAACCAACTTATAAATCATTTTGCAGAGACTAATGATTTATTACTGCTGTAATGAACTTCACAAGCATCAATACATTAGTATCCACTTTGAAAAGAAACTTGTCAGGTCCCATTGGAATGATGATCAGTTTACTATTGTTATTAATGACCCTGATCAGCTCTTTGAATCTATGAATAACCTTTGTAGATGACAGAGGTCTTCCATATGGGAGAAAATCAATGCATATGTAAAATAAAAGTATATGTTCTTCTTTTTCCAATCCCTATATCTATGCCAGGGATTGGTGTCAGCTGTCAAAGCTTCAAAATTATTTTAAAGTCTACCTAATTCAACCCTATTAAAATGCTGGTGAATACATCCTAGAAGGATGTTATCATCCCAGTTGCTTGTCTCTGTGTTACCAAATTATGGTGTTTTTTTTCTTTCTACTTGAAGCCTCAGCTGGAAACTAGTGGTTTGACTAAAATAGAAATTACCGTGTGAGGGCTTCTTCTTCTTCTTCTTCTTTTTCTTTTTTTAATGTTCAGTGATGTCAGACATTTGACCTGTGAGGCTTTTAAAACTGACCTTGTTGCATCTTTCCATTCATTAAACTACAACCTTTGCTCTCTTGTCATAAAAGATAAATGAAGATTCACACAATCTTTGTTTAAGAAAAGATTTATTGTTTACATTAATGTAGATTAAGTGGAAAGATACCAATTATTTTTCAAGTCAATCAGATGTCTTTTTTGAGGTTTCAATTTATGGCCTGTTTCTCATTATTACAATTTCTGCATACTCTGTGAACCTTTTTCAAAAAGTAACGTACAAATGAATAATTTTCATGGAAACCCTACATTCCATACACTTTCTATTTAACTAGACAAGCAAGTTCTAACGTGATGTTTTTCTGTAAGTGATTAAAATTGGGCCTTAAAATGGTACTTTTTATTCTACAAGGTTGTCACAATGATTAATGTCCATATAAGATTAAAGCTTTGGAGAAAAATTTTAAAACCAGAGTGATTATTTGTAAATTTAGAAAATGGCTTTTAAGAAAAGAAGCAATATGAAATTTCATTATATTAAAACTTCCTAACCTAAACATTTTAATCATTGGCCACACACCAAAAAAATAGTGAAGTAAGTCATTTTTAATGTACATTTTTTTTCTTTTTCTTTTTCTTTTTTTGCCACTGGGCAGCATATGGAGTTCCCAGGCCAGGGATCAGATCCCAGCCACAGCTGTGACCTACACCACAGCTGTGGCAATGCTGGATCCTTTAATCAAGTGCTGGGGATTGAACCTGTGTCCTGGCATGACAAAGACACTGCCAATCCCATTGTGCCACAGTGGGAACTCCACATTTTTTAAAATTTTAATGGGCCACATGGAAAGAATATAATTGAATAAAATAGAATTTTTTTAAATGTTTGATCTGAAAGGAAAAACACAGAGCCTGTAATCAAGCCCTTTATTTTGCTGGTGAGAAAACAGGCTCAGCAGAGTTAAGGCATGTCTTCCTGTCAGAAGTCCAAGCCCACTGGTGACATGGAGCCCAGAGTTGGGGGTTGACATAAGATAGGACATCAGATGGGAACCTCCAACTCTGAAGTGGTTGTAACCCCAGATCCTAGCACTGTGCCTGATCACTGCTGAGAAAGCCATTAGGACACAGATCACAAAGAAGACAATGACAGAAAAAGCACAGAGCAGTGAGTTTCCACATGTGACCGTAGAGCCTCTTCTGCTTCCTCTGTCATTTAAACACTTCCACCTTCATCTAATGCTTTACCTTTATCATAATTTTATCCATGAATGGATATTTGCAAGTGAGGTTTTTCTTTACCTTAGAGAGTGGAATCTCCATTGGGTGGATATTTCTCTCATAAATTCTAGATCCGACAATAAATAAAGCTTACATTTTGAAGAAGCATGTGGCGGAATCTTGGAGTGGATAGTGACACACTCTGGTGTGGTATTCTGTTCCTCCAGCATCCCTCTCATGTCTTTGTCAAGCATGTGCATTAATGCTCAGTAATGGGAGCTGGCTTCTCTGCAGGGCAGCCCATTCTGATACCACAGTCTGCTGTTTAAAGTCTCTTTTTATGTTGAAGTTGAACTAGACTTTTAAAATATTTCAACAATGTAGTGACGTTGGCCATGTGTTCTTAGAGGTAACGGGTCTGTTTCTGGTGATATCAATCTGACTGCATAGACACTGGTACCCTCAAAGACAGAAGAGTTGCAGAGCACAGCTGGGGCCAACCTCAGCAGAACACATTTTGTCAAGTTCTCCTAAGTCAGCTGGAGCTGCTATTAAATCAGGGTCACAACTAAGGAAATCTTGACATTAAGGAATGATTCTCAAACAGCATTTGAAATTGTTTGTTTTGCTGTGGTCCAATATGACAGTAGCTGCATGTACAATGAAAGGTAGAGGCAGCGTAAGGCAAGGTATAGACAGGTCACCAAGTTTGTGAAACAAAGACTTCAAACAAGGGGCATGAGTTAGGACCATCTCCTTTTTCCACGCATATACCATCTTGGCGGCGTTGTGTAATGGCTTTGTGTGACTAGAAGACAAGAGTGGTTACTTTCTCCCAGTCACAGTCCACCAGGCATGTGCTGTGACATCGTGATATGGCTACTGGAGTGGGAAGGTGGGATTCTAGTCAGTCTCTCAGTTACACCAAACTCAGGCAATGATCACACCTCTCTGAAAAATGGCTTCCTCTTCTGAACAAACGTGAGCCTGTGTCTTTCCTGTCTACCTTATAGGGTAGTTTGATGAGACGCTGCCTAAACAAATTGGGTGATAATGACCACAGGTCCCTTAGCTATCGTGATATTGTGACTCGGTGTACATGTCACTTCTCCAGAACTGGAGTGTAAGCTCTTAGCCTCCAGGTCCGAAGTTCTCGCGTGCCCATGTAAGGATGCGTTTTGGTTAATTCTAGTTCTTACTGCTCCTCACAAAAATAAGGAAAATTTTTTTCATAAAGCAAAACTTATTCTCTTTTGAGGATGTGTTTATTCTGACATGTCCTAACTTTTTTAGTATTAAAATATCTTTTATGAAATAGTGATGAGATTGTAATCATATTTGCAGTGTACTCATTAAACAATATTAAAAGTTGGTAAATCTTCATTTCCATCACTTTGAAAACACTTTGTTAGTGGTGAAACCCCAAAGTTTGGGTAGCTGTGTGCTACATTTTCATAGTTTGATTCACGCCACCCCCACCCTCCAGCTCCATCAAAATCCCTTCTTCATAAAAATTCCACAATAATTATTTACTAAGTTAATCAGTTAGCGATTTGTTTCCTTACAACCCAGCGAGTATGTTTGTCACATTTTAAGGTAGTTGCTCATGAGTACTTTCAACATGCACAACCGAATTGCTAAAAGTAAGACTCTCAGTATGTCCAGTAAATCCAGTTGCTTCTTCTCCAGTAATGCTACCTTAAAGCATAAACAACTTAGTTGGATAAACACCTTTGTTAAGATCTAAATATACCCCAGATCTTTTGCACACAGTGTTTAATTCTCACAGCTTTATGCCGCTAGGTTTTATCATCTTCCATCTTACATTTGGGGAGCGCAGAGATGTTGAATAACCTGCCCTCTCTCTGCAAGGCCATCATCGCCCCACCACCACCACCACCAGGACTCTGACTTCTGGGCAGACAGGAGAAACTGGAAGGGTTCCTTCCCCCACACATAAATGACATATTATGTGTGGGTGGCACTAGAGAAGAATTTTTTTTTTAGTTCTTAGGGACCAAGTAACAAAAATATGTATCCTAAGATTTGTCATAGAAAGTTGATCCAATAGAGCCTAACTTGTTTTGCAGTTTGATCAACTATGGACTTAAGGTTTTTGTTTTTTTTTCCTTTTGTTTTGTTTTTAAGAAATGTGTTGGATTTACCGTTGTGGCTCAGCAGTAACAAACCTAACTAGTTTCCATGAGGACCCCTGTTCCATCCCTGCCCTTGCTCAGTGGGCTAAGGATCCCGCATTGCTGTGAGCTGTGGTGTAGGTAGCAGATGCAGCTCGAATCTTGCGTTGTTGTGGCTGTGGTGTAGGCCGGCAGCTACAGCTCCAGTTCAACCCCTCTATATGCTTCGGGTGCGGCCCTAAAAAGACAAAAAAAAAAAAGAAAGAAAGAAAGAAATGCATTGTTTGGTACAAGCCAGTCCCTGGATTTTTGTAGGAATGAATGTGGCATATGCTGAAGGGCTAGTCAACCATAATGAAGAATTTATTAGCCAGGTCACGTGGTTAATCACTTGTGAGGCATATTTTTTTTTCACATGTGATAAAGTCTTATGTGATAATGATGAAAAAAATATGTTGCTTCACATACTCTGATTCACAAAATTAGGTGATTCCTTTTGATTTTAAGTAGGAATTAGATTTTCTTGAAATATAGTAATATTCGTTTGAAGAAAATTACTTCAAATCTGTCGGGAAAGCATTTGACTTTTACTTACAATTCTGGAAGACTTGAGTGTAACTTCTAAATTATATGCACTAATTGACATTTCATTTTAGCCATGATGGCAAAACTATCTAAAATAAATTACCATAGAAACACAGAAATTCTTAGCTATCATGCCAGTAGTCTAGTATGATTTCTGTACCAAATATCAAAGCATCATTGATTCCATAGAATTCTAATTGGAGGCCTTTGCACATGAATGTAGCTCTTAATGGAAATGAGATTTTATTCATTTTCCTTCTGTTGCATTTACCCAAACGCAATTCTTATGTGAGGCTCTGTGTACGGGCAAAGAATATAATATTCTCAACAAATGCCTTCACAAAGGCTTATTTCCTTTTCAGCTGAAAAAGCTGGAAGCTACAGAAAGGCACTGGGAATGTTACAGGACCCAAAAAAGGGACAGAAAAATAGAATTCCTATCAAAGATAAACCAAGCTGACTGTGTTAGGCCAAGAACACATTGCTCTGGTGTCATTGCTCTGAAATAGAACTTGATTGATGATTTCTCTGTCTTTAAATGACCCGGTTTATCTCAACATTCATCTAAAAATAAAGTAATTATTTCAGAGCAAATTAAAAAAGAAAAATGGGTAAGCCCCAGTGATTTTTTAAGGATGATTGAGAAGATGTTAGACTTAAAATTCTAAAATTTCATTTGATTCACCAAAGACTTCTTTGGGGATTTTAAGAAAGGATGTTATACAAGCATATTTTCTGCAGAATATTGTTTGGCCTTGGCTGTTGCACTACTCCCTGTTCTTCTGATGAACTTGGGGAGGGCAAAGGAGACTCTAGATTTTCCCTTTTCCTCTGAGAACGACCTGGCTCTGAGTCATGCTTATCTCCTATAAAGAAGGGAAAAAGGGCTCTTAGTGAAAATGGCCAAAACCAAAAGTTTACGGCCCTCCTGATGCTGAGTATCAGATCTGAATTCTTAAAGAATCTAAGGGAATCTGTATGCACCATGGTTGCAAGGAACCTTTGGATACCTGGCATGTCAGTATTCAATTCTCATTCTGCTTCCTGCTTGGAAGTAGAGTCAGGATACCTTCAAGAAACACCGGTATCATCCTTATTGCCCTGAGCAATCAGAACAGAATATTTAGATCAGATAAAATCAGACAGAGACTTTTCCTGCCACTCTTTTTGTTTAACATGCTGGATTTCCCCAATTTTCATCTGCTTCAGTGAAAGAGGCTGTTGCTGGATTTTAAAACGTGTTTGATAGGCTTGCACCTTTCAGTACACTGCATGACTTCATATTTGCTTTGGATGACAGACATATATTTTCTTTCTGCCTGAGGAGACTGTTTTGTAAAGTACAAGTTAAGAGAGACTGAATCTAACCTGAAGGATGTTCTTTCAGAGCCTTGATTACATATATCTTTGCTGGTGTGAGCTTTATTGGATTACGTGCAGCGCTCTGGTTCCACTAACCTATGTGCAAACAGCAGGCAAGGTTGGAGGGTTATTAAAAAGACACACTGATTCTCTCCTTCACAAGACTGGGAAAATGAATAATCAGGGTGGACCAACGTAGAATTAAATAGTTTAGAGGAAGTTGTGCTGGACCTCTAGCACTATGATAACTAGTGACATTTAGACTTTATTTTCTTTTCTTGTTTGATACATTTATTATGTTAAATGGCATGTCATCATTTCATTGCTGTTTTTAATGTATGAAGACCACATGAAAATCTGCTACATGTTTATAGAGGAATTATATGAAAATAATATATAATACTACTATAGACCATCTAGACCCATCATTATAATAATAAAAAGGAAGGCATATGGAAAATTTTTTCGTAATGAAAAGCATAATTGTGAAATTTGGTTTCAGCTTTAGCTCCTTTTGTAAACTGAGATCTCAGAAACTAGGACATAAATCATTCTATAAATGCAATCCTTTAGTCAAAATACAGGCTCCATAAATATTTTAGCAGCATTTGTGATGCTTTTAATTCCGCATCATTTCACTTTAGTTCACTTCAAAGTTAAATTATTAATGTGTCTCTTCTTAAAAGTTGAACTTATAATAGACTGAAGAGATTTTACTACTTGAAATTCAGAACATTTTCTGAATATTTGAAAGTATATTGTGCATGTTTATTTGCATTTCCGGGAGAAAAATAGAAGAAGCTAGGCAAAACTGTAACTATCCCCTTCCACCCAGCAGAGTGCTAGGCATGTACTAGGCACTGCAGGAATAGTTGTGGAATGAAAATTCTCAAACACGAGTTTTTATCCCAGTCTCTGAACTGTCATTCTTTTTGCTTCTTAAAAGCCTAGCCCTTCCATGCTGCCCTCTACTTGCACATACCTGGGTGTCCGTATCTTTTCTGCCTCCCCAGGAACGTCATGTCCTCTTCTACTCTCCATCTCCTCGGTGAAACTGATCTCCTAAACTCTGAGAGGAAAGCAATTAGATTATAAAGTAACTCAGAGACGGGAATAATTGTGGCTGGCTTCCTATATTTACTGTTACGCTTTTCTTTCCCATTTGAAAAGAGAAAATGTTCATCCAAATTAGTGATTGCCTCAGGATGCATTTTCACCCAAGGTACTTTGAGTCTGAGGAGCTGATATGGACCTCCTCAGATCATAACATTCTATTCTGCCCAGCAATACTCCAGATTGGCCTGATTTAACATTATTCTCATGATGAAATTCAGGCTGTTAAAAAAAATGTGTGTATGTTTACAATTTCTATCATATATTGTTAAGTAAATATCCATATTTTCATTTGGAGGTACTCGGCTTTCCCATAATACATCGTCTAGCAAAATCTTCTCTTTAAAAATTCAAAAACAAACTGTTCAGTAACATAAATATTTTGTGGAAATGTTTATGTTTAGAAATGTCTTGGAGTTCCCATTGTGGCTCAGTGGAAATGAATCTGACTAGGAACCATGAGGTTGCAGGTTCAATCCCTGGCCTCAATCGGTGGATTAAGGATCCGGTGTTGCCTTGAGCTGTGGTGTAGGTCACAGGCGCAGCTCAGAACTGGCGTTGCTGTGGCTGTGGTGTAGGCCAGCAGCTACAGCTCCGGTTGGACTCCTAGCCTGGGTACCTCCATGTGCCACGGGTGCGGCCCTAAAAAGACAAAAGAGCAAAAAAAAAAAAAAAGAATAGAAAAGTCTGTCGCTTTACATAGTTTACTAATCAAATATTATCACCATACAGAAAAGTGAGGCATTCTTGGAAGGTTTTATTAAATGTTTTGGGTTACATATGTGAAGAAAAAAATAATCTAGAAGCATTTAAGAGCAAAGTTTGTCTGTCTTAAGCATCTGTTACAACCTTGATGTGCCTGCCTTAAAGCTGATCATTCATTCTTTTGTAAGTCATACAATATACATTTGCTGAACTGTGGTCCCCAAACAGGAAAGCCTCCGGAATCATATGGTCACACCCCTGTATTTCGGAAAACAAAAACTGAAGCTTAGAGACAATTTGTTATAGTCAGTTGTGGCTCCCCTAGAGCTGAGTCCAGCTCTTCTGATCCTTCCTTAACTTGTCAGGATATGAACCATGCCCTTTTCTCATTCCATCTCCTCTCATTGCATACAAAACCAGTTGGCAAAGAATGTCACCAAAAATATTAAATATGTTCTACCAGAAAAATTTTGGTTTACGTGATTCTAATCAACAGACATGAGATTGTAAATCAGTGTCTTTTTAATTATTAATGTTCTATTTTAAGTTGTTTTACTATTCTAAGAGGAAATTTCTTTCTGAGTCTGCCCTGGAAAAAAAAATCACTAAACTTAGAACATAATCTTCGAGAAACTTAATGGCAGAGAGCAAATGCAAAATATTAATGAGTTACTCTGAGAGTGCATTTCTCACTTGGTGGACAATCCATGTAATACCTTCATTCTTGAGGTCTTTAATGTGTTAAGGAAGATAAATTCTTGACTCAGCAGGATCGAGCTACTATCTCTATTTTTACAAAAAATAAATGTGTGAAAAAAATAAAAGATCTCCTTAGTAGGCTTCCCACGCGTGACATGGATACAGTGACAGAACTGACACCAGAAAGGTCTTCTACTTAGTCCCAAACATTAAAAGGTGCTCTTGAAAGGCACTGTGAATTTTCATTTGTACTCAAAGGCCTTCTGTGTGTTCACTGACTCCTAGAACAGATGAAATGTAGGGGTCGGAGTTCCCGTCGTGGCTCAGTGGTTAACGAATCCGACTAGGAACCATGAGGTTTCGGGTTCTATCCCTGGCCTCACTCAGTGGGTTAAGGATCTGGCATTGTCGTGAGCTGTGATGTAGGTCGCAGACGTAGCTTGGATCCCGTGTTGCTGTGGCTCTGGCGTAGGCTGATGGCTACAGTTCTGACTGGACCCCTAGCCTGGGAACCTCCATATGCCTCAGGTGCAGCCCTGAAAAGACAAAAAGACCAAAAAAAAAAAAAAAAAAAGGTAGGGGATCCTCCTCTTGAACATTGAGATAGAGCTTTCAGGGTGGAGCAGAGAAAGACACAACCTATAAAGGCCTCAGTGATAATGGGATTCCAGCCTGCTGGGATTGAATACCCCACATGTTTTTGCATCATTTGCAACTCTCTTATCTCCTCCTAAACATTTTTTCATGATGTAATATCTGTGTTTTAAATTAAAGTGGATTAAAATTAATTTTGTCTTCAACATTTTGCAGTGTCTGTTGAGATTTTTAGACATCCTTATTTGAGGATTGAGTCTAATACAAACAGACTTTCTCCTCTCAGTAAAAAGTACATGATTCTCATTCGTGGCTCTTATTTTCTTATCTTGGCTCAGAAATGCCTCAAGTAGGCAAACCCAGAAGCCAGCTTCACAGTCTTAGGGAGCCAAGCCTTCTTGGGAACACATGCATTCCTACCACTGTCTACCCATGCGCTTCAAACATCCCTGCACTCTTCCTTCTCCAAAACAAAATAAAAATTCCATCATTCTGAAAAGGCATGCCTGTATTTCTGTGGAAAGTAAAAAAATCCTTTTCAAGGAAGTTTAATACCAAAGTTTTAAAAATCCACCAAGGGATAACAAAAACACTGATGGACTTGTTCGTACTGTTCTAGCACTTAGAAATCTGGTGGTGTGGGTGCCAGCCACAGATGGATGAAGTCCCTTACAGTAGACTCACTAGCCAGGTAAAAGGAACACTCTGGAAGTTTGTTTGCCTTCAGTATAATTTATGATAGGGCCGGGCTCCTGTCACATGTAGGTAGCCAACAACAGGCCTGTGTTTGTCTTGGTGAGGAAACAGTCCTGGCATTCAGGTTGTATATTATTTTCAGAAGGGACAAGTCACTCAGGAAATCTCTGGTCTCTGCCCTTAAACAGATTGTAGGGGAGAAATATCCAATATTCATGGAACTTCTGGCAGCTAGGCAGCTAAATATAGTCTCCCTCACGAACAAAGACCAAAGGTAGTCAGTAAGCTGCTAAATATCAGTATACAGAATGCAATTTGGGGAGTTCCCATCATGGCGCAGAGGAGGTGAATCTGACTAGGAACCATGAGGTTGCAGGTTCAATCCCTGGCCTCACTCAGTGTGTTAAGGATCCAGTGTTGCCTTGAGGTGCAGTGTAGATCCCAGACGCGGCTCAGATCCTGCGATGCTGTGGCTCTGGCTGTGGCCAACAGCCACAGCTCCCATTGGACCCCTAACCTGAGAACCTCCAAAAAAAGAATGCAATATGGTACCTTCTTTTCGAACAACTCCACCACATGCTAGCTCCAGCAAATATGAGCACTTGGAAAATGATGAAAATCCAGTGCTGACAATGTGGCATTGTGAGGTACAGAGATCTTCTTCCTACCTTCCTAGGATTAAAATTCCTAGATTGTAGTAAGAAAGATCGAAACAGAGTAGTTACTTGATTAAGAAATCAGTAAAGGAGTTCCCATCGTGATTCAACAGTAACAAACCCCGCTAGGATCCATGGGGACTCGGGTTCGATCCCTGGCCTCACTCAGTGGGTTGAGGATCTGGCATTGCCCTGAGCTGTGGTGTAGGTTGCAGGCTCGGCTTGGATCCTGAGTTGCTGTGGCTGTGGTGTAGGCCTGAAGCTGTAGCTCCAATTTGACCCCTAGTCTGGGAACTTCTATAGGCTGTAGATATGGCCCTAAAAAGACAAAAAAAAAAAAAGTTTTTTTTAATTAAAAAAAAAAAGAAAGGAAGCAGTTAAGCATATCAATGTCCAGTCATCTGGGGGACGCCCCATGTTTTGTCCTAGTGTTGGCATGTCTTCATGATTGTAGCCCTGTGTGGTCTTTGTAGTGTGAAAAACCATAAAACTTTATGGATATTTTCTCTATACTTCCTTAAAATGGTGTAAGAAGTTAAGGAGACTTATGAGACAATCTAAAAGAAGATTCTTTATGATTTTTATAATACTTGTCATAATCTTTGACAGCATCATTAGGTCATGATTAGGCAGCAAGTTTTTAATGTAGCTTCTCTTTATTCAGCTTTTCCAGAGCATTAAATTTAATTTATATAGAAACAATTCTCTTTACCTGCATGCAGATTTGAACCTTTTATATGCTGTTTGAATAAATAGTGCAACTGCATTAATAAGCACAACGGGCATAAACAGGTCTGGGAACTAGTATACTTGATTCCTGTGTAGCTTGTAACTCCACTACTGGGAGTAAAATTGGGCCACTTTTTATTTGAGAAAAGTTTTAGGTTTACAACATCATTGTGTAGTGCCAAGAATTCCTACATACCCCAGACCTCAGTTCTTTTGTTATCTTGCTTTCATATGGGATAGTTGTCACAATCAGTGACCCAATGTTGATACATTATTCTCATCTAAAGTCCATATTTTATTTAGATATCCTCAGTTTCCCCCTAATGTCCATTTTGTGTTCCAGGATACCATCTAGTTATCACACCTCCTGAGGCTCCTCTTGGGCTCTGGCGGTTTCTCAGACTTTCCTGGTTTTTTATAATATTGGCAATTTTAAGGAGTACTGTCAAGTATTTTGTAGA
This sequence comes from Phacochoerus africanus, assembly GCF_016906955.1. Lineage (NCBI taxonomy): Eukaryota > Metazoa > Chordata > Mammalia > Artiodactyla > Suidae > Phacochoerus > Phacochoerus africanus. Next base: position 74,299,320 of record NC_062549.1, read on the forward strand.
CTGCAATTAAGATTGGTTGGATATTTTCACTATGATTAGAGTGGAGTAATGTAGTTTGGAGAGATGGAGATAAAGTGCCATCTTCATCTGAACATATCAAGGGTTCATATTATCAATATGACTTAGCACTGTTGATGTTAAGCTTGGTCACCAGTCCAAAGTAGTGTTTGTCAAGATTCTCCACTGTAAAATTACTCTTTTTTTAATTCTCCCTTTCTTTGCTGCCACTCTTTGAAAGAAAGTCATTATGTGCAGTTCACATTTAAGGAGTAGGGGATTATGCTCCCCATCCTTGAAGGTGAGTATTTACATACACTATGTGAAATCATTCTATATTGATTGGAGACTTGCCTATTCTCTCCCATTTATTTACTTATTTGTTTGTTCATTGAATCATTTATCTTTTCTGCTATGGTCTCATGGGTGTTTATTTTTACCTTTTGGGTTGTAATCCAATATTATTTCACTTAGCTATCCTCTGTCAATCTATTTTCTGCCTATCTATCTCAAATTATTCCAGCTTTGGTTTTGCGGAGCTCTTCCAGTTGGCTCTTGCATTTCTCTGGCAAATCTCCATCATTGTGTGTATATGTATGGAGGGGGTTGCTTTTGCATTTTGAACATTTAATTTGTGTTACTGCAATATACTCCAGACTCCTCTTGTATATTTTTTGTTCCTGTCCTAGAACCGGCTATTTCTCTGAGAAGCCTTATTTCCTTTTGTTCAGAGAATGGTATCAGAAACTAAGTTCTGGGCTCCAGGTTTACCCACTGCTCCAGGGGGTTCATTGCTCCTAGGACCTCTCAACTGACAGAGTGGGGTGATATGTGTATGAGTACTAACCTGTTACATACGCACAACTTTAAAGACTTCTATAGGTAACCACCTGTGTCTATTTTAAGCTGAATACTAATTCATGCTGATGTCTTCAGTTACAATCTACTGCCATATAGCCTTGTGCCCTTTCTTATGTGTAACCTCTCACATCAATAGTGAGAAACCTGAACACCGCCACCCACTGTCCATTACTTCGTCATCATTCATTCCAGGAAACATGTGCCATGGTATTAGAAATATTAACTCAACACTCTTGTGAGTTAACAACTTTATCGAGTAAGATACAGTGTTTATACACAATTCCTTTACCTTTAGTCTTCTGGATTCATTTCCAAAGTCACACAGGTCAGTAACTTATTACCCATCTCCTTTAATGAGACTGCTTCACATATTTACAATCCATTAAGATCCTTTTGTCACGTTATGCGTTTCACCCTGGGACTCCTCAACCTCCTAAATATTTATTACCTTGTGTACATTAGGGTTTACTTTTTGTGCAGTAAAGTTCTGTGGGTATTGGCAAATGCTTAACATCTTATATTCACCATTATATTGTCATACAGAATAGTTTCCCTATCCTGAAATTTTTTCTTTGTTTCACCTTTTTAACTACTGCTCCCTTCTGAATGCCTGGCAACTAATGTTAACCTAGTTTTGCTTTTTTCCAATATGTCCTATAGTTGGAATTATACATACTTACAGCTTTTCTGGACTGGCATCTTTCACTTAGCAATATGCATGTAAGATTCATCTGTGTCTTTTCATGGCTTGATAGAGCATTTCTTTCTATCACTGAATAGTATTGCATTATATGGATTACTCAGATTTGTTTATCCATTCACCTGTTGAAGAGCTTTTTGGTAATTATGAATAAATCTGCTATAAACACTAGTATGCAGACTCTTGGGTTGACATAAGTTTTCACATCAGTTGGGTAAATACCTAGGAGTATAATCACTAAATTGTAGACTAGTTTTAGTTTTGTAAGAAATTGTCAAATTGTCTTCCAGAGTAGCCGAACCATTTTACATTCTCACTTGTACTGAATGACAAGTCTTGTACTCTCTTTTCTTTTTTATATGTTCAATTGTTCCAGCATCATTTATTGAAAAAAAAACTGTATTTCTCCAGTGAATTGCCATAGTTCTTTTGTCAGAGATCAATGACTTTATTTGTATGGGTCTATTTCTGAGCTCTTTGTTCTTTTCCATTGATCTGTGTCTATTCTTTTGCCAAAACCATGCTGACTTTATTACTGTAGCTTTAAAGAAAGTCTTGAAATCAGGCAGTGTGCGTCTTCCAACTTTGCTCACCTTCTTCAGGATCATGTTGGCTATTCCAGGTCTGTTACCTTTTCATATAAACTCCAGAACCAGTTTATTGATACCTGTGAAATAGCTTGCTAACATTTGATTGGGATTGTGTTGAATCTGTAGATCAAGTTGACAGAAACTGACATCATAACAACATTGAGTGGAATTCTCGTTGTGGTGCAGCGGAAATGAATCAGGCTAGTAACCATAAGGTTGCGGGTTTGATCTCTGGCCTTGCCAGGTGGGTTAAGGATCTGATGTTGCTGTGAGCTGTGGTGTTCGCAGATGCGGCTCAGATCCTACGTTGCTGGGGCCATGGCTGTGGCGTAGGCCAGCACCTGTAGTTCCGATTCAACCCCTAGCCTGGGAACCTCCATATGCTGCTGGTGCGGCCCTAAAAAGCAAAATAAATAAATAAATAAAAGTCTTCTAATCCATGAACACAGAATGTCTTTCCATTTATTTAGATCTTCTTTGATGTTTTTTACAAGTGTTCTGTAGTTTTCTATTCGTAGAGGCTATACGTGTTTTGCTACATTTATGCCTAGGCATTTCATTTTTGAAATACTATTGTAAATAGCATTTTTTAAATTTCAAATTCCAATTTTTCACTGTTGATTATATAGGAAAGCATTATATCCTGAATACTTAACTATACTTGCTTGTTATTTTCAAGAGGTTTTTGTTGCTAGTGTTATTGATTCTGTAGGATTTTCTCCACAGACAACATGTCACCTGCAAATTGAGACAATTTATTTCTTCCTTTCCAAGCTGTTTTATTTCCTTTTACTATCATACTGCATTACCTAAGTCTTGTAGTACAGTGTGAAACAGGAGTGGTGAGAGGAGACAGCCTTACCTTTTTTTCTGATTTTAGGGAGAAAACACCCAGTCTCTCACTATTGAGTATGATGTTAGCTGTAGGGTTTTTGTAAGTATTTTAAATGAAGTTAAGGAAGTTCCTTCCTATTCCTATTTTGCTAAGTAAGGGTTTTTATCATTAATGTGTTTACCTTTTTCACATGTTTTTTTTTTTGTATCTGTTGATATGATCATGCAATTTTTGTTCTTTTTTTTTTGTCTTTTTTTGCTATTTCTTGGGCCGCTCCCGCGGCATATGAAGGTTCCCAGGCTAGGGGTCGAATCGGAGCTGTAGCCACCGGCCTACGCCAGACCCACAGCAATGAGGGATCCGAGCCGCATCTGCGACCTACACCACAGCTCACGGCAACGCTGGACCCTTAACCCACTGAGCAAGGGCAGGGACCGAACCCGCAACCTCATGGTTCCTAGTCGGATTCGTTAACCACTGCGCCACGACGGGAACTCCAATTTTTGTTCTTTAGTGTGTTGATGTATTGGATTACATCAATCGATTTTTTAATTTTGAATTAATCTTGCACAACTATGATAAGTACTACTTGTTTATAGTATATAATTCTTTATATACATTATTAGATTCAATTTATGAATGTTTCATAGAGGATTTTTACATTTATGTTCATGAGACTTACTGGTCTGTAGTTTCCTTGCAGTGTTTTTACCTGGTTTTGGCATTAGAATTATTCTGGTTTCATAGCATGAGCTGGGCATTATTTCCTCTGCTTCTAATTTTTGGAGATATTATGGAGAATTTATATATTTTCTTTCTTAAATGTTTGGTAGAAACAATCTAGGCTTGATGTCTTCTTTTCAGAAGGTTGTTAATTACTGAATAATTTCTTCGATAGATATGGTATTATTAGGGTTATCTATTTCTCTTTGTAGGAGTTTTAGTAGTTTTTGAATTTCAAGGAATTGTTCCATTTCATCAAAATTGTCAAATTTGTGGGCATCAAGTTTTTCATATTATTTCTTCATTTTCCTTTCATGTGTTTGGGATCAGTAGTGATGACTCTTCTTTCATTCCTGATATTGGTAATCTGTGTTCTTTCTTTTTTTTTGTCAGTTAACCTGACTAGTGGTTTATCACCTTTAATGATTTTTGGAAGAACCACCTTTTGGCTTTATTGATTTTTTTTTCCTATTGCTTTTTGTTATCAATTTCATTAATTTCTCTTTAATTTTTATTATTTTTTTCCTTCTGCTAGGTGTAGAATTAAATTACTCTTCCTTCTCTGGTTTCCTAAGATAAAAGTTTAAGGTACTGGTTTAGACCTTTCTCCTTTTCTAATAAGTACATTTAATAGTATAAATTTCCCTCTAAACACTGCTTTTGCTGAACTGCACAAATTTTATTATTTATTTTATTAAATAAAATTTATTTTCACTTAGGCATCTTCTAAGTTATCGATGTTAGGAAATTCTAAATAACTAATTTTTAGCTACTTTAGGAAGGTTTTGCCCTGTATTTTGAAAAATTTTGAAGACTAAGTTAAGGGTCATGGCTTATTCCTACATTAGCCAATGAACTCTGTCACATTTGATGACTGGAGGTCCCTCCACTCCTTATCCCCAGTTAATAATAACCCAGGACCTGCAAGAAATAACCTTCTCATCGTTTACCCCACAGAAAAGACAAGTCAAAGTGCCCCATCTTCAGTTGGTAATTCCATGCCATAATCTCCAGGCATGAAAACCAGCAAAGGGATCCACAAATGATAGACGGCTCTGGGAGAGCTGGAAGCTTTACCAACTGGTTCTGCAGTTCAGTTTACTCCTTCATGGTCCTCCCTGAGCCCAGTTCTTCAGGGTTCCTAAGTCAGGCACTGAGAAAGGGCAGCAAACAAGGCTGGCAAAGGACCCTGCTTCAGAATTCAGAGTCCTCTCAGGGAAGTCGATCAAGAATACACTGTTAGTGTCCTGCCACCAACTCAAATTGGGCTTCTATATCAGCCACACTGGCACTACCTGGGATCTTGTTGGAAACTCTGAACCTCAGGCCCCTCCCAAGATGCTCTGGGTCAGAATCACATTTTAGGAAGCTCCCCAGGGGATGTGCATGCATATCAAAGTTTGCAAAGCTCTGTCCTGGATAATTGTAGATAGTGATCATGTTCTGAAAAAGATGCCTGCAATGAGAAGGATGGATAACTGTGCTGTACTTTGGTAGGCAGCTCAGGGCAAGTCTCTCTGAGGAGAATGCCCTTGAGAGACCGAAGGGGACAGCCTTCTTCTTGATGCCCCCTTGTCAGTACCCCCACCCCCTCAGTCCAGCACCTGAGTGCCTGTCACACATAGTGAGCATCCAGTGAAAGTTTGGGGGGAACAAGGGAAGGAGCATAAGCCCAAAAAAGCTATCTGCCTGTTTCATTTCAAAAAGAACATGAAAATATAAATATGTCTAGTTTTCAACTAAAATACCCCTGGCCTGTGAAAGAGGAGATAAAATACAATGCACCTTTAAAAAGATTCTGACTTCTCTCTTTTCCAAGAGCATTTTTTTTTCCTACAGAAAATAGATTGTAATTGGAAAATTCCATTAGCTTTTATAAATGAGGATGCAGAAAAAATGATCAGATGGTTTTAAATTTAAAAACCGCTGGATAGTCTTTCTTGTTCCCTTATAATAGGCTCTAAACTTTAATGGTGTAAGTTTTTCTCTTTCCCTTCAGTTGGTCAGTGTAATTGAGATTTTTGCCATTTATTGGATTGTCATCTGTGGTCATGTAATGATGTAGAGATATTAAATATGTTTTAGACACAAAATTGTAAATACAGTACAGAGGAACTGTGAGCTTATTTCCATATCATTAAACTGCAGTTTACCCACGAGCAAAGTGCATTTTTCATAACTTGCAAGAAATACCTTGCCTTGCAGTAGCACACATATTTAACATTTTTTTTAAAAGCCACTTGATTTGACATTGATATTTGGATTATTTTATTATCAGAGGAAAAGGGGACAGCAGAATTGCAGGTATCAATATATAACTGACCAATTAGTAAGATTCTAATTCTATTCTAAGTGGCCGTTCTGTCAGTTAACATTTTTTTCTGGGTGCAGGGTATATTTTTGGAGAAATGTTGAAGTTTAGATTCTCTCATGACATTACTTAAGCATAGAAAACATCAAAGTTGTTTATATGTCCAATATTAAATTCTAATACAACAGTGGGTCTTATTAGTTACTTTGTTGCAATTACATTTTCATTGGCATTCTTTGACATGTTTAGGGTTAATCAGCTTAGTAATATGCAAATCTTAAAGTAAGTTATCCCCTCCATTGTCCAGAACTATATTCTTGTCGGGCCTTCCTTTTGAACCAGTGCTTGATGAAAATATCACCATACCTTCCCATACAAAAATCTCTGTAAACGAGATGCAAGTAAATTATTTTACAATGTGGGATTTTATTGTTTAAAATCTGATACGGATTTAACCTAAAAACAGGATTTTAGGCTTTATCTAAGGTGATAGCGGTTCTTTTTATTGTTAGAATAACTCAATCCGGAGTTCCCGTCATGACTCAGTGGTTAACGAATCCAACCAGGAACCATGAGGTTGCAGGTTCGATCTCTGGCCTTGCTTAGTGGGTTAGGGATCCGGCGTTGCTGTGAGCTGTTGTGTGGGTTGCAGACGAGGCTCAGATCTGGTGTTGCTGTAGCTCTGGCGTAGGCCGGTGGCTACAGCTCCGATTCGACCCCTAGCCTGGGAACCTCCATATGCCACGGGAGCGGCCCTAGAAAAGGCAAAAAAAGACAAAAAATAATAATAATAACTCAATCCTATTACTAAAATCTAGGGGGAAAGTAATAAAATAATAAAGGTACAACTTCTGATTTAAAAAAAAAGTTCCCCTGGAAGATAGCTGTTAACAAGCGTTCAATCAAGAAAACTTCTCAGCTTACTTTATTTTATTTTATTTTTCTTTCTGCCAAATAACGCTTCATAGATCAGAAAAGCGTTTGCTAGGAAGGATGTGTCCACAGTTCAGCAAGCAATTATTCCACATTCCTCAGCCACAGACCTGCAAAATGATTATTGAGAGGAAAATTCATGCTCTTGAAATCCTTCAAGATTCAAGGTTAAAAAGAATATGGGTTACATTTCATTTAAAATCAGCTGTTTAACTTTTTTCTGGAGCAAAAAAAGTGGGCAGAGGCAGCTAGAACAGTTTTTAACAGAATTAAACAAAAAACCAAAACATTATGTTACATTAAAAAGAACCCCCCCTTTCCTGGGAATTTTTAAACATTTTACTGAAATTATGTTACCTAGATATGGGCATGACTATTCAGAGTTGCTGCTAATTTAAGTGAAATCTTATCTTAAGACAGTGTTCCTGTCAGGGCAGCACCACATCGGAGCCATTACCGTCAACACACGGGTCCATCACCCTCCTGTGCATGAACCCTCTGCAGACCATCTTAAAAGCTTCCATTGGGTCCCCCTTTACTGTGCTTCAAGGTCAACAGCTCCCCAGTGTCCCAGCCATCCAGCACTTCTTCAGGGAGAACAAGTGGGAGACATGCCAGTTAATGATTAATCAGGTGGAAAAAGTGTCTTCATCAAAAATTGAATGTAATTTGTAGAAAGCACTTCTTTCCCATTCAGAGCTCCTGATACCAGCTCTCATAAACCCATCAAGCATCCATTTAGCCTTTTACTGTTAAAGAGAAAGGAAATTTTTTTAAGCAAATGATGTCCACTCAGAGCTCATTCCCCCCATGGAATGTGTTTTATGCTCCTTGTACTTTTCCTTTTTGTCTCCAAGAGCCCAACCTAGACCCACAGAAAGACTTATATGCTTGCCTCCTTTCACAGAGTGATTTGCTTCTTTCTTCTTTCTGGGTAACATATGTCACTAACAAGTAAATGGCGCTGATTGACAAGTGGAGCAATAGAAAGAAAGGTTTTGATCAAAATGCTTACATCACTTGTTCCATGAAAGCATAATTTATGTGGCAACATTTTTAGTTAATGAAATGAATGTTGTCAAGATCCAGATAAAATGGCTGGTGTTCATGTGCCCATAAATATTTTTTAGAACCCTGTGAAAAAATCCCAAGTTATTTTTCAAACTTTAGGCCCATATTTGAGGACTGATAAACTGATCTCTGCTTAAGCATCAAATGTTAGTATGTTTTATTGGCTTCTTCCAGTTAGGACAGATTGATACTTGAGAATATAGTCCGACTTATGTTCTTAAAACTACAGGCTAAGTCTCTAGGCATCCTAAGATTCAGAAGATAAAACATTTGAAAATCAAATTGCTAATTCCCAAACAGAATCAAACTATCGGATTGCTCTTAGTCACACTTCTTAAAAATATGATTTGATTGTGCATTGAATTTTTAAGTTTTAAAAATCATCCTTTACTTTAGTGGAAAAAAACACAAAATTATTTCATTTTTGTTTAGTTTTATCTCGTATCACCTTAAACAAATCATTACTTCCATGAAAATACAGCAAATATGATCACCCTCCAACAATCAGATAGTGTGTCTAGTGTCAATAAAATAGCCTCCCGAGGTAAATTCTGCTTATTTCCATTTTCCATGTCTTCCTATGTTGAAAAGCACTCTTAATTCTCAGTGATGCTCACTGCAGTGTCAGTGCAAGGCAGATGAAGTCATTGCTGCAGCATCATTTGCACGTTTCAGAACCATCTGTCAGCCATCAGTCCCTTGCTTTGGAAGTCACACTCCTTCCTCTGCAGATCTGTGGTAGTGTATTTTTGGTTTCAGGAATTAATCCCCTCTGACTTGTGTAAGAGTATGTCTCCCCACCATGGGAGCTCATCAAGCACAGGGACAGAACTGTCTTTATTTCCCCTAGGGCCTTTAGTAGTACCAGGCACAGAGTAAATGTGCATGAAAATTTTTCAAATTGAATTCCCTTTCCAAGGAATCAGTGCATTAAAATCAGTCATTCAAGGTTCTAGCTGCATCAGGCTTTTCCCATCTTTTGTTAAAAGGACCCCTAAAGACATCAGGTCAGACACATGGTCAGATATGCAGCCTGAGACAGAGTCTACCTGGTCCATTCACTTACATAACTGAAGAATCCCCTCTTTGGTTCTTTATGGGCATGATGCTCTCGCCTTGTTGTTTTGAGGGTTAAGTAGGGCAGTGAATATCAGCTTCTTAGCACTGTTTTTAGTGTATAAGGTGGGACCAACAAGTATTAGATGTTATCTTAAAAAAAAAACCTTAAAACCACAGTTACCAAAAGCTGACAGTGAGCAGTGGAGAAGACTGATCTGTGGATAGTTAGCTGCTTATTAGGTGTAGGCCAGTTCAAATGGGTTGTGCTAAATGTAGTTTCCCAGAGTAATAGATTTAAACTGTGAAAGGAGTACTTGCTATATTTCATAACGGATACCCAAATTTATTTTATGCCATCATCACCCGGGGTTATGATCATGCAGAATTGTGGGCTTTTTTAACTCTTTGTACCATAATTATCTAATTTCACCATATATTTGGTAGATGTTAAACTTATAGATGATAGAGAATTCAAATTCTTAACTTTAGTGCTTCAAAATTAGCCACCATTAAAACCTAATTATTGGTTAAGTGGGTCTGTGTTAGTGGACATTGAAAGATCGAAAAAATTGGAGATATTTGTCCAAATTAAAATTGGAACATGTAGCTCATATATTTTAAATGAACATGTGTGCTTCTGTAGTAATAATTTTATTATCGTCAAGTTACAGGATAGAGTTTTAATTATGACCTTTATATCAGTAGAAGCCATGTATTTGGGATTAAAAACCTACTGCTTTAACTAGTCTAGTTAAAGACTTGGCTTGATACATTCTGGGCTCCAACTTTTATAAAAACCAGAGAACACTTCTAATAACACTTTTCTAATTTCATGGTTCAATGCACAGTCAGTAAAGATTTAAATAATTCAAAAAGAAAGCCTATTCTCTTTCTTTATTAGAAGTTTGAGTCAGGCAAATTCTTTGACATTTAATAGGTTTTTAACCCTTTTAATAACTTTTTATAATGAAATTTATTGGCATTTGTTTTAAAAAAAGGGTTATTATATTAGCGTGAATAGCAGTCAGTAGTTTTATGATTGGTTTTGAGACCTTGACCTTATATGACTCAAAGATTATAAAAGCATAAATGAGTGAGTAATGTTAATATTAACTAAATTAGGTATACCCAGAAATATAGGGACTGTATATAACTACATTCGTACCATTATCTAACATGCTATAAAATTTTGGCAGACAAATATTTGAATCTTTTAATTGTTTTAAAGGAGCTTAAGGTCACTTACCAAGTCAGACACTTTAAAGGAACTAAAAGACATTGTAATTTTCCTAGCCTGATTTTACCAAGTTATTAATATTATACTCAATAGGAGAGGATTTCCAGCCTTTTCCTATCTTGGTTTCATGCTATTTTAATGTTTTATAATATATTATTAAAAGGATTTTTGGAAGATTTCCATAACATACTAATTTAAAATTGTGCTTTTCTTCAAGTCCCCAATAAGTTGGAAACCTACAAATATTCTTCATAGGGAAGCTATCTGGGCCAAGCAGAATGTAAGGTTTTAATTTTGCTTCTTGAGATGTACTTTTAAGTAAGGGAATGTCATGTGTATCTAATGATTTAAGAGCCTCTAGATGATCCTAAATATCACTTTTCTGAACTGACATTAAGAAGTCAGTCTTCCACTTGATGTCTCCAATTTTACTAGCATCCCATTAACATTCCAGTGGAAAGTATAGAATCCGTTAAATTTTCAGGTTTAAACATAGTATAAAAAACCATTTCAGTGGGCTTGTGATACTGTAAATATACAGAGCAAGTTTTCTCAGGTAAACCACAACTCCCATAGGCATGTCCAGTAGCGTTTCCCAGTTTTCTTATCACCTATCCTTCCAATCCGTCCTTTTTGTTTCAACACACACAGTCCTTTGAAAGAATTCTGAAAATAAGGCACATTATTCAGTCCCTTCTCTGAGAACATCAAAGCGGAGGAAATGTGAATTAGCATGTTTGAATACACGTTATATAAGATTATAGCCCCATGAACAAAGCACTGCCTACACTTTGTAGTGCAGATGTGAAAACATGATCTATACAAATAAAGGGCTTCACTGATTCTAATCACACATAGCCCCTAAACAGACTCATAGCCTCCTATTACCAGAGGTGAACAAGTTTGTAAGAACCAGTCATTCAGGTGTTTGGGGGACCAGAGGGTGGACCAGATGGTCCTCCTAAACCCTTAAAGGTAAGGCAGAAATTTCAGTTCATGAGCCTTCCTCTCCTGCCATTATTGGGAATTACGAGAGATACTCCTTGTCGATTAAGAGTCAAGCTGGCCTGTTGTACATTTGCATGTTTCCCTTAGTTGCCCTGAATAGAGGAACCCATTCAAGAGCTGCCTGAAGCGCAGTCAAAGCCTGGCAATACTGAAATGATGATAGTTTAACAATAGCAGCAAGACACAAATAGTGTTGGCATGAAGCAGTCAAACCCGAGTGCCTCAATCTGGGTTTAAAAACATCTTTCCAGCTGTGCAGTTAGAAGGCATCACTCTACCCCATAACCTCCTGGCCATGATCATGATCCACAGAGGAGGTTACTTGTACAGAGTTTGGGGAGAAAATGGTATGAACTGCAGTATATTTTCATCCATTCAGATTTTTTGAAGCTTGTATCTACCAATTAGCCTATTAGCCTTGATCAGGAACCTATTAAAATCTGGGTTATAAGTTCAGCCTTTATCTGCACTATTTCCTTTCTCACAGTGACCCCCTGTGTTGTGTGACATGAGCTGCCCAGCTTATCCGAGGGAAGGTCTCCACGGAAGCAAGCTTTTTGCCAGAAAGCTTGGTCACGACAATGTCAGTGACTCACCATGACCTAGAACTAGTCAGGGAAAGTGACCCAAGGTTGATAACAAAAGCTAAACCTCAGCCTCTTCCACAAAAGGTACTGCATATGCACAACAACCACAAAATAAGTTTATGTTTGGCAAAGGAGCTTCTCAGTTTTTATTCGAGGTACTCTTTACAATTGCACTTGAAAGCAAGGATTTTAGGTCAGGGACATTTCTCTCCCATTGGTCTCTTCAAAACTTGCCATTATCCATCAAGCTACATCTAACACTTATTTATCTATTGTCTGTTTCCCCTGCCAGAAAGTGAGCTGCATAAGGGAGGGACTTCAGCGTGCTTGCTCACTGCTGTTTACCTGGTACCGAAAGCAATGCCTGGCGCAGAAAAAACACTCAGTAAATATTTGTTGTTGAAAAATTGTTATCCACCTATTTTCAGAGGTGGAAAATGAAAGGAAGACAACTCAGTAGAATCAGAGCTGGTCTGATGATGTCACAAGCAGGGTTCCCTCCACCATAGCCCACAGCCTCCAACCTAGAAACAGAGATCAAATAAAATGATGTAGAATTGCTTTTCCAGTTTATAAAAATGAATCCAGATGCATACACTTGGGCAACTAAGATGTTTCTTTCTGGATCCAGAGAATGTAGCAGAAAATAGTTCTAACAAGGAGGGTCAGGACCTGGCAAGGACATTGAGGACATTCAGAGGTTGGGGTCCTCCCTCCCTTGGTGGCTTTCTATCTTCAACATTTCATCTTTGGTTCATCCCTGAGAGAGCAGACAGAAACTTAACTAATTAAAATATAATTTTTGAAGTTAATTAAAACTTTGAAATGATGTTAGCCAGTATAATTTTTAGCCATGATGTTTAAAACTTTCAATGACATTTTCCTCCAACATATCAAATCTCTTGAGTAATAAAGGCCCCAATTCATGGAAGAGGCTACAAGGAGGAGTAGACTCCAGCTTGAGGGAGGAAGATGGGCAGGTGGTTAATGGCAGTTCATGGGGGCATGAGTGTTTGGTTTTTGAGGTGGTTTTAGTCTTCCGAATGGTAGTCCTAGAGAGCACTATGTCTGGCCATTTGGCAAATAAATATCTAATGAATTGTTCTCCAGAGTTCTTGCTTTGTTGTAATAATTAGCTTTATGATAACAGTCTTTTCTAATCTACAAGTATTCCATTTTAGTGCATGGTAAACCCTGTTTGTTCATATTGTCTTTGGAAAAAAAGTAGACTCCAAATGTTAAATTCAAAAACAGTTTTGTTTTTGAAACTTCAGAGTTGCCATCAAGTTTTTTGATCAAATATTAAATATAAAATACATTTTCATAAAAATATCTAACCTTTCTCTCAAACTGTATGTTTTCTAATTGTTAAAAATATAGCATGTGCTCTGCATGTGTATTTTCCAGATTTCTCCTCTTTTGACATTAAATATCAGTCTTCAAAGTCAAATGTCTAATAGGGAAAAATGTTCAGTTTTACTTAAAATACACATTTTTAGGTAATAAATAGATCACACAAAGAGATCACATAGAAATGATTTATTTAATGTGTTTGGACAACATAATTTAGCTCTCTCGGAAATTCATTTAGGAAAATAATAAATAAAATTTGATTATTAAATTTATCCATGCATTTGTTCGGGTATATACATTTACATATTAATTGAATCCCTGCCAAAAATATGTAATCAAATTGGGGACTTAAATAATATCAACATTTACATTCTTCTCATAGCCTCTTAGAGTTATTATTCCTAAGAAAAATGGAGCTGCTTAGCCTTCCTGGCCTGATTAATCATGCAAGGCTGGTGGAGTACCAAGAGCAAGGCTCAAGTTTTTCTTCAGATGCCAAGGACGGTGTGTGTTTGATAGTGTGTATGAAAGGGGCCGAGAGTAGGCACTTGTCACAGCCTATGCCAGCAGGGTCTCTGCATAGCCCTGGGAAAAGCACTCCACAGCAAAGGGTGTCAAATGCTGACAGACAGGGGTAAATGGAAGGGCTTCAGAGATTCCTCACGTTCTCTTGTTCCTGCTGCAACTGGCAAATGTCCAGGCCTCGCCTGCAAAGCCCACAGAAAGCAGCAGCTGGTAAGCCACATTAGCAAATAAGGCCTCGGGGCTCCCCGTGTTCCAGGCTCTGTTCACCAACTGCTATTCACTCAAACAGCTGGATCAGAGCAGAGAGAGCCAAGACATCGTTAGAGTTTTATGTGTACAACTGTTTTGATATGGATTGTCTGCTAGAGGCAGCGATAATGATAGCTTTCAAGGCTGGCATGTTGGACTGATATTTGAAAGAAGAAAACAGACTCTGAAGGATTGTGAAACACACACAATTTTAAATGCTGAGATGCAGGCCTTCATTTGTTCTGTGCCATTCGAGTGTACGATTTTAATGCCCTTTAGTAACTAATACAACTAACATTGTTCCAAGGGTGGTTTTTTGTTGTTGTTGTTGTTGGTTTATTTTTTTTTTTTTTTTTTTTTTGGTATTAGCTATACCAAAATGTTACTCATTTTTAAAAATGATACGCCACAGGTGCAGCCCTAAAAAGGCAAAAAAAAACAAAAGAAAAAAATCAAACATTTTGCCTGAAGTTTGCCGCTTGAGCTCTGTTCTCAGCCTGATGTCTTAGGCTGTAGGTCCTGGGCCAGGGGAGAAAGAAACATGGTATTAGCATCAGGCTGTGGATTACAAGGCAGGTCCGGAGGGAGAACATATGATATCTGCTTTGGTTTCCTAACTGATTTTAACTGAGCTTTTGCTTTCTGTTAATGGAAAAAAGAACTCAATTGAAATCTTCTCTTCATCATCATAATCCTACTCCATTACTTTAATTGACATTTTTTTAGCTGCCGTAATTAAATAACAATATTAGTGCTGAACGACAATCTGTAAAGTTTAAGGAAACCATTCTGGTTTTCAATAAAGTTAAATCTAGCACCCATTTTGAATGGATTGAGTTTCCCCAATGGGGAGATAAATATTAAGAGCCATTCAAAACTAAAATGTCAACAACATGCAGGACTTTTAGCCAAGAAGAAAACAAAGTTCACTGGGCTTGAAATAAACAAAATAAGACACACACACACATTAGAAAGTGCCTTGAGAAGTCCGTCATGGTTCAGCAGGTAACGAACCCGAGTAGGATCCATGAGGATGTGGGTTCGATCCCTGGCCTTGCTCAGTGGGTTAAGGATCCAGTATTGCCATGAGCTGTGGTGTAGGCTGCAGATGCAGCTCAGATACCATGTTGTGTAGGCCAGCAGCTATAGCTCTGATTCGACCCCTAGCCTGAGAACTTCCATATGGTGCAGGTGTGGCCCTAAAAAGCAAAAAAAAAAGAAAAAAGAAAAAGAAAAAAAAAAAGTGCCTTGAGACATTTGAGTCCTGAGAAGTCAGCAAATAGAGTTCCCAAGAGATCGAGGATTTTGTATTACTATTTATATGAGTCCAGTCATCAATCCTAAATGTACCTGAGCATCTATTCAATGGAATTCAAAACATATGTGTTGAGTACCTACTGTGTGCTAGGATCTGTACTAGACACTAGGGCTACTGTGGTGAACAAAGTGGATCCCATCCCTGCTTTTTTGAGTTTACTATCTGTTAGGGTGTATCAGTCAAGATTAAATTACGCTGCATGTAACAGGAATCTCAGAATGACTAAAAAAGACATTTTCTTCTCTTTCACGTGGAAGACCCTCACAGTAAAGGCCCAAGGTCTGCTGGTTCCATGATAATCAGAAACTTGGGCTTCTTTTTTGTGCCTCCTACATCCTAAGGGTGCTGCCTCATGGTCTAAGACATTTTCCTGAGCTCTCACCACCACACCCACATTTTAGCCCCCAGAAAATAATGAAGTCAGGGGAACTCGTTCTTCAAGGAGATTTCTTGGAAGTACCACACAGTACTTTCACTTATATTTCGTTAGCCAAAATGTGGATGCAGTGGCCATACAGAGCTGCAAAGGAAGGAGACAGTTCCCTCTGTTAGCCAGCTTTTTGGCTACACAGCTGAATACTGGAGGCCTGGCCATTGAGACAAAAGTAAATAGAGTGTTAGGAGTTCCCATCATGGCTCAGCAGTAACGAACCCGACTAGGATTCATGAGGACTCTTGTTCAATCCCTGGCCTTACTCAATGAGTTAAGAATCCAGTGTTGCTGTGAGCTGTGGTGTAGATCACAGACAGAGCTCGGATCCTGCATTGCTGTGGCTGTGGCATAGGCTAGCAGCTGCAGCTCCAGTTCAACCCTTAGCCTGGGAACTTCTGTATGTCACAGGTACAGTCCTAAAAAGACAGGAAAGAAAAAAAAAAGTGCATGAGTATCAGAAGGTATGGCCACTAATGGACACAGACATCTTTCATATTTTCTTTTCATCATGAGACTTTCCTAGAAGTACCCAGGAAAAAATAAAGATCACCAAACTGGTTATTAAAGTCAGTTTGTACTTGTAGTATTCATTTATTCATTTATATACTGACTAGGCAAATATCTTTTTTGAATACTAGGAATACCTAATTTAACTAAAAGAGATCTCAAGAAGGATTGAAAAATGCATTAGTCATGTACAAATCAAGATGACCATCTAAAGTACCTAACACGTATAAGAAATTTAAAAGTGGTGTCGCACAAAGAAAGTATAAGCAGAATGCTTTGGCAGTTCAGAACAAGAAGGTTCTTAAAGTTTTGTAGATGAGCCAACTTTTGAACTTGACTTGAAAACATATTCAGGGGTTGGATATGTAGGAATACGGTAATGGCATTGTGGAATTGTGAAAAGAACACAAGTATGTAAAATAAGTATATTTCTACTTTAATCTTTGTTGATAGAGCGATCTGAGACTATTTAACCTCCACCATCCCCAGTAAGCTTGTGCAAACAGCCATTGCCACAGGGCTGCTGCAAAGGGAATTATAAGGCTCAATAGGTAAGAGTTCTGTGCAAACCACAGATCATGAGCAAAGTATGTTTTTATTTAACTGTTTTTCAAAATTTCAAACAGCAAATGCTCAGAAAGTGAATGCTGAAAGAACAGCATAGACACATGTTCAAGGGAGAGCGACAGAGACAAAGAAAAGCAATTAACTGGGTTTGGTTGAACCATCTAGTGTGTGAAGGACAGTTATAAGGAATAAAGTTTATCTGGAATCTTTCGTGATGTGAAGTTTTGTCGTCTTTGGCTCATGAAGATTAGTATTACATTACTCTTCAGGGTGGATGTGAAGACATTCTTTTTAGTTCAGTAGCTCCTGCAAGTGGGGAGATAACCAAGGCCTGAAACACGAGAACGGCATGGGAGTGAGAGGAAGGGCAGATGAAGGGGTATTTCAGAGTAGACCCAGTGGAACTCACAGGAGTTTGATGGAAAAGGAAAGAACCAAGTAGATAACTAACAAAGACCCACTGTATAGCACAAAGAACTATACTCGTTATCTTGTAGTAACCTATAATGGAAGAGAATATAGAAAAGAATGTATGTATTCATATATATGTATAACTGAATCACCTTACTGTACACCTGAAACTAACACAGCATTGTAAATCAATACATTATATTTCAATAAAAATTTGAAAGGAAAGGAAAGAACCAAAAATTACTACAACATTTTGAGTAGAGGTAACAGAAGACGAAGGTGAGATCAAGAAAAATTGGGCACAATAGTTTTGAGAAAGAAAACTTGGTTCAGTTTTCAGAAAACTTCATGTCCAAGTAGAGATGTCTAGCAGAGTCAGACCCGGAGTTGGGCCAGAGCTATACATTTTCATTTAGAACATTCCCCATTAACAAAAGCATGATGAATCTTAGCTGGATGGAAGAAATCTGACTCAAAAAACAGAATGTTGGAGTTCCCGTTGTGGCACATCGGAAACGTATCTGACTAGGAACCATGAGGTTGTGGGTTTGACCCCTGGACCTCGCTCAGTGGGTTAAGGATCTGGCATTGCCACAAGCTGTGGTGTATGTCGTGGACACGGCTTGCTGTGGCTGTGGTGTGGGCCAGCAGCTGTAGCCCCGATTGGACCCCTAGCCTGGGAACCTCCATATGCCGCGAGGGTGGCCTTAAAAAAATTTTTTTTAAAGAAACACAATGTTGGGAATCATTTAAGGGTAGAAAGTCGTAGGAAGAATAGAAGTCAATGAAGGAGCTGAGAGGAATTAGAACAGCAGTTAACGTAAGTGAATTATTCAGGATAAGTTAAAAATACTGGAAAGCAACGGGAAATAATATTTTGAAAGTTAGAGGTTTGTATTTGACATTAAGACCTGTAGTCAGTCACTATATTTCTAGAAGGAAACCAGTAATCAAAATGTTTGCTTGCTTTCGTGAGCTAACTAATTATTCTTAGTTTTCAGTAATCAGACTCCTTCCAGTTTAATTTGCTCTGTATTATACATTAGACGGTGATTAATACTGAAAGCAAGGTGAAATGGAAAACCTCCTAATTCAGAACTGTCACCATGGGTGTTAAGATCTATTTCTAAGTGTGCTGAGGGCTAAGGAGATGAGTACACACTCTAATTTGTGCTTGCCACCCTCTACACAGGACACTTGTTCTTGGATTCGGTGTTAAAGCTGCTGTCTGCCTGGCCTAACACCATTGGTGACATGATATTTTGAACTAATGATGAGTCTGTTGAGAAAGTGGTACCCTGTTGAATACTTCACTGTCCTTACCCAGATTGAGTCATTACCCGCTTCCTCCATGCCAACCTCCTTCTACTGATATTACCAACATGGAAATACAAATTTTATAACTCAGAGTTGTATCCACAACATTAATTAGCTTGAGAAAACAATCCAAAAGATTACAAGTTGTGGAAAAGATAGGTGCTATGAAGTGAGATTTATAGTCATAAATCTGAGAACTCTGGAGTTCTCTTGTGGCTCAGTGGTTTAAGGATTAGGCATTGTCACTGCAGCAGCCTGGGTTGCTGCTGAGGTGCAGGTTCGATCCCTATCCGGGGAACTCCCACATGCCACAGGCACAGCCAAGAAGAAAAACAGAGGTCATGCACTTGAGTGCTTTATTTGGTGCAGAGTTGGGAGAGGGAGCTGCCCTGTATAGGACAGTCCCCGTTTGCAAGCATCCATCACTCTGTGCCCACACCTGTTCTACATGCTAAGAGTCTAAGAAAAACCACAAGAGGGGAATTCCCATCGTGGTACAGGGGAAATGAATCCAACTAGGAACCAAGAGGTTGCAGGTTTGATCACTGGCCTCACCCAGTGGGTTAAGGATCCAGCGTTGCTGTGAGCTGTGGTGTGGGTCGCAGACGTGACTGGGATCCCAAGTTGCTGTGGCTGTGGTGTAGCAGGCAGCTGTAGTTCTGATTCGACCCCTAACCTGGGAACCTCCATATGCCATGGGCAGGGCCCTAAAAAGCAAAAAGGAAAAGAAAAACCACAAGAGGGCTTCAGGACATTGGGTGGTATGCCTAAAAAGACTTAGTGGCACAACTTTATGGATATCTGTGAAAGCTAGTATTATTTCATAGGGAAGATCAGATAATAAAAGTTATATCAACAGTTAAGCAGGAGCAAAAAATATTTTAGTATATGTGGGTGGAGGCAACATGAATGGGCTAGTTAAAAACCATCAGTTTGGGTAGACGATATTGGACAAGGTGTTTTCGATTATCTTTAATTAACTACAACTCTGTGGGATTTGTAAAATGCTGGATCAGCTGCTTAGTACAGTAGGCAACTATCAACGACTGAATTGCAAGAGGTAGATTTTAACTCTAATGCTGTGGTTTGGGGAAATCATTTAAGCTCTCTGGATCTTATTCATTAGATTATGTATTTATTCAACAGACATTCCAAACCCCTCAGTCTCCTCCTCCATAGACTGGAAACGTGTCCCTAGGGCCTCTGCCGCTTTAACATGTATCACTGAATAGTAATCCCTGCTTAATGAGGAAGGGACTTCATAGAAAGAACTGGGAGCTACTTTTGAAGGACTGGAGGAATACAGTTTAAATTATGGGGAAAAAAGCATTGATTTGAACTCGGAAAGCAATGGGTACAAAAGCATGGACCCAACCAATATATCTTTGGCGAGAGATGTATTGACTAATATGAAGCCTCGTGGTGGAGACAGTAAACCTAATACAGAGAACACAGGCAGACACCTCTTCAGTCACAACTCCAGTTTCAGATGGTCTGACCAGGTTGGTAAAATGACTCCGGAGCATTGGTAGAAATTGATTTTATGACCAGAAAAAAAAAAAAAATCCTATGACTAAGTTACTTAATCGACCTTTACAGTGTTTCCATGTCACAGTAACATTTGCATATGGGTGATTACTAGGCATTCTGACACTCAATGGGATTTTTTTTTTAATGAATCAGAGAAAGATCACATTATAAATTTTAGTTTTTCCATTCCAAAATATAGCTTTAACCATAACTGCCTTCTTTTTTTCCCATTTGTTTCTTTTTCTCTCTTATTTTATAAACCCTCTACCTTCATGAATTCCCCAAGCCCCCCTCAGAGTGAACAAAACTGAGCCACTTCTGTAACACCACAAAATATTCCCCTTTAAGTTTGAAAATGCCAGAGAAACAAGTGAAATCCACCACACTCCTCTTACACAACACATTTGACCTCTAGATACGTTAAGAGCTTCATCCTCCAATGCTTTTAATTCTAATCCTTGCAGAGACGAAATTCATTGCTTGAATTATAAGAGTGAGTCTCATTAAGGCTAAAAAGCAGTGACCCAGATAGCATAATGGATTAATATGGTGACCTTGCAACTTTAGAGCTTTACTTTCAAATCTGACTGTGTAGTCAAACCATTTCAATAGTCAATTAATCAATTGGTTAATACTAGCCTATAAATGTTCTGAGTCAGAACGTTAGTAGTTCATTTGACTAATACTAGCCTATATAGAATTAAACTGAGAACTACAGTATGCTTAACTTTCACAATCTTTCTTAAATGATGAGAATCAAAGAAATAGGGTTTCATGAATTACTGTGAATCTGTAATCACTAATAATTATATAATATTGACACTCTAATAAGCATCAACATTTTAAAACTTATACCATAAATATCTCTTAATGATATGTGTTTGCATTTAGTTAAGAAGGACTGTGAATATAATTAACCAAGCCTTGAGTAATGAAATGTGATGTTGACTGAATCTCAGATTCTATGCTTTTAGTAACAGTACCTTTAGGGTAATATTCTCCCCTAAACAGTTAGGATTTTTCTCCTCTTGGCAGAGAGTAGAAATGTATATAGTTTAGCAGGGCATCCTACAGGATTTGTAAAGTCTAGGGAATTTTTTTTAATGTTTCCAGATACAAGTTTTATAAAAAATTATCCTATCCATTTTTTTGTAGATGCAAGATATACGGAACCCAGAAGGAACTCAGTATAGCTCCCATCCTGCAATGGCAACCATGAGACCAAGGGGCCAGCCTGCAGACATCAGGCAGCAGGCAGGAATGATGCAGCACGGCCAGCTGACCACCATCAACCAGTCCCAGCTAAGCGCTCAGCTGGGCTTGAACATGGCAGGAAGCAGTGTCCCCCACAGCTCACCTTCTCCTCCAGGAAGCAAGTCTGCCACTCCTTCACCATCCAGTTCTGTACACGAAGATGAAGGTGATGAGACCTCTAAGGTATGACTAGGCAACTTTTAGGACCTGCAGGAAATGATGTTGCCTAAAAAAACTATTCTTTGGTACATTCTGTGACCTCTGGTGGGTGCCAGTTTATATCATCCAAATGAGAAGCATTGGTGGGGGACTGAATGGATGGAATCACCTGCTTGATCAGTTACATTCTTAAGGCCCTAACAAGTCCTTTATTTAGTTTATGTTTTCACCTTTTTTTTAGGGCCACACCTGCAGCATATGGAAGTTCCCAGGCTAAGGGTTGAATCAGAGCCACATCTGCAACCTGCACCACAGCTCACAGCAACACTGGATCCTTAACCCACTGACCAAGGCCAGGGATCGAACCAGCATCCTCACAGATACTAATCAGATTAGTTACTGCTGAGCCACAATGGGAACTCCCCTAACAAGTCTCTAAGTGCAGGTGTACAAAGCATAAAAGTTGGTTTCACCCACACAGTATACGGTCTACATGGTGGGTAAGGGAGAATAAATCTTGTAGGACTCAACGTCCAAAATCAAGTTTAATTCACCACTCAGTCAAAAAATTAAGAAGGCAACACCCCAGGGTTGTATTGATGGCCGTGTGTGTGTGTGTATGATCAAGCAGTTCATCCTGAGGATGAAGAAAGGAAGGGTCAGGGATACTAGATGACTCCCTTCTAGAAGCAGAAACCTGGGTATTTCATTTACCTCCCTTTTGTTAATATGGTTGTCTATGTGTGTCACCAGTGGTGCTTCCTTTTTGTTAACCCCATGCCAGTATATCTGTCTATCTGTCTGCATCGTGTTAAGTTATCTGTGTAAAAAGATGGGTCTTAATTGCCCTTAATTTAGAAAATTAGCCGCAAAAGATAGTTCTTTGAAGTATTCAAGGCAGCTCTTTCAAATGACTGCCATAACCAAGTACAGTCTCACTTAAGAACATCAAAATCATCTTCTTATTGCCTTGGTAATCAGTCCAGCATCTTCCAAATTTGTCCCAATGAGGACTCTTGTGCCTGGTTACCATGAAAAACACGGCAGCTACATGTGTACTTCCTCTCCTCTTCTTTTTTATATTTCATTAATGAATTGTCACTTGTGTCAGCCTTTTGTTTTCTTTTCACTTTTGTGAGAATTTTGTTTTGGGGAAACAAAAGGCAGTACCCTGGGATTCTGATCTCTATTGCTAACTTTCCAATATCTAGCTACACTGATTTTTTTTTTAATCCAAATGAATAGTGACACATAGATTTATTTAGCCTGATGACAAAGACAGAGCTGCTATACGGACTATATTTCATTATTTTCAGTATTCTCGATACTCTGGCATTTAGGGTCTTGATCCTGGGAAGACTAGCAGGATAGTTAATTCCTAGAGATAGTGAATGACTCCCCATGAGCACATAACTGATCAGCACCAGCCAGTGCAGAGCCCACACCCCAGTCTTCTCCTTTATGGAGCTCTCACAGACCACGCCAAGACTCCCCCTGCCTTAAATTCCCTCAGGACCAGATATGGACCACTCGGGATCACCTCTATAGGCCAGAGCCCTCTGAAATTGTCCAAACACTGCAGTCATAAGCTCACTCAGCATACCTACCCTGCCTGGCCCGTTCCCTCCCCAGGAAAACCCCAGTAGAGGTGCCAGGCCACTCTCTGCCCACTCCCAGTCTCTGCTCCTTACCACCCTGCATGGCACATGGCAGCCTTCCTGTTTCCAGGTTTGTATGAGTATAAACTTCTTCCTTCAGTCTTTTCCATGTCTGCTGGCTTACCGTCCCCGCTGAACCAAACCCCGGGAGCCATCTGGCACAGCCACACAGTTAGGTAGCAGCATCCTGGCTCATCCCTGCCTTGCAGTCCCTCCCTGTCAGTGAGCCAGCCTCTCAGGAGGGAAAGTGAAAAAGGAGGAGGAGACTGATATTACAGACATTATTTATTGGGATAGTGAAAGCCTAACCTTTAGCTGATCATTTAGAGGGCAAAATACATTTTTAAGAAAATGTGTATTACTCTAACGGTACCACCAGCCAGTGAGTATAAATGTGAACACCAAGAATCTGTGGCCAGTGATTTGGATATCAGATTATGCATGGATAATTCCAGTTAAGTTCCTAAACACAGGTGATATGTACTGTATTGAAAAGGGAAAGATTAATGTTCTACTCATAGTAAAGATCAATTTCTGCATCTGGATTATATCTTTATCAGTATTTATTGCTGACATTTCAGGAAATTAATGAAAAATTAGTAATGTTTTCTGACAGTAAATTTTATGCAAGATTATTTGTACTTACAGTAATATTTTCTGTACTCTTCAACTTACATGAGTACAGACCAAGTAGAAACCAGAAATTCATAGAATTAATATTAACAAGTTCTGCCATTTTCTAATTAATGCATAAGGTCCATATCTTATAATTTTCCTAAGGCATGAATTTGTGTGCTCTGAGTTTCCAGGTATGAAACCTTGCCAGTGGGTATCCTATCCAATCACTCCACATCCATATCCTAAAATAATTTATAGCTCATTATTAGTGATTGTGTAAGCATTGTGTAGTGGAATTTGTCCTCTGTAGTTGTATGTTCTTGAATAAGCTATGTCTGAAGGCTTAGGAATGGATTTCTCAAGAATGCCCTCATTAAAATGGCTTTTGGTCTACACAAACATTCTCAAGTTTATGTTTAGTTAAAGTGCATTTTCCATCTCAACAAAATCCACCCTTCCATTCCAGCTCTACGTGCTGGTCTCTAGCTTCCCTCCAGTTCAAAAGCCTCCTATCCGTGTATTCAGCTTATATTTATTGAATGGCTAAAAAAAATCCTCTGAAAATGTTCAAAGATTTTTCATCCCAGCTAATGACTAAACTGGAATTTTTCCTTCATATATGAGCAGGATTTATGTGGGATGTTGTACTGCAAGAGCTCCAGTGAAACGTAGAGTAGCATTAAGTCAAAGGATCATTTAGATCATTTCCCTAACAAGAGAACTAAAAAAAAGAATATTTAGTCTCACACCTAAAAAAGAAACCTTTAGAAAGGCTTCCCTCTTAACGCTTTGTGCTCTTAAGCAATTGCATATTAATTCCAGTTTATCTAATTGAACAATTAAATGAAATAACTTTGTTTTGACACAGAGAAATATTGTAAATACATCAGTAAAATAAATTATCACCTTATAAACACTCCCCATGGTTCTGATTGCTGTGGAGCTGTGTTGACAGCCTGAAGTCATAAACTAGACATACAGTCAAACATCAAAGAAATATAAACTTGAGTAGCTTGTGGTTCCAAGCCTGTAATCCAGCACGTGTAATGTAGCAGATTCTTTAAGACACTTAAAGTATCTGGCATTACAGCTGTATTTTTTAGCACAGTTTTCCCTTGAAGGAAATTATGGGCTAAGAATCACAGTATATATTTTGCCATCCTGTTACTTTCAACTTTTCTGCTGTAAGTATCCTTAAGTTTTAT
Organism: Phacochoerus africanus; assembly: GCF_016906955.1. Lineage (NCBI taxonomy): Eukaryota > Metazoa > Chordata > Mammalia > Artiodactyla > Suidae > Phacochoerus > Phacochoerus africanus. The sequence continues at coordinate 74,324,336 of NC_062549.1, forward strand.
ATGTGTTTCTTGTCTAGTGGTATATAATTAGATAATCTTTCACTTTCAGATAAAACTGATTTATATTCCATGTAAGTACTAAAATATTTGGGTTTATTTCTGCATTTAAGTATGTTGCTTTCTATTTGTCCCACATATGTTCTATGTTTCTTTCTCTTTCTTACCTTCCTAAGATTTTTCTCACTTTTCTCATTCCATTATTTCCTAAGTTAAGACTGGAACTTCTGTACTCTTTCTCTTACTCCTTTCAATTTATTTGGGAAGAGTCATTACTGTTGTTTATTTATAAACATTTAACATTTAAATTACATTTAAACTAAATGTAATTTAATGAACTCAATGAAGTACTATTTTCATTATTTTTACAGTCCTTTAGATTTATTCATATATAAAATATATTTCTTCATCTGATGTCATTTTCCTTATGCCTTTTAAATTTTCTCTCATGATAATCTATTGGGAACATGATTACCTTAAAAAGGGTTTTCACGAGGGAAGTAATACATTAGATTGACGGTGATTCTCTTCTGTCGTTGCAAAGATAATATATTGCTCCACTGAATTCTCGTTCTCATTATTGCTTTTAAGAATTTTACTTCCTTGCTACCTTTCCTTTGAAAGCAGTCTGCCTATATTCTCTGACTAGTTTTGATACCTTCTCTTGCCTTTGGTGTCCTGCAGCTTCACTGTGTAGTATATGGGTTTCTTTCAATTTATCCCAAATGTAAATATTTCTGGTTTTCATCCATTCTGGGAATTTTTCATATATTTCCTTTACCCCCTTCTTCCCCTCTCAGTCTGTAATTCTGACAAGATAAATGCAAGACTTTCTCATCCTATCCTCCATGACTCTTTTCTTTCATATTTTCTTTTTTTTTCTTTCTTTCTTTTTTTTTTTTTTGTCTGTTTGTCTTTTTTGTTGTTGTTGTTGTTGTTGCTATTTCTTGGGCCGCTCCCGCGGCATATGGAGGTTCCCAGGCTAGGGGTCGAATCGGAGCTGTAGCCACCAGCCTACGCCAGAGCCACGGCAACGCCGGATCGTTAACCCACTGAGCAAAGGAAGGGCAGGGACCGAACCCGCAACCTCATGGTTCCTAGTCAGATTCGTTAACCACTGCGCCACGACGGGAACTCCCTTCTTTCATATTTTCTGTTTCCTTGTTGCTCTGCATTACCTCCTGATTAATTTGTTTATATCAATTTGCCAGTTCATAATTCAGTTTGTTGTTATATCAAATCTGAAATTAAATCTGATGTATCGAGGTTTTAATTTCAGTTATTTTATATTTCTAGTTTTATTTGGTTCTTTCTCAAATCTATTTGGACTTATCTTTAAATGCTTCCTCTTATCCATAGACAATCTGTTTTTCCTCTAAGCATTTGCTAATCCCAGTATGTGAAGCCTTTGGGAGCCTGAGTCTATTGGTGCTGTTGGCACCAAGTTTTAACGCCTTGTTCCATTTTACTTTTTTGCTTTTGGAGTAAGAGCCAATATTCATTAGAATTTTTTGAGAATTCTGTTAGACCTCGTTTGAAAGTGGACTCCTCTAAAGATGATTTGTGTTTATTTCTGCCAAGCATCTTACTTAGACCATCACAATCTAGAACCACTTTGGACTTAAAGTTTTCGGATCACCCAAGTTGTGTGCATTCGGGCCGTAAGGCCTTACAAATGCTGGCTTCTGTTTGTAAATTATCACAAAAGGTATTCTTCCCCTCTCACTCAGTATCGTCCTGGCAGGTGTCACGAGGGAAAATGTAAGGGAAATCGTTTTATTTCACCCTTGCCCTGAAAGTCTAATTTTTTTCTGTCCTGACTTTTAATAGGAACCTCTCATTAAACATCCACTTTTGTTGGTCAGCCATGGCGTTTGTCTGCTCTTTACTGTGGCTTTGACTCAGTTTCACCAGATTTAGCAACTGTCTTCAAGATGAAAGGTGGTGTCAACGCTCTGCTTACCTCTCTGGGTCCCGTTAAAAGAGTTTTTGGGCTAATTTGCTGGTTTATCAATGCATGTGTGTTACTGGACAGAAAGAGGTTTTGTTTTGGTTTTGATTTTTCCTCAAAGAAAATAGGATATCACTAGAGCAACAGTTTAAAAAGCCTTTAGAAAAGTACTTTTTACTTACCACTGTTCTGAAGACTAGATGATTCCTGGAATAAAGTAAAAATGATAAGCAGACAGGTTTCTATAAACATTAAGTGAAATCATGCAGTGTTGGAACCAAATGTCAAGTCACATTATCTAGCATTGGGACGGAATATTTAAAATTGGGTCTTGAAGGTATGGCATTTTCCACATGGATACAGTTGTTAAACACTTCAGATAATATGCTGTGCATGATACTTTTAAAGAATTTCTTAGATCCCAGAAACTGAGAAAATATATACTCGTTGTTGTTATCAAAAATAAAGTATCTCAGGAGTTCCCATGGTGGCGCAACGGGATTGGTGGTGTCTTGGGAGCCCTGGGTTGCAGGTTAGATCCCAGGCCTGACACAGTGGGATAAGGATCTGGCATTGCCATAGCTGCAGCTTAGGTCACTACTGTAGCTCGGATCTGATCTCTGGCCTGGGAACTCCATATGCCACAGGGCAGCCAAAAAAGAGAAAGGAAAAAATTATCAAATTGGTTAAGGCTCAGCTTAACAAAGTAGTTCTGAAGAAAATAGTAAAATGCAGTGGAATGGCCAGTTAGTACTCCATTCCAAATAATTGTTTCTAAAATCCACTTAAGCAATTAAATTAAACTAGGATATGGTACTCTGAAGGTGCATTTATCCTTGGGTGATCTATACCCTAGATGACTGAGCACTCTTGATTAAGTCATGGAATAAAATTCAAGCAAGACTATACATAGGCCCTGTCATTTTATTCATCAAAAGCCTATCTCAGCACTTGTGCCTTCTTTGTCAGGCTGGGGAAACCCTCAAGAAATAAACCCTGCCCTAGACTGGCAAATTTAGAAAAGACCACACGAATCGGACACAACCGATAAATGTAACAGGTGTATATGATTACAGTCAAATCTTTACTTCACTTCAAAGTGATTTTTCTGGACAGTAGCCCAAAGTTCTTACCTTACATAAGGCCACTGAGTGTTTTTGCTAACCTCATCCTGCAACAATGATCAGTTATGTCTGGCAGAATCAAGAATCCTAAAAAATGCATTTTCTTTACAGACTGTGATACTGGTACAATGTCCTGCACTCGTGAATCATTTCAAGAGTATAACATTTCATATATGGTTTTCTCTAATTGATATTTTGAGTCATTGAAGGTACTGTTATTATTAATGAAATTAATAAACCTGATTGTAAAATGAAAGAGGTATTACAGCCTTGCTGACTTCATAGTAACTAGATGACTTACTTCCTGTGCTTATTTAAATTTATTCTCAAAAGGGGATTTTAGATGGTATAGTTTAGACAGAAAAGAGAGAATTAATTTAAGTAGCAAAATATTTCACTTCCAAAAACAGTACCATCACAAAAAGTGCTGTGATATGCCCTGTTTCTATGGTGAAGATTTTATAATATTTACTTTATATGATAAGAGTTATAAGTGGAGTTCTATGTTGTTTGTTCAGCCTATTATGCAGATGGTGCTTGATTAAAATCTATTTTAAACTACAGCGATTACTGCAAGATAGTGTGCATTAAACAGCTCTCCCAGCTCCATTAAAGGCTTTGGGACTGCAGCAGTTTATTTTAAATATGCTCATAGATGTTTCTAACTTCTCCAGGGACATTTCAATATCAGTGATTCTCTTTTCTTGAGAGTCTTAACTCCTGTGCTCTGTGTTCTTAAGAAGTATTATCTCAGTAATACCATTAACACATGCTTTTTTAAAGTGAAAAATGACTGTTTTCTTGTGATAAATAAGTTAAATATATCATTGTAATTAAGCAATAAGACATGACAGGAGGTGGATTACCAGAAGCATAAGGACACCTCTAGGGATTTTGGAAATAAATCTATGTCTACAAGTAAGTTACATGAAATACATGCATCTGTGTAAAGCTTATGTGAGAGCAGTATCTTTGTGTATTTGTGTATGTTTGTTTATTCATTAGTGCTTTAATTGAATGTGAAATAAGTCTGTGGGTAATCAGGATTACAATTAGGACCTGAACTCAGCCATGTTCTTAGTTGCTGTGATTTTCATGCAACTTTTATATGTGCTTTCCTTGTGATTCTAAGCCTTTACCCAGTGCTGTAGAACACAGGGATGGGAATTTGTGATGATCACTGCATGTAAGTCCCTATGCTGGAGTTCCGGAGGTGGCGCAGCAGAAACAAACCAAACTAGCATCCATGAGGATGCAGGTTCAGTCCCTGGCCTTGTGATGTACAGAGACCTTCTTTCTACATAGAATTAAAATTCCTAAATTGTAGTAAGAAATATCAGAACAGAGTAGTTACTTGATTAAGAAAGCAGTTAAGGAGTTCCCATCATGGCTCAGCAGTCACAAACCCAACTAGGATCCATGAGGACGTGGGTTCAATCCCTGGCCTCACTCAGTGGGTTAAGGATCTCATTGCAGTGAGCTATGGTGTAGGTCACAGATGCAGCTCGGATCCCTGTTGCTGTGGCTGTGGTGTAGCGCAGCAGCCGTAGCTCCGATTCTGCCCCCAGCCTGGGAACCTCCGTGTGCCACAGGTGTGGCCCTAAAAAAAAAAAAAAAAGACCCCATGCTGATTGTGTGAGGGTGGGGAACTAACAAGACCTTGTCCTTACTCTCAGTGTGCTTGTCACTGTATATTTTTGCATTATATGGTTCCTTCTGTGTTGTAAAGATTATGATGTTGGAATTAAATTTAATTCTTAAGTCTTGGAACCCAGGAAATATTGTCCTCTCAAACAGTGCCCGATACACAGTGCTGTACAGTTTAATACAGTAGCCTCTAGCCAGCATGACTGTGTATATTTCAATTTGACTAATTAAAATTAAACAAAAAATTCAGTCCCTCTGTTGCTCTAGCCAAACATGCTCCATAGCCACATTTGGCTAGTTAGTACTCTTTCAGACAGTGTAGAAAACATTCCATCTTTCCAGAAAATTCCATGAGATAGCGCTGCCCTAGACTGCAGAAATCAGAGTCTTTTAGAAAATTAGGACATAAAATTATAAGCTTTCATCCACCTAAGTAAGAATTCAGGATCCAGACAATACTCAAAATTAAGGTCCAGAAACATATTACAAATCCATTTAGCTAATTTTTCCACCACAGCTATATTCATCATCATTGTGTTCATTCTAAATAGTTGATGGTCAGAAAAGCCAGGTGTCTTTCAAAATGCAGTCCATTCCCAGCATGTAAGTGGATCCAAATTATAGCAACATTTCTTTCTTTAGAGAGGCTTTGCATATGAGAAATGGCCATGTAGTTTTCAAACATGTGATGAAACTACCTCCAGATAGTAAGCCTGACAAATTCCCAGTTCACTATACAGAATCTAAAATAGCAGCTCACTTCTCTGCCTTCCCAAACACAAGCAAAATGCAAAATAAAAAATAAGATGCCCAGATATCAGGAGATAATGCCCAGTATTCGTGTGGCAGAAGCCTTCACGTTATCCAGCCCTGCTCACATGTGTGGATGCACTAGACATCAAAACACAGCTGGGAACCACATCCTGTTGTATTGCATCCTAAAAGCAGACATTGTACACTTCTGCAGGTCTTTATACAAAGAATACCAAGTAAGAAAAAGATTCCCTTCAAAGAATACTCTATTTAAAAAAAATAAATAAACAAACTTTCATACGTAATTTTTATTTTTGTTTTTTCCTCTTATATCAGCTTTTGGTGAAAGGGCATTATCTTAAATCATAGCTTGGTTCTGTGAGGGCAGTTTTATAAGTGGTCAGACTGTTATGATCCAAGAATATAGTTTTAGCAACAGAGTTTTTTTTTTGTCTTTTTGCTATTTCTTTGGGCCGCTCTCGCGGCATATGGAGGTTCCCAGGCTAGGGGTCGAATCGGAGCTGTAGCCACCGGCCTACGCCAGAGCCACAGCAACGTGGGATCCGAACCGCGTCTGCAACCTACACCACAGCTCACGGCAACACCGGATCGTTAACCCACTGAGCAAGGGCAGGGACCGAACCCGCAACCTCATGGTTCCTAGTCGGATTCGTTAACCACTGCGCCACGACGGGAACTCCCGCAACAGAGTTTAATTACTGAAGGACAGGCAGTGAATCTTGAGAAATGAATATTTTTGTGTATCCTATAGATTGGCCCACTCAGATGCTAGTTTTCTTGCATGGCAGATAATTCAAACTGAGGTTAACCGTGAGTATTTAAAAGGACAGCATATCAGTATGCTCTCACTTTCAGGCATTGCAAAGATAAAGCTGATATAATGTCATGAGGCTGACACCATAGTCTGGCCATAATGGGGGACGACACCCCAGCTTCACAGCATAGTGCCTCTCAGGTACATGATCAGATATACCGTTGAAGCCTCAGGGTGACACGCCGTAATGCATAAATGATGTCTCCTGAGCCTTGAAAATACAGAGGCAGAAATCATGAAAGCCCTGTTTCTACTAAAAGAGAAGCCTTCATCTGGCTAATCCTATAGGACAATCTAGGAAAATAGGGGATGCCTCCAGAAAACAAAACTAATTGATGGGCTGCATGGAATTGTTTAGTTTCCTATAGGGTTGCTATATGTTGCCTCAAAACAGTAATTTGTTGTTTTCATGCACTTGACACTTAGAGTTTCCCACTGGCAGTAGCAAGTTCTCCTGCTTCCACAGATAATCCTTAAAAAGTAGGGCCACGTTGTCCAGCACGAAGATAACTGTCCTTTCTCTTACCACAGGATGTCGCCTGTCCAGTATATCTAAGACCTGTACCATGTTGAGCAAATGCCAGTTTAAAAAGAAAAGAAGCAGGAGTTCCCACTGTGGCTTAGCAGTAACAAACCTTACTGGTATCCATGAGGATGTGGGTTCAATCCCTGGCCTCGCTCAGTGGGTTAAGGTTCCAGCGTTGCTGTGAGCTGGGGTGTAGGTCGAAGATGCGGTTTAGATCCTGAGTTGCTATGGCTATGGCTTAGGCCGGCAGCTATAGTTCCAATTCAACCCCTCACCTGGGAACTTCCACATGCTGCAGGTGTGAACGTAAAAAGCAAAAAATCAAAAAGAGAAATAAAAGAAGCGTGAAGATCAGCAGTTCAAACACAATTTTGGACAATGGAAGAGAGAAACTAATTTGTTTTGGTAAATCTTTGAATAAAAACATTTACATTGAGGAGTTCCTGTCGTGGGTCAATGGTTAACAAATCCAACTAGGAACCATGAGGTTGCAGATTTGATCCCTGGCCTTGCTCAATGGATTAAGGATCTGGCGTTGCTGTGAGCTGTGGTGTAGGTCGCACACAGGCTCCGATCCCGCATTGCTGTGGCTGTGGCGTAGGCCGGCAGCTGTAGCTCCGATTGGACCCCTAGCCTGGGAACCTCCATATGCCGTGATGTGGCCCCAGAAAAGACCAAAAAAAAAAAATTTACATTGAATCATAGGAAATTTATCTCTATAACTGACATTTGATTATTTTCCAAAAATATTGATATAATCTGCAATCATGGAGATTTTGGTGTGTCAGATCATTAATTTTTTCAATTAAAATTTAAAATGAAAAATAAAATGAGCCCACGTAAATATTCCATATGCGTACACATTCATTTCCCTACACTTTGTTCCCATGTCTGAATATTCCCGGTCCTTGATAAAATATGACCTTGATGAAATATGATCATAACATTGTTATGATCAACCTTCATTGTTAATATTCTTCATTGCAGTCTTTCTCTTTTTTTTTTTTTTTTTTTTTTTGCTTTTTAGGGCCGCACCCGCGGCACATGGAGATTCCCAGGCTCGGGGTTGATTTGGAGCTCCAGCTGCCGACCTACACCACAGCCACAGCGACACCAGATCCAAGCCGCATCTGTGACCTATACCACAGCTCACGGCAATACTGGATCCTCAACCCACAGAGCGAGCCCAGGAATGGAACCCACAGCCTCATGGTTCCTAGTCGATTCATTTCTGCTGTGCCACTACAGGAACTCCCATTGTAGTCTTTCTTGAATCCTTTTTATTTGACTTCTTGATATTTTGTTATTTTGAATATAGGAATGGTTATGTTTAGAATATTTGGAAATTGTAGAAAATATAAAGAAAATCGTAAAGACTTAGCCTATAACCCAGTTACTATTAGCATGTCAAATACTCTAAAAATCTGTCCACGTTTTCTGTATTACCACATAATTACTTTCTGTCCTGAAGTACTCAGGTAAATTAGTGAGGCCTGATTTCCTGTAACAAAACCATTCATGCTTTAATTCATTCATTCCTTGAATTGCATTATATTTTGTTATTATTTTTTTAACTGTTCTAACAAACATTAAGCACGTACTAGGTGTCAAGAACCATAATAAATGCTGGTGAGTAAAATTAGATGTGGACTGGCCCCCGTTGTGGTTAGACTCAAACAAGAGAAGATCTAACTACGTAAATTATTGTATAACTACAATTTTTATATGTGCTACAAAGGGAAGCATATAGAACTACACAAGTGAATATCTTGACTGAAGTTTGAGGTATCTCTAAGACTTGCAAATAAAGTCATAAATGGCAATTGACAGAATACCTTAAATCAACTATAATGGAAAAAATAAAAATCATAAAAACAAATAAATAATAATTGTTTCCATGCATTCAAAGTTCAAAGGAAATGAATTTGCCACTCATTCACCCCCAAATGGTAACGGAAATCCTGCACCTTACGAGACTCCCTAAGTACAGTCTTGTAAGAGAAGACGGTCTACAGCAAAAACCATCAGGAGCACTACCATGTAATGCCCTGGTGGAAGAGGATGGGCCTAGAAATGAACAGTGAGGACAGCGAGGTAGACCTAAAACCCAGAGTCTGCAATGTCCCAGAACCTCTGGAAGAGAGGATGCTCACAGTGAGAAATCAGGTCAGACGAAGACTAGATGGTCCCTTGGATTTGGCAGTGTGGACCTCAGCGACCTTACTGAGAGCCAACTGATAGAGGGCACACTGCAGTGAGTTACCACAGCTGCCTGCAGCTAGCACAGCCACTAAAAGGAGAAAGATATGGCTCTTTGTAGTCTCAGGGCAAAAAGAAAGTTCTGGTTGTTTGTTGCGTGTCTCAAGTGACTTACCTGAGACCCAAGTCATTTCACAGGATCACCTCAAATCCATCCTGGGGAAGCTCCCTTCAAGTGTTAATCCGCATTAGCCTGTCAGCTTGGTTCAGGGCATCCTGTCCCTGTGGGGTCGTTCATTCGGCTTCAGTAGACAGTTTCAAAAGATAATCTTCTCAATAACATTCTCACTAAAGACAAAGACAAAGTATTCACTTAGGTTTTTTTCCTGTCTCTGTTTGGTTCTTGGGGCACTTCTTTAAACTGTGGCCATATGGCATCACAAATTAGCATTCAGATCATTTCTTTCCATTCATTCAAAAAAAGTTACTACTGTGTCATAATTAATATCTGAATATCATTTTAAGGTTTTAAACATGTTTAAATATATATCATCTCAGTAATCACAAAATCTCACTGCAGCTGGTCTGTCATAGAGAAAATGTAGGCCCAGAGAAGTTGCATGGTTTGCCCTAAGATTGCACAGCCAAAACTAGTAGAGGAAGACATGAGTGTGCATCTTCTGATGTCACATCCCCTGGCCTCTCAGGATATCATGCTTCCTCTCCAATGGTGGCGGTTATTTTACACAAATTACCCTGCCTAGAAATTTATCTGAATAAGATACTTACTACATTGTTCACTAGGAGTGAAAAGCAACAACAATCCCAACAATAGAAGGTGAGGGTGCAGAACCTCGCGTGAAAAGGTGACTCCATCAGAAGACACTGCACGTGGACCTTTATGCTGGCAGGGGAGGCATGTGAAAAGAGGATTCCAAGTCTCATTCTTTTTCTTTTCCTTTTGTATTGGAGTACAGTTGATTTACAATGTTGTATTAGTTTCAGGTGTACAGCGAAGTGATTACACATACCCATAATTTTTCAGATTCTTTTTCCTTACAGGTTACTACAGAATATTGAGTAGAGTCCCCTGAGCTATGCAGTAGGTCCTTGTTAGTCATCTGTTTTGTATAGAGTAGTGTGTATATGTTAATCCCAAACTCCTAACTTATCCCCTCAAATTCACAGATTTCAAAAACAAATTTTTGGTTACCAAAGGGGACTATGGTTTGTTCTCAAAGTCTATGAATCTTTTTTGTTTTGTAAATAAGTACATTTGTATCATTTTTTAGATTCCACATATAAGTGATATTATCCAAATCTCTAATTCTATGGAGGTGGATGAAGTGATGTCACATATAATTAGTATCAGAGTTAATATTCAAATATAAGTGTCTTAAATACATTTGTGTGTGTTTTATATTTGCATCAGAATAGCGATTCAGATTATTCAAATAGTCATACTCAAGGACATAGGGAGAAAATGGAACCTATCTCTGAGTATTAGAGCTGTTCTAGAAATGTTTAGAACATCTTAGAATCCAGTTTCCAGAGGTCCACTCTCCAGTATGATAGCCACTAGCCACATGTGGTTATTTAAATTTAAAGCAATTAAAATTCTATAAAAATTTAAAATTTTGTTTCTTATTCCTGCTAGCCGTGTTTCATATGCTTATTAGTGACTTGTCTCTAATGGCTACCATACTGAGTAGTGCAGATTTTAGGACCTTACCCTCACTGCAGAAAGTTCTGTTGGACAGCACTACCTAGGGTCTAGACTGTGCCATTCTCCAAGCTATGAGCATTGCTAGGCCTTCTGAGCAGCGTCTTATAGACCTAAGTGCAATACCAGAAGCCATTCAACTTTATTCATTGGGCATGTTACCCATCACCATTTAAAAATCATAATTAGGGGAGTTCCCATTGTGGTGCAGTGGAAACGAATCCAACTAGGAACCGCGAGGTTGCAGGTTCAGTCGCTGGCCTCGTTCAGTGGGTTCAGGATCTGGTGTTGCCATAAGCTGTGGTGTAGGTCACAGATGTGGCTCGGATCTGGCATTGCTATGGCTCTGGTGTAGGCCAGCAGCTACAGCTCCAACCAGACCCCTGGGAACCTCCATATGCTGCAGGTGCGGCTCTGAAAAGACAAAAGACAAAAAAAAAATCATAATTAGGAGGAAAAGGATGAACTCGGCAAGAAACAGGTTAGATTGTTCGTACAATGGTTACTGCACGGGGAACCTGCTGCTGTCACAGTCATAATGCTGCTCGTTATTCAGCTTCCTGAATGAGAAAAAGGAAAAGTTCAGAGAGTTAAAGGATGATATCTAACAGTACAGCGATGTTATAAAGAATGACAATAAAATTATTTAAAGCTATGTACATTAGGCTTGAAAAGGATGAATATGAAAATTACATAAAGTATGAGGTTTTACTTTAAAAACGGCAACAACAAAACCAAGTATCCCTTAGGACTGTCCATGTTTGTGTGATTAAAAGTCTCAAAGGAGAGCTGCATGATTTGTCCACAAATTTCTTAGTTCTACAATTCAGATTTTGTTTTATTGCAGATCAATGGTGGAGAGAAGCGACCTGCCTCTGATATGGGGAAAAAACCAAAAACCCCCAAAAAGAAGAAGAAGAAGGACCCTAATGAGCCCCAGAAGCCTGTGTCTGCCTACGCATTATTCTTTCGTGATACTCAGGCTGCCATCAAGGGCCAAAATCCAAATGCTACCTTTGGTGAAGTCTCTAAAATTGTGGCTTCGATGTGGGATGGTTTAGGAGAAGAGCAAAAACAGGTAAGAAAAGATGCAAAATGGAGTGAGTGGATTTGAGAAAATATATGCAATCTAGAGAAGTGGCTTCTGAGGACACTGGGTGAGTTCTTCAGACCCTAGACCTGAGGATGAGAATAGGCCTCATAAGAACCAGGGGACTTTGACATAGTTTTATACTCCTTTATTTCTGTGTTATAAATAGCACGGTAGTCCCTTTGTTGCAGAGTTTATCTAGTGTAGTTATTTTTGGAGGGACTTTTCCACATCCCAGCCAGAATTACATCATTGCTTACTATTGCCAGTGTGACCCTGAAGATTGAAAAAATACCAGAAGAATTTTGAAAACTGTCCACCTCTCTCTTCAGCACTTCTTTGATGACCTCTTTTGTCAAAACCTTCTTTACTCTTTCCTGAATGAACCTCAAATTTAAAAAAGAGTTTCTGCCCTTAGCCATTCTCTGAAGACCACGAGACATGTTATTCAGTCCCACTTGTACCATGTTTCTAGGTTGGATTAAATGGGGCCAGATGCTCGGTATTTTCTTCTCTTGTGGATTGTTGTGGTGTGACTGAGGACCATGCTGGGGTGGGGAGCACTTGAGATGCTTTGCATCTCCGCCGTGGCGTAGGTAGCCCAGGAGATCTTAAGGAGGATGGGAATCATGGAGAAAAGAGGTCAGTACGTAGATGTAGCCCACCTCAGCGAAGAAGCAGTATTGATCCCGGATTTCTAAACCAGGGACACGGTTGTCATTGTCACCATCTAGATTTTCTTTCTCACAAAGAGAAATTAGACAAGTATTATCATTAAAGTTTGGTCACTGAATCAATTATGCAGATGCAGCTTTAGCTGATGCAAAATCCTGGATTGCATCAATGATGGGCTAGTCTCCTACTGGGTGCTTGATAGAGACCTTTACCCTCTCTTCATCAGGTCCAGGGAAGTGTGTAAGAAGCAGAACACTTCAAATATGTGTACATCTATAAGTATCTATACATGGTGAATATGTCAACATCCATAATGTATATCATGTTTTATACTTTCAAGAACACTTCTACATGACTTATTTGTTCTGCTTAATACTTGTAGGTACTTTTATCTAAGCTTTGCAGATTATGAAACGGGGTCAAATAGTTAATTTAAATTAATTCATTTTTTCATTCACCAAATATTTGTTGAGTATTTACTACATGCCCCAGGCACTGTTCTAGACCCCCAGGGATGAGGCAGAGAGTGAGACAGAGTCCTGGCTTTGTTGAATGATTTGTCTAAGATTAAACACTATGACTAGAAACTTACCACTTCACTTACAGTTCCTAACAAATTCATGAAATCAGTAACAGTAATAATGATAAAACCAGTTGCTAAGAAAACATAGAACCTCCCCCTCCAGGTCTCTCCAGCCCTCTTTTTTTTTTTTTTTTTTTTGCTTTTGCTTTTTAGGGACTGCACCCAAGGCATATGGGAGTTCCCAGGCTAGGGGTCTAATTGGAGCTACAGCTGCTGGCCTACACCACAGCTCACAGCAACACCAGATCTTTAACCCCACTGAGCAAGGCCGGGGATCAAACCCGCCACCTCATGGTTCCTAATTGGATTTGTTTCCACCGTGCCTCAAGGGGAACTCCCAACCCCCCTTTTCTACAAGCCAAAGCTGTCCTTTTCGTGATTGCCCGCCCAGGGAAGGGCTTCATAGGAAAGCACAGTCCTAGCCCATGGAGCTCTATGCTGCAGGAGTCGTCCTCAAGGGCAGGAAACACCGCAGAGCATGCTCTGTGCACTTGATTAACATACAATCTCATTATGAAGAGGATGGTTGATGTTGTATTTTATGATTCTGTTGAAAACCTAATATAGTAGTTTGCGGATTTTAGAGCTGGTTTCTGTCCCAGCTGGGGTCAGTGGCTCCCCGTTGGTGTTGGCATTCACGGAGGGTTGTACAGCGGCTCCTCCCTCCACTCACTAGAGCTGTGCAGATGGGGAAGCTCAGTGCACGTCCACCAGGAGTCTCAGCCCCATCCCTGTGTCCACCCCACCATGGTCCATGCACCAGGACGTCCTTGTCTCTCTGCTTCAACAACTCCTGTGTGTGTTCTTGGACGAGGGCCAGGCTTCAATACTGTAAACTCTGGCTTTGTGAGGTGAAATTTCACAGAGGAGACATCCAGAAAGTGATCACTCTCCCTTGCGATTGTGACAGCAACTCTTGTGCATCAGAGGACACACGTGATTTCCTCCACCCTACCCCAGACCTGGCAGTGAGCTGGGGGGCTGCTTCAAGGCTCATGTCTGCCCCTTAGCTTCTATAGCTTCCACTCTGCCAGAAGTTTTATTTCGAGAAACTTGAGTTGCCTGTGCTGTCACCCATCTGAGTCCTCTTTTCTATCTTCTTGACCTAGGTACCTTTCCCTAATTATCTCCCACATCTACTACAGGAATTCATGTGGTTTTAAGACCAGTGGGTTTAAAGAGGGGAGGTCTCCAGAGCTCTTCCTTAGCCAGGTTTGGTCCTTTACATTATCAATATTCAAAGTCAGTGCCTATACCCACATCTCCAATGGAGAAGAATAGTGTTCTTACAATGGGTTTGAAAATTAGGTAGTTCCTCAAGGCAGCAAATCCAAAGCTGTAGGGGTTTCCCACTAATTCTATTGTAATGTGGTCTTTTATTTTTACTATAGCAAGAGGGGAATGCTGAGAAAATATTCCACATTTTTTGGTCTGACCATATAAGGTATTTTTAGACCCAAAGAATATGAGATTCACTGTTCTTGACTATCACGTTAAAAGGGAAAATTACTCTCATTCTCGCATTCTGCCTTTCAGAATTGAGGGTGAGCCTTTTAATGGAGATGAGATCACAGTTATGATGTAGTATTTAAGGCTTTTTAATTGTGTACATGTGATGACAAAACAGTTTCCTCTCTTTTATTCCCAATTCAGTAAGTAACTTAATTTGTCTTTGGGTCCTTTCTTAACGGAAATAGTTGGGGTTTTCTGAAAGAATGTGGTTTATAACTAAAGAATGAAATTATATAATAGTTGACCCTATTTAACTGTTGTCTATTATAAAGAAATTTCATAATCAAAATCCAGTTAAAGTCATGTTAAGATTGTTTAGAGAAATGTCTTAGTAGAAATAACTATCTTTTTCTCTTATAGGAAAGTTAATATTTTAACATTTGAGCACCATTACCAAAATCACGTATTGGGAGCACTCTCAGTCACTCAAAAATGGTTTGTCCACATGCCTTCCACTCCTTTGACTTGACAGGGGAAGTCAAGCTTAGCTTATCCTTTCCTCTTAAAAAATAATCTTGCTAAATAAAAATAGTGAGACGGCAGAGTATGCCAAAAAAGGATGATTTATGACACACGTGGGGTGCAAGTCCATCCCAGGGACGATCAGAGAGAGGGTCAAATGGATGAAATCAGATGCCACGATTACCAAAAGGAGCACACTGCACTGGCAGGGGTAGCCCCTCTCCACCAGTGTGCGAGAATCGCCAGCAAAGTGAACATGCCTGCCGAGAACGCACATTTGGGCATCAAGAGAATTTCAGCTAAATATCCAGAAGTGTTGTTATGGTGTATTACCACCTGCTCTTTCCCTTTATGTTGACTCATTGTGCCAACATAATATAGTATCTCTGTTTCAAGCTTAAATTAATTGTATTTTACTCTCATTTAATATTCAAATTGAGGACCGCAGATACTGCTATGTATTTTTAAAGGAATGTTGCTGGAGCAGATTAGAGGCAGACCGTTAAACTTCAGAATTTAGGACAAACGTGCATGTTACAGAGCAGCCCCATGTGATGTGGTTGGCATTGTGTAGGCAGCTGGTTCAAGAGGAAGGCGAGGATTTCATGCGCCACGATTGTTCAAAGATCCCGTTGTCATAATAGCCCACAATTATGAACAGCTACAAATATAAACACA
The DNA here is from genome assembly GCF_016906955.1 of Phacochoerus africanus. Classification (NCBI taxonomy): domain Eukaryota; kingdom Metazoa; phylum Chordata; class Mammalia; order Artiodactyla; family Suidae; genus Phacochoerus; species Phacochoerus africanus. Next base: position 74,340,091 of record NC_062549.1, read on the forward strand.
AACTGCAGAAAATGGACAAAATTATTGATGACTTATTAGGGGCTCGGAAAATTACAATATTTAAGGAAAAACAGCTATTAGTGAGATTACAATTGAATGTTTTCTTGCCAGCCAGAGGGAACAGAACTAATAGCACTGCTCTATGTTTGTGTCACATGTTTCCTCATTGTGAGTTTAGGTGGGGCTAGGAAGCCAATGCAGAAGGGCAGAGCTTTGTTTTCAGAAGCCATGGTGAGTGAGAAACTGTATGTACTTTGGTTTCTGTGAACAATCTCTCAAAGAAGAAAAATCAAAAGGAAGCTGAAAGAAGTGATAACAATCCTCCAGGAGCACAAAACCTCCCTTATGAATCATTCCTACCAAAGCCACTGAACAGACTTCACATATCAGAAATCTCTCCATTTTAATACTTTGGAAGATGGTGCTGAATCTGGAATGGGAGCAAGACTGTGTTTGGGATTCCAGTGGAGGTTTTAAATGCTAATGAATCGTAAGACAATGGAGGGCCCATTGCAGAAGCATACAAAGTTGTTTTTAAAAGGCACCAGATGGAGAAAGGGAAATAAAACATAAGTGTGGCTGTGATGTTGGTCTTTGCTACTTACCTTTCACTAACTGAGAAACCTACAGAGAAAGAAAAATAATAACATAAGCAGATTATGCCTTTTGTTTAAGACTCTGGAGTTTCAGGGACCCTCAGCATCTTTGTTTATGAGGGGCCAGCTAAATTTCCTGTCCCTTCCCATTATTTCTGAATTCTCTGATTCTGGTCGTTGAAGTCTGGGATCTGAGTCCACAGGGACAACAGAGAGCAAATCAAACCCCACTAAATTAAAGAGTCCATCCAGCTTTGAAGCAGAAGGGATTGGTCCAGAGAGCTATAAAGTGTTTTTGGGTCCTTTTTAGCTGTGGAAAGTCAGCTCTTAAGTGGGAAAGGAAAGTCACCTTAAATCAGAACCAGATGTAAATTACTAAATGAACCTTAAGTTCCTAATTGGAGACACAGTTGGGCTGTAATACATTTAGCAAATTACAAACAAAATGTTCTTGTTTACATTACATTAAATGGCTTTAAAGCTTCAGCCAAAGAGCTAAATAAACATGCTGTTAGACTAAAAATGGAGTGGAAGGCATGTTCAGAGTGTGGTGTGTTCAGGAGAAACCACAGCCCACAGTGCCCAGAGAGCTGCACTCCTGTAAATGCTAGCCCTGTCGTGAGAGGAGAGTGGGTTTACCTCAAGATCCAGAGCCTAATGAGCAGATATCACTTGCAGGGAAACTGTTTGAATATTGTAACATATGCCTTCTTTCAGGATGCATAATTCATATCCAAGGATATTAGCCATAGCAGTTCAGCTCAATAGCAACACCTCATTATTTTATCCCTCAGTATTTATTCCTATGTTTGACGCCTCATGAAATTACTGTTAATGTGTTTATATAAGGGCAGATCTGACACAAGTGGGAAGAATGTAATTTCCTACTCATTCTTTCCTGCTGCTGTGTCCTCTTCCCCTGGTAGAAGTGGCAAGTGTAAATAGTTAATTTGCTTCAATTATGAGCCTGTCCTGCTAAATTAGAAGCAGCAGGGATATGAAGAGCCAGAATTATACTTATGAGGCAGCTGACAAATCCTCTGAGCCCACGGAATCAAATCATTTACTCCTCACTGGTGCTCCAACACCCACTGCAGGGATGCTGCCAGGCTTCCCCCCACCCACCCAGCCCATGTCTTCTGATAAAATTGGGGGTTTATGTCAACAATACTGAAGGTTAACTAAAATCCTCTTGCTCTGTAACATTCACACATGTATTTATCTTGACCAGTTCCTTATAAATATTATGTTATTTTCCCCAGTTTTTTTTTTTAACTGGAAGTAACGGATATTTAAAACAGTTGTTCATTTAAAAACTATAGAATGAAGAAGAGTTTATATTCATAAAAACTTGAAACAGCATTTAGAAATATTACACGCAGTGGTAAGCATATTTTACCTCTAATCACAGGTAAATTTATACACATGTATTACCGGTACTTAGATGAGACTATTGCATGCCCTCGTAGGTGTGAACATATGTAGTACACACAGAAATAAGCCATGCTCACACACTGGGGGAGCAGATATCTCACTTGAAAGGTTCAAGGACATCAGCAGGGAGAGAATCTGAACATAATACTCACTCAAATCTGTTGTGCTCTATGTTTTATTGGTAAGCCCATTTGGAGTGGGTGGATTGTCTCTCTGTGTATCAAATCCTCAATTCCCATGGATGTCCACCGTAATTTAGAAGATACAATTCGATATTTTATCCATTCACACTCATACATGCTGGCTCACGGAAGGAAAAACCTGAGACTAGGGATTATACTCTTGATCATAAGTATTCCCTGAGCACCTACAATGGACCAAGCTCTGTCCCGACTGCTGAGGCTTCTACTATCAACAAAAGAGGGCAGGTCTCTGAAGTTGGGGGTCTGAGAGGTATCAAGGGGAGATCTCATGCACCAGGAGGAGCCACTGTGAAAACAAAGACAGATCTTAGATACCAGAGCAATTTGATTGTACATATATATATATACACATTATATATGTGTGTGTATGTACACACACATTTACATATATGTATGTATAGTGCCTGACACAAAAAATGCTCACAATAGAGGCATTGTTTTGATTCTGTAGCTTCAGTGTCTCACATCATTCAGGCAATGTAATAGGTACTCAAAATATTGTTAAGTATAATTGAAAACACCATACTCACCCCAGTCATCTTCATTTAATTAGTTGACAGATAATATTTTGCAGCCATTTTTTCAGACAAGGAGCTGGCTTCTGATCTCTGCCATTCCAGAAGCAAGATGTACCATCATTGTGTAGACTATTTAGATGCATCCGATGGATCCCCAAAAGAATTGATAGCAAGATTTTTGTCACATTGTATCATATATTTTTAATGCTCTGAATACTACTTTATAAAGTTCTTCGAGTTCTGGAATGCTTAAATTCTGAGCAAGTTACACAAATGGAAACTGAACTGCATTTAAGGACAAAGGTCTGTGTAAAACATGGGTATGCTTGCTCTAACTGTCCTAAATAATAACAGCATTGAAAGACATTGCAAACGTTAATTTCTCAAGTATATGACAGGGAGATGTGATTAAAGTATTTCTTACATATAACTGAATGTCTAAGCATTTTCTATAAATATGAACTTATGGGGGGAGGAGGCTGCATTTGTAGTTAACCAAAAAGAAAAATGCGTTATAGTTTTATTTTTTTGGTATTTGAATAAAATCCAGAATTGGAAGAATTATGTTTTCCTTATTATTATTACTGTAAAGAGTTGAAATAAACTATGACTAGAGAGTAACTAAGGGCCAGAGTCGAAAAGAAGGAAGATGGAATTAAATGGTATATATAAGATTTAACTTTTTGTATACGTTAGATGGTTTATTGAGTGAGGGAGCAGAAAGTAAAAGAAGCAAAGTGACTAGTTGTATTAGAATTTTTTTTTCCTGTTTGAATGGATCATATTCAGTGATACTGAACTGCTGATTTTAATTAGAGATTATTAGCCTATAAAAACATATATGCATGCTGGTATGTAGAGCATTTTTTAAAATGATTCACTGAATCACCTAGATTACATGAACAGAATTTGGATTCTCTAGAATTGCTATCTGTTGTATGTTTTAGTTTAGTCAATACATATGTTTTAGTTTAACCACCAAGATGCAATTCTTAGATAGGTTATGGTAGCTTTCCTAGAATAACCACAGCAAATACCTAAGTTAGGACAGGATGAACTCAAAAGTGTTTGGATGAGCTAGGGAAAATGATAAATGATGTATTATGATTTTTAAATCCTCATCTGGCCAACTTTGCACTTTATTTCAAACAGCTGTAGACCACTTGGAAGCCATCTTGTAGTTCAACTGAGGACTAAGATTTACTCTGTGAATCACATATCTTTAAAATATTTGTCTTTCCCTGAGAGAGAGAGACCATTTCTTTCCCAGACCTAACTTTGACATAAATGAGACCCATCTTCCTAGGTTAGAACATTTGGTCATTGCATTAGGCTCTTCATTGCCCAGTATAGTCAGCATCATCTTTGGTTTCTGCAAGCAGAAGACTATCCATGAACAGAGCTTCGAAACATTTTGAGGAACTTTTTACTGATGATTTTTAAATATCTGTTCTAAAGTAGGAATTTAGTTACGTGGAATTTTTAATTTTTTATCACTCTCATACATTTGAGGTCTTTCTTCAGACATTTCCATCAACAATAGAATTCACAAGGATCCTTGTGCAATTTTAGAAGGTAGCATCATAAAGAGGTACAGGGTGAATAATATTTGAGCCATTAGGTAGTTCTCAAAGGTGGAGATTCTAAATTACTGTCAAGGAAAACTGCCTCAGATTTTAATTCTGATCTGGGATACCACCCTTTAAACACAATCGCAGAAATACACCTCCTGAAATTACCACCCTTTGATTCTCCCTCTGAACATCTGCAGCTATTCAGGAAAGAGCAGACCCATCAATCCATGTAATGTGACATGATGAGTTTACTCTTTTCTAAAGTGGTATTTAGGTGCCTGTATGATGATTCCCCCATAGCCAATCATCAATAGCCGACAGGGAGCCATTTGTAGGAAACAGGGCACTCGGAATGCTAGTCAGGCATCCTGTAAAGACATCGATCTCCCAGAGAAACCAGGGGGCACATATTCAGCCTGAAACACATTGCGTTACCACCTCTCTCCTGCAGTTGTTAATCAACAAATTTCAGGAAAGTTAACACCTCGTGGGATGTTAACTGCTGGGAGACCCGCCATAGTTAACACTGTTGCTGTTTCAGTAGAAGCCAAATACAAGAAAGGATGGATGTTACAATCAGGCCATCTGGCAATACGGTCTTATCTGTGCTACTTAGAAAATGATGCTTTGGGCAGTGCTGTGGACCCAAGTGTCTGTATTTGCCTTTGGAAGCTAAATAAACCCTAGTTGGGACTTGGACTAGCGTATTAATAAAAAAAAAAAAATAGAAGTGCTTCGAGTATACAAATGCATACTGCCATCAAAGATATTTTTGCTAAATACTTGCTTCAAAGTCCTGAGTAGGGTTTCTATCTGTGTGGGAGAAAAACCCTTTCTTGACACAGTTTTAAGGTATTAAAAGTAAATGTAAACATTGTCAGTTTAAGGTCATTAATTATAAATTATGTCTTAGAGGAGAAATTGGAGGGAGAAGTGCAAACAGAAATCAGTCTTTGAAGAAATAAATCAATAAAAAGCAGGAGGGCTCTGTGTTTCTGTGGCTGAACCAAAGCGTATAATATACATGGATCATACTGTTCAAAGACACTTACTGTAATCTAGTGTTTATTTGTTTTCATGTATAAAAAAGGATTTGAATTTGACTTCTAGTAATTAGCTCAGTAAATTTAGAATTCTCCTGTAATTGAACCAAAGGATTAACTGACTTTTTACTTAAAATTTTTTTTAGGTTCTTTAGTTCCATATATTGTAAAGATGACATAGTGATTATAATTTTGTACTAATTTTAATAGCCTTATTATAATAGCCTTTTATTATACCAAATGGCAAATATAAAAGACTAGGCTGAAGGGCTCCCCAAGGGAGAACCAGGAGCACATTGATTCCATCGAGTTCTTTATAATTGTTGACAAGGTTACTCATTTGTTTACCATAACTAAAATGTTCTGCTTTCATTAAAATATTCGTGAGTAAGTAATATTTCTCACACCTTGAATTTCACAGTTGGAGACTGAGCTCAGCAAACCACCTTCCACATCAGAGACCATAAATTGACCTCTGCTGCCGACTTTGACAGAAATTTGGTCTTTAGATATAAGTTATATTTAACTACTCTAATTCTTTTTTTTGTTTGTTTTTTAACTTAGTTTTATTTTATTTTATTTTATTTTTCTCTGCAATAACATTTATTTATTTATTATTATTATTTTTTTTTTTATACTCAGAGTCAGTTTATTGTGTCGGCCTGCCAAAGTGAAATGGATAACAGCAGCCTAAAATACCATGCTAGAAAAGCCCCTAAACATTACTGGTGACCCTCTCATATTGATTTGGGGTCAAAGATGAAAAATTACTTGCCTGAGATTATATAGTAGGTGAAAATCACAATTAGGATGGGTTCAAAACTCTTGATATTAATTCTTTTTTTTATTTTTTTTATTTTCCCACTGTACAGCAAGGGGGTCAGGTTATCCTTACATATATACATTACCATTACATTTTTTCCCCCACCCTTTCTTCTGTTGCAACATGAGTATCTAGACAAAGTTCTCAATGCTATTCAGCAGGATCTCCTTGTAAATCTATTCTAAGTTGTGTCTGATAAGCCCAAGCTCCCGATCCCTCCCACTCCCTCCCCCTCCCATCAGGCAGCCACAAGTCTCTTCTCCAAGTCCATGATTTTCTTTTCTAAGGAGATGTTCATTTGTGCTGGATATTAGATTCCAGTTATAAGTGATATCATATGGTATTTGTCTTTGTCTTTCTGGCTCATTTCAATCAGTATGAGATTCTCTAGTTCCATCTATGTTGCTGCAAATGGCATTATTTTGTTCTTTTTTATGGCTGAGTAGTATTCCATTGTGTATATATACCACATCTTCCGAATCCAATCATCTGTCGATGGACATTTGGGTTGTGTCCATGTCCTGGCTATTGTGAATAGTGCTGCAATGAACATGCGGGTGCACGTGCCTCTTTTAAGTAGAGTTTTGTCCGGATAGATGCCCAAGAGTGGGATTGTGGGGTCATATGGAAGTTCTATGTATAGATTTCTAAGGTATCTCCAAACTGTTCTCCATAGTGGCTGTACCAGTTTACATTCCCACCAACTGTGCAGGAGGGTTCCCTTTAACTACTCTAATTCTATAGTCACTTTTCATGCTAATCTGTGTCTGGTTTTGAGCTCAGCATTGCAAAGTATTAGCCAAGTCTCATTCCCTGCTGTAAAATTCAAGATGTGGGAAATTTAAAATAGTCATATTGATGAAGATACAGTCAATGGTGAAAAATATTTTGTTCATTAGGGCTGATTTCAAAAGATTGATAAAAACAGACTCTAAAGCCTTCAGAGAATGAACTTAATGGTAGCAGATAACCATGTGCATTCATTTTGCTAATCTTTCATCTTTGACTTTAATGACTTTTTTGTTTAACTTAACAATGTCATCTTTAACCTATAGCAAGTCATTTTTCAATACTTTTGCTCAATTTAGGATGATTTTATTTTATTTTCAAGTTGACTCCCTCTGAAAAATGAAAAGCTTCTGTAAACTCAACTTCTAATTCAGAACACTTTTACCTTTTCACACTGAGGTGTCCACAGAGCCATGCCATCCAGTGTTTTTGTTGGAAAGGGAAGGACCAGAGCAACAACACAGCACAACACACATGCAATCCTTGGCCACTCAGGGTGCCAAGCCCACTCCCAAGTGTGACTTTCACTGCCATCGCTAATTCCTGAGTCTTTGAAAATAGAACTTCAAGGCACAAAATTTTTAAATAGTGATGAAACTGCAAACTCCATCACTGTTCCTTTGATTGACTTATTGAACATAATGGGTCATCTTTGAATTGTCCTTGCTTTTATATTTAGCACGGAGCATATATATTTTGGGACTCAAATACACTGAAGAATTGTCTGCCCATCATATAAATATGAATGGCTTCTCCACTCACATGTGGTTTCCCTGGGAACCTTCATCAATAGTATCTTTCTAAGCCAACCAATTCCACTCTCAAAGTAACACAGATAAATCTTTTCATTTGCTTAATGCAAAATGGCTAATTTTACTATCGTTAATCTTTTTCTTATCTAGTCTATTGATATATTTCTTAAAAACTTGTTTCAGTAATAAAACACAATCTTTGGGGAGGTATATATATTATATACTTGTGTGTGTATGTGTGTGTGAACACAAAATTACCATTCTGCATTGTACTTCCCTGGAACAAAAGCAGATGCACTTTCTAATTTAAGACCCTTTGTTGTTACAGGTCTATAAAAAGAAAACAGAGGCTGCAAAGAAGGAGTATCTGAAGCAACTAGCAGCGTACAGAGCCAGCCTTGTATCCAAGGTAACGCACAATTGTGTGATATTGTGATGGATTGTGGCCATCTTGTTGCAGACTGTGATGGTCATTTGAAAGCATAAAAGAGTACTTTAGCATTTCTGCACAATCTTCTTTGCTGAAATAAGTAAATCCTGAACAAAGGTATATGTTGTGGAAATATTTGTTCATACCTAAAGGACCAGAAAGACATCCTCTGGGCCTTTTGTGTAATACCACCTATCTGTGGATTATTTGTTTTCTGGGTTAGTCACAGTGCATTCCTAATCTTGAGCCAACTTTCTATTTCACCATATTCCACTCTTAAATTGCCTTCTACCCCCACCTCCTCAACCCCATCTCTTTGGCCCCTGCTGAGGAGACACCAACTGTCTTAAATTCTAGCCTCATTACAACAGCTTTAGGCTGTAAGCCTGCCAAAACAAACAAGCAGGGGGAAAAACAAAAAACAAAAGAAACAAACTTCATTTGAAAATGAAAATACCGCCTAAAATATTTTATGCTTTGGAATATCTCAAACACGTGTCCTTTCTGTTATAAATATTGAAGAGTTAACTCTGGTGTTGGTTATTAAAGCTACATTTCCTTTTATAGATTTCTCAGGGAGGCCATCTCAGAGCTGAAGCTGTGTCATCTTAAATCCAAATGTGGCTGTTACTTGGCTCAGTGTGGCGTGGGCTCTGGACTTCATTCCATTCACCCACGAAAAATGCTTTCTCTTTTATCCACAAATACCCATTCCCCTTCCAACAGCTCTAATTATATATGAGTTTTTCTTAGGGAAAATATATATGACATGTATGATGCAGAGAAGTAAGGAGAGCGCAAAATACAAGTGTGTATAGAATTTCAGTGCACTCTTGGTCTCATGCCACTTTATGTTCTACTTCTAATGTATGATGTTGTGAGAAGACTTAGTATTTATTATTTAACCTTAAAATTTCTACCTCATCTCTACTATCATACTGTGGATCTCACACTTTCTAATTTTTCTAACTCCTTTGAAACTATTTATATTTTCTGCAGATACCATCATACCTCTCTGTATACTTATAGAATTCAGAGCATGTATATAAAACTATAGCAAAAAATAAGGTGTGAGGTATTAGATCTATCCCAAAATTGGGTTAGTCACTTGGTCTTATTCAGATTAATATGCCCAAAGTGTAAGGGGGCATATAAATTCTTCTTATTTCATCCAAGGTGAATTTCTTCTGCAGCATTTTTCTCTTTGGCCAGGGTGTGCAGCAGCTTCATGTGGGATCTCAGTTCCCAGACCAGGGATCACACCTGGGCTGCAGCAATGAAAGCACCAAGTCCTAACCGCTAGACCACCAGGGAGCTCCCACTTCTTGAGCATTTTATATAGAAGAGTTATTCAGAACATTTACATGTAAGAAATCAAGACAGGAGTTCCCTTCGTGGTGTAGCAGAAATGAATCCAACTGGAATCCATGAGGATGTGGGTTTGATCCCTTGGCCTCATTCAGTGGGTCAGGGATCTGGTGTTGCCGTGAGCTGTGGTGTGGAATCCAGATGAGGCTTGGATCCCACATTGCTGTGGCTGTGGCATAGGCCAACAGCTTCAGCTCTGATTCGACCCCCAGCCTGGGAACCTCCACATGCCACTGGTGCAGCCCTAAAAAGCAAAATAAGAAAAGAAAAAAATACATAAAGTCTCAATCCCCATACAAAGCACTCGGGTTGATGTTATACAGACTGCCAGAAGGCTATAACTCTGACTCAGCCTTACTTTCAAAACAAGTGTCCTCAGATTTGCTCCTAGCTGCAACTTTTCTTACCATTCATTCTCAGAGTTGCAGCCCTCAGTATACGGCAATTTGTGTAAATGCTGTGAATTGCCATTTCTACATTTAAAAAAACCAAGCACTTTCTTTACAGCTTACTCTGATGTTTTCTTCTCTTTGGCAGTAGAAATTTTGCTGGAGCTGTTGAATGTCTATTTATGTACAGCTATCTATTGTATGTATACAAATTGAAGAAAAGTTATTTAAATACCCTCCCCAAGTTAGAAAAATGGCCTGCTAATGTGCGTGAACAGGATATTTGCTGTATAACTTTGCAGGCATGTGCAGAAAATTTAGCAGCCAATTGCACAGAAAAACATATGTAAAATTTTTTTCTTTTCCATTTAAAATCATCACAAGGAAAATAATGGCCATTCATGTTTGCACATATTTTCTGTTATAATTTTTTAGTATGTTCTGAAAGATCTAATGGTGCAATCATAAAATGCTGCATGATAATAACAGTTACAATTCCAGGTAACCCCATGGTGCCAGCCAAGCTCCATCTTTCCCATTCACTCATTCATGTGTTCATCTGGTGAACTTCCCTGGGCACATGGTCTGGGCCAAGCACCAGGCCAGGCTCAGAGGGCATGGTGGAGAACTGGCAGGCTTAAGGAGTTTCTCTTCAATCCGGGGAGACTACTAGTGAAAACAGAAAGTAATAAATGACCAAGATATTTGTGAAGCGAAGCCTTCTGGGAAATAAAGGAAGGCCCCCGATAGGGTGGTTGCCAAGTCTCTTTGAAGAGGTGACATTGGAGCTGAGGGGAAGGAAGATAGGGACTTGCAGGACAGAGCGAGCCTGGCACAAAGCCAGCAAGGCAGTGGAGCAGGTGCAGACTGAAGGGACAAAGATCCCTCCTTGGACCGAGAGCAGGTCAGTGTGGCTGGAGCTGAGCCTACAGAGGATTTGTGGTCTGAGATGAATCTGGGAAGGTGGGCAAGTCATGAAGGCCTTGCAGGATGTGAAAGGAGCCAGGTTTTATTCTCTGCACGAAGAGACAGACATCACTGACCTGAATGGGTTTCACTAGGGATGGCTCGGTCAGGTTTGGACTTTTAAAAGATAGTGTTATGTGAGTGACAGCCCTCAGCCCCCACCCCCCTGTTCCTCCAAGCAGGCTTGACTGTCAACATTTCCTTTAAGAAGAAAAGCACAACTCAGGTAACCAGTGCCCAAGCCCGGCATTGACCTCCACCTCCCACAGTCCTTGTGCTGGGCCGCTCTGCCTTGACAGTATCCTTGACCTGCCTCCTCCAAACACCACAAGTCAGGGGGAACCATGGCCATTCTCTCTTCTCAGGTCCCTTAAAGTATGGATGATTTACAATATCATGTTACTTCCAGGTGTGCAGCCAAGTGAATCGGTTATCCATAAATATTTTCAGATTCTTTTCCTTGGTAGCTTATCACAATATATACACCACATATACACCACATCTTCTTAAAGGTTGGCATTTGGGTTGTTTCCATGTCTTGGTTTTTGTACATTGTGTACATAGTGCTGCCTTAAACATTGGAGCACATGTGTCTTTTTGAATTAGAGTTTTCATCTTTTCCAGCTATGTGCCCAGGGGTAGGATTTCTGGATCACATATGGTGGTTCTATTTGAAGAACTTCCATGCTGTTTCCCATAGTGGCTACACCCATTTACATTCCTGCCAACAGTGTAGAGGGTTCCCGTTTTTCCATACCCTCTCCAGCATTTATTACTTGTAGGTGTTTTCATGATATGGCCATTCTGACTGGTGTGAGGTGATACATCATAGTGGTTTTGATTTGCATTTCTCTAATAATTAGCACTGCTGATCCATCTTTTTGGCTCTCTGATTGTCTTCTTTGGAGAAATGTCTCTTTAGGTCTTCTGCCATTTCTTAACTGGGTTGTTTGGTTTTTGATATTGAGCCATGTGAGATGCTTGTGTATTTTGGATATTAACCCCTTGTTGGCTGCAGTGTTCAAAAATATTTTCTCCTGGAGTTCCCATCATGGCTCAATGGTTAATGAACCCGACTAGTGTCCATGAGGATGCAGGTTCAATCTCCGGCCTTGTTTAGTGGGTTAAGGATGCAGTGTTGCCGTGAGCTGTGGTGTAGGTCACAGACGAGGCTTGGATCCTGTGTTGCTGTGACTGTGGCATTGGCCAGCAGCTGCAGCTCCAATTTGACCCCCAGCCTGGGAACCTCCATATGCCATGGATATAGCCCTAAAGAGACAGAAAAACAAATGCTTTCTCCCATTTTGCGAGTTGTCTTTTTGTTTTGTTGATTGTTTCTGAAGGTCACTTTTGTCAATGAAATACTATGTTAGCCAAAGCATTGTGTCCATTTTCCTAAGTACTTTTTGACTTACTCCTCCAGAGCTACATATTTGGGTACCAACTTTCTATGTGGTGTATTCATTTCATCCAGTAAGGCCCCCTCCCTAGGCCAGAAGCTCTTCCCCTCACTAATTTATGTCCAAGTCAAATCTATTATTTCTTGCTGCTTCCACACCAGGCCATGCCAGGGCTGAGCCATACCTGCTCCACGTCGGGCCCAAGGCTCGGTGCTGAGAGCCCAGAGATGAACCCACAGACCAAAGTAGTTCATGCGCCGTGAGAAGTTTGAAACTATACTCTAAAATTAACTGCTTCTGACTACTCTGAAATTACCTGCTTCTTACAGAACATAATCAAAATATAGAAACAGACAGTGAACATCGGTTCCACGTATGAGACTGAGTCATAGGATTGACAATGTTCTCTCCTTTCAGTTATTACATTTTAGCTTAAATAAACTCTGTGCCATCTAATCCAGCGTATTAATTACTGTGACTTCAGGCCTGAATAAAATTGAAACCAACCCAGAATTTAAAAAAACTCAGTCGTAGTAAATATTGTACCCAGTGGCAATACCAACACTTGCCCAGCTAGACACCGCATTTTTTCAGTAACAGCACAAATACAAATGGCACCGTGCTATCCAGTAGTTTCTGTGTGTTGCACGCTGTGCTCGGCACTTTACGTCTATTCCTAGTCATCATCACAACCACCCTGCAAAGTAAGGTTTGGCCCCATTCTCTCGCCAGTCCAGACAGAGAGACTGAATGACTCGGAGCATCTGAGAGGCTCGTCGCGGCAGAGGGAGGAAGACTCCTTGCTCTCTTGTTCCAAAGCTCTCAGGCTTTTCTCTACCCTGATTGTCAGTATTTAGATCTTTAGAGCTACAATCTCTTGTTATCCTCAGTAAAATTCTGTGCCTTCTTACATGTTTGAGAGCCAAGAGTACAGCTGTTCTGGCTTGAGGGAGGCCAGGAGTGGGGGGCGGGAGGCGCCCGCCCCCAGAGGCTGACCCAAGACCCTCAGTGGATGCTAGGGCCTACAGAGCATTTGGAAAGCTGTGCGGGTGCATCACCTGGTCACGTGGAGCCAGTGACAAACCCATCTGGCACAGCCCTCTCTGCCACGGAAACCCATGCACATAGGAGGCAAGGAGGGGAGCACTGGGGCTGTAGACACAGCCTGGGATAGACCTGGGATCACTGACCTATCTTGTTTTAGGCTCCACGATTAAAAGAGGGAATTGGAGAGATTTCAGAGGAAAGAGCCATAGAAGCAGCTGCAAGGGGAGGGCAGGAGAGAGTACTGCAGAGGAGGTGGAGTTGACATGACCAAGCGAGGAGACCGGTGGGCGCCGGGCACAGGGCAGTCACTCCCTGCGCTCCGTGTTCTCTGAATCCAGAACCAAGAGCAGAAACACCCAGGCACCCCAGGGGAAGGTCATCTAAACAGAGGGCATTACCAAACTTGGTTATTTAGGCAAACTATTTCTTTTCATTGAGAAATGTAAAAGCAGGAAGCAAAGGTTTATAAACAGGGTTTGGAGAAGATCTTGAAGGTGTCCTCCACAGCTGCGCCTCCACAGCACCAAGGGGAAAGTTAAAGCACCCCTAGTGCACCCCCAGTGTCACACCGAGAGAGTCCCCGAGAGCAGAGGCATCCCCTGTACCTGGCACAGGTGGGTCTTGGTTCAGGTTTCTCCCTTCCTAACTGCTTGATTTTGTGCACACTATTCAGCTATTTAAAGTCTCGATTTATTATGTGTTATAGAGAGAAGATAATAGGCCCTACGTCATTGGGTTTCCACAAGAATAAAATAGGAAAATCTGTAGAAACTCCATGATTCAGGATCTTGAACACAGGAAAGCACTTAATAAACATCAGCAAGTATCATTATTATCAATTTTATTTTTAAAGTGTTAATAGGGGTGCAAAGAGCTAGACAGTTTTATATATGGTTCAAGATTTAGCTGGATCATATTTTCAAAGTCTGCAAGCCTGCTTTAATGTAAAGGAATTTTGAAAGTGTCATTAAAATCAGAAAAATTTGCTTCATAGATATATTCTTTTATAAAGATAAGAAATGATCCAGACATTTTTAAAAATCACCTACATGTGTTCCTTAAATGAAGCGGTCTTCATGAGCCTCTAGTCGAAGAAAACTAAGAATAGTCTGAGGACCAGAATCTCTGCCATTGTGAGGCCTACAGCATCTTGATGGGAGCAGTTTTACACACTATTTAAGGTTATTTGGGCTTGGGCTGTTAACTAAAGCTTAAGGAAATACAGTTTTTCCATAGACTCAGGAATTCCTGGACTTGAGACGAAATTATTATGTTGAAAACAATGTATAACTTTAAAGCAGTTGGAACTAGTTTCATTTTACCACATAGACCAGAATTTATATTCCCCAAATGAGTGTTGCATTCAGAGAACCTTGGAGGCTGCAGAGTTATTTTATTACTGCTCCCAGAGTTCAGAAGATTTTTTAAACTCCTCTTTTAGAACCTCACTCAGCAAAAGTTTATGTGTCAAGTTAGCAAATTGTTACATTGTTTTCACACCTCATTCTTTACCCCAAACATCACCCAGATACAACCCACAGACTTGGCTTCAAGTGACATTAGCTATTTCCAAAAATCAGATTCACCGCCTAAAGACAAAGAGTTGTCTGAGGATGCATAAAACGGTGCTCCACAGGCGTGGACGCGGACGAGAAGCCCGTGGGAAGCGCCCAGGTCGGTCAAGTAAAAGCATCATACAAGTAAGCGTTCAGCTCCTCCGAAGTGCCAGCCTGGAAAGAGACAGCATTTGGATGACTATGTTCTGGTGTGTTGAGTAAAAGTAGTCAGATTCATGACTTTAAGGTCACACATCGAATATGAGATTTTGTCTCTACCTTGAGCTGGGATGCCAAAATGTATAGAGAACAAAGTTTTTTAATGTACAGTATAGGACAATATCAAACAAATTGTGAAAGTTCTCTGTTGCTGTAACAGATTGTAAAAAAAAAAAAAATACAATTCTCGGTTTAATTAAAAGATAGTAAATTTGAAACAAAAGAAATTACTTTTTTCAGAATGAAAGTACCTTATAAAATTCACGCCATGGAGAGCTATTGAGACAAATACTGAGTCTGAAATTGAGAATAGGATGGGTCATTTTTATGACTGTTAACATAAAGTTTGCAGCTCTGTAAGCCCAGATCATGATTTAAAGATAATAAAATCTCATGCTTCAGGGTGTAAGCTAATCACCTGCAAGGACCACGAAGAATTTTCCTTCCAGAAGTAACAATGCACAATTGAGTAGGTGCATAAATTTTGTTTAATTTCCAGTGTATCAAGTATTGGTCAGTGTTGGAAATAAGCATCAAATTAGATGGACTATTAATCCTATTTGGTTCAGCAACTCATATTGTTGCTTCTACTGTTATCTCTTATGTTTATACTTTGCTATTTTAAGTAGCGATTGCTTTGTCAGTCTTTCATTTTTATAGCACTTATCATCCCAGAAAGGGAGAATTTATACACTAGGCAGGGTTATCTTAATGATACAAAGTAAATGGCATTGAAACTGTCTCAGACAATCAACAGCTTGCTTATTAATAAGAAGTAACTTTATGTTTATAGATTCATATCTTTTGTAGAAGATGACTGAAAAGACCCAGAAGTTCTCTGTTGCTACACACACACACACACACACACACACACACCACTTTGCTTATAGAAAACATCTTTTAGAATCAGTGGTCCAGAAGAAAACGGGAAATAGAACTCAACTCATAATAAACCAAGAGCAAGTACACCTTCATCCCATGAAAATGTAACATTCGAGGGTTGATTTTTCAGTTGTGTATACTTTTTTTTTTGCTAGGATCACATTTGTCAGGTGACCAACACAAAACACACCACTAAAGAAAAGCAGTTAATGTGTTTGAAATTGGAAACAAATTTAAATTCTTTAATCTTTATGAGAAAGTAATTCTAGTTTCTGAATGGACGATATAGAGATCTTCATATGCAATATAATTATTTGCAAAATAGAAGCCTTGCTTTCACAGTTTAATTGGGGGGAAAAATGACAGTGACAATATATTAAACTTGTGATTTCTTCATATTCCATTTAATCAGATTATGAATTCATGACACTTCGCTATGGAAAATGAACTTGTTCTGCCTATGTTCCAAAACAATAAAATAGCTTTTTAATTAATAGGTGGTCTGTTGTATGTCTGATTAAGAACTAATCAGAAGTGAAGCTCGGAGTTCTCCTGTGGTGCATTGAGTTAAGGATCTGACTGAAGTGGCTCAGGTCGCTGTGGAGGCACAGGTTCAATCCCCAGCCCAGCCCAGTGGATTAAGGATCCAGCATTGCCACAGCAGTAGTATAGGTTTTAGCTGTGGCTTAGATTTGATCCTTGACCTGGGAACTTCCATATGCCATATGTACAGCTGTAAAAGGAAAAAAGAAAAAGAAAACAAAGCTAGGAGCAGGGTTTTTCCCTTCTCTAAATGAGTGGATCTTAAAAAAAAAAAAAATCCTCAATTTTATTACATTTGTAGTTGTACAACGATCATCACAATCCAATTTTACAGCATTTCCATCCCAAGCCCCCATACCATCCCTCCACTCCCCAACCTGTCTCCTTTGTTGTGTTTTCTTTATTTTTAAATGATTTTTATTTTTAATTTATTTTTAAATAATTTTCATTTTTTAAATGATTTATTTTTTCCATTTCCATTTTTGCTCCCAAGGCATGTGGAGATTCCCAGGTTAGGGGTCGAATGGTGCTACGGCTACTAGCCCTGCCCCATGGCCACAGCAATGCAGGATCCGAGCCACATCTGCAACCTAAACCACAGCTCATGGCAACACTGGATCCTTAACCCACTGAGTGAGGCCAGGGATTGAACCCGAAACCTCATGGTTCCCAGTCAGATTCGTTCCCGCTGTACCACAATGGGAACTCCATCCTGCCAGTTTTCTACTGTACAGCAAAGTGACCCAATTACACACACCCACACACACACACACACCCACACACATTCTTTCTCTCAGATTGTTCTCCATCATGCTCCATCATAAGTGACTCAATATAGTTCCCAGTGCTATACAGTAGAATCTCATTGCTTATCCATTCCAAAGGCAATAGTCTACATCTACTAACCCCAGACTCCCAGTCCATCTCACTCCCGCCCCCTCCCCCTTAGCAATGACAAGTCTGTTCTCCAAGTCCATGAGTTTCTTTTCTGTGGAAAGATTCATTTGTGCCAAGTATTAGATTATATCACATGGTGTTTGTCTTTCTCTTTCTGACTTACTTCGCTTAGTATGAGAGTCTCTAGTTCCATCCATGTTGCTGCAAATGGCATTATTTTGTTCTTTTTGTGGCTGAGTAGTATTCCATTGTGTGCCTATACCACATCTTAACCCATTTATCTGTCAATGGACATTTAGGCTGTTTCCAAGATGTATCTCGTCATATTCAACAATTTCAAAAGTATTGAGAAAACATGTGTCTTCCCCCAATTCTTTCTTCCTATGTTAAAAATTATGTTTAAATGTTGTCTAAATCCTTAGTTTTGGAAATCCATTTAATATGACTTTGTCTATAGTCCTTCCAGTGATTGAAAGCTACTACTGTTTCAAAATAGCTTTAGAAGTTTCTATCATGGCTCAGTGGAAACAAATCTGACTAGTATCCATGAGGATGCCGGTTCAATCCCTGGCCTCGATCAGTGGGTTAAGGATCTGGTGTTGCTGTGGTGTAGGTTGCAGACATGGCTCAGATCCTGCATTGCTGTGGCTGCTGTATAGGCTGGCAACTACAGCTCCAATTAGACCCCTAGCCTGGGAACCTCCATGTGCTCCAGGTGTGGCCCTAAAAAGACCAAAAAAAAAAAATGGCTTTAGTAGTACTGATCTCTACATGCTTTAGAATGGAGAAGACAAATGACAAGCAAATGGCTGGATACTAAGATGTTTTGTGTTTAATTACCATGAGGAAGGAGTCTTCTCAGGGTTGGCAATAAGTGTCTCAAGTAGGTTGCTGTCTATTCTGTGTGTCTGTCTGTTTATAAATCTGTCTCTGCATCTGCTATCTACCTGTATGGTGGACCACATGTTACTATATTGTACAAGGAGAATTTGGTTCGTGGTTTATTTTGAATTGCTTTAATTGGTCTATGCCTTAGCTCTTCCAGGTTAAGCTAGAAGTTACCAACTTCCTAATTCCTTCAGGAAGTGGTGTCGGTATCCTTGGCCTAGAATACGAACTTCCCTCTGCAGATAGTATTCCAATAAACATGAAACACAAAGGATAAATGTAATTTAAATATGCAGTTTGGGGCAATACAAATTAATTTATTTGAGGCAAGAACTATGACAATTGAAATTGAAACGTGTGTTCTATTTGTCACTTTATGCATGTGTAATTTATTCTTCTGAGCCAGTGTTTTCTGCAGACGACTATGCCAGTGGAATAACTCGATGAGGAAAGACTTCTGTGACATTTCCTTGGAGATTCGCAGTGTACATTAGCATACTGAAGGCTCTGACAAGTCCCGCAAGATAGGCACCCTCTTCACTTGATATGGCTCAGAGCTCTTCCCACACATATTTTATCATGGAAACCTGGTTTTTTGGTTTTTGGAATGATTTTAGAGGCCTATCACTTCAGTACATGTTATTCTGAGGTAAACTAGTCACTGTTTACACAGCCTGAGTTAACACATTTGACCTTTTCCTTGAATTGTTCACCACTCCACAAATCAACAATGAGAACTTTTATTTTTTAACACAACTTTATGCTGCTTTATTTTTTTAATTACTCAATGAATTTTATCACATTTATAGTTGTACAACAATCATCACAACCAAATTTTATAGCATTTCCACCCCAAACCCTCAGTGCATCCACCCACCCCCCCAGCCTTCTCCTTTGGAAACCATAAGTTTTTCAAGTGTGTGAGTCAGTGTCTGTTCTGCAAAGAAGTTCATTATGTCCTTTTTTTAGATTCCATGTCTAAGTGATAGAATTTGATGTTGGTGTCTCAACAATGAGAATTTTTAAATGGAAGCAAAAAAGAAAATTGACTTCAGTTTTTTTTTATTTTTATTTTTTTTATGTCTTTTTGCTATTTCTTGAGCTGCTCCCGAGGCATATGGAGGTTCCCAGGGTAGGGGTCCAATCGGAGCTGTAGCCACCGGCCTACGCCAGAGCCACAGCAACTCGGGATCCAAGCTGCGTCTGCAACCTACGCCACAGCTCACGGCAACGCTGGATCCTTAACCCACTGAGCAAGGGCAGGGACCGAACCCGCAACCTCATGGTTCCTAGTCGGATTCGTTAACCACTGTGCCACGACGGGAACTCCCCAGTTTTTTTTAATAGAAAGCATCTTTTAGGCACAACATTTAATAATAAAGCTTCTTTGGTCTAAAGCCTCCCCTTGAAAATTTTTGTAAACAATTTTGGATGTTTTTCATGTTAATGCAGAAGATGGAGGTCTCAGTGTCTATTCCTATTTCAGAAAAGTTACATCAACACGGGCACAGAGCAAAATATTAAAAGGAGAGGATTCTTTGGAGAACCTTGAATTCTTTGGGGTTCACCTTACTATCTTCTCTGCATGGAGGAATCAGAGTCTCACAGGACCCCGGATCTCCATAGTGTGGCTATTTTTACAGATGTCACTTGTGTCCTTTCTATTGAGAGGTTTTGTGAGGCCACAAGCCCCTCCACCCCAGCCTGGCCGCCACAGGCAGCACCCTCCTCACTGTGGCTTCCATTCAGTGTTCCTACATTGTTGGGAGGAAATGGGTTGCCTTGCTGGCAGTGCCACAGGCTGGCTTGTGAAATGAAGTTCCCAGGTGGGGTTTCAGGTGGTAATAAACGGTACTGCACAGAGACCGAGCGGGAGAGCCCAGGAAGGCCCTGCAGAGCTGGGTCACAGGAAGCTCATGTTGACTTATTCACAGAAGGAGCGTGGCATCAAGGCACAGGCCGAGGGCACATAGAATCCTCAAGGCCTTCTTTTGAACCAAGTGACTTTCCTCTCCAGAAAGACATTGTAGCATTTGCTCTCTCCAGCTGGTTTCACTTTTCATCATTTGTTTACCAGCCTCTTCCTCTCAGCAAAAGTCTGGGGCAGGTTCATGCCCAAGAAGAAATGCCTCAGGGTTCATTCTTGACACTTTCCAGCTTCCACTGAGATGTCTAGTTTTTAAGTCAATTTAAAGATTATTCAGAAATGGCCATATGAAGGTGTGAAAAAAGTTAGGGCAAAATTATATTAATTTATGGTGGAGTCTAAAATTTCTAAGAGGGGGTTATTTTTATCCAGTTCATTATTGAGGACAATTCATCACCAACTTCTTTTTAAAATATCGAAATGAGTTCTATCATTACTTTGAGGATCTATTAATGTGGTTTTGCATAACTTCAGAAAGGTATTTCCGAACTCTTTTCATCCTTATCCAGTTCCATCAACCAGCTTTGTTTTCTTTGTGCAAATATCTATGCCAAGGCTCTATGAGAATATAAAAAGGAAAATTAAAGAACTAAACATACAATCGATAGAAGAACTCCAGAACTGAGTTGCTGTCACAGTGAACCACACCAGTAATTCCTCTTAGGGCATGTGGATGGCATCCACCCCACCCTGCATCCTTTGATCTTTCTTTGGATGATAAGAAAGGTCATCAAATTAGAGCTCAGCACTTAAGCAAAGAAAAAAAAATTCTCATCATGCATTGTTTTCAGTTTCATGAAAGAGGTAGAATAAGCTCAGGCTTTGAGTCGCATGGCAAATGATGATGGGGGAGTTCTTGAGAGGAAGGGTGACTGGTGTGGCTTCACAAGTGAACTCACAGAGCATCTTGCTGAGGGGAAGCAACGCGCGTGTGTCCATCACTTAACCTTGCTCTTGTTTGTTCTCCGCAGAGCTACAGCGAGCCTGTCGACGTGAAGACGTCTCAGCCTCCGCAGCTGATCAATTCCAAGCCACCATCAGTGTTCCCTGGGCCCAGCCAGGCCCACTCAGCTCTGTACCTAAGCTCTCACTATCACCAACAACCAGGAATGAACCCCCACCTAACCGCCATGCACCCCAGTCTCCCCAGGAGCATAGCCCCCAAGGCCAATAACCAAATGCCAGTGACTGTCTCTATAGCAAACATGGCCGTGTCCCCTCCTCCCCCGCTCCAGATCAGCCCGCCTCTGCACCAGCATCTCAGCGTGCAGCAGCACCAGCCACTCAGCATGCAGCAGCCCCTCGGGAGCCAGCTGCCCATGCAGGTCCAGCCCGCCTTACACTCCCCCACCGTGCAGCAGGTACGTGCCGCACTGATGCCCCTTCAGAACTGCTGGGGGGGGTCTGTCCATCCAGCGGGGGTGGGGGGGTTCTGTGTTTGCCATCCTTCCATTTAAGTGGAGAGAGGACTGAAGCTGTTCAACAAATAAATATGTGCTTCCTGGAAGCATCCTTCACAGGTGGTGAGTCGGGCAGCCCCGGCTGATCATAATAGCTTCTGCTTTTCATAACCCCCACTGTCTTTCCCCTGGTACCTATTTTGCTTCAAAAACTTTCACTCTTCTTGGTTTCTGCTTCTGGTTAAAGTGCATTTGTTATTTTGAGTTGCCACAACTACTGAAGATCTCTTTGGGGTTGAGAATTCTACGTTTTTTGAAAAATATTGTTCGGAAATGAGAAAGGCTTGATTTATATGCCTGTTGAGCCTAAGAAATCCTGCAAAATGAAAAAAAAAAAATCAGGCCCACTGCCTCCGATCAGAAATATCAAATTTAGTGCAACCTTTAGAGTCCTAAAAAATGAAAATTTTAACCAATCTTATTTAAAAATGGATATCTGGCTTCTACATAGATTAGGAAACACAGGAAGCTTGGAAGCTTCCCTGTTTGCCCCCCCAACCATGGTGTGTAATCTTAGCTTAACTTTTCTTTGAAATCAAGTTTTCCTTTTGGATTTTGGTGTTATTTTAAAATCTGAGAGTAAGAAGTAAATGCTATAAAGGAGGCTGAACATAAAGCATTTAAAAAATTCTAAAAACTTGTTTTAAAAAATAGATCAAGGTAAGAACTATAAATCGTATCAACCTAATCTATCTCTTTATAATCCAGTTACTCTGCTGTTCCTAGAGCTAAAATTCAGTATGCAAACATAGCCTTCCTATAGGAGTGATATGAAGCCCCCTGAAATTCAAGTGTATAGTTGGCCACGGTGGGCTGGGGGGGAGGCAGAAATAGGAATCAAATATCCGTAGTCCCAAATTCATTGTTATTATTATAATTGTATACAGGATTGCCAAGAGGTGACAGTAACAAATCTTAATACACTACCTTACCTCATCTTTAATTTCAGAACATTTACAGTGCAGGTCCTGATGTTGCCTTCATTGCACAGGTGAGGAGACACAAGCTCGGCAGAGTTAAGTGCCTATAAGGTCCTAGCTGGAATTCCAGCCTAGCTTTTTCAGAAATCAGAGCCTGAAATTTTTTTTTTTTTTTTTTGGCTGCATGCAGAAGTTCAGCAGTGTCAGAGCTGGATCCTTAACTACTAGGCCACCAGGGAACTCCTCAGAACCTGTATTCTTAAACACTTGGCCTGCTGCCCCTCACGCTTAAACATTCTTGTAGATTCCTATCAGTTTCTCCTAAGAATTGGGAGGGTCTTTAAATCCTAGTTGGTCCTGAGATTAAGTGGTTGTGGAGAGCAGAGGACTCATCTCTTTACTGCAATCTTCTTTGGTCCCTAAGCCAAGGATGTTGATAAAGCTCAGACGACTTACTCAGCTGTTCAGCAGGCTAGCTGTCGACTCACTGGGGAGGAAGGTGGAAAGCTTGCCTTGTCTGCAGTGGTGTTTGTGACCAGCAGGTGATATGCATATTATAGGATTCTTAGTGATGTCTTTCATCAGACATCTTTCATCAGGACACTCTTGGGTGTCCTGGCGCTTTAATGATCCAGTAGAGTTTGAGTAAAGAATAAGTAGTTTGAGAGACTCGCCCTTCAGTTGTGTGGGTTGACTCCTGCCCGAGGGCGGCGGCCAGCTCAGGGCCTGGGTTTTGCTCACAGAGCTGTAGTGAGGGGCTCCTTCTTCTTGGAGGCAAGTGTGCAGAAGACCTGTCCCCTCACCTGGTTGAGGGCCCATGCTCTGTGGAGAGGACAACTTTTCCTCGTCCATCTGCTCAGAGTCAGTCCAGTTTCCTGTGTGCTCACACTCAGATGAGCTGGCTCTGACCCTGCATGGTTTTCAGACATTTCACAATGACCTAAGGCCACATGTGGAAACTCAGGAGACTTGTCCTTCCATGGAGAATCTTAACCGAATAGGAAAAAATAGAACAGATTACACTGGACGAGTTATTCATCAATCTTGAAGTCAGCTCTATTAGTGTATCTCAGAAAATGTTCTTATTGAAACTGTAGGCCCTGATTTCAGTTACATTAATAATAGAAGACAAAATGGCATGATCCTGAAGTGGAGAGTAAATACAGCTGCAGAGACTACAGCCACGGAAGTCCTCTTAATGAGGCCTTGACCATGGTCGGTAGTCAGTGAAATAACTGTGGAAGGGACAAATGAACAAATAAGCCAAGAAGAATTAAGTACAGGTTTAAATATGAGAAGAAATTACAGGCTAGTCTGTAGAATCTCAAATTCTTAGAAGTTTGAAAATTTTTCATTTATTTAAAAAAGATTAATTGAAGCCCTAGCATGTGCCAGGCACTGTCCAGGCTCTGGAAATTGACTGAGTTCTGCACCCCTGGAGCTCACATCAGAGTTAGGGGGTAGCAGATGGAAATATATTAAACAGACAAGTTATTAGGATCCTGTGAGGAAAGTGAGTGAAACAGGGGGACACACTGCAGGATGTGTGGGGGAAGAGCAGGTCTTTCACTGAGATGGGTAAAGGAGGCCTCTGTGGAGAGCAGAAGGCTGAAAAGAGGAGGCAGCCTTTAGGAGTCAGAAGGTGAGAAGGGGCAGGGAGTTATACCAGCAGAGAGCAGTAGCCAGGAAAAGGGACCCGGCAGGAGGACCAAACTGGGGAGGAGCGTAGCCTGTCCAGGACATGGAAAGGAGGCCATTGGGGAGCATGGTGAGTTCGGGAGTGATGGGCAGCGAGGTCAGATTTGTGGGTAGGCCCCTGGAGTAGGAACCTCCAGGTGAAGGGGACTGGAAGCCCCAAGGAGTTGATAATCCTAAAATCAGAATCGGAGAGTCTATTCCCCCTCCGTGTCCCTCAGTTTGTTACAGTCACAGCAGTCGGTGGGGCCAGTGTTCATGTCATCGAAGTGGGTCTAGCCCGTGGTTGTAGAGCTGTTGGATAAAATTACACCTGTCTGATCCATCTTCTTTATGCTGAAAATATAGCTTCCTGGGTATGGGGGCCACGTTCCCATTTTCAAACACACACACACACATACACACACACACACACAGAGGAAAAAAGAAAGAGAAAGTTAAGTGGTACTGTATTTTTAAAATAATGTTTCATATTTCAGTATTACTTCAGTATTACTATTTTATTATCCTTTTGAAAATGAATATATCCTGCAAAAAATAATTGTGTAGTCCACCAGGAGAAATTGTTTTATTTTTTTCCAGAATAATATTTGTATACGCTAAACCCATAGGCCTGGGCAGGGGGGGGTTGGTCCAGTTTTCTTCCTTTTTTTCTGTTCACTATTTTTTCGAATGAGGTCAAGAGAAAAAAAATCATTAATATCTGTCAACTTCCTTTATAACATTAAGAAAAAAATCTTTGTATGATATCACACAGACAGATTTTCAATTTCCTTGTGTAATAAACAGCTGCTTTAGGATTTGGGTGTAATTTAAAGGTTTAAAAAAAATCACATTGAGATTGATGAATAAATCAGTTGTGAAGACAAAAACATTGATGCCTGTTGAAAATACCTCTCCAGACAGGCAGGAAATGAAATTAGTTCCCAGTAAAGTGTGAATATGAGGATCACTGTTTGGTTGTGCTGCAGGCTTTTTTAGGACTTGCTGTCGTGGCACAACAAAACTACTAGGGCTACAGAAATCTAATTAAAGAGCAAATGTCCCTTCTGACATCAAATTAATCTTTATCATGTTTCCTATTTTTATTTCAATCTGGCACCAGAAAATGAAATTTAAAATTCCAGGCATGCTACAAAACAGTTGGTGATTTTTCTCTTGAACATTAAAATGCAAAATATTCAGTCTGTTTAATTAGACTGCTATGCAAACTTTTTTCAAAAATTTTTATCATCGCTGTTGTTTTATATTTACATCAATAATAAAAATGTCCTTAGTTCTGGGATTGACGTCAGCATCTCTTAATCTTCGGAAGAACGTTTCATTTCCCTAAATCGAAAGCAAGTAAAATAATGTTCTTCAGGCTTTGCTTGTATTTTTCTTGGTGTGTGGTTGTTTTAATGTTAGTGATCTTAAATTTAGGCCCTGAAGTTAGCTGAATTTTAAATCTTTAAATTTTGTAAATAACACATAATTTTGGTTTTATAAACTGAATTTACCCATTTAATCTTAAATTGATCACTTAAAAGTTAATGTCTCCTGATATTTTCTCCCCTGAGCTTAAGGGATCATGTTCATTGGATAAAAAAAAAAAAGTTATTTCTGTTGTTTGATTACTTGGGGTTAAGTGGAAGCATATTGGTTTGTTTTTATTTATTTTTTGCTCTCTCATATGTTTCCATACCTTCAACCAATGCAAGTTATTTTCAACTACTCTATTTTTGAGACTTCTTTACTTTAGCGTACATTTTGTCAACTGTGCAAAAATCCAATATGGAGAACTTTTACAAGATAAGAAAGCCTCGGCATTTAGACACTTTTACTCCCCGAGCCTTTCCAAGAGTAGTATCAAATAGTTAGTAGTAAATTGTATTTTTTGGAAAACATGATTTATTGAGCAACTATTGCTGAGGTTGTCTAGTAAGCAAGGCAAATGCTCACCATCGAGGGGCAGCCCTGATGATGGGGCTGAAGTAAAAGTCAGCCCAAGGCTCCCCTCCATCACACAGCATCACAGGAGATACTAGGGAAAGAGGTCAAGACACTGCACGGGACATGGGACCCTGATGACATGAGTACAGTTCACTGAAGCAAATGAAACTCCTTGCATGAGAGGTTGAGGGCGGGCAGGAGGAGAGAACATCCGCCTGAAAGGACAGGAGAACCGAACATCTGGTTATATTCCCCTCGCTGGTCCCTCCCTATTCTGGAGAACATTTATGGCTTGAGCTGCAGGTGGTGTCTGCGCAAACAAACTTAACCTCCCACACACCAGTTGTTAGCTCAGGAGACATTCTATTCCTTCTAATCTGTATGAGGTCAGATAACCAAGCTGGCTGAATACTTTTCTTTTTTAAAATTAATTTATTTAATTTTTGTGGCTTCACCCACGGCACATGGCAGTTCCCGGACTAAGGACAGAATCCGAGCCTCAACTGTGACCTACACCACAGCTGTGGCAATGCCAGATCCTTAACCCACTGTGCCACTGCGGAAACTCCTAAATATTCCATTTTTCATTGATTCACTTCCAGACATTCAATGTTTTGTGTTTTATGCACAACTTTGGTGGGCGTTTGTGCGGGCATTGGCTTGAAGTCTTTATCATTTGAATGGAAAATAAGTTAATATCTTAAACCCAGTACTGAGCATTGAGGGCGTTTGATAGTAGATGTCTTTGAGTCTTTACCCAAGGTACCCTTCAGTGAATAAAAGTCTAAGGAAATCTCCTTAGTTAAAAATCAATCTTCTGATCATTCTCCTGAATTTTTTTAAAAAGGTAAAACCTCAGCAATATTATGCCTTCAAAAGAAGCTCCCTCCGGGTAGAGAATGATTCCATTTTTTAAATCCCTTGATTTTTTTTGGTGGTTAAAAACCATGTATGAAATCTGCTACAGAAAGGGACAACCAGGAGATTAATTAAGTTGCTTTTTTGGTCATTTTCAGCAGAGCTTGCTTATGCTGCTCTTGAATTCACCAGATAGGCTAAAAATAAATCTTAGCGTACAATGCTTTTTGTTTACCAGATACAGCTATATATTTCAGAGATTCTATCCTCGAATGTTTAATACCTCTGCAAGGATTAAAAGTCAACACTTCACCATACCAGTATATTAAAGAATCTTCCTGAAGTCTAATTATTATTTGTCAGTTAATAGAGTTTTCAATTAAAAAATATTTACTCTGTCTTAGACTTTTCCTTCTCTGTGTTTTCCAGTGGCAAGTTGTTTTGAATCTCCTTCCCTGTATTAGTCCAACAACTGTTAAAAAGCTTTAGTTGAGATTTTTAGCTGAGAAAAAAGTACAAATAAAAGAAGAAGCAGATGGTCCCTTTGTGACTGAATGAGGAAAAAGGGTTTTGAGAACAATATGTGAATAGGTGTAGTCTAATAAAACACTCAGCCACCTGCTGCCTGAATCCTTCAAAAAAGATTCTGTTGCATATTCTGGGGATTAACTATTAATACATCCTTAGGTTTAATAGAAAACATAAACTTTGAGGGGTTTAGGGCCTTTCCCCTTTGTTTTGGTTGAGTTAGCTTTCCTAAATTTTAAATTGTTTCTCAATTCAATTTATCTGCTCAAGAGTATAATTCAAGGTTTCTAACACATGATTAAATGAAGGAAAGGTAAGAAGAATGGGGTGCAGGCACTTCTTTTACTTCTGTTTTAAGTTTTCTGGGTCCCGGGGAAAGCTTGCCCTTGCAGGGTCACAGGCAGTAGTGTTTGCAAACAATGGATTGATATTTAGGTGCTTTTCTTCTGAAAAAGATACTTTGATTCTTATTTGTGGACTTGCTTTCCCTTTCAGGGATTTAGTCTTCAACCTGACTACCAGACCATAATCAATCCTACATCTACAGCTGCACAAGTGGTCACCCAGGCCATGGAGTATGTGCGTTCTGGGTGCAGAAATCCTCCTGCCCAGCCAGTGGACTGGAGTAACGACTACTGCAGTAGTGGGTAAGCGGCTGGCTGTCGCCACCTGGTGGCAGACACCTCTCATAGCATGCATGTCGCGGTCTGCTCCAGGGTGGACAGAAAGATCCCTCGTTTCTTCCTTCTTTACAAAAGATAATCTGGAATGGGCCCATGTTTGTGAAAGCAGAGATTTTTAAGCAGCCTTCCAGCCATTCCAAGAATAAACGCCCTTACGTCCTGTTCGCTTTTATTGTGAACTTTCTCAGTGCCCAACTCCCTCCCTCTGGCTCAAACAGACAGGTTCATTCCCCCTGGTCACCTGTAGCACAAGCTGTCTGTTAACAAGACACCTTTGTCTGTCTTCTCTTCACACAGGGGCATGCAGAGGGACAAAGCACTGTACCTTACCTGAGAATCTGAACACCTCTTCTTTCCACTGAGGAATTCAGGGAAGTCTTTTCACCGTGGGTTACTTTGTACAGTCAAGGCAGTTCTCCATTTTCTTAGAAAAATACAAGTTGCTAAGCACTTAGGACCATTTGAGCTTGTGGGTCACCCACTCTGGAAGAAATAGTCATGCTTCTTTATTATTTTTTTAATCCTTTATGGACATTGTTTTTCTTCTTCCCTGAAGGCAATCTGGACCATTCAGATTTTATGTTGGTTTTTTGCTGTGAAGTGCTGCGCTATAGTAACTGCCTTAGCAACTGTAGATGTCTCGGATAAAAGTCCTGGATTTTCCATTGGTTTTCATAATGGGTGTTTATATAAAACTACTAAAGACTTTTTAAATGGCTTGATGTAGCAGTCATAGCAAGTTTGTAAATAGCATCTATGTCACACTCTCCTAGAGTATAAAATGTGAATGTTTTTGTAGCTAAATTGTGATTTGAAACTGGCTCATTCCAGTTTATTGATTTCACAATAGGGGTTAAATTGGCAAACATTCATATTTTTACTTCATTTTTAAAACAACTGACTAATAGTTCTATATTTTCAAAATATTTGGAAAAAAAAAAGTATTCCCAAATGATTTTAATTTAAAAACAAATTGGCTTTGTCTCATTGATCAGACAAAAAGAAACTAGTATGAAGGGAAGCGCAAACACGTTTATTTTGTACTGCAGAAAAATTGCTTTTTTGTATCACTTTTTGTGTAATGGTTAGTAATTGTCATTTAAGTCCTTTTATGTATAAAACTGCCAAATGCTTACCTGGTATTTTATTAGATGCAGAAACAGATTGGAAACAGCTAAATTATAACCTTTACATACAGCTCTGTATTATGGTTTCTTCATACTGTGTCTGTATTTAATCTTTTTTTATGGAATCTGTTGCGCCTATTTATGAAATAATAAATATAGGTGTTTGTAAGTAAATTTGTTAGTATTTGAAAGAGATTTCTTTGATGTTTTAATTTTTGCTGGCAAAAAAAAAAAAAATTCACGCTTGGTGTGAATACTTTAATATTTAGTTTTTACAGTGACTAAAGCCAAACCTACTTTTCATTTTAGCAGCAAATTAAAGTCAGCAACCCTTATTTCTACAACTTAACGCAGACGAAAACCTGTGATATTTAAGAACTTTCTTTCTTCGTACAATAGAACAGAGAATTGCCCTAAAAGTTGCACAGGCTCCAAGACTAAACAGATGGGTGCTCCATCGGAAAGAAAAAGACGGCTTCTTGGTTCTCAGCTGGTTTCAGTCGATTCTGTAAAGTCCCCTCCCCCCCCAAAGAAAAATTTAAAGTCAAGTCAATCAAAATTCCTCAGGCTGCAAGCTTTTCACAAAACGCAGAAAACATTTAGGAATTAATTAAACCAAGGGCGGGAGGAAGAGAAGGGGAAGTGAACTGTCAAGGGTGTTTCTGAAATGAAAGGTGAGTAACCAGACAGCAAAGAAGGAGGGGAAGAATCCCCCATTGACAAGCTGTTGATAGAAATCGAGGTTCATGCTGTCCTCTCTGCCTCTACAAACTACTCTCTTTCCAGAATTCCTAGGTCTCCAAGAGAATTCTGATGGTACTAGAGATTTGCTAAAGAACCAAAACATTGATTATCTGGCTGAAGGTAGGCATAGCTTTTACATCAAAAAGAGCAGATCACTTCCTTACAGGGAGTTATATCAGAAAGCTAGCCTGGTTGGAAATCAGAGAATGGCTGATGTCTCTTTCATGGAATGTGTGAAATAAGCTTAGCAATTTAACTAAATACAAATATATGCATTGTATAATCCAGTCAGAATTAAAAAGACAAAAGGTATGCTTGCTTTGGAATGATTTTAGGCATTGTACAACCTTAAATCAGTTAAGCATGTAATAACTAATAAATAATGCAGATCCGATGTGATTATTAAAATGACTGTAGCTGAGAGCTCTAATTTTCCTGTCTTGAAACTGTATAAGAACTCATGTGATTGAGTTCACAGTTTATTGTTTGTCTGTTTAGTATTTTAGAAATATACCAGCACTACTAATTACCTAATGTCTTTTATTTATTATATTATGATAAAGTACCATTTTCACTTGTGTTAAGTCTAAATGGAGAAGGTAATTACTGGGATGAGAACAGCCAGCTTTGACTTTGACAGGTGGGTTGTACAGGAAAGTACAATGTTGTTTACAGTTTTTCTAGAGCAGGTGTGCAACCAGGGTAGGGAGAGTGTTGAAACTTGATACCAAAAACAGTTTTAAAAAAAATAAATGTAAATAAAAGAAAATACATCGTAAACAAAAATTCTCACCATGTGCAACCGTGTTCTATTTGGATATCCATCCGTCTCTGAAAGACAGACCCAGCGAGATGAGCGATCCCAAATAAATTTCCCGGCAGAAGTGATCTGGCACAGAAGGGGTGACCGGCTACCCCAGCCACTGGCCTTCCTTCCCGGAAAAACTGAGAATGCCCTCTGGCAGGTGTTGCTAGAGAAATCCTCCACTTGTAAGGAAGCCAGAATCCAGCCTGGGCCCGCAGCTCGTCGCTTGTAACGCTAAGGAACAGCCACAGTGTAGCAAGTTCCCTGCTGAGTAACCCTGGGCAGGATTCTGAGCCCTCCGACAAAGGCATTCTGGGAGATTTGGCAACAATACCGAGCATGGAATATCTTTCCCGACACACCAAAATCAAAACTATAACTCATTAGAAAAGAAAAAGGAAAAACCACATGACAGCGGCTAGGAGAAGGTTGAGTTCTCTCTCCAACATATGCAAGAACGTATCATATTCAAAATCCCAAATTCCCATTCTAATGTGAATAAGTTGACAATAGAAAATCAGTCAAATAATGACTTCCAGTTAACCAAATTGGCGCATATAGCCAAGGATGAAGACTGGTCTCTGTGATGTTTTCCCCTTGTTGCCTTAAAGGGCAGGAGCTCCTTCTGAATGAGACATGAGTCCTCCATCAGCGGTCATGGCAGCAAAGAACTGTGTGTCCTGATTCACATTCATTACTAAGACTTTTTTTTTTTTTTGGCTTTTTGGCTTTTTGCTATTTCTTGGGCCGCTCCCGCGGCATATGGAGGTTCCCAGGCTAGGGGTTGAATCGGAGCTATAGCCGCCAGCCTACGCCAGAGCCACAGCAACACGGGATCCGAACCGCGTCTGCAACCTACACCACAGCTCACGGCAACGCCGGATCCTCAACCCACTGAGCAAGGGCAGGGACTGAACCCGCAACCTCATGGTTCCTAGTCGGATTCGTTAACCACTGCGCCACGATGGGCACTCCCTTTTTTTTTAATCTTTTTTTTCTTCAGCCACACCCGCGTCACATGGAAGTTCCCAGGCTAGGGGTTAAATCTGAGCTACGCTGCTGGCCTACACCACAGCCACGGCAACTCTGATCCTTAACCCACGGAGCGAGGTCAGGGATTGGACCTACGTCCTCATGGATACCACTGAGCCACAACAGGAACGCCAAGAAATTTTTTAAATGTATAAATTCAAAATTAAAGTAAGCACATCAACAGCCATTTATCTTTCCTGTGGACTTCTTGCCTTTTGCAAAAGACGTCCCACACATTTGAAAGGTAATTCAAATGAGCCGTCGGAAATTGCCTATCTAGGACCCTTTTACCTACAAAAATGGCAAGTTTATATGGTTCCACCTAAAATGGAACAGTGAGACATTGAGATTTGGGCCAGAGCATCAATGTAATTTCAAATGGAATTAGAAGTTCTTTAAAAAGTCCGAAGAGAAAACACTCAAGGAAGTAATCAGCTATGTTTGTTTACAAGGTACCTCACTTCCAATCAGTTCCAGAAAGCTACATTCTGTTAAACAGAGGGTATTTTAAATTACCAAAATCCAGGAAACCCCAATAAACATCCTATTTCTTTGTCATAGAAAAACAAAATGTATGTGGAGGAGTTCCCATAGTGGGACAGCAGAAGCGAATCCAACAAAGAACCATGAGGTTGCGGTTCCATCCCTGGCCTCGCTCAGTGGGTTAAGGATCCAGCATTGCCGTCAGCTGTGGTGTAGGTCGAAGACACAGCTCTGATCTGGCGTGGCTGTGGCTGTGGTGTAGGCCAGCAGCTGGACCCCTAGCCTGGGAACCTCCATATGCTGCAGGTTTGACCTTAAAAAGCAAAAAAAAAAAAAAAAAGAATTATGTGGAAATTTTTAATAAACAGATTATCTACTGAAACATGAAAGTTTTTGTTACACATAGATAGTCTCTTAATGTTTATTTGTTGAGGGGGATTTGATCTGCATTTTCTTATTCCATTCATAACTCCTGTTTTAAGGTAACTGTAGACACACAGAGAAATTCTCCTTTTTTGCTGATCATTGAACACTGAAATAATGGCAAGGCAAGAACTCACATCGTAAGTTTAACCCCCAACATTTACTACCCTGAATCACCTATTGGATGAATTTATGTGGGGTCACCCAACAGTACAAATCTGTTTCCGTAAAGCAGAATAATTTCTTTACCTCCAAAGCAACTTGGAATGTCATAGCATATAGTAGGTGCATAATAAATGCATTGATCTGTAGAATATCGTATTCATATCAACAGTAATTCTGTGATGCTTTTTTGTTCATTCAAAAGCTCTTTAAACATCAAAGGCAATTAAATATTGCAGACAACTATTGGGAGGTGAAGAAGAATGGAAATGTTTCATGAAGAAACCTAAGATTACAGAAAGACTAAAAGAAAGAATTTCAGAATGAGTTATGCCGGATTCTTTTGGGCTACGTAATTGAACAAGAGTTTCTAGTTACAAAAGTAAAAGATGGAACATACACTAGTCACATTGAGCAAATGAGAAGCCAAGGAGAAAAAAGGTGTCAGACAAGTAGGAGTGTTGAGCGCGGAGAGAAATTTCAGGAGCCAAGTTTATAGAAGGCTAAATTAAAACATTGATGAACAGGATGCTGGGTTGTTTTTCTAATTACCAAGTGCCAGTATGACTTGATGAAACAAATAAAAGGCCCTGTGTCCCGGGCTCTACTTCAATGACACCAGGATAAAAAGAAATGGGCCTTTTTTAAATGATGTTCAATGGAGGATTTCTAGGTTTATTTGGAGCCGGGTCCCAACGTGGAAGCGCCTTCTCTAACAGACGAGCTTCCAAATCCCTACGTAAGACTATTGCTGGTAGAAAGGGCAGGGGGGGGTCGTCTGACCTCAGGGTCTCAAAGGAGGAAGGGGGGGAACGGCCGGAGGGGTGAACACCTTCCCAACACATGTTCCGAAACACCTGTGTCCACAGAGACGTGAGACTCTGTTTTCTCTTTTCTTACTCAGCCATCATCTTGTCCTTTGTATCCAGAATCAGATTACATTGTAGAAGATAGAAGGTGAAGATGAAGTTCTTGCTCCAGGACCTGGGGACCACCTGGTAGATGACCTGGTAGATGTCAACACTGGTCTGAGTCCTGCCTTATTAGCAGAAGGCACCAGCACGCATCCACAACAGTCGTCATCTCACATTTTATTAACAGCTTGCTAGCAAAGACGTTTGAAAGTGAAATTTCATTCGCACTGACATGAGGCCAGGAAAAAAAAAAAAACAGAGACTAGAAATAAAATGGAAAGACTTATAATTCTACATCAGAAAGAAAGAAAAAAAAAATCTTGCTAAAGAGAGACGGAACCAAACTACAGTATTTTAAAGGCTGCAACATCCCTGTTTGACAATTGTGTGTTTACAATGAGCCTAAACATAATTGCTCTGATGGGCTGTCAGGGAAAAGATTAATTTGGCAAAGATTAGTATTGACTTGCTGTTTATTAAGGCTTTTAAACAGCTGTGTCTGGCAGCATTCCTGTAAGTGCCTGTCATATCTGAAAATCAGCCTCACACCCTGGTGCTCGCCAGCTGTTACTAAACAATCTTCTGCCACTTTGAATGTCTTTCTCCAGGCCAAAAAGCAAGAGCAAACTATTGCCAAATGAGCCTTTTTCTCCTTCTGTCACTTTTGTGTGTGTGTGTGTGTTTTGTTTTTTTGGGGGTTTTTTTGAGGTGGGGGTGGGGAGCTTCTGAACGCTGAAATGTCACCCGTGGCCGATGGCTTAGCTGATAAGAGGGGCCGGAAGTCGGTCGGTAGGAGGTTCGGGTGCTGGATGGCTGCAGTCCCGCGTTGAGAGCGCTGGCTGTTAGTCACCTCTCACAGACAGAAAACCACAGCATGCAACTGTTGGAAGGCAAAGGTTTTCAGGACAGTTAGAAACCAGCAATCAAAGGCCTCGCGCCATCAGATTTCCAGAACCAATGTTTTGTTTCCTCAGATGGGCACATGCCTTATCCGCAGTGAGACCTCGGGGAGCGCCACGGGGGGACGCTGAGCAAGGGCTGGTGCTGGCCGTTCCTCTTCAGCCAGGGAAGCGGGTTCCTCACCAGAACTCTGACGGGGCGCGACGCCACCTGTCAAACGTGCACCTCACATTTTGACTCCGTGGAAACCTGTAGAATTGAACAGATTTGGACGTTTTGAAATCTGTAAAAGAAAGGGCAGACTGAGTTCTGTGCTGGAATAAGACCCAGTAGTTTCAAATCCAAGCACAGTCATAAAGGCAATGGAAAGAAAAACATTCCAATGTAGTTAAACATCAGGCTATAAAGGGCCCACTGTTAGGGTGAGAGTTGCATTCGTCTTTCCAATATGACTGCTTTTACGAAGATTAATTTCAATGTTTTCGAGCTGCAATAAGCTACAGTAAGTTGGCACAGCAGATGCAAAAGGACAGTGTCTCCTCTTAACCCTTCCTCTGTGTGTGTGTGTGTGTGTGTGTGTGTGTGTGTGTGTGTGTGTGTGTGTGTGTGTGTTGGGGGTGGGGATGGAACTGGCCTAGAGCTAGGCTTTCAGGATGAGCATTTAAAGCAGGTGTTTGTCAACATTTAACCTCTGACTAATTTCTTTTGAAGTCTTTGCTACTGATACAGTCTGATGCCGGACCTTTGAATTGGAATCGAATCCTGTCAGACTCCAAGGCATAGACACACATGTCCTACCATTCAGCCTTGAGCATGCCCCCGTCCACAATGCCCGAAAGTCCTTGCCTCACGCTGCCCCATGCCCTGGTGGTGGGTGAGATAACACTCAGCACTGAGCAGAGAAGCCAGGTGACTGGCTATTGAGAGCACAGGCAAGGTGTGCGTTTTGCTGAGCCCCACAGCCGCCCACAGGGCTGGGCTCACTGCTCAGCATTCATTCCTCGTGCCACTGATGCCCAGGCTGCGGGCAAAGGGAAGTCTAGAACGCAGGCTCCCTCGGGAACTCATCTATGGCCATAAGGCGTGTTCAAGTCCTAAAACAGCCCCAGACTTATGGGGATGAAGGTACGTTTTCTAGGGCAAGATCTGCTGCTGTAGGGACCTGCCCACCCGACAAATTAGGCCAAGCCCCAGGCTGTGCAAAAATGCACGCTCTGTAGTTGATCTGGTTCCTTAGACCTTACTCAAGCGTGGCATCCAAGCCTGTGCTGATTAATTCAGAGACTACACTATCAAACTTTTATTCCAGAAGAGTGAGATTATTTCTCATGGAATCCCAGAAAGGGCGGGGTGGGGAAAGGGGAATCATTTAGGTGGATTCTTGGGTTTTGCAGGACAGCCTTTGACACATTTCGTCATTGTCTCATCTCATCAGCCGAATGAATGGTGTATAGGAGGTGAGGGATAAACTGATTCAAAGATTAAATGTGAGGAAGCCAGCGAAGTCGGTGAGGGTCCAGTGACTTGTCGAGGACTCCACTGGGATCAACAAGAAGCAGGAGAAGAGTGAAAGGAGGCCATCCCCACGGCAAGGGGTTGGTGGGCAAAGTCCTTCCTGAAACTTTACTGCTGTGATGTTCAGACATGCAGAGGTGGCACCTTACAAAAGCAGCTGGCACCAGCAATCATTGCTAGGTTCATCTTGGACCTAGTTTTGTCCAGTTTCCCAAGCCTGCGAAAAGCCCTTGGAATTCATCTCTCCATAGATTGTAACCAGTTCTGTGGAGTATTCTGTATTTTGTTTTGGTTTTGCTGGGGTTTTTTTTTTGTTTGTTTTTTCTTTTTTTTTTTTTATCAAGGTAGACCCACAGAAACCTAAATCTGGTCTTGGCAAGAGTTTCATGTAAGAAGAAAGGAAGAATGGTATATCTCAATGAAACTGCAATTTCCGGGTATTATTACAAAATATGCTTATCTACAAAGCCATTCTAGCTGTTGAGTTGGGTCATTTTTAACACCTGGTTTCAAGATGTGGTTTTAGCAGACCAAC
Source organism: Phacochoerus africanus (assembly GCF_016906955.1). Classification (NCBI taxonomy): domain Eukaryota; kingdom Metazoa; phylum Chordata; class Mammalia; order Artiodactyla; family Suidae; genus Phacochoerus; species Phacochoerus africanus. The sequence goes on from NC_062549.1 coordinate 74,377,051, forward strand.
ACAGCAGAAGTGTTAGGTGGCATTTCTCTCTCTCTCTCTCTCTGTCTCTCTCTTTCTATATATATGTATATATATTCCTCCTTTTCTTGCAGGGAAAAGATTCTGCTGCTTTGTTTAACCTGTCAGTTTCTTGAACCGATTCTGCTCTTGCATCCCCAGAACCTTCTTCTCCATGTCACCGGCAGCCAGCACAGGTTGGCCTCCGTGGTCACTTTGCCGATCAGGTTGTTAATTCTCTGATAGACGGAGAGTCACGCTCTCTCCCCACCCCCACTGATGTAAACCCAACAGAAGTCTCTCAGGACCTTTCTGTAAGGCGGCCTGTTCCACGCTGCAGATGGTTTCGATAAAAACGATTAGTTTCATTTATCCAAACAGCTTCATTTCACCAAAATGAGCCTATTTTTAGCATTTTGCCTAAAGGTTTGTTTTCTCATTTTTGTAGCTGTAAAGGAGTTTTCCTATGTCTCAGGCTTTAATCATCGCCATTCCTGCCACCCAACACGCTTTTGGGCTAGCGTGAAGTTGGCGCGTCTTCCGTGACAGAATTTACAATTTTACAAAGCAGCATTAGAATTGCTTTACAAATATGATTTATGTATCTTAAATTCAGATGCAGACACAGCCATCCACCCCCCACATAATGGACACAAGTTCCACTTCACCGCCACCCATAGCTGTGGACCACATGCTTACAGGGAGAAATCTCAAAGTGGTCCCGAAGAATCATAAACTGAAGCTGTATTTCTCACAACTTAGGGTATTAAATTTAGATTCCCAGCTTCCCCTCCCAAATAATCTGCTGTCGTCAGCATGATGCCCTGGGTCTTCGTTCTTCCAGCTATCCCACAGAGGTGTCCATGCAGGCCTCCGCAGAACCATCACATAAGGGGAGCAAGTCCGTCTCACCATCAGCTTGGAAGACTCTGGGAGTCTCTGTTGCCAGTGCCTGGGATTAACACCGATGCGAGGAAACAGCTTCTGATACTGAAAACACACCCAGCTCATCCACCTCTCGTGCTCGGACTGCAGCTCTTAGTCTTACACAACAAGAGCTCTAGGGGCAGACAGGCCAGGGCTGTATGGTGCTCAGAAATGCCTTCTTCCGCAGCATCTTGGGGGTGGACGCATCGGCCCCCATCCGCACCTCATCTAGTGTTCTAGGAAGAAGGAGGAAGAGGAGCAATGCCTATCAGGACCCAGATGCCTCCAGAAACCCCCCCAACAGATGTCCACTTTGATCTCACTGACCAGCCCTTTCACACAGTTGTCCCGAGATGCTCATTGCCCCTTACAACCAGAGTTCTACCGGTGAGGAGACGGGGAAATCAGACCACTGCAAGTGATCCGTGTTCACCACATCGATTTCCGTTATTCAACCGAAGCCTTTTCTGCTGCCCTGCTGCTGCCTTTGCCCTTGAACAGCATCCTTTCCAGAAGGATCTCCGACTGAAGGTTGTGGCTGCCTTACATTCTACATTCATCTTCCTTGATTTCGCTGATGCGTCTGACAATATTGAAGCCCTCTCCCAAATCTCTCCCTTTAGTCTTACTTCTCCCAAAGATCAGACCGTAGTCCCACTGGCCAGAGACAGACAACTCTTCTGTCTGTCTCTGGCCAGAAAATTACCTAAACCAAATGCATGATCTGCCAACAAGGACTTGGTCCCTCTTCCCAAAGCCCTTTTTCTAAAGGGCTTTAAAAATTACCTAAACCAAATGCATGATCTGCCAACAAGGACTTGGTCCCTCTTCCCAAAGCCCTTTTTCTTGACGAATGGCCTCTTGACCTAATTAGCTAGGACTCTTTGTATTTTTAACTCTTTCTTCCTTTCATCACTCACAAGTATAGGACCATCTGGGTGTTAGACAATGGTAAGTCCTGATTTGTTCTCAAACGTCCTGAATGACTTTCCTTCCATTCTTCCCCCACTGCCTGGTTCAGCCCCCCAGCCTTCCTCCCTGCAATCCCACCACAGTGACCTATGTGGTCTCCAGGTTTACAGAAAACTGCTAGTTTCTTTTTTATAACCCAGATTTAATATTATACCGCCTTCATTTTAAAAAGCTCCAGTGGCTCCCCATTGATTATAGATTAAAATTCAAACAGCTGAGCCTGGGGCCCACAACCCTGCAATATCTGGCATCAATTTACCTTTCTTGCTACTGCTTCTCAATCTTCCTTCCAAGATTCTAAAATCTGGCCACCAAATTCCTTGCCAATGCCAACCACACTAGACTCCCTGGCTCTTGCTGGGATAGCAATTATTCTTTCTGCTACTCTTTTCTGAGGCTTTCTCAATAAAGTTAACCTTCTTTTCTCAATATTTCCACAGCACTCTGTTCTATTCTTGGAGGAAAGTTTAAAAGTATTGTAAGTATTTGTTTCATGGTCTGTTTCCTGGCTAGACTGGGAGTTCCTTCGATTCTAGTCAAATTTGTGATCACTCCAACACTGACTACAGCGATTAAAACGAACATTGAAGGAATGAATAGTGTATTTTATTCTTCAAGACAAAAATCTCACAAGCACGAGCTGATTCCTTAGACCAAGAGAGAGAACAAATCATCATCCTCTGGGAATCCCTTCCCAAAACTTTGGTTTAGAGAAGCCAAATTCCGTTTACAATCATGAGCGCCTTCTAAAGAGGCTGAGGGGTTATTGGTGGATTTTGTCCTGCAGGATGGGATCACATATGCAGATATGAACCAGGAGCTGCTTTTAGGTGCAAGGGCTAAAAGGAGCTGAATCCCTCAAGCGAAAACAGGATGGAGGTACTGTGGAGTAAGACAAGAGGTTTTATACAGAAGGGAGTAAGGAGGAGGAATTTAAAATGAAGAAATGTTGGAATCAGCGAGGAACATGAGCGCAGAGGCTCTGGGAGAGGCGAAGTGTCTTGGTGGTGCTTTCGACTATATCCGCTAAGAAAACGCTCACGCTTGTGTCTAAGGAAAAATGCATGCTGGTGCAGCATTGGGTGTGATAGCTAAGCCTGAAAGCAGCCTACTTGTTCACCAGGAGGAGGAGGGATAAATCGTGGAGTATTCTTACAGTGGAATATGCTAGACAGCAACCCCGGAATAAACCAGAGCCACACGCATCGATATTGGATGGGAAAAAAGCAGGGTAAAGAATGTTATATACAGTCTGATGTCAATCATGTGAAGTTAAAAACATGAAATACGATCATCTACACTGTTGATTGCTACATATGTAAGTAAAAGCATAAAACCAAGCATGAGAATAATCACCAGTTTCTAGAGGATTTACCTACCAGAGAAGAAGAAACACCAACTTCAAGGAGGGTTGCTCTGGAACCTTGATGATGTCTGCGTGTCTGTAATGTTTTTATTTATGTGAACCAATGTAGGAGTTCCCGTTGTGGCTCAGTGGTTAACGAACCCGACTAGTATCCATGGGTTCTTGGGTTCAATTCCCTGCCTTGCTCATTGGGTTAAGGATCCGGCGTTGCTGTGAGCTGTGGTGTAGGTTGCAGACCCGGCTCGGACCCCATGTTGCTGTGACTGTGGCGCAGGCCTGCAGCTGTAGCTCTGATTCGACCCCTAGCCTGGGAACCTCCATATGCTACAGGTGGAACCCTAAAAAGACCAAAAAAAAAAAAGTATCCGAAAAAGCATGGCATAGGTTAAGATTTAGGAAGTCTGTGTGGTGGGCACATCAACCCTCATTATACGATTAGCTTTTTCTGCCTGTACATTTTAAAGATCCCACGACTTGAATTTTCTCAGTTTTAATCCCAAATATGAATACTTTAAGGACATTTAAGTCCAGGAATAGTAACTCTATACACAAGGATTTATATGTGTAATTTTTGTGGCTACCACAGAAAGGAGCAGAGTTCCACACTGGTCAGCACAGTGGGAAAAAGTGACTTGAATGAAGTGACAAGATACTCAAAAACCTCCCCAATTCAGCAGATGGGGGAACCTGCAGCCTGGGTGCCTGGGAGGTGTGCGAACCATTCTAACCTCCACCCCCAGAGTGGATTTCCACAGGGCATGGAAGGGGGACTTGGAGCAGATCTTGCCAGGTCTTCAGAGCATGTGAGTTTCAGACGAAGTGTATGCAGGCTAGCGACAACTCAGTAATCGGTAATAAAGAGAGGGTCTCGGATTCCCACTGTGGCTCAGTGGTTAATGAATCCGAAAAGGAACCATGAGGTTTCAGGTTCGAACCCTAGCCTTGCTCAGTGGGTTAAGGATCCGGTGTTGCCAGGAGCTGTGGTGTAGGTCGCAGACGCAGCTCGGATCCCGCATTGCTGTGTCTGTAGTGTAGGCCCGCAGCTATAACTCTGATTAGACCCCTAGCCTGGGAACCTCTATATGCCAAGGATGTGGCCCTAGAAAAGGCAAAAAGACAATAAATAAATAAATAGATAAAGAGAGGGTCTCAGAATCTTTGAGCAAACACCTAAATGTGGCTCTAATAATCAGAGCTGCTTTTTTTGAGGTGCAGTAGTTGTTTTTTTTAAGTTTTTTTGATGTGTAGTTGATTTACAATGTTGTGATAACTTCTGCTGTACAGCACAGTGATTCAGTTAGACGTATGCACACGTGCATTAACCAGAGCTGCCTTTTTTCCTTCTGTTTATTTCCTTACAATACTATAGTTCCCCCCTTATATATCATGGCCAGGCTGAAGAAGAAAATAATAGGGAATTTTCCAAATTTTTATTTTCTTTTTTCCATTTTTTAAAGTTTTATTGAAGTATAGTTGATTTAAAATGTTGTGGTAATTTCCAGATTATTATTTTCTATCCCAAGAAAAGGTCTGACTCCAGCCATCCTTGCTCTGAGCTTCAGAGCATCCCAAATGGGATGAAGGCTTATCTTCAGAATAATATAAAACAAGGATGCTAAAAGAGAAACCAAAGGAGTAACAACCAGTTTAGAACTCTTTACCTCATGATTTCCAGGACATATTATTCTTTTTTTCTCTAAGATGATGTGTTCCAAAGCCAGGCATTTTGGGAAAGATAATTCGAACCAGTCATATCAAAACAGATGAGTGAAAGTTTGAAGACAATCTTTTTTTTTTTTTTTTTTGTCTTTCTGTCTTTTCTAGGGCCTCACCTGTGGCATATGGAGGTTCCCAGGCTAGGGGTCCAATCGGAGCTGTAGCTGCCGGCCCGCACCACAGCCACAGCCACAGCCTCAGCAACACCAGATCCGAGCCGAGTCTGCCACCCACACCACAGCTCACTGCAACCCCGGATCATTAACCCACTGATCGAGGCCAGGGATCAAACGTGTAACCTCATGGTTCCTAGTCAGATTTGTTAACCACTGAGCCATGATGGGAACTCGTGAAGACAATTTTTGATATCATCAACTAAGGTGTCCTTTGGACATATCCAATTCCAGAATCTTCCCCAAAGGCCCTTCTGGCACCAGAGAATGAGATGGGTGCAGAGTAAGTAAGTCAAGCACATGAAAAATAAGGTCTATTTCACATATTATCTAGAAATTTGTTAAGGACTGGGGTTTACAGTTTGGGGGGGGGGTTCTTTTGTTTTTGTTTTTGGTTTTTTTTGGCCTTTCTGGCAGCATGCGGAAGTTCCCCGGCCAGGGATCAGACCTGCGCCACAGTAGTAATCAGAGCTACAGCAGTGACCATGCCAGGTCCTTAACCGTTAGGCCACCAGGGAACTCCAGTTTTATAGGTTGTTTTTTTTTTTTTAAGTTCTATCAAAATAGCCTGTTCAAAATTACATCTTCATATTGAATGCACCCAGAGGGCCACAACAGAAAGGCGAGTACCCCCATTTGGGGGTGTCTGGAAGAATAGTGAGGGGAGAAAAGTAAAGGGGAGAAAAAGTCCTGAATGAACCGCTGCAGCAGAAAACTGGTAAAATGGGGATGAAGGGATGGTGGTGACAGAAAAACTTCAGATGGGCACAGGCCTAAGTGGTTCTGATAAGCCATCTCCCCAGGACACCCTTGTGTATCTATGTCAGGCTTTACCCAAGACGCTGCTCTGCTGAAGCTGCCAGGTGAGTAACTCTGGAGGAGAACAGCAACTGTTAATTGATTCCTCCTTTTCGTTTCTTGTCTTTTTTTTTCTTTTGGCCTTTTCCAATGCTTTTCATTCTCAAGTGAGTCATTTATTTAATTGAGAATTCTTTCTTCTGCAGCTGTGCAGGAAAATGTTACTTGGAAACCAAAATGATATCCATTGTTTATATTGACCAGCGAAGGGCATTTTCCGTTCATTTCTAACCCTCAGCAAGAGTGGTAGCGGCCAGTATTTCGGGAGGCCCTTTCTTGCCTTTGGCTTTGACTCTTGGTGTATTTGTTAGGTTTTAAACTGAGAGTGCTCTAATTCTTTAATTTAGCTGTATACTTTAATAAAAAGTGGACGTTCAAAGGAAATTTTTTTTCACACGTGAGACCCCAGTCTCTCCTCCTACCCCCTTTCCCCCTTCCCCCCACCCCAAGTCGCTCTCTTTCTTCCCACCTTCCCCACCTCCCTCTGCCTCTCTCACCCCAGGATGTTAAAAAGTCACTTAGCAAAATAAATCTCTCTTCCCTCCTTCCACCACGTGATGGAGAAACTATTGAAAAGCATGATTTTAAGGGTTTTTTTTTAATTACTGTCTCTTTAAGACTACTCAAATTATTCCAAATTTAATTCTAACCAGAAAGCATCTCTGTTTGTACCATTTATGGGAAGTGGTACATGAATAAAAACAGAAATCTACACTTGCTGCAAAGATAAGCCTTCTCCTCTTTTCAGATGACGTCTAAGACAAAGTGTCATAATAACTACGCTGAAGAGATTTTTGCATGCTGAGCCAATTAGTTGCTTTGAAGTATGAGTCATATTATTAATATTATAAAATATTTTTTGAAGTCATCCCCCTTTTGCTCCTTTGACTAAAACAGGTGTGGTAACACTTGTGGTTACTCGAGGCTGGGGGTGGCTGGGGGTTGGAGAGGAGTGTCCATGGCTTTCCATGTTAGGACCTCCTGCCTCAGGAGGCATTTTCTCCTCAGGGGCATTTCTCAATCCTCAGACTCTCTCCTAATGCCAGCCTCACACCGAAAGCCACCATCAAGGGAACGCCAACAGCCTCAGACCAGAAGACTATGGGTTCTTCCCACCTGTAACTGTGTTCACAGCACCATTTCCTGGGAAAGCATCCAGCATCTCCTATAGCAGAGGGTGCAAGATGACTTCCAGCATCTAAACTAGGAATCTGCTCACCAGACAGTGTAGCTCCGTTATAAAAATCAGTACAGCTCCCTGAGTCTAAAAAAGAATGCAAGAGGACTCCCTGGACCTAATAAAAAATTGACATCTCTCTGTCCTTCCACCAGCATTTCCTTTGGTTCCGAATTTTGTAATCCTGCCTGTTTGAGAAAAAAAGAAGCTCATGGAAAATGTAGTCGACGCCAGGTTGCTCCCAGTCTGTCTTAGGGTAGAAAACAAAAGACTGGGCAGAGCCAAGGACCTTGCCTGTGTGGGAGGGACCCTCCAGGCTGTAGAGGCCACATGCACTGGACAAGCTAGGACTTCCTAAGACCATTCGCCAGGCTTTAGAGGAAGCTCAAGAGGGTTGGTGTTGAGCAGCCTCAACTCAAAAGCCAGATCTCAAGAAATTCATGTGAACGAGAAGGGCTTCTGCTACAGTTACACCAGAACAGCAGAGAGAGCAGGTGCCATGTGGAACAGGCCGGCGGGCGAGCACCTCACTGGTTATAGCCACGCAGACCGTGGGCACGACGGCTTAGCCCGCAGAGCTGCCACCGCCAAGGCCAAGAAATCAGGTAGAGAGGATCCCAGCGCCTCAGGGTGCCAGTCAGCGCTGCACAGGCTGAAGGTACTGCGTCTGTGAATGTTTGTGTCCCTCAAGAGCAGGACACGGCCACCCCTGGAACCGTTAGCAGGTCTCCAGTTTTCACTTGTCAGGACAACCGCTCGGCCTTCTCAAACTGGCCAGCTCACCACAGCCAAGATCCCAGAGCTAAGATTCCTCAGTGAGATGTGTGTTTCTCTGGTCTAAGAATACATTTCACTGACCAAGCGCCACCAAGGGATCACAAACCGCTCTGGGAGGGGACATGCCGGCTTGGCATCCTCTGGCTGCAAACACTCAACTCTGTGATCCTTAAGGCTGCACCAGCCCTGGCAGAGATTTTAAGTCAGACGCAGTTTTTAAAAACTCATTTCAGGGAGTTCCTGTCATGGCTCAGCAGTTAACAAACCCAACTAGCATCCACGAGGACACAGATTCGATCCCTGGCCTTACTCAGTGGGTTAAAGGATCCGGTGTTGCCATGAGCTGTGGTGTAGGTCACAGACGCGGCTCTGATCCCACATTGCTGTGGCTGTGGTGTAGGCCAGTGGCTACAGCTTCGATTAGACCCCTAGCCTAGGAAACCTCCATATGCTGCAGGTGTTGCCCTAAAAATACAAAAAAAAACAAAAACCATAAACACCCCACATCATTTAAAAAGCATCTTCTCTCTCCAGCCTTTATCTGCCTCTGCTCACCCAGAAGGTCCCATCAGATCTGAACCCAGTAGCACAGCACACCTGGGTGGACACAGCTTTGGATCATGTAGATACAGCAATAGACAAGGATCTATGGTGGAGGATGTGCACACACACACACACACACACACACACGCCCGCGCACGCGCGCGCATGCTCACTTGAGTGAACACACAGGAACTCAAACCCCAAGACCAGGCAGATTTGTTGGTGGAAAACAAAGAACCCTTGGGAAAGAGATGCACCCAGCTTTGCAGAGAATCAAGAGCCAAGTCAGCCAGGAGCTGTGCTGACCTGTGCCTCCCAGGCCTCTCCATGCACTTCTCAGGCGCTCCTGCTCCAGCTGCTGGGAGGCTTAGCTTCCAGAGCTCAGCCGAGTCCCCTCTGGGAATTGCTCTGCCTTGCCCAAGTTCATGGCCCCTCCCCAGGCGCAATGCACACCCAATGGCAGACACTGTGGTTGCCTTAAGCCAGAACAACTCAGAGGACCATCTCCGCCCCAGGGCTCCGGGGGGATCAGGACAAGCTGCAGCCAGTTTGGTTGCTGTGTCTTCCTCTGTCCATCTCTTCTTCCTTCCTCCTGCACAGGTGTCAATCCCCAGACCTCTCCTGGCCATATCCTTATACACAAAGCTCTATTCCAGGGGCTATTTCCTAGGAAACTCAACCTACAGCAATGCATTCTTGCTTTTTGGTTTCTTGGAGGAAAAGAGAAGTAGTAATAAATAGAAAGATGGGATGCACAGAGCGGGCCTCTCTCAGGTGTGAGCCAACCTCCAGCCACAGGAGACGCAAAGAAAACACAGCCATAGTCGGGGCACAGCATAAGGACTTGTATCAGAAGGGTTTTATCTTACCAGCAAACAGAGGCATTGGACCGTTATTTTAGCAAAGAAATTTTTTTAAACTTATATGTATAAAATATTTTTAGAAAATATTTTCATTGTCTATTATTTCAGTTATCTGCCATTGCATTAATTATGTCTGAAAATAAAGCCTGCCCAGTTGTTAGCATCCACCTGCTCATTTGGGGAAAATGGCCTGGGCTACAGCTGATTCTGAGGACGAAAACCCCCCCTGTGGAAGTCTGGCCGGAAAATAGGAAGATTCCATTGCGTTTCAATGACGCAAACATTGGAGGACTAGTTCTGTGTTTCTGGAACCTAAATCCTGGTGCATCTCTTCACTGGACAGACACCTCCTCGCCCCTTTCTTTGGCTGGGCACTGCTGGGCACACTTTTCCTTTCTGACCTTTGGGCTCTCTACATGGGTCTCTGTAAAGAATGTTGCTGGAGGTCTTTCCCTCAGGCTTCTGATTGGACCAAAGTTTTGATAGGGCTGGAGTAGGCACAGGTGGTTGTAGAAGTCCCAATAGGGGATCACAGATAAAGAGGGCAACCTGGGGGAGTTCCCTTTGTGGCGCAGTGGTTAACGAATCCAACTAGGAACCATGAGGTTGCGGGTTCGATCCCTGCCCTTGCTCAGTGGGTTAACGATCCGGCGTTGCCGTGAGCTGTGGTGTAGGTTGCAGACGCGGCTCGGATCCTCCGTTGCTATGGCTCTGGCGTAGGTAGGCCAGTGGCTACAGCTCCAATTAGACCCCTAACCTGGGAACCTCCGTATGCCGCGCAAGTGGCCCTAGAAGTGGCAAAAAGAAAGAAAGAAAAAAAAAGGAAACCTGGGGGATGGTGGGAGAACACAGTATGTTCAAGAAAACCATCAGAACAAGGCAGGCATGCTTGGCTGGTGGAGGTGTGAGAATTGCCTCAGGTCATTGGGTGGGGGATGGGATGAAGCCTGCAATCAGATTCAGACCAAGGGTAGGAGTTTGAGGACCGCCCTCCAGCTGATTTGAATAAACACTTTATCGGATACTAAGGAGCTACGGCTCCCAGAAAGGAAGAGGCGGGCCTTTCCAACCCCCACTCCCCCTTGGAGGATAAAACCAGATCCTCAGGCGGAGCCTCCTTGCCTGCCTGTCTGCATCTCTCACAAGCGTCTTACACTAAAAAATCGGTTTCTCGCCTATCTCTTGGTCTCTCGCTGAATTCCTTCTGCTCGGAGACATAAAGAACCTGAACCTTAGCGAGTCCAGACACAGGGTGAGTAATCTGAATTTAAAACCGTGGGTTTAAGTCCCAATCTGGGTTTTGGCTGGGTTCGAGTCCTAGCACGTGGGTTCAAGTCCCAGTCTGGGTTCTGGGTAGGTTCAGGCCATTAGTGCTGTCAGGTTCAGTTTGACAACAGGAATTCTCTTAAACGGATCAGTCAGAGAGGTAGCCCTCTGGACAAGGCAACAAGCACCCTTCAAGATACAGTTTCTTATCCTCTGCAGAGCCTTGTGAACTGAAGAGCAGAAAGACGCTACTGAATAATAGAGCCCAAGTCCACTTTTGAAATTACTTGGTGCACATAAATCCTTCCTTTTAAATTATGAACCATAATCCATGTGTAATGAAATTGAAACTGGGTGGATGAAATTCAAGGATGAGAAATTAGTACATCGGATGTGCCACACAGGATCCTGGTCTGTCTTGAGTCCCTAGAGGGACTGTGAAGGAGAGTGAGGTCTTAGCACTGACCCCACCAGTCTTGTGGCCGAAGATGTAAACCCTCCCATCACCCACAGTCCTGGACCTTCAAGCCAAGGGGTGAGTTGCAAAGCCACAGGCATCCGAGGATTACTGCTGGGCCCCCCTCTCCCTGGCTATTCAGGGGGCTCAGAAAAGCCTGTTGACCCCACCACAGCAGATACGGTTCTTTGGGGTTTCTATGGTGTAAATATAACTCAGCTGATACGGGTACTTTCTGAGTTTGGGGGCCTGATTTGCAAAACCATTCTGCATTTATACTCTGCCTTAAGTAGACCCCCTGCTACGGAGGATGAAGGGTAGTTTTGTATGGGTACAAAAAATCTTTCCTTAGGACATCTGCTCCACATAGAGAGGTTTTTTCCAGTCCTAGAAATTACCCCAGGAACAATTACAACTGAGTTTAGAGAATCTAATTATTCCTCTGTTAAACTGAAGGCCAACTTCTGAGCAGGCATCAGTTCAAAGACAAAGTCGTTCACAAGTGGTTCATCATGGACTGTCAGACAAAGAATCTATCAACCCTTCACTTATGACATAACAACAACAAAATTATTCCCTGTGTTAACACGATGGAGGATAATGTGAAAAAAAGAATGTATATGGACGTATGGTTGGGTCACCTTGCTGTGAAGCAGAAATTAACAGAACATTGTACATCAGCTACATTTTGAATAAAACATGTTTAAAAGATAAAAAATTATTCCCTGTATTTCTAATACTAACACTGGACTGATGTAATGGCCAGATGTTCATTCTTTTATTTATTTATCTTTTTTTTTTCTTTTTCTTTTTTTGGGGGTGGGGGCTGCACCAACAGCATATGGAAGTTACCAGGCTAGGGGTTGAAATGAAACTGTGGTTGCTGGCCACAGCCACAGCCACAGCCACATGGGATCTGAGCCACGTCTTTGACCTACACCACAGCTATGGCAATGCCAGATCCTTAACCCACTGAGCAAGGCTAGGGATCGAACCATCCTCTTGGATACCAGTCAGGTTCATTACCTCTGAGCCACAATGAGAACTCGGAGATGCTCATTCCTTTAAATCTCCAAATTCTACTTACATGATCTTATTTTCTTGGAGCAACCCTTAAAAGATTATACCAGAGTGACTCTGTGGGGATTTTTTTTTTTTAAGTTCTATGAAATTTTTGATATCTATGTATTTCTGGTAGGGTTGAGCCCACTTCCTAATCGGATTTTAACCCTTTCCCTTTCTTTTTTTTTTTTGGTCTTTTTGCTATTTCTTTGGGCCGCGCCCGCGGCATATGGAGGTTCCCAGGCTAGGGGTCGAATTGGAGCTGTAGCCACGGCCTACACCAGAGCCACAGCAAAATGGGATCCAAGCCGCATCTGCAACCTACACCACAGCTCACGGCAACGCCGGATCGTTAACCCACTGAGCAAGGGCAGGGACCGAACCCGCAAGCTCATGGTTCCCAGTCGGATTCGTTAACCACTGCGCCACGACGGGAACTCCCCCTTTTCCCTTTCTTAATTCAATTCATGATTTATGGGAGACATACAATGAGGAAGAAACTTATGTGCCAGAAATATGCAATAAACTAGAGTGAGTCCTTCCCGCCCAGAAGTCCTTCCTCTCCACTCTCTCCTTTATCCTGCTTTATCCTGCTTTCGGTGTCTCTCTGCTTTTCTCTGACCTCTCTCTCATTATCTCTCTCTCATCGCCAAAGAACTTCCCAGTCAACAAACCCAACAGTGATATTTTTGTTGCTTATCTGACCCTGAACTCTTTGTGTCCATCCTTCCCAAATCTACTGGTTTTCTGCTGGCCCTCAGCTCAGCTGATGTCACCACTTCACTCTCTTCTCATTGTCCCAAACCAAAACAGGGAAGCCACCTTATCCAGTTCTTCTTATCGCTTTCATTTCCTATCATGAAATGATCACGGAACGCATTTGTAACCTTCTAAAGACCTTCTGGATCTCTCCATTCTCCCCAGTGCCTTGACTATGGTTCTTATTCTTTCTCATTTAGACTTCGCAGGAAGCAGATGGGCTTCCTGTTGGTGATTGCTTCATTCCCATCCATCCTTTTGTGTCCCTTCAGTGGTCTTTCTAAAGTAGGAAACTAACCATTCAAACTCCTGCTTAAAAATCTTGCAATGGCACTTTTCTCCCCGCAGATAAAATTCGCTCTTCCACGTAGCATCTGTGCCTGACCCTTTGTGGTCCTGCTGGCTTTTCCAGCTGCACGTACTGCATACTCCTGAGCCATCCCTCACTGTCGCTTCCCAGGCACCACGACCTCATCCCCCTTCTCCGTCACCATGTCCTTCATCCGTAACACCTGTACCTCCCTTTTCCACGTGGAAGTTCCTTACCAAGACTTAGCTCAATCTTACCTGTAACTGTCTCCAAAACTCCTATCATGATTCCTGCCCTCCCTTCCTTCTTCCTCACACATAGTTTTATTGTGCCATTTACCTCATTGCATTTAAAATATTTCTACACTTCTCTCCCACACCATTGTTGGAAGTTATGGGAAGCTAAGTTATCGTTTCAGATTTTCTTTGTATTCCTAGCCTCTAGCACCATGCCCCACAAATAATACACTCTCACAAAACAACGGCTAAGGGAAGGCTGACCTCCATTCTCCTCCCAGTGCTGCAGTGTTCAGCACAGCTCACTGACAATCCTTCTAGCATCTTCTAGGTGTCTATTTTCCAAAATACTCTTTTCTCTTCTTATCTCCCATAGCTCTTTGGACCAGCCTGTATCCAGATCCTCAGATAATTCCAATTCTTTCTCTTATTCCTGTAGCAGTTGACATTTTAGTGATTGCTACTTGTGTTCTTTCCTTTTCTCCCCCACATCCTTCCCCAGGATGGTGTTTTAGGAGCTCTGCCTGTTAAGGCAGCCTGAGAGCTAACCGGCGTTACCATCAGCCAGAGGCAACTGTCCCGAAATGCTGCTTCTCTGATGCTCCCCCTTCCATCCCCAGAGACGTTTCTCCAGCAATAAGGTATACTTTTAGTCTGTCATGGCACAGTGAATATCTATATTTTTGTACATATTCTAGATTGAATCAAGTATCTTTTTGCCACTCAAGAGACTCAATAAATCAAAGGTCTAAAGGGATTTCAAGGCCCTTAATAACCATGGCGACAAGCGAAGGCTGTGTACCTCAGAACCAAAAATATCAGTGCAGACCCAAGGGAATTCAGCCGGAAAGTAACCGCAGGCCATCTCTCCTTTCCAGGTCAGTTTAGGAGGCCACACATGGCACAGCATCCTGATGACACAGCTCTTAGAAGAATAACGCCCTTCCGCAGTGTAAATCCTGCTGCTTGGCCTCACCTAACTGAGAAGGTGTGAGGGTTTCACTGGAGTCCAGAGTCCAAATTTGAGGCCCCTGCTTCTTTCTGGTGGCAATGAAGCCTGTATAATGCTGCTCTTGGAGACACCCTACAGGGAAGCCGGAACATGTGGGAATTCTCCTTCTCTGGGAGGGACCGGCTTCACTGTCCCAGTGGCTGAATTTTGTTACAGCTGATCTTTCAGCAGCTTCCCTGTTTGTCTTCACAGGATTAGAGAAGGCAGGATTCAATCTTTTTTTCTTTCTTTCTTTTTTTTTTTTTTAAACAGCTGCACCTACAGTATATGGAAGTTCCCCATCTAGGGCTTGAATCAGAGCTACACCCCTGGCCACAGCCACAGCCACAGCAATGCCAGATTCGAGCTGCATCTGTGACCTACATCCCAGCTTGCATAAGGCCGGATCCTTAACCCACTGAGCGAGGCCAGGGATCAAACCTGCATTCTTACAGACACAACGTCGGGTCCTTAACCCATTGAGCCACAACGGGAACTCCCGATACATTATTTTTCTTATGCTGTGTTACTGGGGATATTTTAACAGGTTAAAAGGAGAAATGAAAAAATAAACCTTGAGGAAGAGGTACACTCTTGATCAAAGTCTCATGTTGACAAAATGTCTAAAACAGGGGTGGGCCCTACTGGAAGGAATAGTGGTAGATTCAGCAGCTGGAAGGGCCACCTATCAGTATTCATAAAACCTATAAGCATATTTCCTTTAGCCAAGCAATCTTCTTTCTAATCATCTATCTTCAGGAAATAACAAGTCAGGGTAGAAATGTGTGTATGTAATTCATTTGATTAGAGAGTGGCATATAATGGGAAAAATTGAAAACACTTGAATATTCATTTGTAAGAGACTGATTAAATAAATTATGGTACGTATATAAAGAAATGTTATGTAATTATTTTAAAAGATGAGGCGAAACTATATGGGTTGAGATTTAAAGACATCTGCTATTTACAGTAAATGATACAAGAGATTAATTAAACATAGTGTCATCCCGAGTGAAGAAAGTGGTGTTTATAAAGGCATTGGAATGTCCAGAATGATACTTACTAAATTCTGTGTCACATTAAGTAGGGGAGGGTCAAGGCATTGTCAGAGTTATAATTTTATCATCACTGTCATCAGGGTCATGAGGGGGGCACACCTTAAGTACCAGACAATTTACAAATGTTACCACCTTAAATCAGTATGACAACTCTGTGTCTTAAGCATTATTATTCAGGATGTAAACATTAAAAAATAAGGTACAGAAAAGTAACTCGCCCAAGGTCTGCTAATGAGATGCAGGGCCGGATCCAGTATCTCTGCCTGACTTAAAAGCTCACACATTCTTCAAAACACCGTAAATACATAAGATATATGACCCAGTTCCAAAAGTTTATACTCTAATGGGAAGAGGAGAAGAGGAAAAAATCAAATAGCTAAGAATGATGATGGTGATAATGATGATAGTAATTACTAAAACATATTTAGATTTTGCTGTTTACCAAACTCTATTCTGGGTGTTTTAATCACATGGTTGAACTTTATGGCAACTATGTCTTAGATATGATTAGTATCCCCACTTTACAGAAAAGAAAACTGAGGCCAAAGAAGGTCAGGAACTTGCTCAAGGTCATGCAGTTTCAGGACCTTAGTGTTTAGCTTGCACAACCACCAAAAGTAACAAAAGAAGCAATCAGGAGTTCCTGTCCTGGCTCAGCAGAAACGAATCCAACTAGTATCCATGGGGACGGGGGCTCGATCCCTGGCCTCGCTCAGTGGGTTGAGGATCTGGCGTTGCCAAGGTGTACGTTGCAGATTGAGGCTCAGATCCTGCGTGGCTGTGGCTGTGGTGTAGGCTGGCAGCTGTAGCTCTGATTTGACTCCTAGCCTGGTAAACCTCCATATGCTGCCAGTGAGGCCCTTAAAAAAGGAGTTCCTGTTGTGGTGCAGCAGAAACAAACCTGACTGAGAACCACAAGGTGGCAGGTTTGATCCCTGGCCTCAATCCATAGGTTAAGGATCTGGCTTTGCCATGAGCTAGGGTTTAGGTTGCAGATGCAGCTCGGATCCTGCATTGCTGTGGCTGTGGTGTAGGCCAGCAGCTATAGCTCTGATTGGACCCCTAGCCTGGGAACCTCCACATGCCGCGGGTGCGGCCCTAAAAGACAAAAAAAAGCCAAAAAAAAAGAAAAGAAAAACAATGAATTTTCATGAGACATCAAAGGACACCATTATTTTCAAATAAGGACTTGTAAACTCTCTGAGAGGGGGGACATTGTCTGCCTATCCCCACTGTGTTTCCAGGGCCAAGAACAGAGCCTGACAAAGAAGCCCTGCCATAAATGCTGCTGAATGGACTAATAAGCATCGTGGAGGAAGCGTTTTATGAGAACCATACAGAACTGTTAGATTTGGGCTGGGGCGGGGCGGGGCGGGCAGGGACGTGGAGTTGGGCAGGATGGGGTGGCCAGTGAAGACACACATTTCAGACAGAAGAAACTCTGAGTTCATACTGAGGCTGTGAAGGGTGGGCCTAGACAATGAAAATTAAAAAGGGATATTTGGTGAGTGTTAAGGTGCATGCAAGGGGCTATGGAAGATAAGTTTGGAAAGTTAGGCTAGCCCTAGGGGATCAAGAACCTTGATTAGCAGGCAGAGGAGTTTGAATTTTTTTTTTTTTTTTTTGGTTGTGCCCACATCCTGCAGAAGTTCCTGGGCCAGAGAGCAAACTCAAACCACAGTAGTGACAAAGCCAGATCCATAACCCACTGAGCCACCAGGAGTTTGCATTTTACTTAATAAATAAACAGGGATTTGCTCGGAGTTCCCGTCATGGCTCAGTGGTTAAGGAATCCAACTAGGAACCATGAGGTTGAGGGTTCAATCCCTGGCCTCATTCAGTGGGTTAGGGATCCGTGTGAGCTGTGGTGTAGGTCACAAACATGGCTCAGATCCTGCGTTGCTGTGGCTCTGGTATAGGCTGGCGGCTACAGCTCCAATTCGACCCCTAGCCTGGGAACCTCCATATGCCGCAGGTGCAGCCCTGGAAAAAGACAAAAAGGAAAAAAACAGCAACAGGGATTTGCTCTGAATTTTTTTTACCATGAGCTTGACAGACACAGAATGGGACATTAGTTAACATCCAGGAAGACCAGATGAACAAAGAGAAACCAGAACCAAGAGTACACACAGAGCACCATTCAGGGCTACAGGTGAGAGACTGCGCGTCCCAGCTAATGAAGTCACCCTGAAGACGGAGGAGGGGAAAAGGATGTTGAGAAAGGGGTTGAGAGTGTGTGATTAGCGGACGTCGCTAAGGACAGCATGTGGTTTTTCAAAAATGGCTGCAGACTCTTTGACACACCTCCCACCAGAGCTGGGGTCTCTGCCCCCTCCTTTTGACCGTGACCAGAGTGAGTCAGAAGTGACACCAAGTGATTTCCAAGCCCAGGTCATGTAAGCCCATGTAGCTTCTACCTGGCCAGGCACCACCTTCGAGCCATCTGATTACCCCGAGGCCACCCCCTGGAGAGGCCACGTGGAGGTGCCCCAGTCAGTACTCCCAGCTGACCCCAGTCTTCAGCTTCCCGCCTCCCCAAAATGCCAGCCTGCATTTTGCAGAGCTTCCTGAGCCCATCTGCCAGCTGAGTACCACGGATAGCTGCACCCAAAGCAGACGGAGGTAGAAGAATCACCCAGCTGAGCCCTACGTGAATTCCCACCTATGATACCAGCAAGTATGTTAAAATGATTGCTCTTTGAAGCCATTCAGTTGGGGGAGAGCTTCATTACGTATTACTGGGACCTAGGACAGCAGTGTGATTTATCACCAAAACCAGCAATTTGGGGGCATGCAAGTAAGTGTCAGTAACCAGGGCAAAAGAATGGATAACTAGGATGAGGTTATCCTATCTTTAAGCTTCATTATGGTATCCGCAGCCCCTAGCATTGTGTCTAAGCACTTCGTGGATTCAATACCTCAGTTTCTTTTTCTTTCTTGTTAATGTGTAACTTCCATAAAGTTTACACATCGCACGTGTGAAGTTGAGTGAGATTCTGAATATAGATAAACCCTTTTAACCACTACTCAGATCAAGAGACAACACTTCCATCTCTCCTAAGGTCTCGCTTAACGCCCTCCCTGCCAACCACAGCTTATAACCCACCCAAAGCTAGCTGGCGTTACTTTAGTCTGTTGGTGAGCTTCGTACACAGGGAATCACAGGGTTATACCCTCTGAAATTGTGTTTGTGAAAGTCACTGTATGGTCAGGCCCCTCAGACGGCTGTTGTCTTGCTCCCTGTAGATGCCCTGCTCTGCTCACATGAGAACCCAATCCTCTTAATCATAGGGCTTGGTGAGTGCTGGTAACGGAGCCCACCTGGTGGCAATTCCTCCTGTAAATGGTGGCCTCGACCCGCCCAGGAACAGAGAGGAGATTGTTGCCCAGTCCTGCCTGCCATCTGCTGTAAACGCCAGGGCATCACCCAGGGACCCTTTAGGTAAGAGCCCCATCTGACAAACCACTCATGTCTCTGTTGCTGTCCCGAGGCTCCTTCTTCAGTCTGGAGGCTGGGCAACCTCTAGCCTTGCAGACCTGTGGGTTGTGGCCCAGAAGTCACCTGTGCTGTTCTATGTGGTGATAGTTCGTCTTTTTCATTGCTCAGTTGGGTTCCATTGTGTCACTACATCACAATTGATTTCTGTCTCCTACAGTTGATGGAGATTTGGGCTCATTCCTTTCTGGAATATGATGAGCGATGCTGCTATGAACATGTTTGCACATCGCTTTTGATTTACTCACTGGCAGCTCAACTGGATCCTCCTTTTTTTCCTAACAAAATTTTGAAAGTCACTAGTTCATGATAGCCGTTGATCAATATCTAGAAATACCTTTACATTTTTACCAGTATACGTGGGGTTCCTGCTGTGATGGAGGAGGATCAGTGGCGTCTCTACAGCACCAGGTTCAGTCCCCAGCCTAGCATGTCCCCCTGCGGCTCGGATCTGATCACTGGTGTGGGAACTCCATATGACACTGTGCGGCCAAGAAAAAAAGAAATAAAGTTTACCAATAAACAGCAAGTCATTATTCATTTACCTGCTACTCTTTCACTAAGAGGCACTTTTTAGCCGAGTATTTTCAGAAGGAGGGAGGGGAGTTGTAATCATGTTACCCTCAAAACTCCTTGGTCAATGTTAACTGCCCAGGCTAACTACGGACAGAGCCGGCTTTCACTCCCAGGAATGCCCCTGTTTTGGTTGTGGGTTTTACAGTCACCCGAGTTTCCCCACCCCTGGCGAGAGTCACACCGAGGGAGAAATATGCCTTTCTTTCTTTGTAATTCGAAAGTGGAGGAGACTTGGTGATGATTGTGGAGGAGTTTGCTTGTGTGTTCTCAGGAAAACTGGTTTTAGTAGAGAGTATAGGTGGAAATCAAAGACCCACATTTTGATTCCCTTACAGTGCTTTGTTTTTGGTCTGGGGACCACCTGGAACCCCTTTCCCATCCCCAGAGGTACTTGGATCCCAGTTCCCAGAGAGCTGGCTCAGATCATCTAAGGTGGCATGCCCTTGGAGGCCAGACAATTGAATTTACTAATTTAAAAAATTATATACATATATGGCTCTTCAGGAACGTAAGCTCATAAATTACAGAAGTCCTTACACAAGAGCCTTTTTTTTAGTTGTTATACTTTTCAAAAAGTCATTCATTCATTTATCCAACGAATATTTCTTGAGCATCAGGTATGGACCAGGCATGGAACCAGGCTCTGAGAAGACAGTGGTGAACAGAGCCAGCTTGTCCCCACATGCTGGAGTTTACAGTCGATGGAAAATGCCATAAATAAGGAGGGTTGATGGAGCCAAAGAGCCTACAGAAGGAACTCTGAGACCTTCCCTTCAGTCTCAAAAGGACACTTTCATTGCTTTGGTTTACAACTTAAAACCTGTGTCATATTCAAGTGTATATAAGGGTATGTTTAAATGTAATTTGCTAATTAGAGCCATCAACCCCATAATAGATGGAACATAACTGACCCACGGGGCCCCCAGATCCTGCAGTGTCATTGTTTAGAGTCCTGTTTGCACTTCGGTTGAGGTCTCTCATCGTGTACTGCCTGTCAGTAAGCTTGACAGACACATTCAAATTTTATACCTTTACTTTTAAAGTTAGGAAGAGAGCAATATTTCACCTATTAACACTTAAAATCGAAGCCATGGTGTTTTATTTAAATGTACACATTATGATCCTTCACAGAGCTATAAACAGAACTCTGGTTCATTAAATTGGTAATGACTCTTCCCTGCTGAGAGCATTTCTTTCTATTTAGTTGTAAGCCACAGTGCTTATCCCTACTCATAAGCAAAGGGACCTCTCCCATGTGTTGTTATCTGAGGTTTGCCATAAAGTTGGTTTCAAAACAACTGTCCCTGTTAGCCTGGAGAGTTCTATGAAGGAATCAGCATTGCGATTGTGTGTTTCCAAGAGCCAGTGCTTCTGGAAATCACCTAACATGCCTGGCATAAAAATGTTTATAAAATCTGAATGGAGGGGAAAAAGAGATCCTTTAATATTGAGAATATATTAGCCAGAAGACCAATGCATTAAGTTCTTATCAATCTGAGTGAGATTGTATCATCTAACTGTGCAGTTGCCTTATACAACTCTAGGGAAGGGGGAAGAATAGCCTTTGTCCTACAACCTCTCTTCCTCGGAGTTCCCACTGTGGAGCCACAGGATCAGCACCAGGACGCAGGTTCGATCCCCGCCCCGGTAGCGTGGGTTAAAAGCTCTGGCGTTGCCACAGTTGTGGTGTAGGTTGCAACTGTGGCTCAGATCTGATCCCTAACCCAGAAACAACATGTGCTTTGGGGCAGCCAAAAATCAATGAATGAATGAATGAATGAATAAAATTTTTAAAATCCTTTTCAAAATTTTTTTTAAAAACCTCTTTTCCTTGGAGTTCCTGTTGTGGCTCAGCAGTTAATGAACCCGACCAGCATCCATGAGAATGTGGGTTCAATCCCTGGCCTTGCTCAGTGGGTTAAGGATCCGGCATTGCCTTGAGCTGTGGTGTAGGTTGCAAATGCAGCTTGGATCCTGCATTGCTGTGGCTGTGGTGTAGGCCAGCAGCTGCAGCTCCGATTGGACTCCTAGCCTGGGAACCTCCATATGCCAGGGCATTAAAAGACCAAAAAAAAAAAGACCACCACCAACAACAACCTCTCTTACACAATGCCACAGTCCTGATAAGAAAATTTAAAAGGAAGCTAGGACTGTTCAGGGGTGTTGACAGAAGTCACTGTAAATGCCCTATGGACCCAGAGCTGCACCTTGAACTCCTTGCTCCAGCCCTCCAAGTAATAAAGGACGAAAGTTTTACTCTCACTGAAATGTTTTCCAGCCCTTTGCTAATAGCTTTCTGTGGATTGTGCTGACACGTCTGGGCTCTGGGGTGCTGGCATCTATTAGTACTGTCTGCCATGGGCATAGCAAGGAGGACAGGCAAGGCAGATGCTGAGTATTTATCATTTCTCTGTTCCACAATGACGTTTCTGGCAATGAGTTGAGTAAATTTCAAAGTTCGGGAAACTGGAATCATTATCTCCCTAGTAAATGATATTAGATCATCGAATGGGTCATTTGATGTCCTACCACTCTCTCCTTTAGGTGGGTCACCCAAGAAGTTATTTTTTTGTTTTGTTTTTTGTTTTGTTTTGTTTTAACAGAGGCATCTGTAGTATGTGAAAGTTTCTGGGGCTAGGAGTTGAATTGGAGCCACAGCTGCCAGCCTATACCACAGCCACAGCCATGCCAAATCTGAGCTGCATCTGCAGCCTATGCCACAGCTTGCAGCAGTGCTGGATCCTTAACCCACTGAGCGAGGCCAGGGATCAAACCCATATCCTTATGGATACTAGTTGGGTTCTTAACCCACTGAGCCACAATGGAAACTCCTGGCTATCTTCTTTAAATAAGGCTGCGACATTTATTTTTAATGGGAAAATAATCTTAAAAATTGATTGAAATGTCTTGTAGTTTTTTAAGCTGTAGTCTGTCAGTCCGGAGCAACAAGTTCCACAATTCAGAATATTTAATGAAAATTCCAGCTCGTATAGTGTAAACCTTCAGTTAAACAGTTACTTGATGCACTGGCTGGTTATACTCACGTGTGGCTGGCAAGGCCTTTATGAGCTCCAGTCCTGCAGCAGCTATTTGGGGTCCCTCCTGTGTCTCTCACTTCTTTCCCCTGTAACTTTAGGCAACTCGTTTAAACCCTCCAGGCTGTGTATTTCCTTACCATAAAGTGAGTACTATAATAATTCCTTCTTTGCAGGCTGTTTGGAAGAAATCCTGAGATAACCCTCGTGAAGCGCACACGGCACGAAGTGTGTGTGAATATCAGCTATCATTATCACAGTTTAGAAAAACCTGGGAGATGGCGTTTTTACCTCGTTCAGGAGCCAAATGGAAATAGAGTTAATTCGGATGTTAACGAAATATTTTCCATTGCTACATCTCTTCTTCCTTCCATGATCACAAATAATGCACGGCTGTTTTTGAAAGGTTTAAATATATTTATGTTTAAGACTGTTCTACATGTGGGAGGTCCTATAATATTCAGATAAGTAAAGGCAACATGACTTAGGAATTATAATTTCTTTAATTCTCTTAGGGGTGTACACGTGGCCCAGCATATAAAGCACATTAGTGGAAACGGGACTGTTTGGAAAGATTCCTCAGATGTATGGACTTTGTCATAGAAATTCCGAAATGACGTGGGCTTTTCCAGAGTCCAAGAGAAGACTCGGAGATACAGTTAATCATCAAAAGGGAATAACTATATTTAAAATGTTCAGTTGCATTGTAACTTCCACCTTGGCTTTCCTGCAGGTTTTATCTTACTCTCCCCGTAACTACAAGCAGGCCTGGTGATGGATTGACCCATTTATCATCTTAGGATATTTATGTGTAACGCTTCTTTCAAACCCATTGGTCACTGTCTACATTTACAATGTGGGAAGATGCTCCTAGGAGAAGCACACACACAATAATGTCTGATGACACCTGCTTTGTATAAAACAGGCTTATCTGAATTATAAGCACTGCCACTTTCACAGAGCAAAAGGTTTTTTTTCCCCCGCTATGGTTTATTACAGGTTGTTGAATATATTTCATTGTGCTATGCATAGGACCTTGTTTATTTTAGAGATAGTAGTTGATATCTGCTCATCGCAAACTCCTATTTATCCCAGCTCCACGGCCTTTCCTCTTTGGTAAGCATAAGGTTATTTTCTTGGTCTGTGAGTCTATTTCTGTTTCATAAACAAGTTCATTTGGGTCATATTTTTTAGATTCCACATATAAGTCATACTATATGGTATTTCTCTTTCTGACTGACTTCACTTAATACACTAACCATGGAGGTCAATCCATGTTACTGCAAATAGTATTATTTCTCTTTTTTAATGGCTGAATAGTATTTCATTATATATCTGTACCACATCTTCTTTATCCATTCCTCTGTCAATGGACATTTAGGTTGCTTCCATGTCTTGGCTGTTGTAAATAGTGCTGCTAAGAACATTGGGGTACATGTATCTTTTTGAATTAGTTTTCTCCAGACAGATGCCCAGGAGTGGGATTGCTGGATCATATGTTAGCTCTATTGTTTTTTGTTTGTTTGTTTTGTCTTTTTTAGGGCCGCGCCCATGGCATATGGAGGTTCCCAGGCTAGGGGTCTAATCAGAGCTGTAGCTGCCGGCCTATGCCACAGCCACAGCAATGCCAGATCTGAGTCACGTCTGGGACCTACACCACAGCTCACGGCAACGCCGGATCCTTAACCCGTTGAGGGAGGCCAGGGATTGAACCTGCAACTCATGGTTTCTAGACGGATTTGATTCCGCTGTACCACAACGGAAACTCCACTATCGTTGATTTCTTAAGGAACCTCCATACTGTTCTCCATAGTGGCTGCCCAATCTACATTCCTACCAACAGTGTAGGAGGGCTCTCCTTTCTCCACACCCTCTCCAGCATATGCTATCTGTAGACATTTTCCATAATAGCCATTCTGACTGGTGTGAGGTGATACCTCATTGTTGTTTTGATTTGCATTTCTCTAATAATTAGCAATGTTGAGCAACTTTCGATGTGCCTATTGTCCATCTGTATATCTTCTTTCAAGTCCATATAGGTCTTCTGAGCAAAAGTTCTTATTTTGTGGCATTATTTTTAATGTTAGGTTGGGGGTCTGTGTGTGTGTGTGTGTGTGTGTGTGTGTGTGTGTGTGTGTGAGTTTCTTAATCAGAAAAAGCCTTAATTTGCCTATTCAGAACTCCAACTTGTTTTATTCTTCAAATGCAATGGCCTTCATCATTTTTGCTAAATAACTCAAAAATTAGTTCACTCTTGTTTAGAAATAGGAGAGTCAGATTACCTTAATCTTAATACACTCTTGATGGGTGTTGGCAAGTTCAGCTTTCCAGAATCAGATGCTGAGATGGAATTTGGGTGCAACATTTCTATTAGGAATCCATACCTACGAAAGAAAGAAAGTGGAAGTAAATTTGGGCAGAGAAAGAAGTAGAGCCACAATGCAGGCCGGACGAAGCCCTGGCCACAGTGCAGGAAACTCTGGACCAGTGCTGACCATCAGGGTCCCACATCCGGCTAAGAGGGCCAGGCCCTCACCACCCTTCACGCTCAGTCACCAACACCCCAGGAAGGACATCACCCCAGCCAGGTGGCTGCCTGGAGCAGGCAGGTACCACGGTGGCTGACAGGCAGGCCATCTACTGAGCATGCTCCCTGCAGCTGGGCAGCACGTCTTACAGGGAGCTGGGTGCAGCTGTGTGTCTACCACCATCTGCCCATGGACACACTGTGAAACCGATGGCCTCTGGAATGAGGTACGTGACACTGAGCCATAGAAGTCAAGAAAGTAATATTTAAGAACTTGAATTCAGGGAGTTCCTGTCGTGGCTCAGTGGTTAACAAATCCAACTAGGAACCATTAGGTTGCGGGTTCGATCCCTGGCCTTGCTCAGTGGGTTAAGGATCCCGCGTTGCCTTGAGCTGCGGTGTAGGTTGCAGATGCGGCTTGGATCCCGAGTTGCTGTGGCTCTGGCGTAGGCTGGTTGCTACAGCTCCGATTCTACCCCTGGCCTGGGAACTTCCATATGCTGCGGAAGCGGCCCTAGAAAAGGCAAAAAGACAAAAAACAAACAAAACAAAAACAAGAACTTGAATTCATAGTTTATGTTATCCTTTGTTATGATAAAATTCATATAGTATAAAATTTACCATCTTAACCACTTTTTAAGTCTACAGTTCAACTATATAAATATACACATTTCGTTGAGCAGAAGTTATTCATCTCGGAAAACTGAAGCTCTAGATCTATTCAACAATTCCCCATCCTCCTCTTCCCCTGGCTCCTGCCCTCCAATCTTTTCCTTTCCGTGACTATAAACTTGATATTCTAGGTACCTCATAAGTGGAATCATCAGATATTTGTTGTTTTGCGCCTGGCTTATTTCACTTAATATGCTCTTCTCCAGGCTCGTCCCTGTCATAGCATTGGTCAGAATTTCCTTCCTGTAAAGGCTGAATAATATTCCATGGTGTGTATCTAGCACACTCTGTTTGTCCATTCATTCATTGGTGGACACTTGGGTTGCTTTCACCTCTTAGCTATTGCGAATAATGCTTCTACGAATATGGGTATACAAATGCCTGAGTCCCTGCTTTTGATTCTTTTGAACATATATCCAGAAGGGGAATTGCTGGATCATATGGTAATGCTACTTTCAGTTTTTTGAGGAATCTCCAAAATGTTCTCCACTTCAGCTCCACCCTGTACATTCCCGCCAGTGGGGACAAAGTTTCTAACTTCTCTACATCCTCATCGACACTTGAGATTTTCTACTTTTTTGATAGTAGCCATCTTTTTTTGAGGGGGGTCGCTGCACCCACAGCATGCAGAAGTTTCTGGGCCAGGGACCGAACTTGAGCTACTGCAATGACAGTGCCAGATCCTTAACCCACTGCACCATAAGACGACTCCGTTAGTAGCCATCCTAATGCCTATGAGGTGGTATCTCCTTGTAGTTACTGCATCTTTTTAGCTTTTGTCTATGATTATAATACCAATGCTCTATGACTTCAGTGTAAGATGCATGAATTCATTCACTCCACAAGGAGGTCTGAGCAGCAGCAGGGACCAGAGCATGCACAGCCTGTGGGCCCTGGGAAGGGTGTATCAGCATCTCTAAGCCAACTTAGAAACTGTTAGATGACAACTAGGCAAACATATAGTGGGGTGGTGATTAAACATTTAATCAATAATGTTATAAGATCAAAAACTTCCATACAGTTGTCTTAAGGGGAGTTCTTTGGGCTTCCAGAAAACAGAGTCTAGAATCCTGGGACAAATGCCCGTTTCCTTGTTCTCAGCCAAAAACATATATAAAATTGTTTTTATTTGGCTTATACAAAACACACACATTAAGACCTAAATTAAGCTGTGCAAAACTCATTTTTTTTGGCAGAGGAGAAAAAGTTGCATGAATAGTAATAAAACAAAATAAAGCTCAAATACATTTAAATTAATGTTAAAGAATAAAACTAAATAAAACCTAAAGACATGTAAATTATGGATTAGAAAAGAGGCCCTTCTCCTTAGCTTTCTGGCTCTTCTCAAAGGCAAACCCCCCAAATTAGCACATAGAAAATGTCCATGTCTGGGTGTTTAGGGCAAACTTGGAATGATCCACGTGGGGTTACCCCGAGTTTTTTGGAGACTGGTGACTTAAATGACTGCATGCCAAAAACACCCCTGCAAGACGATAACAAAATAAATAGAGTCAGACAGTCCCATTAGACATGCTCTCTTCCGTGCAAGTTCACCCACTGAGTGAGTGTCAAAAGATACAAGAGCACAAATAAATGTTCCAAAGGCTCTCTAGCGCCTTTTGTACTAAAAGCCAAGTCCTCTTTTTCCATCCAATTCCTTTCAAACAATAGAGTAGCCTGGGCAAGATTGAAAGCGGAAGATTTCTAAGAGATACTTCGAGTACATAAATGTTGGATCTAATTATGAGCTCCTCATACAAATATAAAAGACTGCTGTGGATTAATCAACTTATACATTAAATTCTACAGAAAGGTTACATTTATCCCACCAGAAACCAAGAGGGGACCCTTAAGACCAACAGAAAGTGTACCAGGGATGTGTTCCTTGGACCTGACAGCAGCCGTCACAGGCTTTCAAGATTTGACTTGTCTCTTTGAAGAGTAGCAACCGTGAAATAAAGCACTGAGAAATTTGGTTTCTAAGGCTTTCCTTGCATTTATTTCCCATGTGCTTTTAGAAACCCAACTAGCTCAAATGATCTCTAATGTCTAAAAGTCATAGGGATAAAATGCTATCAGTGAGGCTTGAACCATTTATGAAGATCCAGGTGCCTGAAAAGTGCCTAGAGTTATTGCAACCGCTGTAATGATAAAGCAATCTGGACGTCTCCTAGGATGCAGGGCTGGATGTCATATTCTCCACACTACCAGCTGCAAAGCCAAATGTCTCATGTTCATAGAAGATGCATCCAGACTGGCCCCATATTCGTAAACAAGATTTGCATGCATGAATTTTCCATGTCTTATAATATTAGAACTATGATAAAGTAGCAAATCTACTCTCTTAGACCACAGTTAAAAGAAAAGAAAACTTTGGAGTTCCCGTCGTGGCTCAGGGGTTAACGAATCCAACTAGGAACCATGAGGTTGTGGGTTCGATCCTTGGACTCGCTCAGTGGGTTAAGGATCCGGTGTGGCTCTGAGCTGTGGTGTAGGTCGCAGACGCAGCTCGGATCCCACGTTGCTGTGGCTGTGGTGTAGGCCAGCAGCTACCTCTCTGATTAGACCCCTAGCCTGGGAATCTCCGTATGCCACGGGTGCGGCCCTAGAAAAGACAAGAAGACAAAAAAAAAAAAAAAAAAGAAAGAAAAAAGAAAACTTTTCCATTAGCATCACTACTTCTCTGAGATAAGGGAGGTTTTCTTGTGGGGGTGGGAGGGGTGGGAAGGGTCCTGATTAAGTCGACACAGTGTGGAAAGAGCAGATGTAAGACCAACATTTGAGATCAGTTCATTTCCCCAAAGGTGATCACATCACGCATAAAAAGGCTCTTTAGCAGTTATGACTTTATGATAATCAGATCATTCTGATCTGCTCTATAATAGTGGATAAAGCTCTTTTAAAAGAAAAAAGTCAAAATATTTTAAAACTAGCCTGAGAGCATTGGTGTATGAATGCTCAAGTGCACGCCTTAGACATGTCATATAAAATTCAGCTAACTCATGTGCTTCAGGCCCCAGCCAGGCGATGTTAGCTACCAGAAGAATCACAGTGGGCACAGCCTGGACCCGTGGCGTTCCCAAGCCTAGATTGTAGAGGCAAGAGAGACACCAGGGCACAGACACTCTAGTTTTGGAGCCTGGATCTCATTTACTAAAGAGATCAAGATATCTTTCATTTTTTTTTTTTTTTTGGTCATAAAAGGGCCGAACCCATGGCATATGGAGGTTCCCAGGCTAGGGGTCTAATTGGCGTTGTAGCCTCCAGCCTACGCCACAGCCACAGCAACTCAGGATCTGAGCCTCCTCGGCGACCTACACCACAGCTCACGGCAACGCCGGATCCTTAACCCACTGAGTGAGGCCAGGGATCAAACCCACAACCTCATGGTTCCTAGTTGGATTTGTTTCTGCTGTGCCATGACGGGAACTCCACATCTATTTTCTCAATGGTCACAATATAATATCATTAATGATGACTTAATTTATTATGTATTCTTTTTTTTTACTATGTGCTAAGCAATCAGGAAATGTCCTAAGCACATTTACACTTTTTTTTTTTTCAGTTTAACTATAAAAAAATTTGAGATAGGTACTATTAGTTTCCATTTTACAGATGAAGAAACTGGTACTTAGAAAATGTAATTAGTAGGTAAAAACTGTATCATTTGATCTGTTTAAATTTCTGTGGGGCTTTTTTTTGTTTTCTTGGGTTTTGTTTGTTTTTGTCTTTTGGGGGCCCCACTGGTGGCATATGGAGGTTCCCAGGCTAGGGGTCAAAATGGAGCTACAGCTGCTGGCCTACATCACAGCCACAGCAACGCAGGATCTGAGCTGCATCTGTGACCTACACCACAGCTCACAGCAATGCCAGATCCTTAACCCACTGAGTGAGTCCAGGGATCTAACCCACATCCTCAAGGATCCTAGTAGGGTTCCTTCCCACTGAGCCGTAATGGGAACTCTTACATATAAGTAGAAGTTCCCTTTAGCAGGAATGGCTAAGGCATCTCAAGTTAATCTGGGTGAGCCTTACTCAATTCTGAAGCCCAGTGAATATCCCAAGTTACTCTCTTTTGCCATCGATCTCCAATTTCCCATGTCCAAGATGTCCTCTTTCTCCAAGGTGTCAAATGCATGTGGCCAAATGCAACACAGCAGAACTTCCAGGAGCTCTGGACACACAGAGCCCTGTGGCTGTGAGCCTGCAGGGCCATGGGCCTGGGGCTCAGCCAACCAGACAGGCTACCTCTTCCCCTCATTTCCAGCTCTTATTCCATACAGGACTGAGGAACCAGAGGAACTGGAGATGTCCTTCCAGCTTGCCCTGCTTGTCGGCAGGCAGGCCACGTTTTAAAATGAGCTTGACTTGCAGCCAGTGGGAAAGTCCAGCAGAGGAGAAAGAAGACAGAGGTCTGGCTGAAGACAGAGTCCTGGGTTTCCTTTCTGAAACCCGAGTTAGCTGTTAAATGTCCTGAGATGTTTAGCAAGAATACAGGGGAATACTGACGATTCTAGCCAACCTGCCAGCTACTTCATCCACACACGCACACTTCACTCACTGCCCAGAAACCCTTAGGTCCACCCGGCAGAACCCAGGGCCACAGAGCTGGCCCAGAGGGCAGCCATCGTGTCGTTGGGAATCATCTGGGACCAAGCCAAATGCGGTGGATAATGAGTGGGACAGTGAAGCAGAGGCTGCCCTTGCATCTGTGCTCTCATTACCACATGTGGTATTTGGGAAAACAACCTTTCCAAACCTCACTTTTCTCATCTACAGAGTCAGGACACAAACATTTTTCTGCAGAACGTTTGCAACTATTAATGTAGACAGTGGGTGAAAAATTAACAGAAATCCTGGCATGTGGGTTGTGCTTTATAAATGTGGCTTATTCTTTTGTTTTAATGCATCAACACCAGGGTGGGCCTGTTTTCTGCTCAGTGATTCACAGGGGTGAATGCTTTGGCATCATCATGGCACAGACTTGATCTTCCTTTCACACAACTATTTAGTGTCTCTTGTTTATGTTGCAAGGTCAAGTTTGAATATGTTTATAATAAGTAAGCCTCAGGAGTTCCCACTGTGGATCATGGGTTAAGAACCTGACTAGTATCCATGAGGATACGGGTTTGCTGCCTGGCCTACCTCAGTGGGTTAAGGAGCTGGCATTACCATGAGTTGTGGTGTAGGTCACAGATGCGGCTGGGATCTGGTGTTGCTGTGGCTGTGGTGTAGGCTGGCATCTGCAGCTCTGATTTGACCCTTAGCCTGGGAAACTTTGTATTCCCCAGGTCCAGCTATAAAAAGGAAAAAATAATAATATAAAATAAATAAAAATAATAATAATAATAAAATAACTAAGCCCCAGTAATTACTTTGGTCCTGACTGTTGAAATAATTTCTTACAGATAAAAAAAATATTGAGCATATTATGGTCAGCAATTATATTTTTTAATCCCAAATTTCAATAATTCTACCAGTTTTTGAAAATTCTGCAGAAAAGATTTTCTTCTCTAAAATTGATAAGACCCTATAGGTTACTTTTAGCTTTTCAGAAATAGGACTGCATGAATAAAAGATGTTAGTCTGAAATATTTTTGTTCTTGAGGGCAAAAAAAGAAACCACATCCTAACTTTCCTGCGCCTTCCTCCAAAACCAGTGCCTGGAACGTAGCACTGGCCGGTAGAAGGTGCTGGGCAGTGTTCTTCTTGCACACGGCTCTGGCTCTGCGCTTCCACCAAGGGCCCTCCCCTTGCATTTTTATCTCCCTGAACTTATTCACTTTCCAAGGTGCTCTCCTGTGAGCCTTTCCCTGCTCCTGGGCTCCCCCATTTCAACCCCGAGGCCTTCGCAGTCTGAGCACACCCTCAGAGCTCTGTCGTCCCCTGGCGATCTCAGCCATTCAGCTCACTGTCCCCAGGCGGGTAGGAAATCCTTAGCGGCAGAGACCACACCCTTCTTTCACCCACCACCTACAGGGCATGGCCTAGTGGTTGAGAGCTTGTACTCCGAAATGGGGCAGTCTAGGTTCAAACCCCAGCTTCCCACTGAGTAACTGTGACCTCGAGCAAATTGCAGGAATAACAAAAGTGCTTTGTCTCATTGGGTGGCTGTGATTTAATACCATTTTAGGCGAGGGTCCAGCCTGTCATAAGTGCTGGGAAATCGCTAGCATTGCCACAGTGCTGACCCACGTATTTAAGTCTCTAAGGTCTCTGTGTCCATGAACATGAGACGTGCTAGATGAGGCTGAGTTTGGGATGAATAGATGCTTCTGCAGAGACCCTGTGGGAATACAGAGGGAAGGGTGATTCCTGCCCTCCAGGAGCTCACGGCCACCCACTCATTTATGGGGTAGAGGGAGCCCCTCGTGGATGAGAACCGTATAGAATTGTCTCTGTTTCTGTGAGGCCTGGTCCAGGCCACGGTGCACGGTGGTATTCAGCAGGTTCCCGTGGAGTTAAATAGTCACCAGACTGGAGAAGGAAGTCCACTCAGTAGATGCCTACCAAGGCCCATTGCAGTCTCGTGAATGTCCATGAACATTTGTAAAAGAACCCTCATTGGACTGAAAAATATGGTGGTATTTAAAATGGGCCATCAAGTTCATCTCCTCACCAGCTTTCCTGACCACCCCCCCCCTCCAACCCCGCTCCATTTGTGTCTTTGGATTGGTGTCTGCCCAGGGTGACTGGTCGGAACTTAGCAAACCTAGAGCATCCTGATGCAGTGGCAGAGCTCGGTGTCACCACCTTCTCGTTGCCCCACCCCTGGCTTCACGGGCGGCCCATTGGTGAGACCTTCTAACTGAGACACAGCATGGAGGTCTCCCCTCTGTTAAACCAGCGAGGGCTGAGGACCCAGCTCACAGGTTTCTGGGTTGAGCCTGAGCTGTCCTTACTTCCCCTTTACCTGCCCTGAGAAGATGGCTTTCTGCTTGATTTCTGAGATCAGCTTCCTACACACCTCTCTGCCCCGAGTGCCCCGTCCCAGAAAACGGTATAGTGAAGTTCCCATAATGGCTCAGCTGGTTAAGAACTGGAGTATCCATGAGGATTTGGGTTTGGTCCCTGGCTTTGCTCAGTGGGTTAAGGATCTGGAGTTGCCACAAGCTGCAGCATAGGTCACAGACGAAGCTCGGGTCTGGTGTTGCTGTGGCTGTGGTGTAGGTTGCAGACACAGCTGGGATCCCACATTGCTGTGGCTGTGGTGTAGGCTGGCAGCTGTAGCTTGGATTAGACCCCTAGCCTAGGAACCTCCATATGCTGCAGGTGCAGCCCTAAAAAGACAAAAGAACAAAAGAAAAGAAATTGACAGAATATTGTAAAACAACTATAGTAAAAAAATTTAATAAAATTAATTTTAAAAATTTTGCTGAAAATGATACCAAAATTTTTGTTTTTTTCAAGCTTATGCCTATACCAGTAATACATTTATATGCTAATCATCTCTGGATGAATATTGTTCTTGCTTCCAAAATTTTTTTATTATAAACAACTCCATAATAAACAGCCTTTTACATACACATGTGCACATGTGTCCATTTGTTTCCTTAGGGTATATTTACAATAGTGGAATCATAGAGTCAAAATAGAATATTTTTAGGGCTTCTGATACGCTTGATATATAGAGTCTTTCCGAAAGATTGTGTATCAGTGAAGAATTCCATCAGAGTATGTGCAAGTCTTAGAACTCTGACTAATAGGAAATTTGGGAGCCACCTGCCACCTTTTACTTAAAAGATGAGGCTACTTAAACCATTTACATAAAGATGGAAGTCAGAGTATAATTTTTTTTTTTCGTCACCCTGCAGCATATGAAATTCCCAGGCCAGGGATCAGATCTGATCTACAGTTGTGACCTATAGCAACACCGGATCCTTAACCCACTGTGCGGTCTGGGAATGGAACCTGAGCCCTGGCAACTCCAGAGATGCTGCCAGTCCCACTGCAGCACAGTGGGAACTTCAGAATGTAATTTTTGACCTGTGCATTTTTATGACACTCTTCCTTGTCTTTTAGCATACTGTTGTCATTACGGGTGAAGCAACTTGAACTATGAATTTAAGGATTCAAATGTGAACAATGAATTCTGTGTTCTCACCATCGCTCCTATTTCTACATGTTAATATTCCAAGCACAGTATAAACTCATGAGATGGAGTTTCAACATTAAAGGGACATCTCAAGCTTCCAATTACCAAGAAGGAAATTCTGCTTGGAAAAATGCCTGAGCTTAATCCATGGTCCCACCCTCTGGTCTCTCTTTCAGAACCATCTGTTTTATTGATGGACAGGGCTGGGCTCAGAAACCAGATGTGTTTTCCAAAAAAGTTGCTGTTTTTCTAGAGGACAGAAAGTCTGACACATGACAAAAGGCAGAAATTGTCTTGTTTATATTAGTTGCTGAATGTGGAACAAATCAACAATATGTCTCTTAAAAATACTTTGGCAAAAGCTGTAGCTCTTTTCTATTTACAAATCCTTGCTAACATAATTATAAGATTGCTTGCCTGAAATATCTTACTCTGGAGTTAGCTAGCCTGTCATTCCCACAGCAGAGCCCAGAATCCTTTGTGATCTTAGGGAAATTTTCACACAGCACTAATCGCAAAAAAAAAAGCCTTCTCATTTTTGCTCTCACATAGTAAGGCTCAAGGACAGAAGGAATGACAAGATGTTGCAAGTTTCTGGTGATCAAGACATTTTTGAAGTTTAAGACAATAGAGGAAAGATAAGTAGGCTGATCACTCTATACATTAATTCAACAAACTTTGGTTGAGTCTTAACGATGTTAACAAGTACTCTGCCACAAAACAGAACTACGCTACAAAGCTGAACAAAACAGACGTGAACATAACTTAGAGTGATGGAGAGTTTTCTTCCTGTGGGGGGGACAGAGTGGGGGGCGCGAGGTTCAACTGCTTTGCGTAAGTCTCATTTATAAAGACCTTTATCAGTTTAGCTTTGGTTTCCTTGCAATGCCAAATATAGCATCATAAACCCTTCATCAGTCCTCAGTGAGGTCTGTGGTGGACCACTCTGCAGCCTAAAGGCTTGACGGTATCATGCACGATCTACCCCAGCAGGTAGAGAGTGCACAGGGCGTAGAAAAGGACAGATGTGACAGTTTTGTTTTTCCCAGAATCTATTCCAGTGAGACCGACGGTATCCCATTCACTGATGGCGACCTTAATCTGCTTCGAATAGAGAAGCCATTGTATGAAGGAGGAATCTTGGTACAAAGATTTGGCTTATTATACGTGGCCAGGAATCTGTAATTCCAAAACATGTTCAGGAGGTCTTGGCTGACTAATGCTTTTCTAAGTTCTAAAATTCCTTCTAAGAGATCTGTCACTGTTATACCTTCTTTTCTTTCACACAATATCCTTTCAAAGGTCATTTGCAGTCAGGCCAATCAGCAGATGTTCTACAGGCTCAGGCTAAGGCACAGTCAAGCACAGCACTCCCCGGCTTTAACCCAGAAGACTTTATAGTGGTATATCCTTTTAAAAAAAAAACCTATCTCCTTTCCCCACCCTCCTCCCCCAATAATCCATACCGAGGCCGGAGTTTCCTTCATGGCTCAGGGGTTAACGAGCCTGACTGGGAACCATAAGTATGTGTGTTCGATCTCTGGCCTCGCTCAGTAGATTAGGGATCTGGTATTGCCGTGAGCTGTGGTGTAGGTCACAGATGTGGCTCGGATCTCGCTTGGCTGTGGTGTAGGCCAGCAGCTGTAGCTCCGATTAGACCCCTAGCCTGGGAACTTCCATGTGTCGTGAGTGTGGCCCTAAAAAAAAAAAATCCATACCAAGACCAATTTGCAGAGATAGGGTTTAGGTCTGAGGAGTTCCAGAAGCCTCCCTTTAAGCCAATCATGGTACCTGAAAATCCACTATATACTCTACAGTGCTTTATTTTTTTTTAATGTCTTCAGGTGAGTTTCTTATGACTCTAGGAAGTATAAGTCCTCTTTAATTCATTTTTCATTTGTTTAAGGTCTATTAGGAATATTTTTCTATACCAGGCACTGTATTTCCTTTGTAGTGTTCAGTGATTTAAGAATCGATCTGTTGGTGTTCCCACTGTGACTCAGCGGTAATGAACCCAGCTAGTGTCCATGAGAATGTGGGTTAGATCCCTGGCCTTGCTCAGTGTGTCAAGTATCTGGCATTGCCTTGGATGTGGTGTAGGTCGGCAGCTGCAGCTCCAATTCAGTCCCTGGCCTGGGAACTTCCATATGTCCTAGGTACAGCCCTAAAAAGCAAAGAAAAAAAGAATAAATGTGTTGTAATAAACTATAGCAGGAAAGAATCTGAAAAGAAAAAATATGTATCTATGAATCACTTTACTGTACACCTGAAACTAACACATTGTAAATCAACTATACTTCAATTAAAAAAAAAATCAGTATGTCCACAAAGCTCACTTGCTGCATGACAGCACACAGGATCAAGTGGTCAGTATAGATGCCCCTCGAACCAGAGATCTCACTCAGAGTCAAGCTTTAGGAGCAACTTCAAGGATACAGGTCATGCTCAGCCACAGGCAGAGCAGAGAGGGGTCTGTCACCCACACCAGACCTCTGGGGTCTTTTGGGCCATAGTGGAAAGACTATGGCCACATCCTCTAGCCACATGAACAACCTGTGATCTAAGCCACTTAAGAAGTGTGCACGGCTAAAGCAGAAGAGAGCCTCAGGCACAAAGTTTTCCACCTTACAGCTGAGTTGCATAGCTTGTGGGAGGGGCTCCAGAGATGCAAGTCCTAGATAGCCACAGATTCCAGATTTGTTTGCCAAAAGCAGTCCTACCTCCCAAAAGCATTAGCTTCTTTGTCATGGATGCCGTGAGCATGTTTATGCAAAGATTACAAAGAGGTCTGATGGGAAGAGAATGATTTGCAAACCCTCGGCTTTATCTATTAACTTCCCATTACCCAGTGTGAGACAGACTCCAAAGGAAGCTGCTGTCACCGTCTCTTTCCAGTTGGGCCCCAGTAATGGTGTTCCCGCCTGGGGTCATTTGCACCAGTAGAATGAGATCCAGAGCAAGTTGGGTTCAGAAGCAAAGGAAAGCTCTATTCTTTGATCAAAGACCTGGGATGCAGGACCTCTCTCCCTAGAGCCCCGGCTGCCCGGCCAGGCCTGGGCGGTGCTACCTTACAGGTATCTCCCCGGGAAGGGGGCGGGCTTGCTCCCCTGCGCAGCCGTAGCTCAGGCGGGGATCCCGGGGATCCCAGCATCCTGCGCGGCGGCCCTGCCCTCAGCTCTGCCATCTTGGACCGCTGCTGGCGCGGCTACTTAGCAGCAGCACTCTGGTCTGAAGGGCCCGGGGTTCAGCCTCTGGACATGGCAGCCTGTGAGGAAGTGAAACAGACTAAGCATAGAGATGAAAAAAAGGTTAGACTCTTTTATTACCCAGATTCTACTTTTATTTCCGAGGAGTTGTTCATGGGTTTTGCGGTGATGATAGGAGGCCCCCAGAGAGCTGTAGGGTCAAGTTGATGACTTGGGTCTGGTGTTGGCCTTGACAAATCAAACTGAACACTGGCGTTACTTGCCTGGGAGTCAGGAAAGGAGAAACAGTGCACTGTTACCCTTCAAGGGGATTTTGCTGAGCATTTTCCGCAAACTCCCCCAGAGTCCCCCGTTTTCTTCCATAGCTCAGGACGGGCGCTGCTCCCCCAGGTGTGGTGACTGCTGCCCCGCAGGCCTGAGGCTGAGCATTCGCAGGAGAGCTCAACTAATTCCCACCAGTGCCTCGCAGGCCTGGGGCTTAGCATTCACCTAGGAGCACCATTAATCCTGCAGCCTGTGGCGGGTACTGCTGAGCTCACACCCTATTGAGCACCTGAGGCTGGGAGAAGTCACATTCCCTGCGCCCAGAGGCGGCCAACACCCATACAGCCAGACCCCATCTAGGTCAAAGTCGGAGTCTCAGCCATCACCCTTCCCAGTCTGGGAAGAGGACCACAGCAGGAGGTGGCTAAGATGTTTCAGGGGCCTTGAACTCTCCTGAGGACCCAGAAGCTTCAGGAGAGTCCTCCCCAAAGCCAGCTCCCTTCCTAGACCATTCTGTGGGTGGGGTGGCACCCACATGCCGGCCAGTGCACTTTGCAGGGAGAACTCGGTGCCTGCCTGGGTCCAGATGATGGCAAAGAAGGTCTTATTGAAGCAGGTTTAGACTTATGCCAATCAGAAAACTTGACTCACCTCCAAAAGGTCCCCAGAAATCATCCCTAACTTTCTCTATCCAGGCGTCTTCTAAACTATAAATTCATCAAAGGACGTCAGTGTTTGAGGGAACAGGCCTCCTGGGGTGAGGCTGGCAGTACTGAGTATCTCCTGGAAAGTATTCAGGGTGCATTTGTGTCCTCTGGTGGACACACAGTGTTGTGCTGGCTCCACTGTACAACAAACAGGAGCAAAAATAGAAGCCCCTCTGCCACTGTTCCCGGGGTTAGTGGTGCTTCAGATCATTTCCTTGAAATGAGAACTACAGCTATTGAATAAACTCATATTACACTGCAGAAGGCCCTTCTGGCATTGTTCTTAATTTTAAAAGAACAGTGTAACTAAGAATTTGGGGGAAGATAAAAGATAATACTTTTCCAGGACTAATAAGCAAAAAAAGATTTTAATCATATCAATTTCATAATTCAATTTGGGTATTTTTTTTTCTCCTGCTGTAATGGAGACAATTTTTAGAAAGAAATTGGATGTATGCAACCAAGACAAAGAACATTTTGAGGCAACACACATCTGTGGCTACTGAGTGCCTGTTTTGAATTACATTTAAATTGCCTGAAGAGCATTTGGCAAATGGAAAATTTTAAGTTGGTTTAAGCTTTTCCATGGACAATTTAGGTTTTGTACTGTTATTGTTATATCTGTGCTTTTGCATTCAAATCTTTTCAACCAGCATGGAAAAGAGAAAAACATTGTGTTAAAGGCTTTTTAATGACATAGTAACTCCTCTTGACAAACAGTGGATCTGTTCCATTATCTTATCTGCCAAAAAAGAAATATCTTCCAGGAGAATAATATGTGCTTAATCATGAAAGGCTTCGGCTTTGAAAGCTTCAAATGATAGAATCAGCAACAGAAATAAGTACTCTACATCCCCAAATTAGATGTGTTCTTTTGATTATCTTGCAGTAACATCTGTGGTAACAATACTTTCTGGAAACCACTGCTGATAGACTCAAATAGCTTTACTAAGTTGGCCTGGTTTGTCAAGTAAAAAAAAAAAAAAATTGGCCCTCCCCTCGCCATGTGCCCTTTGGCCTTGCTGCCCCGCCCAGACCCCAGGCTGCCGTGAACACCGACTCCAAAGCACAGCCATCCCCTAATTCTCATAGCTCCCCATGGAGGTGACTATAACCCATGTGCACAGGGGCCAAGCAGCTCCAGGGAAGCCATTGCTGCTTTAGCTGTAATCAAAAGTCAATTTAGAACACACACCCACTAAGGAGTTCAGCAGGTGGCTCAGCGGGTTAAGACCTGACGTAGTATCCATGAGGATGCAGGTTCGATCCCTGCCCTTGCTCAGTGGGTTAAGGATCCGGTATTCCTGTGGCTGTGGTGTAGGCTGGCAGCTGCAGCTCCAATTCGACCTCTAGCCCGGGAGCCTCCATATGCAGCAGATGCAGCTGTAAACAGAAAGGAAAAAAAGAAGGAAAAAGAAAAAAAATGTACCCACTGAGAGCAAATGTATTGTCCTGTTTCCCTGCTTCTAGACAATTCTTAGTAGAGCTGTTCCCCAGGCCGGGCTACTTTGCAGGGGAGAGCTCAGGCCCAGGAGCTGTAAAGCCCATGTTACCTGTGTTGGCGGGATCAAGGGCAGCACAAAGACGTGGTCCTCTGGCAGTGCCTGAGGTGAGTGGGAAGTGCTATGATTTGACCTCTTCAGGAAATGCAGCCTCTTCTCCTTCCCCACTTGTGGGGTTTTGTCCTGTGGGTTGTGAATTTATTACATTGGCGTTAACATTACGATGCCAGAAAGGACAGGCTCCATTTGGATCAGCGTCAGGGTTGGTGTGTTTGTAGAGGGTGGTCTGCTTATTTGGGGAGGGGGTGAGTGGGGAACCTGATGAGGGGAATATTGAAATATCCAAGGTTTGGATTCAGATGTGTTCTGGGTTGTCAGACAGCTGACAGAGGGTAACTTTCTGAGAGATGTTGAACTGTGGGAGACTGAGGAGAAAATCTGAGAATTTCCATGTCGCTGCTTTAGGACTTCTCATTCCTGGCCCTGCCTCCGTCTCCACATGGGAGAAAGCGTGTTGTACAGCAGAACTAGAAGGAAGCGCTCACCTTCCAGAACCACTAAGTGCTCTATTATTCATGCTCCACATCAGCCTGGAGAGACACAAAAAGCTGTTCTATATCTTGGGTGAAATACTATCGTTACCGAGACAGAATCAGGGGACTTGGTTTCACAGTGTATGAAAAAGTGTAGAAATAGAAATAGAAACCCCTGAACAAGTGATTTCATCTCAAAATAAATTTCATATACTCCTCCTCCTCCTCCAAATAAATAATAATAATAACATAATCAAAATACAACCAATGTTACATATGAGAAAGATGACGTTATTCTTATGCATGTCTCATTGGTAAGATTTGCTGTAGTTTCACAGAAAAGAAGAACTTTAATATAAAATCCTTCTGATAGCATGTTAGGTTTTTAAATACCATACAAAATTTAGCATTTGAGTATGCTCATGTGTGTTAAAAATAAGTTCACTTGACTCAGAAGTCATTTACTTATGTGTAATGCATGAGAAAGAGCTTAATGACGGTAACAGGGCTGCTGTTTTCAACAGCTGTGACAACAGAGTCATAGGCTAATTTTATTTGGTCTGTGTGACCATCTAGATGTAGAAAGATTCCACCCCAACTTGGGGGAAAATGTATGGCTATTCAAAATGAAG
This sequence comes from Phacochoerus africanus, assembly GCF_016906955.1. Classification (NCBI taxonomy): domain Eukaryota; kingdom Metazoa; phylum Chordata; class Mammalia; order Artiodactyla; family Suidae; genus Phacochoerus; species Phacochoerus africanus. The sequence continues at coordinate 74,417,804 of NC_062549.1, forward strand.
GGAAATACATTTTTTTAAAAAGGATGTTAATAATAATGCAAATGCCTTTTCTATCTGAATTTTGAAAAGCAGAATAAAAATGAAACTCACTAGAGGTATTTGTGGAAAATTTAGATGTTAAAAACCTGACTTAATTGACTGAAAAACAAAGACTGCTGAAGTGACTATGACTCAAGTTGGGGGTTATTTTAATTAAGAAAGAGCTAGCAGTCCTAATGATTTGAAGGAAACCATGTAATTCTCTGCCCTTGAACAGGGCTAATATGGCTAACTGCCAACAGTTGTGCCTTACTGCAAATGGGCATTTTAAGCTATACTTCACCACAAGGATTGTAAGGCTCAATTGAGTCTATCGCAGTTTGATTGTATTTTTCTTGGTTGCCAAAGAAGCCGATCACAGAGTCCTCAAATCAGTAGTTAGAAATCAATTTGATATGAATGCTAAAATTATCTGGGCTAACCGTATTGCATCCCAATTATTTTGATAATTGGACTTGGGTGGATTTTGTGTTGATAGAAACAACTGTGCTCCAATTACCCTGAAAATCGTTGATCTCAGAAGCTGTACAGACATGTGTATTCTCGTCTTGCTAATCACACTAAAGGATCAAGAGAATTACTAAGTTGGAGTTTGTCAACTCCAAGGTTCTGAATGATACAGCTGTCTTTTTCTCTAGATTCCCAACTCTCAGCCGAAAAATCAATTAAACATATTTCCTAGAAAACTGTTCTGGGGAGTTCCCGTCGTGGCTCAGCAGTAAGAACCCAACTAAGTATCCATGAAGATGGAGGTTTGGTCCCTGGCCTTGCTCAGCGGGTTAAGGATTTGGCGTTGCTGTGAGCTGTGGTGTAGGTCACACAGGTGACTCAGATCCCACATCGTTGTGGCTATGGTATAGGCCATCCCCTAGCCTAGGAACTTCCATATGCCACAGGTGCAGCCCTAAAAGGACAAAAAAAAAAAAAAAAAATCAAAAACCAACAAAAAACTGTTCTGACTAAAGCAATGGAACTAGTTCCCTGCTTATTGAACTGACTTAAGAAAAATGCTGAACATAACTCTGCTCCCTGTTTTTCTGTTGTTCTCCAGTACCGAAAGAGGGGACTATGTTAAGCCCATGTTAAAATGCCTCACAGGTATTAGCCACCGCCCCTGGGTATGTGGCTGAGGAATGGGAGAATTCACCTCCAAACAAGTGTTTACTGCTACGTACAAAGTCCCTAAAGCAAGCTGGGCCAGCAGAGCAAAGTCTTGGTCATCTGGAGAAGGCCACGTGCAAACAAGAAATAAAAGGTGGCACACCAGCAACTCTTCTTTCCCTGGCCCAGAAGGAATTTTTAGGCAACTCAATGAATTCTCCCACTGCTATTTAATTTTGTTGTCCAGGATACTGTGGACACAGGGTGAGAGCTAGTGTATCCCCTTGGTTCCATCACACTTACTCAGGCCATCAGAGCTGAAAGTGACCTTCTACCATTGCTCCAGAGGTCATGATAACATGAGAACCTGGGAATTTGTGATAAAGAAGGGGCATATCTTGAGAGGAGTGACATCTAATATCATCTTCCCTCCTCAGGACAGGCAGTCAATCCAACAGCATTAAAACCCAGCGTGGAGAGAATAGAGAGGCAGAATCTAAACTCACTGGATGTGATTGAATCCCATGGCCTATCCTGTTTTGTGAGAGAGGCTCTTGAGGAAAGATTGAGTTAGGCTTGAATCCTGGGTCTACAAATCATTGTACATGTTTCCTCTTACCATTGCGAATATGCGATCTAGATTAACATAAACCTTGGATAAGTCATCTGTCTTTTATCCTCCCTTAATTACGCTCTGCTTAATCAATATGAAAGGGTCAGGAAACTGTTCCTTAGTGTTGAATAACTGTCCATAGTGGGAGGCGGCTATCTAATCTGGTATAATAACCCCCCTAAGAACTACCTCTTTACAGAGAGGCTCTGTTACTGTTCTCAGGGCAATGTCTGGAACAGCGACCTTATGGGGAGAAGGAGCCTTTCTCCTGAGGTTGCTCCCATGTCTCACAAGAGGAGGATGTCTTATGCTTAAGACATGGGAGCCTATCTGAATGCCGAGAAGAGCCATGTTCTCTCTCACCATCTTCACTGACAACATTCCACTTTTCTTCAAGTACTTGCTTGGCCATCTCTACGGAGTCCTTCCTGCCTCCTATAGGTACCTGTAACCCCCATATTTAGTACACGCCCCCCACATGATGCTCTAATTGTGGCTCTTGACTCCCATACCCATCTCCTCCAAAGACCAACTATTTCTTCACCTGCAGGAACCAGGTCTTTTCTTCTGTGAATCTGTGACATAGGCATTCAGTAAATAACAGTTGAGAAACAAATAAGCGGACGTGTGCTTTACAATTTCCACATTGTCACCCTTTGTGTTACTCCTAGGGTGCAGTTATTACCGATCACTAAGGAGTTACCTGGAGCCAATTTTGGTTTTAGGGTTTTTTTCCTCAACTTTATTGAGGGATAATTGACAAATATAATTATGTACATATATATTTTTAAGCATACAGTGTGATGATTTGATATATATGCGTATTGTGAAATGATTACCAAGATCAAGATAATTAGCACTGCCGTCACTTCATATAGTTAACTCTTTGTGCATGTGTGTTTGTCTATGTCTGAACATGGAAAGAACCCTTAAGGTCTGGTCTCAGCAGCTCTCAAGTATATGAGGCTGTGTTATTAATGGTAGTCATCATACTGTACATTAGATCCTCAGAATTTATTCTTCTCATAACTGAAAGTTTGTACCCTTTGACCTATATGTCCTCATATCGCCCTACCCCGCAACCCCCTGGCCATCATCCTATTCTGTTTCTATGAAATTGGCTGTTTTTTTAAAAAAAGGATTCTACCTATAAGTGATACCATACTTATCACTTATTGTACACTTATTACTGTATTGGTCGTTTTTTTTGTCTGACCTATTCTGCTTAGAATAATGCCCTCAAGATCCTTCCATATTGTCATAAAAGTGGGAAGATTTTCTTTTTTAAGGCTGAATAACATTCTGTTGTATGTGCCTATGTGTGTGTGCGCATCACATTTTCCAAAAGAAGACATGCACATGGCCAAAGGTACATGAAAAGATGTTCAACGTTACTAATACCAAAGAAATGCAAATCAAAATCTCAAGGAGATATCACCTCATACCTAAGATGGGTACTGTCAAAAAGATAACAAATATTGGTAGGATAAGGAAAAAGGGAATATATATATATATATATATATATATATATATATATATCACATTTTCTTTATCTGCTCATCTATGGAAGGGCATTTAGGTTGTTTTCATATCTTGACTATTGTGAATAATGCTGCTATGAACATGAGTGTAAAAATTCAAAATACCTTTTTTTTTTTTGTCTTTTTGCCTTTTCTAGGGCTGCTCCTCTGGCACATGGAGGTTCCCAGGCTAGGGGTCCAGTTGGAGCTGTAGCCGCCGGCCTACACCACAGCCATAGCCACGCCAGATACAAGCCATGTCTGCGACCTACACCACAGCTCATGGCAACGCTGGATCCTTAACCCACTGAGCAAGGCCAGGGATGGAACCCGCAACCTCATGGTTCCTATTCAGATTCGTTAACCACTGCACCATGACGGGAACTCCCCAAAATACTTAAATTCTTTTGGAAATACACCCAGATGTGGAATTGCTGGATCATATGGTAACTAACTCTATGTTTAATTTTTTGAAGAACTGCCATACTGTTTTCTGTAATGGCTGTGCCAGTTTGTATCCCCATGAACAGTGTAAAAGCATTCCCTTTTCTCTACATCCTCACCAACATTTGTTAACTCTTGTCTTTTTGATAATAGCCATCCTAACAGGTATGAGGTAATATCTCCTTGAAGTTTTGATTTGCATCTTTCTGATGATGGGTGATGTTGAGTACCTTTTCACGTACTTTTGGCCATTTGTATGTCTTCTTTGGAAAAATATCTATTTAGGTCCTTTACCCATTTTTAAAATGGATCATTTGCATTCTTCTATTTGTGCAGAAGCTCTGTGGTTTGATATAGTCCCATTTACTTTAGCTTTTGTTGCCTGTGTTTTTATGTCTTACTCAAGAAATAATTGCCAAGACCAATGTCAAAGGGCTTTTCTCTATGTTTTCTTCCAGGAGTTTTATCATTTCAGGTCTTATATTTAAATCTTTAATCTTTTTTTTTTTTTTGTCTTTTGTCCTTTTAGGGCCGCACCCGTGACACATGGAGGTTCCCAGGCTAGGGGTCTAATTGGAGCTATTGCTGCCGGCCTACACCAGAGCCTCAGCAACTTGAGATCCGAGTTGCATCTGCGACCTACGCCACAGCTCACGGCAACACTGGACCCCTAACCCACTGAGCGAGGCCAGGGATCAACCCGAATCCTCATGGTTCCTAGTTGGATTTGTTTCCGCTGCACCAGGATGGGAACTCCCTTTAATCTATTTCAAGTTAATGTTTGATAATGGTGTAAGACAGTGATCCAGTTTTATCCTTTTCATGTAGCTAATCCCATTTTCCCAACACCATTTATTGAAGAGACAATCCTTTACCTATTGTGTGTTTTTTGGCACCCTCGTAAAAAATTAGTTGATCAGGAGTTCCTGTTGTAGCTTAGCAGGTTAAGGACCCGATGTTGTTTTATGAGGATGTGGGTTGGATCCCTGGCCTTGCTCAGTGGGTTAAAGATCCTTCATTGCCACAAGATGCGATGTATGTTGCAGATGTGGCTCTGATCTGGTGTCACTGTCTCTGTGGCATAGACCTGCAGCTGCGGCTCTGAAGAACTTCCACATGGCATAGGCACTGCTGTAAAAAGAAAAAATTTAGTTGACCATATATGCATGGTTTTACTTCTGGGCTCTCCATTCTGTTCCATTGATCTATTTATCTGTTTTCATGCCATTGCCACATTATTTTGACTACTATAGCTATTTAGTGTAGTTTGAAATCAGGAAAGGTGATGCCTCCTGCTTTGTTCTGTTTCAGGATTTCTTTGGTTATTGAGGTCTTCTGTGGGTCCACTTAAATTATAGGATTTTTTATTTGGCTTCTGTAAAAAAAAAAAAAGCCACTGGGATTCTGCTAGGAATTGCATTGAACTTGTAGATTACTTTGGGTAGTATGAACATTTTCACAGTATTAATTCTTCTAGTGCAAGGACATGGGTTATCTTTCCATTTATTTCTGTCTTCTTCAGTTTCTTTTCACCAATGTGTTAAAGTTCTCAGTGTGCGGGTCTTTTACCTCCTTGGTTAATTTTTTTCTAAATATTTTTACTTTTGATGCTATTATAAATGGGATTGCTTTTTCTATTTCTCTTTCAGATAGTTTCTTATTAGTGTATAGAAATGCAACTGGTGAGGTCCCATCATGGCTCAATGGAAACAAATCCGACTAGGAACCATGAGGTTGTGGGTTCAATCCCTGGCCTCACTCAGTGGGTTAACGATCCAGCGTTGCCATGAGCTGTGGTGTAGGTTGAAGACTCGGCTTGGATCTGGTGTTGCTATGGTTCTGTCTGGCATAGGTTGGCAGCAATAGCTCCAATTAGACCCCTAACCTGGGAATCTCCATAGGCAGTGGGTGCAGCCCTCAAAAGACAAAAGACAGACCGGGAAAAAAAAGAAGTGCAACTGGAATTTCCTGGTAGCTCAGTGGATTAAGAATATGCTGTTTGTCACTGCTGTGCCTTGGGTTTGATCCCTGACCCAGGAAATTTTATATACTGCAGGCACAGACAAGAAAGAAAGAAAGAGAGAGAGGGAAGGAGGGAGGAATGCAACTGGGTTTTGTCTATTGACTTTGTATCCTGAAAGGTTGCTGAATTTATCTGGAGCCAGTGTGTTAGTAAGCCTCACTCTGGTAAATTTAGTTCTGTGGCACAGAGCACAGATGTGGAGACTCCAGTAGTCTGAAGCCCCCCTGTCTAATGTTACCATCTTGGTCAAGTTACAAAATCCTGGAACTCATAGGTTCTTCAGATGTCAAATAACCGTGGTAATAATGGTAACTATCTTAGAAGCTAATGTGAAATTTTAATGAGAAAATACATACTTAGCAGAGCTGCTAAACCATGGTCTCAGTATACGTTTGCTGTTTCTACCCTTTCCTTCACAACCCCACCACCCCTGAAAATGTTCCTTGTAGAAGAGGCCAGAAGACACAGAGGCAAGAAGTTAATTTATGCAGGCATAATGAAATTGCCTTGACTTCTCATATGTTTATGTATATGTGACTTTTAGAGTGTCAGCAGTATTCCTAACCTGCCCTAAGCAAGAGTCTTGCTTCATTCATTGTGCATGAATCTCATACATGGAGAAGGGGGGAAAAAAAAAGAACGGTAGGAAGTGAAAAAGCTGAGCATAAAGGGGAAGGAGAAAGTCAGTCCCCAGTTTTCTTAATCTGCCTTTTAATAGAAAAGGTTCAGTCAAATAAAGTGTTTACCTTCCAGCTAAAAGGCATCTCTCTGCAATTCCTGTTGTCCGAGTAGGCCAATGTGGTAAATGTGGTTAGCTGGTAGAGCCCTGGATCTGCCCGCTGAATTCAGATTGCACAGGCCTAAGTACTCCCTTTTTATGTAGCTCACATCTTTTTCCCGTTGTCAACATTTATTATAGCTATCTTTAGCACCTCTAGCAATTGTAGAAAAAACATTTAATGTCTTTGTTGAAGAAGCAAAACACAATATGAAAAATTAAGCCATTTTTTTCTTGAAGATTTGCATTAGGATAGTGTGCAATTAGAAATTTTATTACCACTGCTTTTGTATATTCTCATCAAATGTATGTTAAGAATTGCTTGAACTTTTAGAGCAACTTTTCGTTTTTCTATGTCAATATAAATGTTTCCATTACTCTTATAGAGCCACATAATGATCTCTGAGAAGGTAGTGGAGGAAGTGATAGTAACGCTTTGATGTACTTCTCGTTTAGCTGATGGGTTTCCATTAAACATGCTATTCAAGTGAGAAGAGGTGGTTCAAAGGACCAGTGATGGGCCACAAAGCTTTCCACCTGCGTGTCAGTGGGTCTCACATCTCTGTTAGAACGTTCTGACCATGTGACAAGTTTTCAGTAATGCAAAGATGTAATTCCAATAGAGTTCCCTGTAGAACAGCCCATTCTCCGAATGGCCACTTAGAGGAAAGAGCACCAGTTTAGGAGCTGTAAAACCTGAATTCTAGTCTCAACAATCGCTGCTTTATTTGACTCCTTTAACTTCCCACAGGCCTCAATTTCCACATCCATCAAAAGAACATCTATTAAAGCTCTGTAAGTGTCACTGAAGCCTTATTAACTTCATGAAAGTGGGGTGCTTTAAAAGTGCTGTGGAGAATATTCTTTTCTGTACAGACTGTCATCCTGTAATCCCAGAGCAAGCTGACTCTAATCTGCTCCTCTAGTCCCTGAGGTCTCTGAGCTGCAGAGCCAGGGTTCCTAAGTGCAGACGCCAAACCCATGTTAGCCTACGTGAAGAGAAATGAAGGAGTTTGCCTGACTCACAGAGTTGTGTGGAGCTCGGAAGAAACAGGCTCCAGGCTGAGGATCCAGGTGTAACTCCCAGTACAGCGCCATCCGGTGGGCCAGCCCGGTGACTGCAGCCTCTCCCCCACAGGAGACCCAGCAGATCCCTGCACATGTCACCTTGGCCACTTCACACCCAGGACACCGATGCCTCACGTTCTGCCTCCGTCCTCACCGGGATGACTTTTCCGGTCAAAGTCCTGAGGGACGGTGTCTAATTGATGGAAAGTAAATCACAATCCTCTGAGGAAAGTCTGCAGAATGCAGTTTTTAGTTTTTATCATTTGAGAAAGGAGTTGGGATGGGTGTTACCTCAGACCAGAGTCAGATTCTACCATATGTGTGGTAGAATTCCTGGCACATCAATAGGCATTCTTGGACCAAATTCAATATAATTAAGGAAAACATTACAAAAGTAATCAGGCAACAAATAGTAATTGGATATCTACTGTGTGCAAAAGACATTGTACCCAAGTAAGAAAATGTGACCTCCCAGAAGAGCAGTCCAGCGCAGAGGCGCGTGGACTTTCTCAAGCACTGCCTACACTTTGCATTCCTGGGCTTTGGGATAAGCTATTCCCTCTGCCTGGGATGACCACGCCCTCTCTCCATCCAGCTTACTCCAGGGAGAAAGACCTTTGCTCCTTAAACGCACCACCCAACTTTCCCTTCTTTGAGACCCTGTATTAATTAGCTAGGCTATTTTTGGCAGTGTGTAATGGAATAGCAGACAGTGGCTTATAAATAATAAGGATGTGTTACCTCATACAACACCAAAAAAGATAGACGTTTCCAAGTCTGTAAATCAGCAACACTATGATGCCAACTGCTCTCCTTATTTCTGCTCTTCGGTCCTCAACACCACAGAGCCCATGCTCAGGCTGTCCTTCCGTGATCACAACGGCTCAGATAATTAGGCTGTCACACATTCAGGATCAAAGCCAGAAACAAGTTTTCTCCTTGTCTGGCTCCTACCAGGAGAAAAGCCTGTCCAGAGTCCCGTCTATAGAATTACTTTTCTGTCTCCCTTCCCAGGGTTGTGTCACATGCCCACAGCTAAACCAGTCATTGAAAGTGGGCGAAGGAGTACAACGTTGACAGTGACTGGCTTAGACTTGTGAAGCTTCATTTTCCTGGCCCCACCAGGGAGGAGAAGAGGAAATCAGCAAATCAGGGGTCTTCCAGCAAGGAAGAGGGAGAGAGAAGTGGGTCACCCACGGCATCTGTGAGGCCTTCTCACCCACTTCCATCACGCCATCCTGAGCTGTGGGAGGTGCCCCACCTCAGTGCTCTGGTAGCAAACCCATAATTAGTGTAATTGCAACACTTATCACCTTGTCAACTCACTTATCAGTTCTGCCTCCCTCTGAGCGCCTCTAGGGCAAGGCTGTTTATTATTCCTCTCCGTCTCTAGACTTAGCTCAACGTCTAGCACATAGAAAGTACAGTAAAGGCTGGTTGAGATCAAATAAGTCAGGTTACATAGGTCATCATTCTGCCCATGAAAATGGATATTAACCACTTAAAAGAATTACCTTTATTATCTAACTAGGTCATACTAAGATTTTGTACAATTAAGTGTAGTTACTTCAGAATGCCAGGAATAGTGCTTGTTTCCACCATCCAGAATGGAAAAAATTCATAACCCATGAGGCTTTGAGTAAAGTACCCAGAGGGTCTTTTCTCAGTAGTGGGAACAATTATTCCTAGACTGAACACAGCTCAGATTGTGTCTCACAAACATTAAAATCAAGATCCGAAAGAATCCAACTGTTTACAAATAATTTAACTATGTCCCAGAAGAAAACCTCAAGAATATTTATAAGAATAGAAGAAAACCAGCATCCAAGAAGATAAAATTTGTAATGTCATCCATCTAATCAAAAAATACCTACAGATTCAAGGCAATCCCTATACAATTTTCTTCACAGTAATAAAAGAATCCTAAAATGCGCATGGAACCACAAAAGACTCTGAATAAAAAAATCTTGAGAAAAAGAACAAATCTGGAGGCATTGCACTCTCTGATTTCAAACTATATTTCAAAGCTACAGTAGGAAAACAGTGTGGTGTTGGCCTTAAAAACAGACACGTAGACAGATGGAACAAAATAGAGAGCCTAGAAATAAACTCATGCATATATGGTCAATTAATTTACAACAAGGAAGCCAAGAATATACAATGGAGAAAATTTTCAGTAAATGGTTTTGGGAAAACTAGACAACCATACACGAAAGAATGAAACTGGACCCCTATCTTAAACTAGATACAAAAATCAATTCAAAATAGATTAAAACTTGAATGAAAAACTTGAAACCGGAGTTCCCGTCGTGGCGCAGTGGTTAACGAATCCGACTAGGAACCATGAGGTTGGGGGTTCAGTCCCTGCCCTTGCTCAGTGGGTTAACGATCCGGTGTTGCCATGAGCTGGGGTGTAGGTTGCAGACTCGGCTCGGATCCCGCGTTGCTGTGGCTCTGGCGTAGGCCGGTGGCTACAGCTCCCGATTCGACCCCTAGCCTGGGAACCTCCATATGCCGTGGGAGCGGCCCAAGAAATAGCAACAACAACAACAACAACAACAAAAAGACAAAAAACAAAAAAAAAAACAAAAAAAAACTTGAAACCATAAGACCTTAGAAAACATGAGGAGTAAACTCCTAGACATCAATTTTGGCAACAAGTTTTTGGATTTGACATAAAAAAACAAAGGCAACAAAAGTAAAAGTGAGACCACATCACACTAAAGAAACCATCAAAAAAATGAAAATACAATCTACAGAATGGGAGAAAATATTTGCAAATCATACATTTAATAAAGTGTTAATATCCACAATATGTAAAGAAAACTCATACAACTCACATTAGTTTAAAAAAAAAAAAAACAATTAAAAAATGGGCAGAGGCCCTGAATAGACATTTTTCCAAAGAAGACAAATAGATGGCTGGTAGACACATGAAAAGATACTTGACATCAGTAATCATCAGAGAAATGCAAATCAAAACCATAATGAGCTATCACTTTGCACCTGTCAGAATAAATATTATCAAAGTGACAACAAATAGCAAATGTTGGCAAGGATGTGGGGAATCAGGGAACCCTTGTGCACTATTGGTGGGAATATACACTGGTGCAACAAGTGTGGAAAGCAATGTGGAGGTTCTAAAAAAATTAAAAATAGGAATTCCCCTTGTGGCGCAGCAGGAATGGATATGACTAGGAATCATGAGGTTGTGGGTTCAATCCCTGGCCTCACTCAGTGGGTTAAGGATCTGGAGTTGCCCATGAGCTGTGGTGCAGTTTGAAGACACGGCTCGAATCTGGCATTGCTGTGGCTGTGGTGTAGGTCGGCAGCTGCAGCTCTGATTAGATCCCCTAGCCTGGGAACCTCCATATGCCATAGGCGCAGCCCTAAAAAGCAGCAAAATAAAAATATAAAAATAGAACTGTGATGTGATCCAGTAATTCCATTTCTGGGTGTTTGAAGAAAACAAAAACATGATCTCAAAAAGATATATGCACTCCTGTGTTCATTTGCAGCATTATTTATGATAATCAAGACATGAAAACAACCTGAATGTTCACAAATGAATGGATAAAGAAAATGTGGGGATAGATTTAGATATATAGATATAGTGCAATGTTTTTCAGGAATAAAGAAGAAGGAATTCCTGCCATTTTTGACAATATGGATGGACCTCATAGGCATATTAAGTAAAAAAAAAAGAGAGAAAGACAAATGCTGTATGATTTCCCATATATGTGGCATCTAAAAATTAAAAGAACTAATAATTGTCAGAGTTGCAGGGTGGGGGGAGTATAATGGGTGGAATTGGCCAAAAGTACACATTTCTAGTTACAAGATAATTAAGTTCCAGGGATGTCATATATAGCATAGTGACTACAGTTACCACTACAATGTTGAATATTTGAAAGTTGCTAAGAGAGTAGGTCTTAAAAGTTCTCATCACAAGCAATATAAATTGTAGCTGTGTGAGATGACTGATATTAACAAAACTTGTAATCATTTTATAATATATACACATATCAAATCTTATGTTGTAAGCCTTGGAATAATGCAATATTACATGTCATTATACCTCAGTTAAACTGGAGGAAAACAAGAGAAAAATTGCAAGCAAGAATTCTGTAGAGCAAATGCTATGAAATACTGAAAGAAAAAAAACTGTGTAATTCTGTATCTTTCAATTCTATCTTCTTTCAAAAATAAAATCAAGGAGTTCCTATTGTGGCTCAGCAGTAACGAACCCAACTAGTATTCATGAGGATCCCTGGCCTCGCTCAATGGGTTAAAGGACCCAGCATCGCAGATGCAGCACAGATCCCACCTTGCAGTGGCTGTGGCACAGGCTGGCAGCTGCAGCTCTGATGAGAGCCCAGCCTGGGAACTTCCGTATGCCATGGGTGTGGCCCTAAAAAGACCAAAGAGAGAGAGAGAGAGAAAATCAAAACCAAATAAGCATCGCCAACAGACTCACACTGTAAGAAATATTAAAGGCTGGAGTTCCCGTCGTGGCTTAGTGGTTAACGAATCTGACTAGGAACCATGAGGTTTCAGGTTCGATCCCTGGCCTTGCTCAGTGGGTTAAGGATCCGGCGTTGCTGTGAGCTGTGGTGTAGTTCGCAGATGCAGCTCAGATCCCACGTTGCTGTGGCTGTGGTGTAGGCCCGCAGCTGTAGCTCCATTTAGACCCCTAGCCTGGGAACCTCCATATGCTGCATGTGCGGCCCTAAAAAAGACAAAGAAAAAAAAAAAAAAGAAAAAGAAAAAGAAAGAAATATTAAAGGAAATCCTTTAGGCAGAATGAAAGGAATACCCAGTTGGAAACTGGTATATACAAAGGATTGATGAGCACAGAAAATTATTATTAGCAAAGTAGTATGGGTTTTACAACATGTGGGAAAATAGGATATATGCTAAAATAGCACAAAGGTTGGGAGGGTAGAAATGAAAGTACACTGTTGTGACGTTCTCATGCTGTATGTAGGATAACCAACTGTTTCAGTTTACCTGAGACAGGAGTTTCCTATGACACCAGGCTTTCAGTGCTAAACTGAGATAGTTCCAGGAAAACTGAGATCATGAAATCACCCTCTTTCCGGGGGCATGTATCGCAGAAAGGTAGACTGACTTTGGCCTATCCACTTGACATCTCTGGGCTCTGATTTACACATCTCTAATATCAGGAACAATAATGCATTTCTTTTTTATACGGCCTCATCCTTGGCATATGGAAGTTTCCTGGCCAGGGATTGAATCTGAGCCACAGCTGGGACCTATGCTACAGCTGGAGCAATGCCAGATCCTTGAATCCACTGTGCTGGACCAGGGATGGAACCTGCACCTCTGCAGTGACCCAAGCCGCTGCAGTCAGATTCTTAACCCACTACACCACAGCAGGAACTCCTATAATGCTATTTTATATCACTGTTGCTTCAAGAATTTAATTATATGATGCATACGAAGTGTTTGGCACATACAAGGAATTATAAATATTAGCTATTATGATGTGTATAAATTTTTTTTTTCTTTTTAGCATCATACCTATGGCACATGGAGGTTCCCAGGCTAGGGGTTGAATCAGAGCTGCAGCTGCCAGTCACAGCCACGGCCACAGCAATGCAGGATCTGAGCCATGTTGGTGACCTACACCATACTCACGGCAACTCTGAATCCTTAACCCACAGAGCAAGGCCAGGAATCGAACCTGTGTCCTCATGGATGCAAGTCGGGTTCATTACTGCTGAGCATCAATGGGAACACTCCTAATTTTTTTTTTTAGTGTAGAGAGAAAGAAACAACATTTAGAGTCAAAGTGAAAATGAAAATATTTTTGGGGAGTTCCTGTCATGGCTCAGTGTTTAACAACTCCGACTAGGAACCATGAGGTTTCGGGTTCGATCCCTGGCCTCGCGCAGTGGGTTAGGGATCTGGCATTGCCGTGAGCTGTGGTGAGCTGGGCGGCCCTCGAAAATACCAAAAAAAAAAAAAAGAAAGAAAATATTTTTAGGCCTAGTCAGAAAGACCCCCATGAACAGGTAAGTCTTGGCAATTTTTCTTTTATATGATAAAGTTATTACAGATTATAGATTATAGATTCTATTATAAAAGCATATGATAGCAATGTTTGATATTGCCTGCGAAGCTGTTTTTTCCTACATCAGGAGAAACTGTCATTAAAGATGGAATTTTTTTTTTTTATTATACAAATGAACTTACCAAACAGAAAAAGAGTCAGACATAGAAAACAAACACGGTTACCAAAGAGGAAAGGAAGGTGATGAGGAATAAATTAGGATTTGGGGATTAACAGATACACACTACTATATATAAAATATAAACTAACAAGGACCTGCTGTGTAGGGAGCTATATTTAATATCTTGTAATAACCTATAATGGAAAATAATCCAAAAAAAGAATATATATAAAACTGAATAACTTTGCTGTACACCTGAAACTAATGCAACATTGTAAACCAACTATACCTCAAATAAAACAAAAAAAGATGGGACAGAATTTCCATAGCTGCAGCACCCCCCCAAAAAGAGCCGTATCAAATATTATATTAATGCAATATCATCAAATACCATTCTCCCTCTGATTTTAGATGTAAATAAATTTATTTGTAACCAAAAAAATGGGAGATTTTTGGCTCATCGCTCTTAAACTATTTTTTGTTAAATTTCAGGAAATATTCACTATGATCTTTTCCTGCTCTAATTCAGAGAATTTGTGTAGCGTCCATGAACACAAATTGGGCTCACAGAACTCTTCTGGGCTGAATTAGGGTTAAAATTAATATCCCTCCTATGTATAATATTGCTTTTGGCATTTGACAAATGACTGATGATTCAAGATGATTCTTAAATTGTAAACAAGGATCAGATTTTATGTGTTGTTGGGTTTTTTTTTGTTTTGTTTTGTTTTGAAGACCAAAACATCTGTCTACTTTAAGTTCTTATTGTTCTAATATATTTATCTTTTGTTTCTCACAGGTAACGTTTAAAAACTTAATAGGCAACTAAAGTTGCTTAATATTATCCAATAATACTGAAAGAGGGCTCACTTACACTTTTCAATTATTGAGGGAAATAAACGTTATCTGAGGTAGTATGGCCCAAACTGCTGGTCCTTTGCAGCAAAAGAGGAAGGAAGTGGTAAGGAAAGCAGAGAATTGTGCTATGTTTTAAAAAGTACAACATGTAGACTTAAAAGTATGCAAACCAAATATTTCATTTTCTATCAAATTTTCTACCTTTAACACATATATGACCTTAGTTCATATATGACCATGCTAGAGAACCAAATCTTTACAGGAAGGAAGGAAATATAAGACCAGGTCTTGAATTAAATGTAATGACCATTAGTCATCATATCTGTGTTGAGTATCCATCTTACTAAGACATTGGGTTTTCTGCTGTTATGGAATTGGAATGAAAATAAGGCACAGTTTCTGTTCTTAAGAAGCTTCCTGTCTCCCAGGGGAACAGCCCACCACCTTCTGAGGCCAGTGACAGGCAAACAGCATCTAGAAGTCTTCACACAGAGCGGGCCCCTTGCAGGTTTTTGTTTGTTTTTAAGAATTTAATTGAAGTATCTTACTTTACTATAAATCAGGAAGAGGACCTGTTAAGATTAATCTAAGAACAGAGATCTTTATAGCTTTCCTTCAGGATCATTATTGGTACTGCATGTGGCACTAGCAAGTTTGTCCACTGTTTTGCAAATCCAAATTCTGATACACATAAAGCAAAATCATTTCACTCAGAGAATGTGTGGGGCAGTTTCTTTACAGCCGTATGTATTGTGTAACTAGAAATCAAGACCACATAATTTACCTTATTTTCAGTAAATGCACCCAAAAGGAACAGTAGCTTCTCCCATTTCTTTTGTCTCCCAATTCTCCTCACCAGCCTAGAACCACTTCCCACTGCTTACAGATGAGGAGTCACAGCAGAAAAACCTATTCTGCTCTAAAATCAAGCAAATGTGATGCCCCAGGAAGAAAAGTAGCCTCCCTCCTTAACCTGCAGAACCCAAGCCCCCAAGGCTGCATCCTCGCAAAGGCTCTTCCCCCTCCTCCATCTGCTCTATGCAGGCTGTGAACCGTGCTATGCAGCCATCAGAGACCTAATGTTTGTGTCCCTAAATCCACGTGCTGAAATCCTAATCTCTGTGATGGCATCAGAAAGGGGGCCTTGGGAGGTAAATAGGTCCTGGGTATGGAGCCTTCATGAATGAGATTAGTGCATGTATAAAAAGACCCAGAAGAGCTGCTTCCCCTCTCTGCACTCTCTCAGGTGAAGGTATAAGAAGAAGCACACCTGCAAGCCAAGAAGGGCCCCCACCGGATCCCTGTGCTTGATCTAGGACTTGGCAGCCTGCGGAGCTGTGAGAACTTTCTCTTCTTTAAGGCCCCAGTCAGTGGTAGTCTGACATGTGGACAAAGTCTCTCCATTTCTTTCTCCTCACAAAAGATGTCAGGTTTTTGGTTGGTTGGTTGGTTGGTTTTAGCATGCAGAAATTCCTGGGCCAGGGATAGAACCCGAGTCACAGCAGTGATGACACTGGATCCTTAACCTGCTGAACCACCAAGGAACTCCCCAGAATTTAGTTTTAAATCTTGCAATACATATATATCTCTCAAACCTTATCTTCAAAAATCCTAGAGCCAAAAATTATTTTCCTAGGGTTCGTAATTCAGAGACATGGAAGAAGCAAGAGGCAAGAAGACATGGAAAGCTCTCTTCGTCTATTCCAGGATTTTTAATATATCTTTCTCTAATGCTCAAAACCAGATTTAATTCTTTAAAATTTCTAATCCTTTTTTCCCCTACTGAATATATCCAAAGTTCAAAGCCCAAAAAGACCTTTAGAATTCACAAGATCTGAGATTATGAAAACACACTAAAAACACTTTAATGCATCAAACATCTGTGAAGGATTAGCCCATATTCTATGTTAGTTTAGTGCCATCAAGTGGATTTAGTGAAGAAGTGTCATTTTTAAATGTGTTCATTGCAATCTGACTTGTAGACACTTCAGCCCCCTCTGACGCCTGGAGGCATTTACTGAAAATGGAGTAAATTAAGGAAAATCTTGACTTTTAGTTTCACATTACATATGGTTTTAATAAAAGAAGTTGGCCCACATTTTTGCAAAACTTGATAAAACAGATTGTCAACAAATTTTGTTAGGAGTCTTTCTGTTTACAGAACTTAGGGTAAAAAATATATGACGAGATAAATTTTAGAAAAGTCTAAATATTCATGATTTTAAAAATTAAGTACTTAAATACATTACATGGTTTAGTAAATACTTTTCTGGCACTATAAAAGGTGATTTGCCCCAAAAAAGGCAGTGTGGATACCACCTTTTCTTTTTTTTTTTTAATTTATGTATTTGGAGTACTTTTATTAGCTTTCTAGCATAAGCAATAACTGATGCTATTGGTATTTTTAAAGGGAAACAATTCCATTACAGTTTATTTTTTTATTATTATTATTTTTTTAGTTTGTATAATGATTTTTATTTTTTCCATTATAGTTGGTTTACAGTGTTCTGTCAACTTTCTACTGTACAGCATGGTGACCCAGTTATACATACATGTATACATTTTTTTCTCACATTATCATGCTCCATCGTAAGTGACTAGACATAGTTCCTAGTGCTACACAGCAGGATCTCATTGCTAATCCATTCCAAAGGCAATAGTCTGCATGATATTTTCTTTTTTGCATAAATAAATGTATAATTTAACAGGTCATTCTGTAAGAGTTATGTAACCACTACCTAAGTTATGAAGTAGGACATTCTCTGGACTCTAAAAGACCCCAGTTGCCCCTTCCCTTTTATGTACAACTTAGCTTCAAAATGAGTATCGCTAAATAAAATATTTTAGTTTTACTTAAATAGGATCATAGGGTATGTGCTATGTTTGTATGATTGACTTTCCACTTTCCCACAGATCTTTAAGACTCATCTACATTCAAGGGTGTATAATGAGCTTAATCTTTCTGCTATAGATGGACATGTGGGTGCTTCCAACAAGGCTATTATGAGTGATTCTGCTTTGAACATGTCCACACATGTGTTTTGGTGCCTTTCAGTGTACAATTCTGAAGGTACATCGGAAGGGCCTAAAGATGAGAGTAGAGCTGCTCTGTCTTGCGGGGGAGGGGGGGGCATTTCTTCAGTTTTCCTAACTAAATGCCAACAGGCTTTCAAGAGTTGCTCTATAAATTTACACTTCCACCAGCAATCCAAGACCTCCTGGTGGTCCATAGCCTGACCCGTTGTTATTGTTAGATCTCCTTTTCATTTGTTTTAAATAATGTGCTGTGAGGTTATGGTTTTCATTTGGGGATATTTCACTTTGGTTTTAGTTGGCGTTTCCCTGATAATCAGTGTGGTTAAGAATATTTTCATATGCTCTTTTTTGAAGAGTCTGTTCAAGTCTTTTGACTCATTTCAATGGGTTGTCTTTTTCATACTGGTTTTTGGAGTGCTTTATGTATTCTGGATGTGACTTTGTCATTTACATGTGAGTGGATATCTTCTTTGTGGCTTGCCTTTTCACTTCCCTTCCAAGGTGTCTAGATGAGTAAACATTGTTAATTTCTTTTCTTTTCTTTCTTTCTTTTTTTTTTTTTTTGTCTTTTTGCCTTTTCTAGGGCTGCTCCCATGGCATATGGAAGTTCCCAGGCTAGGGGTTGAATCGGAGCTATAGCCGCTGGCCTAAGCCAGAGCCATAGCAACATGGGATCCAAGCCGTGTCTGTGACCTACACCACAGCTCATGGCAACGCCAGATCCTTAACCCACTGAGAGAGGCCAGGGATCGAACCCGCAACCTCATGGTTCCTAGTCGAATTTGTTAACCACTGAGCCTCGACAGGAACTCCCATTCTTAATTTCATTTTAGTCTTTTGTTAATGGTTTGTGTATCGTATTTTGTTCTTAAAATTCTAAAGTAATGTCCTGTCACCAGTTCTGTGCCTTGAGCACTTGGCTCTGCTGGTGTCCACTGGGTTTTCCACTGTGGTTACTCTCTTACTCACTGAAATGGATAATATTTTGGGGAGATAACTTGAGACTAAGCCTACTTCTCCTCAAACTTCTTCCCACCAATTTAGCATCGCCCAGTGGTCTTTGTAACACTTGTCACTGTGGTGTTTGCCTCATGGGATTCTCTTTCGCACTTTTCTCTCACACTTCTTAGTTGGAATCCTGCTGTAAAGAACTGTCCCTTCTCATTGATTAATTGATTGACTGATGGCTTGACTGGTTTATTCAATAATTTATTTATATTGAAAATCACTTTTGGGAGTTCCCGTTTTGACTCAGTGGAAACAAATCCAACTAGTATCCATAAGGATGCGGGATCCTTCGCTCAGTGGGTTAAGGATCCAGTGTTGCTGTGGCTGTGGTGTAGGCCGGTGGCCGTAGTTCCTATTCAACCTCTAGCCTGGGAACTTCCACAGGCTGCAAGGGTGGCCCTAAAAAGCAAAAAAAAAAAAAAAATCACTTTTGCTGTAATCTGTTTATTAGAAGTGAGTTACTAGAACCAGCCCTCAAGAGAAAGAGACTAGGCAATGGCATAAATACCAAGAGGTAAGGTTAGTAGGACCATCTTAAAGGAGCCAGATATTCCTAAATAAAGTACCCATCTCATTTTACATTTCATATTATACCTAATGCAATTGAAATACTTTTTTAAATACCTCTATTGGTTAATATTCAGTACAGTCATACAATCAGGGGTCTTTTTTATAGTCAAGATATCATATTATATTTTTCCAAATAATACAACCAACCTATGTATAAGTAAATTGATAGTATATTTTTAGTTTAGCACAGGGATTAAGCATCAGACATAAATGGATTAAAATCCATGTTCTGCCACTCACTAGTTGTGTGGTCAGGTACAATTAGCTGCTTCTCGGAGTTCCCATCGTGTGGTGCAGTGGAAATGAATCCGACTAGGAACCCTGAGTTTGAGGGTTCAATCCCTGGCCTTGCTCCGTGGGTTAAGGATCCGGCATTGTCGTGAGCTGCAGGGTACGTGGCTCAGATCCTGCGTTGCTGTGGCTGTGATGTAGGCTGGCAGCTACAGCTCTGATTAGACCTCTGGCCTGGGAACCTCCATATGCTGTGGGTATGGCCCTAGAAAAGACAAAAAAAGACAAATTAGCTGGTTCTCTATACCTCGGTTGTTCATAAGTCAAATAGGAATATTGTTAGGAACTTCCTCCAGGATTGTTATGTTGGACATCTGTCTTTGGGGGTGTTCCAGTATCTACTCTATTCCCATTTGAAGGAATGGTATTTTTTTTGTAGTCCTGTGTTTATCCAAGAGAATTATTACTACTAGGGTCTAAAAGATTTTTTTTCTTTCCTCATTTGAACACTTATACTATGTCGTGATTTATTTAGCTTTCTATCTTCCTTGTTACTGATCTGTCTTCTGTGGGGCAGGGATCAGCTTTTATGTCCCCAATACTTAGAAAAAATCCCTGGTTTGTGATTGGTGGTACCTGTGTTTTTGTTAAATAGGTGAATGAATGAATGGAAAGAAACAAAGCATAGATTCATTTCAGTGTTACCTGTGTCATTATCAGGAACAGAGTCTGAGTTGAAAACCAACCTAACGCATTTGACTACCAGTTTCAATAAAGCATAAATATATGCAGAATAGAATTTGGTACATTTAACAGTTGAAACTAGGAAGCCATGGCACCAACTCTACCCTTTTCCCATTCCAGCCAGAGCATGAATGTTGAAACTCTCGTTCATTTCCCACAGCAGAGCTGAGACCAGGCTGAAACATGTGGTCAGTTTCCTTAACGTTCTGAGGAAATTACAGCTCAGAGTGACACAGTTCACGTGGTCGTCCTGTGAACCTGCAGGCACAGAGCTATACTCCAGGTCGCAAGCATGACTGCCTTCTTGCTGTTGTAGATTCATCTCCTTGCTTAGAACACTGCTTCCTCTATGAAGAAGAAGCCATTGCTTTTACACTATACAGGAATGCCCTCCATGACCTACAGATGCCCCAGAGTCCAAGTCCTGAGACAGATTCCAACAGAAGCGTATGTGACCTGCCCTATGGGGCCTCACTTTCTGGCCAGGATATTTTAATTCCAAAGATGGCTCACAATAGGAATTTTATTTCTCTTCAAGGGACACCCTGGAGTTCCCATTGTGGTGCAGCAGAAGTGAATCTGGCTAGTATCCATGAGGATGAAGGTTTGATACATGGCCTTGCTCAGCAGGTTGGGTATCTGGCATTGCCGTGAGCTATGATGTAAGTCACAGACATGGCTTGGATCCCGTGTTGCTATGGCTGTGTTGTAGGCCAGCAGCTAGAGCTCTGATTAGACCCCTAGCCTGGGAACTTCCATATGCTGTGGATGCAGCCCTAAAAAGAAAAAAAAGTGGGGGGCGGGACACCCTCTATGACTTCAGGGGTGGGATCTTATTTTTCGGATTCAACAGGATAATTTTCTCATTATCATAAGAGCCAATACTTACTTATCAGGGCCAAGACTTTATGGTAATTATATTTACTCTTCACAACAACCTTATGAAGTCCACAGTATTCTACCTTATTCTCAGATGAGGGAACTTGCTTACCCTTAATTGACTTGCCCAAAGTTATATACATAGCAAGCAGTACAAACTCAGATTGATGCCAGATCCCAGACTCTTATCTGACTGTTCAGCATTAGTGCAAGGACTGGACCCATAAATTAGCCAGGCCTATGGGATTATCAGAAACGTATTCATTCTCCTGAGGTATCATGGGAAAACCCTAGATTATGGAGACGGTTCAAGCCTAACTCTGTAACTTAGGGAGTATGTGGTAATGCTGAACAAGATGTATAAACTCCCTGAGCTTAAGTTTCCTACTTCATTAGCTTACAGTGTAGATTAAAAGAGACAGTGCATGCAAAGTACCTAGTAGTGAGGGTACAGAGTAGGCATTTAGTAAGTGCAAACTGAAATTGACAACTGAATCGCTTCCTGATTTCTGTTCCGACTAGGCTCATCTGCATTTCTACCCACTTGAAAAGAGAAATACTTACTCTCATATACTTAGAGAAATGTGTCAAATAATTTTGAATCTATAAAAATATGATATTTCCGATTGTGACACTAAATCATATTCTTTCTGGATCAGGTGACCGCACAGATGACAGTACAAACTGAGGCACCTGAGAGCAAAAGAAAGCACTATTACACTGATGTGCTAAAAACACTTTCAGTTACAAGCTGTAAATATTTT
This sequence comes from Phacochoerus africanus, assembly GCF_016906955.1. Classification (NCBI taxonomy): domain Eukaryota; kingdom Metazoa; phylum Chordata; class Mammalia; order Artiodactyla; family Suidae; genus Phacochoerus; species Phacochoerus africanus. The sequence goes on from NC_062549.1 coordinate 74,439,677, forward strand.
CCTGTGTTTGGAATAGGCAACAGAAAGAAAAAATTGATGACATATGGGTGGTGATTTTAGGTAACTATATCCTTACTCTGGCATAGTATATCTATGTATGGATGAAACGATGTTTGAGAAATTTGTAAAATAAGTCTGTTATATAAATATCTATACTTCCACCACTCACCAGAGTAACCTTATTTTTCTACTTATTGTATAAGAATCGCAGTGTTTTCTTTGCTCTTTTGAATATCCTTTAAGGATTTAATGACATTTTTGATGAACTAGATGCATTACATCCTTCACTCTTCACCTAACCGTTTCACTAAGAAAAAAAGATAAGTGGGAGTTCCCGTTGTGGCTCAGCAGGTTAAGGACCCAACGTTGTCTCTGTGAGGATGTAGGTTTGACCCCTGGCCTCACTCAGTGAGTTAAGGATCTAGTGTTGCCACAACCTATGGTGTAGGTTGCAGACATGGCTCAGATCTGAGGTTGCTGTGGCTGTGGTGTAGGCCAGCAGCTGCAGCTCAGTTTGATCCCTAGCCTGGGAACTTTCACAGGCTGAAGGTGTGGCCCTAAAAAGGAGAAAAAAAAAAAAAGAATATTGCCATCTTAACAATATTCAATCTTCCAATTCTTTAACATGGATATTTTCCCAATTTTTTAGGTCTTCTTTATTCTCTTTCAATAGTGTTTTATAGTTTTCAGAGTATAGGTTTTCTACTTTTGTTAAATTTATTTCCAAGTATGCTATTTTAAATGAAATTGCTTTCTTAACTTCATTTTATTTTTCATTGCAAGTATATTGAAATAGAACTGATTTTGACATGTTGACCTCATAACCTTAGACCTTGCAGAATTTATTAGTTCTGAAAGGTTTTTTTTAACCTTTTTTTTTTTTCACTTCTTCCTTTCCAACTTAAATACATCGTATTATTTTCTCTTACCTAATTGCACTGGCTAGAACCTCCAGGACAATGTTGCATAGAAGTAGTGAGAATAGATATTATATCCTTGCCTTAGTTGGGCCTTACAGGGAAATTATCCATTTTTTCAGTGTTAAATATGACGTTAGCTGTTAATTACTAGTAGATGCTCTTTATTAGATCAAGGAAATTCTCTTCCATTCCTAGTTTGTTAAGTTTTTCTTATCATTACGGGGTGTTAGAATGTTAAATGTCCTGCATCTCTTGCAATCATAATGTGATTTTTGTTTTTCATTCTATGAATATGATGCATTACACTAATTAATTTCAAATGTTAGTCCACCCTGGTATAATTCTCATTTGCTCATTATATATAATTCTTTTTATATACTGCTGGATGGGGTTTGCTAGTGTTTTGTTTTGTTTTGTTTTGTCTTTTTGCTATTTCTTGGGCCACTCCCGTGGCATATGGAGGTTCCCAGGCTAGGGGTTGAATCAGAGCTGCAGCCACTGGCCTATGCCAGAGCCACAGCAATGCGGGATCCAAGCCGCGTCTGCAACCTACACCACAGTTCACGGCAATGCCAGATCCTTAACCCACTGAGCATGAGCAGGGATCGAACCCGCAACTTCATGGTTCCTAGTCAGATTCATTAACCACTGCCACGACGGGAACTCCTGCTAGTATTTTGTTGAGGATTTTTGTGTCCTGATTCAAAAGAGGTAGTGGTCTGTGGTTTTCTTCTGAGGTTTTTGCCTGGTCTCATAAAATAAATTGAAAACTGTTCTGTCCTCTTCTCTTTTTTAAAAGAGTTTTATCATTATAGGGTGTTAGAATGTTGAATTTCCTGCATCTATTGCAATCATATTGTGTTATTCCATTTTTTTTTTCCTGCCCCTATTGTTTCTGCTAAGTCAACCGTTAATCTTATTGGGCTCTGTTGCAAATTATGAATTGTTTTGCTCTTGCTACTTTCAAGATTTCTGACTTGTCTTTGACTTTCAGCATTTTTACTATAATTTATTTGATAGTGTATCACGTCATATTTCTCCTACCTGAAGTGCCTTGAGCTTCCTGGATGTGTAACTTTTTGACTTTTAATGAGTTTTCAGCCATTATTTCTCTTTTCTTTTTTTCTTTTTTAGGACCTCACTGCATGGTATATGGAGGTTCCCAGGCTAGGATCAAATTGGAGCTGCAGCTGCCAGCCTATGCCACAGCCACAGCAATGCAGGATCCAAGCCGTGTCTGCGACCTTCACAAGAGCTCGCGGCAACGCCAGATCCTTGACCCACCGAGCAAGGGCAGGGATCAAATCCATGTCCTCATAGGTAATAATCAGATTCATTTCTGCTATGCCACAAGGGAAACTTCTCAGCCATTATTTCTTTGAATTTTTTTCCCTTTCTTTCCCTCAAATTTTATGTAAATTGGTGCTATGGATGGTGTTCCACCTTTCTCTGGTGCTATCATTATTTTTCTTCATTATTTCTTCTCTGTCTTATTCACCTTGGATAATCTGTCTTCACTCTGCCTTCTACCAATTTGAATGTACTCATGAGCCCCTCTAGTGAATACTTTTTGATTAACAGACTTTTAAAAAGAATATTTTTAGAGTCGCAGAAAAACTGAACAGAAAGCACAGAGTTCCCATGTATGCTCTCTCTCAGCACAGTTTCCTCTATTGATGAATCAGTCAATTACAGTCGATGAATCAATAGTGATACATTATTATTAACTAAATTTCTTAATTTACACTGTTTTATTCTTTGTGTTGTACATTCTATGGCTTTTGACAAATGTATAAAGCTGTGCATCCATCATTATGGTATCACACAGAAGAGCTTCACTACCCTAAAAATCTCCTGTTTACCACCTATTTATCCCTTCCTCTGTCCTGCTGAACCCTTAGCAACCACTCATGTTTTTTTTTTTTTTTTTTTTTTTTTTTTTTTTTTTTTTTGCTTTTTAGGGCCACACCTGCAGCATATGGAAGTTCCTGGGCTAGGGGTCAAATCAGAGCTACAGCTGCCAGCCTACATCACATCCACAGCAATGTGGGATTCCAGCTGGGTCTTTGACCTATACCACAACTCACAGCCACACTGGATTCCTGACCCACTGAGCAAGGCCAAGGATCGAACTCGCATTTTCATGGATACTAGTCAAATTCACTTCCACTGTGCCACAGCGGGAACTCCGCAACCATTCATCTTTTATCATTTCTAGAGTCTTGTCTTTTGTAGAATATCACATAACTGTAATCATGCAGTATGGAGTCTTTTCAAATTGGCTTTTCTCTCTTTGCAATGTGCATTTAATGTCTTCCATGTCTTTCTAGGGCTTGATAGTTCATTTCTTTTTATGGCTAAATAATATTTCATTGTATGAAATATCATAGTTTGCCCAGGCATTCACCTACTGAAGGACATCTTGATTGCATTCAAGTTTTCAATTTGAACAAAATTATGAATAATTATGAACAAAACTGCTACAAACATTTGTGTGCAGGTGTTTGTGTAGATATAAATTTTCAACTCATTTAGATAAATACTTATGAGCACAATTGCTGGAGCATATGGCCTCAAGTGATAATTTTTTACTTCAGTTTTCTTTTTAAACTTAATTTGGTTCTTTTTATACTTTCCATTTCTTTATTGCTTATCTCTATTTAACGTGACATTGTCATTATATGTTCCTTTACATCTTTAATCATGATGTCCTTTAATTCTATGATCATATTTATAAGGGCTATTTCGAAATATTTTTCTGATAAATCCAACAATCTTGTTACTGTCACAGGAAGCCTCTGTCACTTGGTTTCCTGCTTCTTTTTAATACCTCATAAAATTTTTTTGCAAACTAAATATATTAGATAACATATTATAGCAAATCTGTGTACTTGTCAGCCCTGGGGTCTGTAATTTATTTATTTTTTCCTCTTTTTAAGGCTGCATCCGTGGCATATGGAAGTTTCCAGGCCAGGGGTCAAATCAGAGTTACAGCTACAGGCCTATACCACAGCCACAGCAATGCAGGATCCAAGCCATGTCTGCAACCTACACCACAGCTCACGGCAACACCGGATCCTTAACCCACTCAACAAGGCCAGGGTTGGAACCTGCATCTTCATGGATACTAGTTAGATTCATTACTGATGAGCCATGACAGGAGCTCTTGAGGTCTATTATTGTTATTTTCTTGTTTTTTTTTTTTTTGTTTAGTGACTGGCTGGATTATTTTAGGAAAGTCTATTTCCCCTCTCACAGTATAAGCTTTCAGTATTCCTCCTTAGGGACACACAGATTTGATTATGTCCACAACCAATTTTTTTTTTTTTCTTTTTAGGGCCACAGCCACAGCATATGGAAGTTCCCAGGCTAGGAGTCGAATTGGAACTGTAGCTGCTGGCCTACACCACAGTCATATCAATGCCAGATCTGAGCCATGTGTAAGACCTACACCAGAGGTCACGGCAACGCCAGATCCTTAACCCACTGAGCAAGGCCAGGGATCAAACCATGTCCTCATGGTTACTAGTCAGGTTCATTACTGCTGAGCCACAACAGGAACTCCACCACAACCACTCTGAATGCCAGTGGTTCTAGCAGGTTTCTCTTCTTTTCTTTCCCTGACCGCACCCAGATGCCAAGCTCCACCAATTGCCAACAGATTGCTCAATGGTTTTAAACAACGGTCCAGCCATAAATTGCTCTAAAGCTAATCTAATCAAATTGTAGATCCTTTCAAATCATTTTTGAGGCCATTATTTGATATTTTTTCTGACCTCAGGAGGAGTTTTGGTTTGCTCAGACTATTATAACAAAATACCATAACCTAGGAGGCTTAAACAACAGACTTTGTTTCTCATCGTTCTGGGGCACCAAGATTAAGATGCTGGCAGATTCTCCTGGCTTGTGGATGGCCACCTTCTTAGTGTAACCTAACACAGCAGAGGAAGAGGAGGCAAGAACTCTAGTGTCTCTTCTTACAGGGGCACTCAGCCCCTTATGGGAGCTCCATCACGTGACCTCATCTAAACCTTATGACTTCCCAAAGGCCCCCATTCCTACTACCATCACACTGAGGTTAGGGGTGTTAGAGATTCAACCTATGAATGTTGGGAAAAAAATACTGAGTTCATAATACAAGGGCTTCTCCCAGATGATTTATTCCCTGATTCCTTTCTACAGATGAACCAGGTTAGCCTGTATCTTAAATCTCCTCCAACTGTCTTTCAATCACAATCTCCACTATTTTTGAGGTCACCCCTAGACTTGATGTTCTCCATAATCTATTGTATATAGAGTCACTTTCTTTAAGAAAAGATTAGAACAGATCTGTTTTACAGCCTGCTTCTCCATGTCAGACAAAATCTCTGAGTAAATCTCTAGACCTGAGGGTGAGGACAAGGGTAGGCTTCTCTCTGACAGAGACATCCTCTGTAGGACCTGAGCGGGGGGGCAGTGGGGGGCTTCCAGAGGTACTTTGACTTGACTTCCCAGCCTCCTCTGGCCTTCTTGTTCACAGAAAGAGGGGAGATAGTCACCACGGGGCCAGGGCTTCAAGGATGTAGATGGGAATGCTGCAGCCAGGGAAGGAAATAGATGGAAGGGGGTAAAATATACCAGGGGAGAAACACTGTGAAGGTCACAGCCCCCAGACACGGGCCTATGATGAGACTGAGATTATAGAATGCTACCTCTTCCTATATCTCACCACCATTCGGATACGGCTCTAGTATAATAAGCTACAGCTAAAAAAGCAGAAAGACACATAGTCTCCAAGAAGGAGTACATAGGAAAGCCCAAAGTCAAGAAGGAAGACAAAAATTATGATGCCAGGGAAATTTTAAACCTCTGGCATATACATGTATGATAGACATTAAACACAACCCAACTCCTAGCCAGAGTCAGTCTTGTCAAATAAATGCCAAATACATCCACATACTCTAGGCCTATTTACATCAGTTTCTTTTGTTCAGTATATCATGTCCAGCTTTTGACAAAAATTGCAGGCACACTAAATGGCAGAAACACACTGTAGAGATAGGGTAAGCATCAGAACCAGATTTCAATATGGTAGGAATTTTGGAATTATCAGACTGCGAATGGTAAATAACTATGATAATATGCTGAGAGTTCTAATGGAAAAAGTGGGCAACATGCAAGAAGTGATAAGTAAAGCAAGCAGGGACAAGGAAACTCTAAGAAGGAAAGGAAAGGAAATGTGAGCAAGGGAAAACACTGCCTCAGAAGTGAAAAATGTTTTTGATAGACTCATCAATAAACACAACATGGCTGAAGAGGGAATCAGTGAAGTGAACTTGAAGATAGGTCATTATAAGCTTCAAAGACTGAAATTCAAAAAGAAAAAAGAAACATTCAAAAACTGTAGGAGGAGTTCCCATCGTGGCTCAGTGGTTAATGAATCTGACTAGGAACCATGAGGTTGGGGGTTCAATCCCTGGCCTTGCTCAGTGGGTTAAGGCTCCAGCGTTGCCATGAGCTGTGGTGTAGGTTGCAGATGGGCTCGGATCCCAAGTTGCTGTGGCTTTGGTGTAGGCCGGTGGCTATGGCTCTGATTCGACCCCTAGCCTGGCAACCTCCGTATGTCGCCGGAGCGGCCCAAGAAATGGCAAAAAGACACACACACAAAAAAAACTGTACGAAATTTAGAGAATTGTACCATATACATAATGGGAATATTAGAAGGAGAGGACATAGAGAAAGGAGGAGGAGAAACATTACAAGTAAAAGTGGCTGACATTTTTTCCAAAATTATCAAGACCAAACTACAGGAGTTCCCTTCGTGGCTCAGTGGTTAACGAACCTAACTAGGATCCAAGAGGATGTGTGTTTGATCCCTGGCCTTGCTCAGTGGGTTAAGGATCTGATGTTACTGTGGTGTAGGTCGAAGACATGGCTCGGATCTTGTGTGTCTGTGGCTGTGGCGTAGGCCAGAAGCTATAGTTCCAATTCGACCCCTAGCCTGGGAACCTCCATATGTTATGAGGCTGGCCCAAAAAGGCAAAAAACAAACAAACAAACAAACAACAACAACAACAAAAAAAACCAAACTACAAAGCCAGGAAGCCCAGAAAACTCCAAGCAAGACAAATGTCAAAAACAGGAGTTCCTGTTGTTGTTCAGCAGGTTAAAAACCCAACTAGTTTCCATGAGGATTCTGGCTCCATCCCTGGCCTTGCTCAGTGGGTTAGGGTTCCAGCGTTGCCACAAGCTGTGATGTAGATCCCAGATGCAGCTCAGATCAGTATTCCTGTGGCCTGCAGCTGCGGCTGCAATTCACCCCCTAGCTTGGGAACTTCCATGTGATGCAGGTGTGGCCCTAAAGAGAAAAAACAAACAAAAACCCTCCTCAGCATATTATGTACAGAAAAAAAATTTTAGGAGTTCCTGTCATGGCTCAGTGGTTAACAAATCCAACTAGGAACCATGAGGTTTTGGGTTTGATCCCTGTCCTTGCTCAGTGGGTTGAGGACCGGCATTGCTGTGAGCTGTGGTGTAGGTCAAAGACTCGGCTCAGATCTGGCGCTGCTGTGGCTCTGGTGTAGGCCAGCGGCTGCAGCTCCGATTGGACCCCTGGCCTGAGACTCTCCATATGCCATGGGTAAGGCCCTAAAAAGACAAAAGACAAAAAAAAAATTTAAATAGAGAAATTCTTGAAAGAATCTAGAAGGGAAAAAAAAAGCAGCTTGCCTATAAAGGAGAAAGGATAAGAATTACATCATACTTCTTGTCAGTAAACATGGAAACAAGAAGAGAATGAGGTGAATTTAAAATAATAAAAGGAAAAAAGAACCACCAATCCAACATTTTATATACAGAGAAATTATCCTTCAAACTGAAGGATGAGTTCCCGTTGTGGCTCAGCAGAAACAAATCCAACTAGTATCCATGAGGTTGCGGGTTCGATCCCTGGCCTCACTCAGTGGGCTAAGAATCCGGTGTTATTGTGAGCTGTGGTGTAGGTCACACATGCGGCTCAGATCCTGCGTTGCTGTAGCTGTGATGTAAGCCGGCGGGCTGCAGCTCCAATTCAACCCCTATCCTGAGAACGTCCATATGCCTCAGGCGTGGCCCTAAAAAGCAAAAAAAAAAAAAAAAAAAAAAAAAAAACACAAAAACACAAAAAACTCTGAAGGAGAAGTAAAGACTTTCTCAAACAAACAAAAACTGGAGGAATTCATTGCTTGTAGACCTGCCTTTCTTTTTAGGGCAGCACTCTCAGTATATGGAGGATTCCAGGGTAGGGGAATAATTGGAGCTATAGCTGCCAGCCTACACCCCAGCCACAGCAATGTGAGATCTGAGCCGCGTCTGTGACGTACACCACATCTCACAGCAACACCGGATCCTTAACCCACTGAGCGAGGCCAGGGATCAAACCCACATCCTCGTGCATACTGGTAGGGTTCGTCAACCACTGAGCCACGACGGGAACTCCTTATTCTTAATTGAACTAAATCTTAGTGTTTAAAATAATAACAGTAACAGTATTTGGGTAGTGCTACCAGATGGATATTTGAAATGCATGATAAATGTCAAAGTGGGGAACTGAGAATAATCCTAAAATACCTGTATCACACATAAAGCAGAGTAGTGTTACTTAAAAGTAAACTCAGGTTAGTTTAAAGTGTATATTTCAAACTCTAGGTTTGAAAAAGGAAGTGTAATTGATATACTAAGAAATAAAATGGGATTATATAAAAAACTTAATTAAAAGTTGAGAAGGCCAGCAGTACCTGTCATGGCTCAGAGGAAATGAATCTGGCTAGGATCCATGAGGACGCTGTTTCGATCCCTGGCCTCGATCAGTGGGTTAAGGATCCAGCGTTGCTGTGAGCTGTGGTGTAGGCCAGCTGCTACAGCTCCAGTTTGACCCCTAACCTGTGAACCTCCATATGCTGCAGGTATGACCCTAAAAAGACTATATGTGTGTGTGTGTGTGTGTGTGTGTGTGTGTGTGTGTGTATAGAGAGAGAGAGAGAGAGAAGGCCAGAAAAAAAAAAAAAGAACAAATGTGAAACTTTAGAATAAGAAAAACCATCTTAAAGGAGCATAGCATAATGCTAAGGGGTTATATAATTATCCAGGAAGATACAATAATCCTAAATATGTATGCATATAACAAAAGAGTATCAAAATACACAAGGTAAAAACTGATTTAAAAAAAAAAACAAAATAGACAAAGCCACTGCCAAAGTTGGAGACTTCAAAGCCCATCTGTCAGCAATGCATGATCAAGGAAGCAGAAATCATTAACCATACAGATGATCTGGACAGCACTATCAATCACATTGCTCTAATCGACATTTATAGGTTAATCCACTTTTAAAAATACATATTTTTTTCAAGTTCACCTGGGACATTTAACAATATAGATAATTTTCCTCATAAAACACGCCTCAATGAATTTAAAATACAAAATCAGGGAGTTCCCGTTGTGGCATAGTGGAAATAAATCTAACTGGGAACCATGAGGACATGGTTTGATCCCTGGCCTTGCTCAGTGGGTTAAAGATCCAGTGTTGCCATGAGCTGTGGTTTAGGTCACAGACGTGGTTCGGATCCTGCATTACCGTGGCTGTGGTGTAGGCTGGCAGCTGTAGCTCTGATTTGACCCCTAGCTTGGGGACCTCCATATGCCGTGGGTGCGGCCCTAAAAAAAAAAATGCAAAATCATAAAATAGATTCTTAGAGCACAATAGAGTTAAGCTAGCTAGATAAAAAGAAAGTTAAACTCTCCAAATAAGCAGCACACTTCTAAATACCCTACAAATCAAATAAGGCACCTAGAGAAATTTAAAAATATTTGAATTTGAATTAAGTGAAATGAAAATACGATGTATCAAAATCAGGGGGATGCATTGAAAGCCACGCTTAGAGGGAAATTTATAAACTTAAATACAGTATGTCATAATGTGTTTAACCAAGCCCTCATGTTTGGCTATTTCTTTTTTTAATGATTTTTATTTTTTCCATTATGGTTGATTTATAGTGTTCTGTCAATTTCTACTGTACAGCAAAGTGACCCAGTCATACATATATATAGATTCTTTTTCTTACATTATCCTCCATCATGTTTCATTACAAGTGACTAGATATAGTTCCCTGTGTGACTAGATATAGTTCCCTGAGGGCTATTTTTATTATCTTTGAATGATTTCAAGCATACAAACAATGCTATATTAAGCTGAATCTTAACTAATTAATTATTAAAATTAGTAAGAAAGGGATTTTCTGTCATGGCTCAGCAGAAGTGAATCTGACTAGTATCCATGAGGACGCAGTTTGATCCTGGACTTGCTCAGTGGGTTAAGGATCCAGCGTTGCTGTGAGCTGTGGTATAAGTCTGAGATGCAGCTCGGATCCTGCATTGCTGTGGCTGTGGTGTAGGCTGGCAGCTACAGCTCCGATTTGACCCCTAGCCTGGGAACTTCCATATGCCGAGTGTATAGCCGTATAAAGTGAAAAATAAATACATAAATAAATTAGTAAGGAAAATAAACTGTAATTGTTGGTGAAGCATATTTTTAGGCTTTTTTTTTTTTTTTTTGTCTTTTCTAGGGCTGCACCCTCGGCATATGGAGATTCCCAGGGTAGGGGTCTAATTGGAGCTGTAGCCTCTGGCCTACTCCACAGCCAAAGCAACTCAGGATCTGAGCCACGTCTGCGACCTACACCACAGCTCACGGCAACACCGGATCCTTAACCCACTGAGCGAGGCCAGGGATCAAACCCACAACCTCATGGTTCCTAGTCAGATTCGTTAACCACTGAGCCACGGTGGGAACTCCTTTTGAGGCTTTTCATACATTTACCAAATTGCCCTGGAGAAAGAGTACACCAGTTGTACTCTCACCAGAAATGTATTCAATTATGATCAGGTATTATTAACTTTTCCTCTTCTCTAAAAAGCTAAAACATAATATCTCGTTTTGTTTAAACTTGCAGTTTTTAGATTACATGTGTAATCTTCAAGGAATGCCTCCCAGAAAATAGGAGCACAGTGAAATCAGGAAAACAGCATCACAGTGTGGTCCCTCTGATAGCACAGTCCCAGTGTTGTGTATTAGCTGCAGTTCTTTTTGTTGTTTAAAATCCCATGTTGTCGTGACAGGTTTTCTACTGTAACTCGTCTATCCTTCATATAATTTTTGGACAATAGTACCGACCGCAGTGAAGCTGATGAGGCCCTCACCATCCTCCCGGACTTCCGCAGTCCCTAGCTGCACACCACTCTACTCTTTGTGTGCTGATTATCCGTCACTGCTTGACAGATTACTCTCAGAGTTTAGGGGCTTAAAACAACCTTTACTATCTTAAGGTTTCTGAGAGTCAGGAATATGGGAGCAGTTTGCCTGGGTGGCTCTGTCTCAGGGTCTCTCATGGAGTCGCCGTCAAGCTGTCAGCTTGGGATGTGGTGGTCTGAAGCCTTCACTGTGGCTGGAAGGTCCGTTCCCAAGGAAGCTCACTCATGTGGTTAAGCTGGAACCTGCCATTCCTCCCTAACTCTTCGCTGGAAATCTTATGTCCTCACCATGTGCACCTCTTCATCCGTCTGCCTGATTGTCTTCAAGACATGGCAGCAGGATTCCTCCAGAATGATGAGTGATGAGAGAGAGAACGAACACCTGAGGTCTTTTATAACCTGACCTCAGAAGCGATGTCAGCCCTTCTGCTGTATAGTATTGGCCACATAGCCCAACTCTAGCCAATACACAAGAGACCAAATGAGACTGTGAACACTAGGGAGCAGGAATTATGGGGCCATTGTGGCAGGAAGAATCATGCCCACCTGTGAATTTGGTCTTCATTCTTATTCCTGGCACAGAGCTCCTAAAATCCTTGGAATCTCCTAATAAGAGCCATAAAGCATCGTCTGTTACGTTAATGCGATGACTTTGGAAAGCCCTGAGGTAACCCAAAGATGAGGGCTGGTCACCAGAGGAACCAACTATGTGGTTATAGGGTTGGGATTTTTCAGCCTCTACCATACCCCACCCCCTACCTCCAGGGAGGGGACAGGGGCTGACGATCCAGTTCAATTACCAGTGGCCAGTGAGTTAATCAATCATGCCTCTGTTACAAAGCCTCCATAAAACCCCCAAAGCACAGTAGTCAGAGAGCTTCCACACAGGGATCTGTGGGGAAAGTAGCTTGCTCAGAGGGTGTGGAAGCTCCAAGACCCTTTCCCCATCTCCTGCCCTCTGCATCTCTTCCATCTGGCTGTTGATGAATTATATTCTTTTATAATAAACTGGTGATCTAGTAGTAAAATGTCTCTCTGAGTTCTGGGAAGCACTCTAGCAGATTAACTGAGCCCAAGAAGGAGGTTGTCCATCTACAGACAGTCTGTCAGAAGCACAGTGACCACCTGGACTTGCAAATGGTCTCTGAGCTTGAGACAGGGGGGCTGCCTAATTTGTGGGACTGAACCCTTACCCTGTGGGATCTGCTGTTATCTCTGCTGTTATCTCTACGTCAGTAGCACCAGCATTGAGTTGAACTGTGGGGCACCCAGCTGGTGTCTGAGAATTGCTTGGTGATGTGGGGAAAAACCACACATTGTGAGAGGTGTCGGAATCTTATGCCCCCACCAAATGTTTGCATGTCCTAGTCCTGGAAATGGTGTGGCAAAGTCCTTGCAGAGGTGATTAAGTTAAGGATTCGGAGAGGGGGAAATTCTTCTGCACATCCCAGGGGGGTTGATGCTAAAAAAAGCCATCACAAATGTCCTTGGAAGAGGGTGGCAGAGGAATTTTCAGAGACACACAGAGGACAAGGTAAGGTAAATATGGAGCAGAGTCAGATTTGAAGATGTAGCCAAAGAAAGCCAGGAACCACCAGAAACTAAAAGAGGCAAGGAGTGACTCCTCTCCCAAGAGGGTCCAAAGGAAACACGGCCCTGCCAACACCTTGATTTGACCCGGTGATATATTTCAGACTTCTGGCCTCCAGAACTGTGAACAAACATATTTCTGTTTTAAGCCACCAGTTTTGCAGTATTTCTTTCTTTCTTTCTTTCTTTCTTTTTTTAAATAACAGCCACAGGAAACTAATACAGCCATCTCAGAAGTTGGCTGCCATGTTCTATATCCTCAAACCTTTTCTAAAAGATCCTTTGAACAGCTGCCGTGCCGTTTCCGCATGGGTGCCCAGAGCAATGCTCTACTCTTGATTGTTTGCGAACTTCAACACTGCAGCTCGTACTTATTTTTCAGCCTTTTTAAGTAAAAATTATTTTCAAACACAAAATAAATCTCTTCGAGGCCAAGCAGTAAATACTACGTTTAGCAGGATATATTTAATTTGGCATAGCACTCACTCTTTTATTTTTGACCGTGCCTACGGCATGCAGGAATTCCTGGTCACCAGAAACCACAGCAGTGACAACACCGGATTCTAAACCTGCCGAGCCACCAGGGAACTCCAGCACTACTAGTTTAGAGCACAGCATAGGGTGCCAAAGCTCATGGCCTACAGTGTACTACAATTCTAGCTTTTATTAGCTGCAAATGTACCACAGACAATGGCTGTTTTTCTGTACAGAAATAGCAAATGGAGAATAATTCCAAGACAAGCAGCACATGATCTGTTGTATTTCGGGTGGTATTATTACGGTACAGGTATACTAAATCAGTTATGCTTTTAATATGTATTTTAGGGAGTTTCCATTGTGGCTCTGTGGTTAATGAATCCAACTAATATCCATGAGGAAGCGGGTTTGATTCCTGGCCTTGCCCAGTGTGGTGTAGGTCACAGACACGGCTCAGATCCTGTACTGCTGTGGCTGTGGTGTAGGCCAGCAGCTGTAGCTCTGATTTGGCCCCAGCCTGGGAACTTCCATATGCCATGGGTGTGACCTTAAGAAGACAGAAGACAACAAAGAAAAAAAAAAAAGCACTGAAATCTATTTTTGGACATTCATATTTCTTTCCAAGTTGCTTGTTCATATCTTTTATTTCTATTATGTTTTCTGTTATTACTTTTTCATTAATTAAAAAAAAATATTCAACTAGTAAACACTGAGCCTGTGTCTCTTAAATGTGTTGCCCAGATATTTTCCCCAGTTTTTTTTTTTCTGCTTTTCAGGGCTGCACCTACGGCATATGGAGGTTCCCAGGCTAGAGGTCCAGTCGGAGCTACAGCTGCCAGCCTACACCACAGCCACAGCAACATGGCATCCAATTCACATCTTCGACCTACAACATAGCTCACGGCAATGCTGAATCCTTAACCCTTTGAGAAAGGCCAGGGTTGAACCCGAAACCTCATGGCTCCTAGTCAGATTCGTTTCTGCTGTGCCACACCAGGAACTCCTCCCGAGTTTTTTAACTCTTAAGTTTGCCTAAGGCAATTTTTTCCTGTATAGAACTTATACCTTTTCATGTGGTCATGTTGATCTCTTTTCTCCATTATGAATCTTATCTTTAGTATATATATATTTTTTTATGGTCGCACCTGCAGCATATGGAAGTTCCCAGACTAGCAGTCAAATCAGAGCTGCAGCTACAGGCCTACCCCACAGCTATGGCCACATCAAATCCGAGCCATATCTGGAACCTCACTTCAGCTTCCAGCAACCCTCAATCATTAACCCACTGAGCAAGTCCAGGGATTGAACCTACATCCTCACAGACACTATGTTGGGTTCTTAACCCTCTGAGCCATAATGAGAACTCCTTCAGTAAAATTTTTAAAAAAAGGCTTTGCATTGCTAATACATGTATATGTATACATGTATGTGTATGTATATACACACATGCATATATTTATATATATACACGCAGGTGTGTGTGTATATACATACACATACATACATACATATATATCTATATATAGATATAATCCCCTACAGCCCAAACCATTTCTTAAGAAATGTCTGGAACCAGCCTTGAGAATTCCTTTAGTCCACTGCTGCGTAGAATTAGATGACCTTCTCTTCCATAAATCATCCTTCTTAGACTCCTCACTGTCATGGGAATATATCAGCTGAAATAATCAGCCCAGCACTTTGTAATATGGACTATCTGTGCTATCGGTACTGATCTTAGAGCAAGTATTAGTCATCCCAGGCCACCATAACAAAGTACCATTGACTGGGTGAGTTTATCGCTCACAGTTCTGGGGTGCTAACCAAGAAATCAGATGTGGTTTCTCCCCAGGCTTCTCACCTCTTGTTTATTCTCACATTGTCTTTTCTCTGTGCGTGTGCATTCCTGTTTCTCTTCCTCATCTTGCAAGGACATCAGTCCTATTATCCTAGTGACTTCATTAAAGGTTCAGTCTCCAAATATAGCCACATTAGGGACTAAGGTTTCAACCTATGGGTTTTGAGGGGACACAGTTGAGTCCATGGCAGAGCATAATCTGAAACCAACTGCCATTGAGCACTAATGGAAAGAAACTGAGGACATATCCCTCTATTCCTTCCAAGGAAATAAAGTTGGATAAATGCATTAAAGGACTATTTTGTGATAGCAATGATCATGAGACGTATCAACAACAAAGGAGAGATTTCAATGAATTGGTGGACCATGTAAAGTGGTGGAATGTATTGTCAGCTGAGACACAGCAGAAGGAGCAACCACAGGGAATATGCTGCAAGAGAGAAGGGACTCACTGCCCTGGGGAACGTGGATGATTCTCCAGGCTCAGAGTCAGCAGTTGGGACAGAGGGCAGGCGTAAGAACTGGGGCTGGAAGCAGGGACTCTCTTAAAGGTCTGGGTACACGAGGGACACCCCCCTGCAGTTCCTCCGCCTGCCCAACCAAAGTATTCAGGAAATCTAGCACTTAATTCTGGGGAAAAGTCCAGAGGACAATTTACTAAAGATATCAATGTTCTCTGGAGAGTTTTAAAGTTTCTGTTATGGGTTTTGGCTGCCTAGAGTATACATTTGACCTCATTTTGGCATTTGGGGATCCCAAAGGGTTCTCCTAAATAAGAAGGTCAATCATAAATCACAGGAATAGGAGAAAACCCAGCAGCATAAAAATCAAAAAAAGAAAAAAGAAAACAAAATTCAGAAAACAGAAAGACTTTTAAGTGTATTTTTAGCATACTCAGGAAGAATTGAGATATCATAACCCTCCAATAACAAAACAGTATGCCAGAAAGAGAATATTCAGGAAGCGAAGAAAGAGCTCTTGTGAAAAAAAACTCTTTACTATTAATAGTAAAAGCAGAAGTTCCCATCGTGGCACAGCAGAAACGATTCTGACTAGGAACCATGAGGTTGTGGGTTCAATCCCTGGCCTCACTCAGTGGGTTAAGGATCTGGCATTGCTGTGACCTGTGGTGTAGTTTGCAGACATGGCTTGGATCTCGTCACTGTGGCTGTGGTATAGGCTGGCAGCTGTAGCTCTGATTCAACCCCTAGCCTGGGAACCTCCAACCTCCATATGCTGCAGGCATGGCCCTAAAAAGGACAAAAGAAGAAAAAAAAAAAGTAAAAGCCGAGCGTGTAGGAGCTGCCTCTGTGGCACGGTGTTAAGAACCCATCCGACTAAGGGAACTTCCAAGAACATTTTCTTTCAAGTGCCTCACGGACTGCGACCCATCAAGAAGGAAATATTATCCCAGCATGCCAATTGGTTTAAAACTGAATAAGAAGTTAGCTACCATAGTAAGACAACTGCTTGTCAGAAATAACCCAGGGACGTTCCCTTGCAGTTGTCGTGTTGATGCAAGGAGAATGCTGCCCTTCGTGGTGGAGCGGGTGTTTCTGCTGACGGGGCAGGTTTGGTCCATGCATAAGGCAGATACGCAGCGGGTTAAGGATCAAGGGTTGTGGCAGCTGTGGCACAGGCTGCAACTGCGGTGCAGTTTCAGTCCCTGGCCTGAGAACTTTCACTTGCCATAGGTGTGGCCAAAAGGAAAAAAAAAAAAAGTAATTCATCATATGAAAAAAGTTTACAGAGTATAATAACAACGGTAGCGACCTTCAGCAATATTCACAACGTAAAAATAAAAGGTATAATTTACAGAGGAAGAGCAGTAAGGGGGAGGAACCTGAGAGGTGCCAATATCTTCATTAATGTAGTGGAACCACGTGCTAATGAAATATGAGATAGAGTTTGTTTTATCTTTTTTAGGGCCGCACCCGTGGTATATGGAGGTTCCCAGGCAAGGGATCCAATTGGAGCTACAGCTGCTGGCCTTCACCACAGCCATAACAACACCAGATCCAAGCCATATCTGCAACCTACATAACACCTAATGGCAATGCCGGATTCCTAACTCACTGAGTGAGGCCAGGGATTGAACCTGTGTCCTCATGGATCCTAGTCAGACTCATTTCCGCTGAGCCACTACAGGAACTCCCAGATGGAGTTTTATTGTGTTAAGTTTTTAGAAGAACTGAAAATAGTAATCGGGGATGAGTGGTATAGCTCAGCTAAATCTAAAGTTAATATTTAGATTTTATCTAAAATGTATAGGAGTTCCCTGGTGGCTCAGGGGGTTAAGGGAGTTCACTGCTGTGGCTCAGATTACTGCTGTGGCATGTGTTCTGTCCCTCGCCAGGGAATTTCCACATGCTGCAGGCGAGGCCAATAAATAAAATAAAATGTATAAATCAAGAAATTTTACTTAGTGTTCTGAAAGTAAGCGCTAGAAGAATTAAGCATGGTGGAGTAATGCCTCTGAGGAAGGTGCCTAGGGGGTAGGGAGAACGAATAGAAGATTGTTGCTTAGGTCAGAGCTGTTATCTAGTATCTGATACTGTCTATGAAAAATTAATCAGTCACTCTAAGAAAAGAAATGGAAAATTTTATTCGAGCCAAACTGAGGTTTATAACCCAGGAACAGCATCTCAGAAAACCCTGAGAACAGTTGTACCTGTTAGAAGTGAAGGTGCAGTTATGTAGGTTTTTGAGACACAGGGCTATCCATTAAATGACATGTTATTGACAGGTCGCACAATCCAGATCTGGCCCCTTACAAGGCTCAAGAAGGAATGTCATCTTTCAAGGAGTTGTCGTGTTGATGCAAGGAGAATGCTGCCCTTCGTGGTGGAGTGGGTGTTTCTGCTGACGGGGCAGGTTTGGTCCATGCATAAGGCAGATACACAGCCCCAGTGGGAGAGAGGAGGCCAAAGGGCAGAGAAGATCATGTTTAAGTATAGACCTTTAAAAAATATTTATCATGGGCATTCCCATTATGGCTCAACAGTAACAAGCCTGAGGATGCCAGTTTTATCTCTGGCCTCGCTCAGTGGGTTAGGCTCTGCTGTGCATGAGCTGTGTTGTAGGTTGCAGACATGGCTCGGATCCTGCATGGCTGTAGTTGTGGTGTAGGTGGGCAACTGCAGCTCCAATTGGGCCCCTGGGAACTTCCATGTGCCACACATGTGGCCCTTAAAAAAAAAAAAAAAAGAAAGAAAGAAAGTTATCAAAAGTCATTGAGAAAAGCTCTCTTGGTGGGAGATTGCCAAGGGCGGACAATCTAATCCTTCCTTTACTTACGTTGTTGGGCTAAAGACAGGGCATCCTAGTGTTGGTTACAGGGGCCTATTGCTTTGGCTCCCACCCAGAAAGCTGCTCACTGAACGGTGTTAAACAATATGATACGGATCTCTTTTGAGATCTTCTCTAGAAGAAGTGGCCCTAATTCATTATTGTGATCATGGTCTGGATATTTCGAAAGACATTGTTCAGTCCCCTGCTCCTGTCCTCCTGATAAGAACCTCCAGAAAAAGCGTTGTCTCGGACTAAGTGCCAAAAAAGTGAAGGCGCTTCTTCTAAGCCCTGATTAGATCTTGTTTTATGATCCCTGACTCAGCTGGTATGCTGCGTTTCCTTCTCTGTGTCATCTCAGAGTCCAGCAGGTCATCCACTTCTAGATGTTCTAAGCAGACATTTTTTCAGTTCATTTTACCATTTTACCCTGGGCCCCTCTTTGCCCAAAGTTACTCCCTTAATTACCTTTACCTTTGTCTTGTTTTAACTAGTGCATGTCTGTAAGCTGCCTTAAATCCTTCCTGGAAAGAGATGGAGGGAATCAGCTCAGAGGAGGGAAGAAGGGGGAAATTTAGTACATAGATTGAATAAGGTACCTAAGGTGACCTTAACACATGCAGGGACTTAGTCACAGAGAGATGATAAAATGTAACTTGTTTATACTGATGCAGAAATATTTTCTTCTTAGAGAGGATTTCTTAATTTCATCAATGAAGGTGTTGTTATAATTCTGATACATAAAAAAACAAACTTTGATAGTTGTAAAGAAAATTCTCAAGGGAAAAAAAAAAAAAAAAACGGGAATAGGAGTTCCCTGGTGGTGCAGCAGGTTAAGGACCCAGCATGGTTAATGCCGTAGCTCAGGTTGCTGCTGTGGTGCTGGTTAAAAACACACAGAAATGGCTAATGTCTGGCTTATGATGGTGTTTAGGTAGCTTACAAATTATCTGAAACCACAAAAAAATTCTGAAATCATGTACATATTCCTGATGAAAGAGTTCACAATTTTCATTAGAGTTTCAAAGAGGTTTTTAAACAAATAGATCAAAGATCACTAAAAAGTCCTACCTCATCTCATGTTTTCTTTCTTTTTTCTTTTTTTTATTCTTTTTAGGGCCACACATGTGGCATATGGAAGTTCCCAGGTTAGGGGGTCAAATCAGAGCTGCAGCTGCCAGCCACAGCCACAGCCATAGCCATAGCAAAACCAGATCCAAGACACATCTGTGATCTACACCACAGCTCATGGCAACACCAGATCCTTAACCCACTGAGCAAGACCAGGGATCAAACGGGCATCCTTATGGATACTAGTCGGGCTCCTTACTGCTGAGCCACCAGGGAACTTCCAAATCACATGTGTTCTTATTCAGTTTAGGAGTTTAGAATAAGTTCTTCCTATATACATTTTCAAGAATGTATCCATAGCTAAAAAAACTTCTTGTCCAAGTCAAATGCTCAATTCCGATATTCTAAAAGTGTATTTAAAGAAACAACAAATTCAGGGAAATGTAAATTGAAAGAACAATGAGATATCACTATGTACGTGTTAGAATGACCAAAATTCAGAATACGGACAACTCCAAATGCTGATGAGGATGTGGAGCAATAGGAACTCCCAGGTGCTCCCGTCCTGGCTCAGCGGCAGTGAATCCAACTAGTATCCCTGAGGATGCGGGTTCAATCCCTGGCCTTGATCAGTGGGTCGGGGATCCAGTGCTGCTGTGAGCAGTGGTGTAGTTTGTGGACAGGGCTCGGATCCAGTGTTGCTGTGGCTGTGGTGTAGGCCGGCGCAGTACCTCTGATTCGATCCCTAGCCTGGGATATGCTGCAGGTGCAGCCCTAAAAAGCAAAAAAAAGGAACTCCCATTCAATGCTAATGGGAATGCAGAATGGTACAGCCACATGGGAATACATTTTGCCTGTTTCTTACAAAAGTAACTGTGATCCTACCCTGTGATCCAGCAGTGTGCTCGCTGATGTTTACTCAATGAAATCTCATTAGGCAAAAGAGCAATCATGACCACGAGTCACTGAGCTCTTTCTTCTAACGATTCATCACCAAGTAACAAAAAGTCTTGAAAGAAGCAAATAATTAGTTATATTGTCCCACTCTAAGAGACCCATTCTTCAGAAACAGGCTCACAGACTTCGAAAAGCTTATGGTTACCACATCAAAGGGGACAGGTGGGGGAGAGGAGGGAGAGGTGGACTGGAGGTTTGGGATGGGGGTGTTCTAAAATTAGGTTGTGATAATGGTTGTACAACTATAAATATAATAAAATCCACTGAATTATTTAAAAAAGAAAAAAAAAGAACTTCCCATGTGTCTAACAACATAAAAAAGAAGGGAGACTTATTCTTTAAAATGACATTAATGTGAACAAAGACATAAGACAAAACCAAAGCACTTTCTCCTTTGTTCCAGACCAAAATTTAGCCAAATTCATTGAACAATAGAAATATGAAATTCATTCTGCAGAATATGTTTTATAGTTCTAGGAGAAAGAATAGCCATTTGCTAGAGTGGTTACAAGCTCCCTACCCCAAACTCTCCTGTCCTTTTCCTGACAGTCACCAGTTGTGTAATTAGTCTTAATTTGTAAGCAGAGCATCACTGCGTTGCAGTTTACTGCAAACATAACTTCTACTATTTTGCTTTGGTGAGCAGGTCTTAGCAATCACCATGAGATGGAATAGATGCTGATGCTAGAGATGGATGTGTCATAATAGCTTTAAACCACCAGAAGGAGCTCTAAAGCAGACTACTGAGAAATATTAGACCTGCTGGCGGAGAGGAGGAATAATATATTGCCTACAAATGGAGAGTTTAAGCCACATTAAAACTTAATAAAGAATTACAGAGTGGCTGAGGGAATTATAGCACTAAAAAGTCTCCAGAAGACAAAATACTGTATTTGGGTGTTTTTTTCAGAGAAAAAATACACAAGAAATACTGATTCAATTAGCCAAATAAGCCATGAGATTGTAAATGAGAGTAAATTTATACAGAGGCTTCTCAACTCTTCCATCTTCCAAAATATTGCTTTCAATGGAGTCAGCCTTTTGCATGAACTTTGGAAGACGATTTGAAAGATGCTGAAAATTTCCTTTACTCAGAAACCGCTCTTCTGATTAACTCCTGGTACCTGAAATTCAGAAGGCTTACATTCCACCTTAAGAGCTTTAATTAAGTTGTAACGTTCTTCATGTCATTGAGTAAAGGCTTTACTGTTACTTGAAGGGCTGATAGTGGGTTTTGGCCATCTTTAGCTTAAACGGTGTAATCTTTTGCTATACATCACTTACAATAGGAAGGCAAGGCTTTGAAGAGTAACCTGATGATGATTTTTAATTACCGGGAGAAGGCCAGGTGTACAAAGTCCTGTCTGTAGCCAGTGGAATATTCTGTTAGGAAATCTGCCAGGAGCATGGGGAGAGAGAAGAGTATCAACCACACAGAATCAGCAAAGATGCACAGAGAAGGTAACAAACTCCCTGACTGGTTTGCTTGCTCCCGGCTATCATGAGAAAGCTCCCCACAGGTAGTTTAACCATCAGAAATTGATGCTTACGGAGTTCCCATTGTGGCTCAGCAGGAACGAACCCGACTCGTATCCATGAGGACTTGGGTTTGATCCCTGGCCTTGTTCACTGGGTTAAGGATTCAGTGTTGCCATGAGTTCTGCTGTAGGTTGCAAATGCGGCTCAGATCTGGTGTTGCCGTGGCCGAAGTGTAGGCTGGCAGCTACAGCTCCAATTTGACCCCTAGCCTGGAAATCTCCATGTGCTGTGGGTGTGGCCCTAAAAAGATTTTTAAAAAAGAAAGAAATCGATACTCACAGTTCTGGAGACCAGAAGTCCAAGACCAAGTAGTCGACAGGTGCGGTTTCTTCCAAGGCCTCCCTCCTGTGCCCCTGATGGCTGCCTTCATCCTACGTCTTCATGTGTGCATGCCTGTGTCCGAATTTCCTCTTCTTATCAGGACACACTGGGTATAGTGGATAAAGGCCCACCCTACTGACCTCATTTTAGCTAATTCCCGCTTCTCCAAATATGATCCCGTTCTGAGGTCCTGAGGGTGAGAACATCAATGTACAAATTTAAGCGGGACACAGTTCAGCCCATAATACTCCCCTCTCTTTTAAAATTCTGCAGGGCAGTAGGGGGCGGAGGGGGTGCTAAGAGGCAGTGGAGAGGGCTTGTGTTTTGGAGTTAGGCCTATATTAAAATGCCAACTTAGGAATTCCCTGATGGCGCAGCAGGTTGGGTTGGCATTTCACACTGTGCTGCAGGTTGGATCACTGACCCAGGAACTTCTGCATGCTGCAGGCATGACCAAAAAAAAGAAAAGAAAAAATTGCCAGCTTATTTCCTAGCAGTGTGACCTGGAGAATTCACTTAGCTTGGAATTCTTAGTCTTGGTTTCCTCCTTTGTGAAATAAAGTTAGAAATACCCTCCTTGCCAGGTGGTGGTGAAAGTGGGAGGCGATGATTAATGTGAAAACACGGGCTCAGACTCTCTCAGGTGTGGACTGACTCCTTCTGAGGCTTCCCTGCCCTGGAGGGAGGAATTCATCCTCAGCAGAGCCAACAAGGCCATGTGCCCTGGCTCCGTCCCACCAGCAGGGCCTGGCTGGGGTGCGAGGGGCCTGAGCCACAAAGAGTTTTAGATGTGAGGGATTCAAAAACTACGGTGTGTTTTACGTGTTTATTTAGTAAACTGATGCGTTAAACACGCACACATGCTGTGACTGTACATACAACCTCTACTGGAGATGAGGTCAAGAGACAAAATTCGAGGCTCTGGGGAACTTGAAGTCACAGATTCCCTGAGTCTGTGCTACTGCCGCTCTGGCTTCTTTCACTTCCTCCCGCCAGGCTCCCTCCTGTCCAGGCTCTTCAGTCACCGCCCAGGGCAGGCCACCCCCACAGCCCCCTCCCCCCAGCCCTTCCAGGTGAGCCTCCAGCGAGTGTCTCGCCCACAGATGACGTCAACCTCACAGGGCTGCATTTGTCATAAAATAACTCATTACATTGCGTTGGACCTTTGTCCTCTGCCTCTCCTTCGAGAATATAGGCTCCCCTGTAACAGGAACCTGTTCTCTCTCTCTCTCCACCGTCTGTCCCCAGAGTCAGGTGGAGGGCACCCGGTGAGCTAGCGCACAAACCATCCCTGAGCCCATCAGCGGTGAATTTAATGTGAATGGAGCTAGCTGTTCAGGACCCATCCTCCAGAAACAGGCTTTGATCCCCTCATCCTCAAGGGTCAACGTGTAGCTATTTCCATTTTCTCCAAAACAATCCCTGCAAAACCCCAGAGTTTGCAGTATCCTTATACTCATGCATCCACACAGATCATTGAAGGACAGGTAGTTGTGATGAGTGGGTCGAGGGCTTAAACATCACCAACAGTACAGATGGTATGACTTTTTATTCACTGATGATAAAGGCTGGAAATTATTTCATTCAAAGAATACCATCTTCTGGCATCTGTTGGCTGATGAAATCTGTGGATCAAAACAAAACAAAACAAAAAAGCCATAATGATCCTGAAGCTGTACCATTTCGATGGTTCATTTTCACAGTGGTAAGCTGGCACAGCGGGAAGATGTATACCTCTTTGTTCATTTTTCCTAGGAAATATCTATTTATGGGTAAAGAAACACAGACCAAGATACTGGAGCCGCCAAAAGAGCATTCCACTCTGGTTCCCAGAACCCAGCGTCCTGTCTGTATGCGGAATGTCTCCTCCACAGTCATTTTTACCCAAACAGCTCACACAGTTGAACTGGGAGCCCCAGGGGGTCCAGAAAATTGTTCACCCTTGTTCTGACCATTAGTGTGCTAATGAGTATCCGTCACCCCCCCCCCCCATACTGGAAGCAAATTGCTGCTAATTACATAATGATCATCTATGTAAGTATAACTACTAAAATTTAAAACCAGGAGACTGGGGCATCACCAACATAAGAAGAATAGGAAGTCTGGCTCCTGTGGCCCATGTGAGCTAGAATTATATGCAGTTGGCCTAAGGAAAGAGGAAAAGGGAAAGATTCAAGACCTGGACAATTTATTCATTCAACAAATGTCAGCTCCAGGGAGTTCCTGCTGAGGTGCAGTGGGTTAAGGATCCAGTGTTGCCGCAGCTCTGACATAAGTCAGAATTACTGCTCAGATTGGATCCCTGACCAGGGAACTTCCATATGCTGCAGGTGTGTGGCCATAAAGAAAAGAGGGGGAGGGAGTTCCTCTGTGGCTCAGCGGGTTAAGGACCTAGCATTGTTACTGCAGCAGCTGGTGTCGTTGCTGTGACACAGGCTCGATCCCTGGCTGGGGAACTTCACATGCCCCATGCAAGGCTGGGGGAGGGGGGGGGGTCAGTGCCACACCTGCTGCAAGTTGGGCTCTGTCCTGGGTGTGGCAGTGGAAGCACCCTTACTGCCCTAGAGAGATGGGCAAGAGGGCTTCTGGAGCAGTCTCAGGCTGTCTCCAAACTGCCCGCAGAGCATCAGGGGCTACCTGACTCTCCTCTCCCCTCTGCTTGCGTTCCAGGTAGCACTACCCAAGAGCAAGGGCTCAGGTGCCAAACTCTGCCAGCCGGTGTTTGCAGCAAAGTAAGGGTTTATGTTCAGGGCACCAAGCATGGGAGGGAAGACAGGTCTCTGATCTGCTCCAACTTGGTCTTGGAGTTGGGGGTGTTTTTAAAGGGGAAGAGCAAAACGCTAGGATTAATCACTGTCTTGAGACATTTCTCAGGGGGTCGGAATGTCTGGTTTATGATTCTCTGGCCAGGTGGTCTTTGGCTGAGGGGAGCTGGAGAAACAAGGTGACTCTGTACGTGAAGGGTGATGTGGACAGCAGCAATTTTAATCAGCTGATCTGGTTGATTAGTGTTCAGTTAGCACAGGATTGAAGTTAGAAGGGACGCAAAAAGAAATGAAGTTTTGGGAGGACAGAGGAATGGTAAACTCCTAAGGGAACTCCGTCTGAGGGGGCCAGTGTGGGCAGCTCTGGGTTTGCTGTGGCTTGTCCTGTTTTCCTGTCCTCAGCAGAACTGGCCCCTTTTCCCAAATGCGCACGAGCACTGTCCCTGTTGTGTATCCTATGTAGTGACGTCACCATCTGCTCCAGGGTCTTCTGTAGTGATTTTTGCCTCCTTTCTTCCCAACTTCCATCTCCCATGGGTTATCTTTTTCAAATATACAATAGCTCGTTAACTCAACTCTCCTTTCCAACCCCAAACTGTGTGCGGGCTCTGCGCAGCCAATTGCATAAACCTAAGCTCACCCTCAGGCCTGCCTCTGCGCCCCCCTCCCCCTGCTCCCCCCGGCGTCCCCCACCTCTGCTCTCATGCTCACACCTCCTGTGCCACGTTCGTTCCTCAGTCAGGCCCCAGTCTCCCTCTCTGCCTGGAGAAATCCAATTTGTTTTAAGGCCTAACTCCTTCCTGAACTACTTGGTAGAAGGAAGTTGCTGCTTCTTCTGGGCACCTCGCAGTCCTTTGTTCAGACCTCAATGGCAGCATAGACAGCGTTGGTTCTATTTAATAGTGTACACGCCTGTCTGCTCTGCTAGATTATACATTATTGCATGTCTCTCCATATTTCCATCTGGCCTAGGGTTTTAGCACGATGCTTAGTAAGTATTCTAAAGTGATTTTTTTTTTTTTTTGCATTTCTTGGGCCACTCCCGTGGCACATGGAGGTTCCCAGGCTAGGGGTTGAATCGGAGCCATAGCCCCTGGCCTATGCCAGAGCCACAGTAACACGGGATCCAAGCCGCGTCTGCAACCTACACCACAGCTCATGGCAATGCCAGATCCTTAACCCACTGAGCAAGGCCAGGGATCGAACCTGCAACCTCATGCTTCCTAGTCAGATTCCTTAACCACTGCACCACGACGGGAACTCCTTCAGTGATTCTTTTTTTGTTTTTGGTCACACCCAAGGCATATAGAATTCCTAGTCCAGAGATTAAACCCTCACCACAGCAGTGACAACCCCATATCCTTAGTCCACTGAGCCACCGGGGAGCTCTTACAGTGATTCTTGAATTCAGCCCTTTGTTCTCAAGGATTCTTGAGGTGCTGGAATTTACCGTGGGCTGTGGCATTTGTGCCAGCACATTCTTGCACATGGCTAAGGCAAAGGGTCCTTAGGTAGCAAGAAATTACAAATTCTACTAGCAGGTTTAAGTGTAACACATGTATGGATACTTGTTCACATGGGGGTTTTTCAGTTGCAAGCCAAAACCAGGATATTTAGGCTTTGGTTAACTTAAGCAAAAAATGAAGTTTTCTGGACAGATTTCAGTTCAGAGAATCAATAAGGAGGCTAGAGAGGCAGGGTTTTTATGAGCAGGAGCCCAGGTGCCTCCATGGATTAGTGAACAAGAATGGCAGGAATGAAGTGACAGCAAGAGCTTTTCTTTGAGTTCCCCAGTAGCCTATCAGGTTAAGGATCTGGCATTGCTGCAGCTGTGGTGCAGGTTGCAGGTTTGATCCTTGGCCCAGGAACTTGCACATGCTGTGGGTGTGGCAAAAAAAAAAAGAGCTTTTTTTTTTTTTTCCTACTCCTAGAGGCACATCTGTGCCTCTAGAATAAATCACTTCAGCCATCCTCAGTTTCTGTCACTCTACTCAAGATTTTAGGTTTTGTGCCCAGCTGTCAGCTTGGTGAGGCAGGGACATGTGTCTAACAAGAGGTTCTCCCAGATTAAATGCAGCCAGAGGTAAGACAGTTCCCCAAAGGAAATGAGTCTTCTGTGGTCTGGTTGCCAAAAAACCACCAACACCTTCTACACTTGTGTCCTAAAATTAGCTTTTTTTTTTTTGACTGCATCCCCCTGCCCTTCCCCACCACCCCCTTGTGTGGAAGTTCCTGGACCAGGGCTTAAACCCCCACCATAGCAGCGACCCAGGCCACTGCAGTGACAATACCAGATCCTTAACCCACTGCACCACAAGCAAACTCCCTAAAATTAACTTTCACTCCACACAAGCAAACTCCCTAAAATTAACTTTCACTCCACACTTTCACTCCAATAATTGTTGCAATGCAATTATTATTACTATCTTTTTTTTTAAGGGCCCCACCCATGGTGCATGGAAGCCCCCAGGCTAGGGGTCGAATCTGAGCTGCAGCTGCCAGCCTACACCACAGCCAGTGACTTACACCACAGCTCATGGCAACACCAGATCCTTAATCCTCTGAGCAGGGCCAGATATTGAACCAGAGTCCTCATGGATACTAGGCAGGTTCATTACCACTGAACCATAACAGGAACTCCCTCGATGCAATTATTATTTAATCGTATGATTTTTTCATCTATACCTCCTCACTCACAATTTTTTTTTTAAAGCATTCGTATTTTTTCTAAACTGCTATCTTAAGAGACAATAGATGTACTGTGACAGGACTTAAGTGAATGAGCAGTTAAAAGAATGGGCAGACGACTTCCCATTGTGGTGGAGTGGAAATCAATCCGGCTTGTATCCTTGAAGATGCAGGTTCGATCCTTGGCCTCGCTCAGTGGGTTAAGGATCCGGCGTTGGTATAAGCTGTGGTGT
Source organism: Phacochoerus africanus (assembly GCF_016906955.1). Taxonomy (NCBI): domain Eukaryota; kingdom Metazoa; phylum Chordata; class Mammalia; order Artiodactyla; family Suidae; genus Phacochoerus; species Phacochoerus africanus. Next base: position 74,467,645 of record NC_062549.1, read on the forward strand.
GGGTCGAAGACACGGCTCGGATCTGGTGTTGCTGTGGCTGTGGTGTAGGCCAGCAGCTACAGCTCTCATTCGACCCCTAGCCTGGGAACCTCCACATGCCATGAGTGTAGCCCTAAAAAGAGTGGCCTGTGGTACAGCAACACTAGGAAGTCCTAGCCAATACCATCCATCTGGATCACCATCACGTTGTTATCCTGGGGCTGGACAGTGTGTAGCAGTGGAGTTCAAAAGTCCTCTTGGGGGAGTTCCCATCGTGGCTCAGTGGAAACCAATCCAACTAGTATCCTTGAGAATGTGAGTTTGATTCCTGGCCTCGCTCATCAGGTTAAGGATCTGGCATTGGCCTGAGCTGTGGTGTACGTCAAAGACTCAGCTCAGATCCTGTGTTCCTGTGGCTGTGGTGTAGGCTGGCAGCTGCAGCTTTGATTCAACCTCCAGCCTGGGAACTTCCATATACCAAGGGTGAGACCCTAAAAAAGCAACAAACAAACAACTTGAGCCAGTGCTGTGTTCCAATCCATTTCACTCCTTCACAAACCTGATGGAGCCCGAGTGCTGCGGGAGTCTGGCTCAATTAATCAGCGTTAAAATACTTTAGGAGTTCCTGTCGTGGCGCAGTGGTTAATGAATCCGACTAGGAACCATGAGGTTGCGGGTTCGGTCCCTGCCCTTGCTCAGTGGGTTAACGATCCGGCGTTGCCGTGAGCTGTGGTGTAGGTTGCAGACGTGGCTCGGATCCCGCGTTGCTGTGGCTCTGACGTAGGCTGGTGGCTCCAGCTCCGATTCAACCCCTAGCCTGGGAACCTCCATATGCTGCGGGAGCGGCCCAAAAAATAGCAACAACAACAACAACAACAAAAGACAAAAAAAAAAACATACCTCTATGTTCCCCTGATTATGATTTTTACCTCTAAAATCATAATCAGGGGAACATGAGCATTTTTCTGGAAAATATTTGAGATGTTTTCCCCTCTGGGTAGAGAGGGAAAATTAAATTACCACATGTGAACTATCTACATTACAGATTGTCAATGCAAGAGTGATTATTTGTCACCATAGCCATGATCGTGACCTAGCTAGTCGGTGATGTGGCAGCTGAGAGGTTATATGGATAAAAAATAGGGTTTCTCTGGTTATTTACATTGATGGTACACTCTGTAAAAACTATGGGAATAAAGAAAGCTCTTAAACTTGACGTTTTATTTTAGCTGACATATTACTCTTCTTGTTTCAAATATCCCTTCAGCCAAGTTAGAAATCCCAGCCTTTTTATGGTCTAAAGTTCTGTTTATCACAAAGTTTCTTAGTGGCTATTTACTCTAGAATGGCTCTAATACTCTTACTTTCTGGTACCAATTTCCATTCTTTTTTTTTCTCCTTTCATTTTATTTTTTGAATTTATTTATTCATTCATTTATTTATTTATTTTGCTATTTTAGGGCTGCACCCACAGCATGTAGAGGTTCCCAGGCTAGGGTCAAATTGGAGCTGTAGATGCTGGCCTACACCGAAGCCACAGCAACACCAGATCTGAGCCACATCTGTGGCCTACACCATAGCTCACAGCAACAATGGATCTCCAATCCACTGAGCGAGGCCTGGGACCGAACCCAAGTCCTCATGGATGCTAGTCAGGTTTGTTAACCTCTGAGCCCCAACAGGAACTCCGTTTACTTTTGCATTTTTTATTGCTTACGGGATAGTAAAATCTCTGTTATATTAAAGTAACTCATTTGGAGTTCCCATCATGGTGCAGTGGAAATGAATCCAACCTAGGAACCATGAGGTTGCGGGTTCGATCCCTGGCCCCGCTCAGTGGGTTAAGGATCCGGCATTGCCATGAGCTGTGGTGTAGCTTGCAGATGCGGCTCAGATGGGGTGTTGCTGTGGCTGTGGTGTAGGTCGGCAGCTGTAGCTCTGATTAGACTCCAAGCCTGGGAATCTCCATATGCTGCAGGTTCAGCCCTAAAAAGCAAAAAATTAATTAAAAAAAAAAATGTAACTCATTTACAGTCAGTTTACCACAACAACTAGAAATCTTAGCATTTGTGTGGATAGCTAGGTCTATTCTGAGAACCCTGATATTTTTAATCCTTCTTGAAGTGACAGATATGTCAAGTAAACAAGACATTCTTGGCTAACAATTTTTGCAGTCTCTCTGTCAGAAGCTGCTGGATTTTATGCTGATGGCTTTGTTTATTTAGCAAGTCACGGACATAGTCTCTCAAACTCATTACACTCTTAAAAATTATTGAGAATTTGTGTTTAAGTGGGTTATATCTATTGATATTTACCATATTAGAAATTATCAGTGGGAAGTTTTAAACGTATTTTACAATGACAATAATAAACCCATGGCCTGTTAAAGTAAATAGTATATTTGCATAAAACTGCTTTTTGAATGAAATTAATTAGAAGAATGGCACTGTTTCATATTTTGACTTTGTCTTTAATGTCTGGCTTAATAGAAGAAGACTGGGGTCCCATAATATGCTTGTGCATTTAATCCATTGTGATGTGTCATTTTGGCTGAAGTATTTGAAGAAAATCTGATCTCACAGGGCTATGTAGTTAGAAAAAGGAGGAGTGCTTAATAGCCTTCTCACATAACTGTATTTTCTATGTTGGTTCAACACTAGAACTCAACAAGTGGTAATTTTGAGAAGGACAGTTGAATGGGGAAATGGAGACCATGTCGGTGAACTTCCTTCTTCTGCTGCATGGAACCCATCAGTCTGTGTCCCAATCCGAATGGATGTTGGCTCACGTGTAATTTTCTAACTTCCAAATGTTGACAAATTTCATTATTCCTCTGTTTAAAAAAATCACATTTGTTAATATCACCTCTAATTTCATCAAGAACATTCTTTTTGGATATTAGGAAACTATCAAGCTCATGGTGGTGTATGAAGGTTTTTAAAAATTCTAATTTTTGATTCACAGATGTGTGCATGTGTGTGTTTGTGTGTGTTGCTGTTTCAGAGTACTTAGAAAATTTCTTTTATTTTTTTCTTTTTAGGGCCATACCTACAGCATATGGAAGTTCCCAGGATAGGGGTTGAATCAGAGCTGCAGCTGCCGGCCTATGCCACAGCCACAGCAACGCAGGATCCAAGCCACGTCTGTGACCTACACTACAGCTCACGGCAACGCTGGATCCTTAACCCACTGAGCGCATCCTCATGGACACTAGTCCGGTTTGTTTCCACTGAGCCACAATGGGAAATCCTATACTGCTTTTTCCCATACATACACACGTAGGATAAAGTTCAGTGTACAAATTAAGCACAGTAAGGGAGGCACAACAATAACCCATTATAAAATAGAACAATTAGAATAATGCACTGTAATAAAAGTTATGTGAATGTGATCTCTCTCAAAATATCTTACTGTACTGTACTCACCCTTCCTGCCACAATGTGAGGTGATAAAATACCTACATGAGAAGGGGAAGTGAGGTGAATGATGTAGCCCTTGTGACCCATCATCAGGCTACTGCTGACTCTGGACGATAGGTCCGAGGAAGGTGATCTGCTTGGGGTTGGATGTCAGGACAAGATGAAGGTACGGCTGCGGACCCCAGGCAAGATGCAGAGGGACAGGGCAAGCTTTCATCCTGCAGAGAGTTCCTTTCGTGGCTCAGCAGTAATGAACCCAACTAGGATCCATGAGGATGCAGGTTCGATCCCTGGCCTCGTTCAGTGGGTTGATGATCCGGCATTGCCGTGGCTGTGGTGTAGGTTGCAGACATGGCTTGGGTCCTGCATTGCGGTGGCTGTGGTGTAGGCCAGCAGCTACAGCTCCAATTTGATCACTAGCCTGGGAACCTCCATATGCCACGGTGTGGTCCTAAAAAAAAAAAAAAAAAAGATTTCATCACATTGCTCAGAACAGTATGCAGTCTAAAACTTATGAATTGTTTGTTTCTGGAATTTTACATTTTGTACTTTCAGGCTGAGGTCGACGGTGGGTAACTGAAACCACAAAAAGCGAAACTACCGATAAAGGGGGACTGCTATATCCACAATCCTACCAAAAAGACAACACTGTGAGCAGTTTGGTGTATGTCATGTTCTCTATTTTGTTTAAAGTAGTTATTAGCTCTGTCTAGAAAAAGAATAATCACAGGTAATCCATGTTCTTTCCCCATTTCCATCTAAGACACAACTTACCCAGGTTTTCACTATTTGTTTTCCTTTCTAGAAAGCAGTTCCATCACTTTTTCGGTACTGTCATGTATTAGTTTCCTATAGCTGCTGTGTCAAATCACCATAAACCACATTTCCCTGGTGGCTCAGTGGGATAAGAATTTGGCATTGAAACTGATGTGGCTCAGGTCACTTCTGGGTCACAGGTTCAAACCCTGACCTGGAACTTCTGCATGTTGTGGGCGTGGCCAAAAAATAAAAAATTACCATAAACCTACTAACTTCAAACAACACTACTTATTTATTTATTTATCTTTTTAGGGCTGCACTCTCGGTATATGGAAGTTCTCAGGCTGGGGTCTAATCAGAGCTGCAGCTGCTGGCCTATACCACAGCTCACAGCAGCGCTGGATCCTTAACCCCCTGAGCTGGGCCAGGGGATTAAACCATGTCCTCATGAATGCTAGTCAGGTTCATTGCTGCTGAGCCACAATGAGAACTTCCACAATTTATCATCTAACCATTTTGAAGGGTCTCACTGAGCCAAAACCAAGGTGTCAGAAAGGCCATGTTCCTTTCTGGAGGCCCTGGGGAGAAGCTGTTTCTTTGCCTTTTCCAGTTTATAGATGCTGCCTACATCCCTTGGTCCATGGCCTCCGTCTTCAAAGCCAGCAAGCACAGCCATCTCTTGGTCTCTCTCAGCTGTGGTCACATCTCCCTGACCATAATTAGGAAAGGACCCATGTGATGAGACTGGGAAGATCCAGGTAATCCAGGATAATCTTGCCATTCTCAAGGTTTTTATTTATGAATTTATTTATTTATTTTTAGGGCTGTACCCGAGGCATATGGAAGTTCCCAGGCTAGAGGGGCAATCAGAGCTGCAGCTGCTGGCCTATACCATAGCTGCAGCGACACCAAATCTTTAACCCACTGAGCAGGGCCAGGGACAGAACCCACATCCTCATGGTTACTAGTTGGGTTCTTAACCCTCTGAGCCATAATGGGAACCCCTCAAGGCTCTTAATTTAAATACATCTTCAAAATTTCTTTTTCCACATAAGGTAAAGTTTTGAGAATGAAGGTGTGAACATCTTGGGGGAGCTATTCTTTTGCCTTCTTCCACAATAATTGGCAACATGCTAAGGAGGCTTCACTATTTTCAAAAGCAATTTATGTCTTTTAAAAGGTAATAGGCTGTCTGTATAGTCTTCACCAGTTATCTTATTTATCAGTCTGTGCTAACATAGATTTGGATGTCTTATTTTGTCCTAACCATGTCTATTTTAAGGCTTTTGTTCTAGTTTCCACACTTTTAATGCACCCAGAAACAGTTAATCCATTTACACCTGTCATTTGTGAATATTCTTGAAAAAAAAGATTATATTAAATGGGGCTAGCAACACAACCCTCAGTGATCAAAAATCTAGTCTACTCTGCAATTAAAATCTCTTGGGGGACAAAAAAAAAAAAAAAAGGAGTTCCCATTGTAGCTCAGTGAAAACAAACCCAATTAGCATTCAGGAGGACTCCAGTTTGATCCCTGGCCTCACTAAGTGGGTTAAAGATCCCACATCGTCGTGAGCTGTGCTGTAAGTGGCAGATGAGGCTCTAATCTGGCATTGCTGTGGCCGTGGTGTAGGCCGGCAGCTGTAGCTCCAATTAGACCCCTAGCCTGGGAACTTCCATATGCCTTGAGTGTGGCCCTAAAAAGCAAAGAAAAAAATAAAATAAGAAGTAAAATCTTTTGAATGTTGGAATTTTCTCATGGCACAGCAGGTTAAGCTTCTGGCATTGTTACTGCAGGGTTTGAGTCAATGCTGTATTGAGGGTTTTGGCCCAGGAACTTCCGTATGCTGCAAGTGTAGGGGGTGGGGGGAGTGGGGAAGAATGCTAATCTTTTTCTTAAAAAAAAAAAACTCTTGAATGTTAAGGCCACTCATTCACATAGTAACAACCAGTCCTGTTTTCAGCCAATTTTCCAAGTTGATCATCGCCCTAGTGAAGAGATTAAGCAATAAAGGTTGGGTGAAGCAAGTCTTGCTTCTGGAGAAATGAAACAAAGGGAGTCTGTATGTGGGGGTAAAGGGCAAGGGTCAGACACCCTGGAGGGTCTGAAACAACGGGCGAGAGAAGGTTCACGGAAGGAACAAACCACAGGTTGTGGACACTTCAGTCAGGACATAGACTCACACAGAGCACACACACGTGAAGAGGAAATGCATTCATTAGCTAAACTCAGAAGACTAATGGGAGGAGCCCTCTCTGAAATTTGACCAAGATTAAATACAATAGAGGAAATCCAACCTCACAAAGCAAGGTGATAGATGGAGTTGAATCTCTAATTCTTTCCGTCACTTTTCCTTGATAAAATAAGCACGGTCCCAGGTGGCTCAGTAGGTTAAGGATCCCACGTTGTTACAGCTGTGGCTCAGGCCACTGTTGTGGCTCCTGTTGGATCCCTAGGCCCAGGAACTTCCCCATGCTGTGGGTGCAACCCCCCTACCAAAATAAAAATATGCATGGGACAGACACTCTGTGAATTGCTGTGATTGCTATGAATCAGAAATGAGTAATATAATCTCTGTCCTGAAGGAGCTGTTATTAGAGTAAGTTAAACAGGAAGGTAAACACAATTTCATCATCCTATGATCTAAACGTAGACTCTAAACAGGAACCTCAGAGAAGGCTGGGGATTTGGTGTTTACTCTGTTTCACTTCGGGTCGGGGTAGGTAAAGATGGTAACAGGCAGCTCCAGGAGGAAGTGAAATTTGACTTGAATCATGAATGGGAAGTCAGGGGACAGGGAAATTACTAAGCTTTGCAGAGGCGTGGCTGTGTGAACAAGCATATTCGTACTCCCAGTAAAAGCGTCCCTTTCAGGCTTCCAAATCTTAGAGAAATGCAGAAGTGAGCAGTAGCCAGAAGCCATTGAATCACATAATCAGGATCAAACCCCACAGTTTTTCCACCCATCCTGCCATTCTCATCCATCTACCTCTGTTAGCGTTAGTAGCCCAAACTTCTCAAGCCATTGAGGCACATGAGACAACCTTTCTGAATCTGCCTCATCTCCATTCCCCCCCTTTCCCTCAATCCCTGAGTCCTTGGTCCCGTGTGATCCTGGGTTCCCACAGGCCAGGACCTTGGGACCAAGAGGTAAGCATCTTCCACACTGCACTGTGCTGCATCCAAACAATTTCTTTTTTTCCCTCCTTCAAAAACCAGAATTTTGAAGTTCCCATTGTGGCAAAGCAGAAATGAATCTGACTAGTATCTGTGAGGATGTGGGTTCAATCCCTCACTCAGTGGGTTGGGGATCCAGAATTGAGGCATAGGCTGACGGCTGTAGCTCCAATTGGACCCCTAGCCTGGGAATATCCATATGCTGTGGGTGCGGCCCTAAAAAGCAAAAATACATACATACATACATACATACATACATACATACTGGAGTTCCCATGTGGCTCAGTGGTTAACGAATCCGACTAGGAACCATGAGCTTGCAGGTTCGATCCCTGGCCTTGCTCAGTGGGTTAAGGATCCGGAGTTGCCGTCATCTGCGGTGTAGGTTGCAGAACACAGCTCAGATCCCGTGTTGCTGTGGCTGTGGTGTAGGCCAGCGGCTACAGCTCTGATTAGACCCCTAGCCTGGGAACCTCCATATGCCGCAGGTGTGGCCCTAGAAAAGGCAAAAGAAAAATACATACATACATAATACATACCAGAATTTCTTTAGAAGTTAATGGCATCAAGTTTCATCATTGACTGACATCCTGGGAATTCACCTGGTTCAGGAAAGACCTTGGCTCCCTAGTTCCTCTTTCCTAGCCCATCATAACTCTTGATGACATCCACACCTGAATGTCTGACCCAGCCAACCTCCCAGCTGGATGTAAGGACAGGGATCTCCTCTGCTTTGCTCATGTTTACCCCCAGCCCCTAGCATTATTCGGGTGCACAGATGTTGGATTAATGAATGAATGCACTGCAAACTATGTAAGAAGATATTTAGAGATAGAGTGGGAAAGATAGAAGAAAGCTCTTAGGAAATATTATGTGCCATGCCAGGAGCTGGGTTTCACCCGCGGAACATATGAGAGTCTCCTTGAGATAGTCCCCAGCATGTGGCAGAAAATATACATCCCAACAAAGACTTGTCCTCAGATGTTACTAGCAGCTTTGTTCATAGTAGCCAAAAACACCGAACACATCCCGGATTTCCATCAACTGTTGAAGAAATAAACACATTGTGGTAGAACCGTACAAAGATTAGGGCTCAGAAAAAAAAGAAAGGATGAACTGGTTTTCTAGGTAACCACACTGGATGAGCATCAGGAACCAGTGCTGGGGGAAGGAAGTCAGACATGTACTACTACAGACTACAGAATTCCCTTTACATGCAAGGCTAGCAAAGGGAAACCAGGAGTGACAGAAAGCAGATCAATGGTATCTAGGAACCAGGCAAGAGTGAGGGATTCCTTACCACAGGGCACAAGGAGACGTTTTAGGGTGATGGGAATATCCATATTACAAGCATGATGGTGGTCACGTGACTGCATACATTTGTGAAACTTGATTTTCGACACTTTTTTTTTTTGGCTTTTAGAGCTGCTCCTGCCGCATATGGAAGTTACCAGGCTAGGAGTCAAATTGGAGCTGTAGCTGCTGGCCTGCACCACAGCCACAGCAATGCAGGATCCACGCCACATCTGTGACATACATCACAGCTCAGGGCAACGCTGGATCCTTAACCCACTGAGCGAAGCCAGGGATTGAACCTGTGTCCTCATGGATGCTAGTCGGGTTCGTTAATCACTGAGCCAGGAAGGGAACTCCCAATGACACTCTTGAAATGGATCAATGTTACTGTGTGTAAACTCTCTATAAGCCTGACTGAAAGTGTATTTGCAAATTTACAAATGTTATCGATTACTAGGAGAAACTGAGGAAAGGCAAACTCGAAGATGTTGTTAGAAACACTGAGTCTGGGAGTTCCCTGTTGTGGCGCAGTGGGAATGAACCCGACTAGTACCCATGAGGACTCAGGTTCCATCCTGGCCTTGCTCAGTGGGTTAAGGATCTGACATTGCTGTGAGCTGTGGTGTAGCTCACAGATGTGGCTCAGATCGGGTGTTGCGGTGGCTGTGGTGTAGGCTGGCAGCTACAGCTCCGATTAGACCCGTAGCCTAAGAACCTCCATATGCCGGGGGTGAGACCCTAAAATGAAAAAAATAAATAAATAAAATAGAGAAAGAAAAGAAAAAAAAAGATAAAGGAAAAAAAAAAAGAAAGAAACACTGAGTCTGCCCTTCCCTCCCACCCTCTTTGCTCTGAAGCCACTGCTTTCAAGGAAGACTTATGAGCTAAGATTGTTTGGGGCTCATGGGTATATTTACAAGAGTGGAAATTTTGTTTTCTCCCTATGAGGTTACTTAGAGATTTACTATAGTAATGAGGACTTCTTCTGAGTCTTAGGGCTTTTTTTTAAGGGCTCAGTATTGCCGCTAGAAAGGTAGAGTTACAAAGAAAGTAAACTCTGAGTCAGACAGACACACAGGATCAAATCTGGTCACTGTCACTACTGGAGTGGTACTGGGCATGAAATTAAATTGCATAAAATTTCAGTTGTTCTCTTCCAAAGAATGGAAATAATAGAACAGTCTTCAAATTTTGCCAAGATGTCAAGCAGCTCCTAAGGAGTAGCAGGTGACGGCTGCCAGTTCAGCTGGGCAAATGTCCCTAGATTTGGCCGGTCCAGAGACAGTACAGCCAAATGGACTTGGGAAGTGCAGTACTTAGGGCAGAGCAGGCAGCACTAGCGTCGTGTCAGCCTCTGGCCCCTGCCCCTCAGGTCCCTGGGGAGCGATGAAGAGGCCTGGGTGGGTGTGGTGCCCAGTGGTTCCAAGTCACAGCTCAGGATACCGAGCCTAGGACCCCCCTGCCCCCCGCATCCCCAACCTGGAGGCTGCTGGCAACCGCCCACTCTGTCCTCTGGGGAGACCTGTTCCATTCATTACCCTGAGAAGTTGGCAAGTCTTCCAGGTCCTGGAATGTCTCCAGGGAGAAAGGTCCTCCATCTTTACTCTCCTGGAATGAAAATAAATCTGAGGAAACTTGACTCACGATGCCTAACATGGAGAAGCTGGGGAGATTCATGGAGAATTCTCCCAGCAGGACTGAAGAATAAAAGGAATGCAAAGTACTAAGTTAGTGTCTTCTACCAAGTAATCACATGATAACTTCGGATAGCAATAATATTGACAATTATGATGATGAAGCAACACAGTTAAGAAAGAGCATATTTTTGGGAGCTCCCAATGTGGCACAGCAGAAATGAATCAAACTAGTAACCATGAGGTTGCAGGTTCAATCCCTGGCCTTGCTCAGTGGGTTAAGGATCCGGCATTGCCATGAGCTGTGGTGTAGGTCACTGACACACCTCGGATCCGGCATTGCTATGGTGGTGGTGTAGTGTAGGCTGGCAGCTATAGCTCTGATTTGACCCCTAGTCTGGGAACCTCCATATGCTGCAGGCATGGCCCTAAAAAAAAGCAAAAAAAAAAGGCAATAGCATATTTTCTTTAAACATGACACATCATTCCTTTTAGAAAGGACATTGTATTTGTTGGAGAAATGTGCTGATAAGTGCTTTTCGCAAAAGCACGTGAGTCCCCTCAGGGTTTGCGTGTTTGCTGACACCAAGATGAAGAGACTAGGATGGATCTGTTCTCTTTTTGTGTGTGTGTTTTTGGGCTACGCTGTCGGCTTGTGGAAATTCCTGGGCCAGGGATTGAACCTGCACCACAGCAGTGACCTGAGCCACAGTAGTGGCAATGCTGGAACCTTACCCCACTGAGCCATCAGGGAACTCCTGGATCTGTTCTCTTTAAGACGTGGAAAGGAACTTGTTCTAAAGCAGTGTTTCTGAGCTGTGGTCTCAACACCAGAATCGGTATTACCTGGGAGTTTAGCAGAACTGCAGATCTCGGTTTCCACCTCACATCTACTAACTCAGAAGCTCTGGGGTGCGGCCCGGCAATCTGTGTGGGTTTCCTTCCTTTTTTTTTTTTTTTTTTTTTTTTTAATGGCCACATCTGTGGCACATAGAAGTTCCCGGGCCAGGGCCAGAAATTGAATCCAAGCTGCAGTTGTGGCAATTCAGGATCCTTTAACCACTTCGCTACAGCAGGAACTCCATTTGGTTTTTGTTTGTTTGTTGGGTTTTGTTGTTTGTTTTTTAGGGCCACACCCAGGCATATGGAAGTTCCTAGGCTAAGGGTTGAATAGTCAAACTGGTCAAAGCTGCTGGCCTACATTATAGCCACAGCAAAGCCAGATCCTTAACTAGCTGGATCCACTGAGGCCAAGGATCAAACCTGCATCTTCATGGATTAGTCGGGTTCATTACCGCTCAGCCACAACGGGAACTCTAGTGATCTGTGTTTTTAACAAGCCCTCCAGATGGTACTGGGGCCCTAGAGAGGCGAGGTTGGGGCAGGGGCAGGGAAAGAAGGAAAAATAGGTATTTGTGAGCCTGGACTCTTTATAGAAGAACAACGTGAGCTATCCTCAGTGATTGAGTGACTGAGAAAATATGAATATGGATTTTTAAAAGCAGTCTGTGTGACGTTACTCCTCCCAGGATGTGTGGTTCTCCTGTAAGGACCACAGTGCAGGGGGGTGGGGTGGGGGTGGGCCCAGGTAAAGGGCCTCCCGTGGTGAAAACCAGGACACCTGTAAGAAGCAGGATCTCAGGAGGCTGAGAAAGCCACTCGGACGGAAGCTCTCAGAGATAGAAGGGACATTTGGGGAAGGGTTTTGAAATCTGTGAGCTTAGAGCCAAGTTTATCTACAAATCAAGGCCTGGAGCAGAGAGAACCAGCTTACACATAGGCCGTGATCATAACATTACAGTGGTTAGATGACTCCAACAGAATCTCGAGGGGTTGCCAAGAGACCCCAAGAGAGGATAAGAACTATTCTTCCTTAAGAAACATAAAGAAGTTGGGGTTAGTAGAGGCAAACTATTACATCTGGAAAGGATAAACAAGACCCTACTGTACAGCGCAGAGAATTCTATCCAACCTCCTGGGATAGACCATGGTGGAAAACAATATATGTATGTGTAACTGAGTCACTTTGCTCTATAGCAGAAATTGGCACATTGTAAATCAACTATAATTTTTTAAAAACCCAAGCGAATACCAAAAAAAAAAAAAAAAGACGTAAATAAGGATTATTCTTTCTCAAGAACAAGACTGGAATCTAATGAATGTGGTATCACTCTGTTTAGAAGTTCTCAGAGAGGAGTCCCCATTGTGGCTCAGTGAAAACAAACCCTACTAGTATCCATGAGGATGCGGATTCGATCCCTGGCCTCTCTCAGTGGGTTAAGGATCCAGTGTTGCCGTGAGCTATAATATAGGTCGCAGGTGTGGCTCAGATCTGGCGTTGCTGTGGCTGTGGTGTAGGCTGGCAGCTGTAGCTCTGATTTGACCCCTAGCCTGGAAACCTCCATATGCCAAGGGTGCGTCCCAAAAAAGACAAAAAACAAACAAACAGACAAACAAAAAAAACCTGACTACTAGAATCCATGACGATGTGGGTTTGATCCCTGGCCTGGCTCAGTGGGTTAAGGATCCAGCCATGTCGCAAGGTGTGGTGTAGGTCGCAGTGGTGAACTTCCATGTGCCACAAGTGCGGCCCTACAAAGAAAAAAAAGTTCTCAGAAATGTAAATGTTGTACTTGACCTACAGCATCTAGTTCTTTGCTCAGCTTACTGGTGTCCTTTTGTTGAGAGGAAAGACCGAAAGGCATGAAACTTCTACATAGCTTTTACTAAAGGTGGAATCCGAAGAGGGACAGGAAAAGGATTTCTAATTCTGACCTCCAAGAAGATGACAGCAGAAAGTGAGAGCCTACTCAGCTTCATTTGCTGTTTTTAGGATAATCTAGCCGTTCAGCTCCTGGTCTTTGGATCTGGACTGTGCAGATTCAGTCCCAGGACCCCTGTTTCTTAGATGGGATCTTGTGCTTCAGTTTCCTCATCTGTAAGATGGGAAAACAGCACCTGTCTCATGTAATTGTCCTGAGGACTAAACAGGCCAAGGTGCACACACAGTGTAAAACAGCTCTTAGTAAATGGGGGTCAGAGGTGGCGGCAGCGTTAGCAGTAATGTCTAGAACCAATACTGTAAGAAAACAGCACTTGAAAGGACACGAGTCAGTGTGTTTGGGGGAAACAGGTCATGAAGAGAGCTGAAAACTTTGTTTCCTGGTGTGGTTAGCTTAAGTAAATACAAACCTCAAGTGAAAAAGTGGGTGCTGGGAGTCATGAAAGAAAGGAAACCAACCTGAAATTCCCTAGACCATAGCAAAAGAGGAACTAGACAGCCAGAAAGCAGACCTGGGCTGGAGAAGTGCTCCAGGGTCGGTTGTGGCTCTTTGACAGTGGTTCGCCTGTAATGTTAAAGAGAAGTCAAAAAATTTAAAAAAGTGTTTTCCTAGTCCAGAAATTCACCAGAGAAAAATGCAAAAGGAGGATTTATTAAGATGAACCCCCAAGGTGGTGTTTGTGTACTCTTTCTGGTTTAAAGATGAGTAATAAAGACTATTTGCTGAGTTCCTGTCGTGGCTCAGCGGTTAACGAACTCCACAAGCATGCATGAGGATGCAGGTTCAATCCCTGGCCTTGCTCAGCAGGTTAAAGATTCAGCATTGTCGTGAGCTGTGGTGTAGGTTGCAGATGTGGCTCAGATCCCGCGTGGCTGTGGCTGTGGCTGTAGTGTAGGCCAGCAGCTGTAGCTCCAATTCAACCCTAGCCTGGGAACCTCCATGTGCTGAGGGTGTGGCCCTAAAAAAACATGAAAATAAACAAATATTATTTGCTTTTCATTTATAAAAATAACCTATATTCTTTGGAAAACATATAAAAGCATAAAGAAAACCAAAATTGTGCATAATCTCTCCACTCAGATACAACTACTGTGAACATTTGCTGTATTTTTTCTGGTACACTTAAAATATACAGAGATTATAGAAAACATTATTTTCTGATTTTCCACTAACATATTGTAGTCATTTCTCTAGGTAATTACATCTTCATTAGGAACAGGATTTTAAATGGAAACATAATGTTCTATTGAATAGATACTCAACAATTTACTTAACCATTGACCTCTCAGTAGACATTTAGATTATTGTTTGTCACTAATTCAAAATAAAATGTAATGACTATTCTTATATATAAATCTTGGTGCAGCTGAATATTTCCTTAGGAATAAATTCCTAGATATGAATTTCATGAGTCTTACCAACTATTTAAATTTCCCTTCAAAAGAGCTGACTCACGTAGGCTAATCTCTTCTGACTCTGCCTTTAGTGAAGCCATGTTGTTACCTTGAAATTGACCAGGACAGGAGTATTTACACCACAGAAATTGGTAAACACTCCAAATCATCCTGTTTTCTTCCGGCTCGTGGTTGCTAACCCTCTCCCAGCACATACAGGGAAAATGTCCCAAATCTTATTCCTATCAGTAACGTATAAGGATGCCTGTCACATAAGCACTGGATTTAAGAGCATTGATTATTTGCTAATTTGATTCCCAAAAATGGCATCACAATTTTCATTTATTTATTGATGAAGTTGGCTGTATTTTAAAGGATCAGGATCCTTAACCCACTGAGAGAGGCCAGGGATCCAACCTACGTCTTCATGGATACTAGTCAGGTTCATCACTGCTGAGCCACAATAGAAACGCCAATGTATGTATTTAAAAATAATAATGTATATTTAAACCATTGTTTTATCATTTCCTCCTTACCTTCTAATCTAATCTGATAGGTAACATGCCCGGTAAAAAGTTGCTGGATCTACAAAATATGAGGGAGAAGATCCCAAATGAGGGACGGCTCACGCAGTTACAGTCACCTTTACTCCCACAGGGAAGATAAACTTTGCAGATGCCTTGACAGGTGCCCTCTGACAGTTGTAGGTCCCTGGGGAGGGGACATGGATGCAAATGTGGGCGCAGGCAGTTCTCGGGGCACATGGTGATTTTACACCCAGACATAAAAATCAGAATCTCAGAAACAATATTAACTATGTGGGAAAATCATTAAAATTTTTAAAAATCTAGATTATAAGAATTGTCTGGGGATTTCCCTGATCATCTAGTGGTTAGGATTTGTTACTTTCACTGCTGTGGCCCAGGTTCAATACCTGGTCTGGGAACTGAGATCCTACACCAAGCCGCTGTGATATGCAGCCAAAAAAAAAAAAAAAAAAGGGTTGTCTGCAAAAATGATGCAAGGTCTTCTTCCTCCAGTAGGTTACATGTAGTGTCTGCCTAGCACCTCACTGCTGCCCCACAGAATTTTCACTTGTTTTTCTTCCCTTTTCTCACTTGGCCCAGGTGCTTTGGGGAAAACGGACTCCCACTTTCAATGTTAGAGATGGCTTTGGTCTAAACCTCATAGAAGATTCCATTTCCCTCACTGAACTCTTTGGGAACAAAGGGTGGCCATGTGACCTCAGAGGTCTGGTCAAGGCCAGCCTTGGACTCTTGCCCTGCATGTTGGGTGCTCCATGTGGTCTTTCACACCAAGGGAGAAAGAACACAGCTGCTTTGCTACCAGCAGCTACCCAGCAGCCCTGTTGGGAGGGGACCTTGACTTCAATTCAATTAAAAGATGCTGGGAGTTCCCATCATGGTGCAGCAGAATTGAAGCCGACTAGGAATCATGAGGTTGCAGATTCGATCCCTGGCCTTGCTCAGTGGGTTAAGGATCTGGTGTTGCCGTGAGCTGTGGGGTAGGTCACTGACAAGGCTCAGATCCTGTGTTGCTGTGGCTCTGGCGTAGCATGGCAGCTGTAGCTCCGATTCAACTCCCGGCCTGAGACCCTCCATATGCCTAGGGTGTGGCCCTAAAAAGCAAAAAACAAAACAAAACAAAACATGCTGAAGGTCTAACATGGAGGGAATCGGCCCTTGCATGAACTTGTCAAGCCACTGGCTCCGGGAATCCCAAAGCACGTTATACTTCTGTTTTCCAGGTACCTGAGCTCAAAATTCTGTTATTTGAGCAAGAAGTGAAAGGGGAAGAGCTGGTGACCATTCCCGCCTGACTCTTGAAGCTGCTTGTGTAGGTTCTGAGCTTTTATCGGGCCACTTACACAGTAGTCACTGTTTTATTTATTTTTATTTTTTTATTTTATTTTATTTTTTTGTCTTGTCTAGGGCTGCACCTGAGGCATATGGAGGTTCCCAGGCTAGGGGTCTAATTGGAGCTGTAGCCACTGGCCAGTGCCACAGCCACAGCAGCACTGGATCCCAGCCTCGTCTGTGACCTATACCACAGCTCATGGCAACACCAGATCCTTAACCTGCTGAGTGAGGCCAGGGATCGAACCCGCAACCTCATGGTTCCTAGTCAGATTTGTTAACCACTGCACCACAACAGGAACTCCAATAGTAGTCACATTTTAAAGTTTAAATCAGATCATGTCACGCCCAGGCTTAATCCTTCAGTGGCTTCTGCGGCACATTATTAACAGTGACAATAATGATGACTGGTCCAGCGCCCTCCCTGGCTCCCTGTGTTCTCTGCCCCCTCCCTCGGGGGCTACAGCTCCCTCCTTGAGGCTGTGCACTGACCAGTCCTTCTGTCCGGATGCCTTTGCCCGAGATCTTCACACTTCAGTCTCTGATTTCACTCATTTACCAGCTCAGCTTTCATCAGAAGGAGATTCAAGGACCCCCTTATCTAAAACAGTACCTATCCCCTTCAAACTCTATCCCTCACTCTGCTCTATTTTTCTTTCTTTTTTTCTTTTTTGGGTCCCTTGCAGCATTTGGAGGTCCCAGGCCAGGGATCAGATCTGAGCCACAGTTGCAACCTAAGCCAGAGCAGTGGCAATGCTAGATCCCTAACCCATTGTGCTGGGTTGGGGATCTAACCTGTGTCCCAGTGCTCCCAAGACACCACCAGAGTGGGAGCTCCTGCTGTTGCTCAGTGGGTTAAGAACCTGATGGGTTCTCAAACTTCCTTGAGGCCGCAAGTTTGATCCCTGGCCTTGCTCAGTAGGTTAAGGATCTGGCGTTGCCGCAAACTGTGGCAGATGCAGCTGGGATCCAGTGTTGCTGTGGCTGTGGTATAGGCTGGAAGCAGCAGCTCCAATTCAACCCTTGGCTTGAGATCTTCCATATGTCGTGGGTGTGGCTGTAAAAAGAAAAAAAAAGTAAAGTAAAAAAAAAAAATTTAAGGTAAGACTTTTATTCACACCTGTGTCTCCATCACCTAGAACATTTCCCGGCATATCGTAAACAGTCAACGAATATTTATTGAAGAGAAAATAAAGTAAAAGTCTCAAAGAGGGATCTTCCTTCAAACTCTCAATGTCCAGTCCTTGGCTGCTTTTACCTTAGCAGTGGGGTACACACTGCTCATCGGGTGACCCAGGAGCATTCCTACCCCGTCTGCCTGGCTGCTTGCCACCGTCTTGCCTGCAATTTTTGTTGTTTTTTTTTAATTTTCTTTTGTCTTTTTAGGGCTGCACCTGTGGCACCTGGACGTTTCCAGGCCAAGGTTGGAATTAAAGCTGTAGCCACTGGCCTACACCACAGCCACAGCAATGCAGGATTCAAGCAGTGTTTTCGACCTACACCTCGGCTCACAGCAACGCCGGATCCTTAACCCCCCGAGTGAGGCCAGGGATCAAATCCTCATCCTTACAGATACTGGTCGGATTTGTCACAATGGGAACTCCCTGCCTGCACACTTTAAATCCTTGTTTCCTTAGCCTCCGCTGCTGCTCTGGGTCTGCCCACATGAGGGTTCTGGCTGATGAGACATAACTGGGAGTCTTAAGTGTTTTCAGGCAGTGCTTTTGGTTGTCTGGCAAGGGAAACAAAGCTAACTGCCTCTCCTCCTCACTTCTGCTCAGAACCAAGGTCGATGGTGGTGACGAAGCAGCGATCTTGTGACCAAAAGACCACAAGACAAGAGAAAAGGCATGGGACAAATAAGCTCCTCAAACAGCGCCAATGAGAAGATGAGCTCCAGCCACTGACTGAGTTTTCTGTTAAAGTAGAACAAAACATAACCGAGTGTAATAAAAAAAAAAGTGTGCTATTTAGCATGTTGATTGAGCCTCCTAAGGCTCACCCTCCTGCAATGAGGGGCGATGTGGAAATGAAGACCAGCAAGTCACTCTTTCCGGCTCCCAGAAGGTTCCAACCCAATGGGGAGACAGACCCACAAAGTGTCAGGGGAATGGGATTCCTGCCAAAGTCCCGTCGGACTGTGAGGTCTGTCAAGTCACGACCTAGCGCCACCAACCTCTCTGCCGTCTACTGTGAGAAAGAAACCTTCTGGAGGTCCCGTCACAGCTCAGTGGTTAACGAATCCGACTAGGAACCATGAGGTTGTGGGTTTGATCCATGGCCTTGCTCAGTGGGTTAAGGATCTGGTGTTGCCATGAGCTGGGGTGTAGGTTGCAGAGGTGGCTCAGATCCCATGTTGCTGTGGCTGTGGTGTAGGCCAGCGGCTATAGCTCCGATTAGACCCCTAGCCTGGGAACCTCCATGTGCCTTGGATGCGGCCCTAGAAAAAGACAAAAAAAGAAAAGAAAAGAAACGTTCTGAGGGAACGGATATGAGTCGAACTCCCCGTGCACATCAGGGAAGACCACAGAGTCTAGAAGTGGTAGGATTGCAACGGGGAGAAGTGGTGGGAGAAAGTAAACAGGGGTCGTAGGCAGAGAGAACAGAGGCTCAGAGACCTAAGGAAGGAATCGTAGCATACACAGGAGAAAGCCGATGTCCGGGCCTCTGTGTGAAACAGTGTACATCACCACTTCTGACTCAATAAATAGTTAAGTATTTATGCTTTCATAAGGTTTTTTTTTTTCTTTCTTTCTTTCTTTTTGGCCACTCCTGTGACATGTGGAAGTTCCTGAGCCAGGGATCGAACCTGAGTCACAGCAGGACCCGAGCCACAGCTGTGACAACACTGCATCCTTAGCCCACTGTGCCACAGGGAACTCCCTTTCAGAAGCTTTTAAAAAATAGCTTAACCAGGAGTTTCCTTCGTTGCTCAGCAGTTAATGAATCTGATTAGTAACCATGAGGTTGCAGGCACGATCCCTGGCCTTGATCAGTGGGTAAAAGATCTGGCGTTGCTGTGAGCTGTGGTGTAGGTCAAGATGTGGCTTGGACCCCATATTGCTGTAGCTGTGGGGTAGGCTGGCAGCTGCACCTCCAATTTGACCCCTAGCCTGGGAACCTCCATATGCCAAGGGTAGGGCCCTGAAAAAGCAAAAAACACAAAAAAAACTTAACCAGACATTTTTCAGAAACACACACTCATAAAAAATATTTATTTTACAAACAGAATACAGTCAAGGCAATATTTTTGTTTCCTCAGATGGCATCCTGCAAAGGAAAGGCACAGAAATTTTCCTAGCTTCAGCTGCAAGCAAAAGCAGCTTTTTAAACCTGATGAGTACAAAGCTCTTGGAAGTTTTTAGATCTTAGTCAGTGAAGTGAAAATAAAAACATTACTGAGAGCTCAAAAATATGTTTGCCATCGCAAAATAGCTTCAAGTGGAAATTGTTTCAAGAAAGCTCCTAGTTTTATGAGGATGAAAAATGGGGAGCAGAGGATGTGAGGTCTCCTGCGATGCTTAATCATCTCCATCTAAGGCAGGTGTTAGTACCTCAGACTAACGTGGTTAACAAGGCAAGGCCAAGGAAACACGGGCTCGACTTTCTTCAGCCTTATTGGAAGTCCAGTGTTCTGACTCAAACTTCTGTCTCCTGAGGGGCATAGGTTTCAAAGCAACCTCTCATTCATCCTCCACTGAAAGCTTCTCCTTGGCTGTGTACCCTGAGATTTTTCCTCCCGTCTTCCCTGGAAGTTAGCTGCGTAATAAAACCAAGGAAATTTGCTGCTCAATTTAATTCACGCACACCCAGAAGATGGTACCCTCCCCCAGCCGCACCCACTGGCACCAGTGGGAAGGCCCCACACAGTGGGCACAGGGAGCAGCAGGAAGCAGCTGGCAGGGAGCCGCCGCCTGGTTCAGTCACTCAAGATGGCTGTTCTCTTGCTCTGCGTCCAGCCCTGCCTGCCCAGCACCGCCCACCTGCACCCCATTCACAGGGCGACCTTCCTACACGCCTGCTCAGCCCAGCTGCTGCTTGTTCTATCAAAGGGGCGTGAGGAGCGAGACCCTTGCTGGTTTCCCTGGGAACTAACAAGCCCACCCGACCCATTCTCCCTATAAGAACTGGCAACCTCTTCCTACGAGTGAAGTTTGTCTCTGCGTCCTGCTCCTGATGCCACGCACGCTGGGGTGCCCTGCGGGCTTTGCTTCAGACGGGTAAGCCCCCCCTCCCTGGCCCCCTGAACCTCCCACGTCTCTCTTGGCAGATGCTGGCCTCTGTCTCCGGGCCTGAGCTGGGCAAGCAGGGCCTTGGAGGGGCAGCCAGGATGCCCGAGCCACTCCCGTGGACACTGCGATGTGGGGAAACACAGGCCGGGCATGGAAAGGCTTGAGGAGCCATCCACTAGCACATGGGGCCCAAAGTCCGCCTCGAGAGAGCTTTGACTGGGCTGTGTATCTGAGGTTTCCCTTCATGCCTTCCCCGTGGGCAGGCAGCAGATAAAGCCCTAGAATTTGCTATTCTGTGTAATACACACACACAGACACGGAAAACAGTAACCCCACCCCCACCGCTCCCACCGAAATGGTACTGGTGGGAATGACTCGTACAACGAAGACAGAGGATCAGCGTGAAGAAGTCAGAGAAACCAACCCGGGAGGTGGAGGAAGAGGGAGAAGCAAGGCAGGAAAGCCCAAGACGTGGTCTCGGAGGGAGGCGATGGGGGAGCCCTGCCTGGGAGCTGCCTCCAAAGCCACGTACGCCTGGGCCGAATTCTGAGCGTCCAGAGGGCTGAAGGCCAGACAGTGACCAGTGGACGTGGTGACCTGAGGAGCATCACAGTGGGAACAAGCCCAGGTGGGGTGGGTTGACGGCCACGCAGGGCAAGGAAATGGGGATGCGTGGGAGGCAGACGACCCCAGTTTTGCTAAAAATGGGGAGCTGGAGGGAGATGTGGCGATAAAGGAAACATCTTTTGAAAACTTTTTATGTTTGGGTAAGAATGATTCCAGTGAGGGAGAAATAAGGCAGGAGAGAGAGAGGATAATTACAAAGGAGAAGCCGTTGAGGAGAAAGAGAAGCCGGTCTTTGGGAACAAGTGTATATATACACTTAGGAATACCAGGGGTGGGGACCCTGAGCAGGTGCTGCTAAACTAGGGGGCTTGAAGGGAAGGGTGGGGGGACGAAGAAGTTCTCACTTCAGTCTTCCCTCCTTCTCCCCAAACACAAACTCTGGAACAGCAGAAACATCCCCATATGAGCTGTTATTCGAGAAGATGCTTCTGAGCTCATTTCTTCCCCTTCTCTCATCAAAGATGAGGCTGGGAAGTGAAAAATGGCATGAATTGGATCACTGTAAGTGCCGTGTGTCTGCTGGCTGGCAGTTAACGTCCCACGGGCCAGATGACAGAAACCTAGCCTTCCTGGTGAATACCTTTCAGAAGAGTGGCTTTTGAGTCCTTGAGAGAGGAACTCGGGTTGCAGGAGATGCAAACGCATCTCAAGGGTACCGAGAAGTCACAGCTGTAAGCCCTTCGTGAAACGCCCAACGTGTCAAGTGTTGGCTGTAACTGAATTGCTGGGCAGCCCAGAGCTTTCTCAGGCACTTTAAAGGGGGGCTGAGGTCTGCTGGGGATGAGACCTTGAGCAGTCAGGAGTGATGCTAGTGTTTAAGCCTTGGGGCTGAGGGTCTGTGGCTTTCCTAGGCCAAGGCTGAGTCTAGTCGAGAAGCAGGCTCGAAAGGTGTCTGGCTCCCTTTTGGTCAGGGAGAAGCTCTTGGTCTCCACCAGCCAGGATCACATCACTTATCACTTAATGTTTAAAAACTTGGATGCTTGTTTTCTTGCCTTATTCCATCTAAACTGCGTTATTCTGAATTTGCAACATCTATTGCAGTACTTCTCATAAAGTTGCCATATTGAACTTCTTGGCAAATTTGAGTTCATGATGTATGGGTTCATGTTTTGGCTATTGGACCACATCACAATTTCCTATAGGAAACATCTCCATCTCTTCACAGGTGTTGGTTCTGTGTAACGCGTGGTCATATGAAATAGACTCAATCCCTGTCCCAGGGCACCCGTGCACCTTTATTCATTCCAAAAACATTGTAACAGTGCCCACTTGATGCAGGTCATTTTTTTTCCCACATACTTAGCTGAAATACACATTGACCTTGAAGCTTTAAAAACATAACCCTGCAGAAACTGGCCTGCAAGTTATGTGGTGTCAGCATATATACAATTTAGAGTTATTTAAGAATCCCTTAGAGTTCCTGTTGTGGCAGCAGATTAAGGACACGATGCTGTATCCATGAGGATGTGTGGGTTCAATTCCTTGTCCTTTATCAGTGGATTAACAATCTGGCGTCCCCTCAAGCTGAGGCGTAGGTCTCAGATGTGGTTAGGAGGCGGTTTGGCTGTGGCTGTGGGGTCGTCCCCAGGGGCTGCGATTTGACCCCTGCCCAGGAACTTCCATAGCCTTCAGGTGTGGCCCTAAGAAGACTCCCTCCAAGGTAAACAGGCTAACCTTGAGGCTATACAAAGAAGCTGCCCTTCACATGCACTAGGGTAGCAATAACCAAAAAGTCAGATCCCTGTGCTGGGGGTGTGGCCTCTTTTAAAACAAAACAAAAAAACCCACATAAGCATAGCCGAGGATGTGAAGAACGTGGAATCCTCCTACACTGCTGGTAGAAATATAAAATGGTGCAGCCACTTTGGAAAACACTCGGAAGTTTCTCATGTCTTAAATGGAGCGGAATTGCTGAGTCATATAGTAACTTGGATATGTAGTCAACAGACATGAAAACATAGTGTCTATACGAAAACTTGGACATGAACGTTCATAGTCGTATTTGTAATAACCAGATGGTGTAAACACCTGCGAAGTTCATCAGCTGCTGAATAGATGAACAGAATGTGGTGTATCCCTACAACGGGATGTTACTCAGCCATAAAAAAGAATTAAGAATTCTTAAGTGAAAACCAGGCTGACTGCCTGGTGGGTGTTGAGCCAAAAAAACCAAGCTGAAGACGGGGGAGAAGGAAGGGTTTTATAATTACTCTCGGTAGGTAAGGAAACCACCTGGGATGCTTCCAAAGCACTGTCTCTGCAACAAGGAAATTGTGGAGGTCTTATGCTGCGGGTTCATGCATATTCGTGAGAGGGCTTGGGCAGGAGGAAGAGTCCAAACTTTAATTGATGTCATGAGGGTCAGAAAAGGTCAACATCATTATCACTGAGATTCCAGTAGATCTGGCGGTTGAGTGTGGAGGGGGGATTGAAATTCTGCAAAACCCGCTCAAGAGGGTGCTTTAGGCTAGTCTTCACCGCTGAAATGGAACTGGGAGTCTTCGCAATTGATTTGTCGTCTTTGCTTATCCTTGTTTCTCTTGCCTGATATGAGAACAAAAGGACCAATTTAAGATCATTATTACTGAGACCTGCTCCAGGACAAGCCTTGAGGCCAGGCTTAGATCACAAAATAGCTTAAGCCCAAGGTGGCTTCCCTTATGTCCAGATAGCCATCCCTGGCTCCTCTCTGCCCCACCCCACCCCCAAGTCAGGGATGGCCCTTGAAAACACTATACTAAAAGAAGCCAGACATAAAAGGCTGGGTAATCTCGGGGTTGCATTTATATGCAATGTCCAAATAGGCCAATTCCTAGGGACAGAGTTGATTGCTTGTTGGAATTGGGGGGCTTGTATGGATAACTGAAGAGTATTGGGGTGTGGGTGGGACTGGTATCTAAAGGCTAGGGGTTTCTTTAGGTCATCAACTAAAAAAATAAAACCTGAAAGTTGAGAGTGAAGTTTTATTTGAGGTGAAGTTGGGCCTTAAGCCTGGAAGACCACTCGAGGAGGCGACGTGGGGGTGCTGGAATCTTTGAGTTTCCCAACAAAGTGAAGGGTAGGAACAAAGTTTTACAGGTAATCAGATTTACAGAATGATTTATAGAAAACCAGTTTCTATGGGAAGACATAAAGGTGTGGGCTTACTGGACTCACTCTTTTGATAATGCCTCTCAGCTGTGGGCCAGTCTTTGTTTCTTGCCTGAGTTCCCTCAGGGCTCGCTGGCCCACCTTTGGGAGTGCCAGTTCTCTGAGATGACAAGTCTTTTTGTCCACTAACTACAGCCCAGGAGGCAGTGTTTCAGATAGCTCTGAAATACTCCCCTGGAAGAAACGGGGACTATTGTCGTAAAGGGGAAGGGGCCTGCAGCCATGCACACATTTTATGAAGTTTGTTGCTGGTCTCATGAAGGTGGCTAATAGCCACAGACCTCGGTCATCATTGAAGGATTTAGTGTTTTTTCTAGGTATGAGATGCAAGAGTTGGGCTCATAAAATCTTATAAAAATATCTGAAGACCTGTTCTTCCAGTTTTCCCAGAGCACAGAGTGCCTCACTTCTGGTCTCCAGGCTGAGCTCCATTCCAGGTGCAGTGGGTTGGCAGCTGCAGTGGCTCATGTTTTACTCCGTGTAGAGGCTGATGGCAAGTTCCAAACTTCAGGTGATGCAAATATTTCAGACTGCTGTGGAGCCAAAGGTCTTGTGCCTGAAGCACAGTGAGACCACTCAACTGAAATGTCAGAGTTTGGAGCAGAGAAAGATTTACTGTGGGACCAACCAAAGAGGACGGGTGGCTGGATGACTCCTGCTCCGAAAACTCCAACTCCTGGCTGGACTTCAGGGAAGAGTTTTTAACAGGCAGAATTTGGGGTGAAGGGGGTGAGACTTTGTGATTGGTTGGTGTTCCAGAATCTTGTGCGCAGCCTGAAGTTACCACCTTCCACGTGGCCGGGGGTCCTTAACTCCTGCAGAAGAGCTCAGAGCCACGAATGTGTGTCCCTTGACCTAGAACTTTGTAGATAGACCAGTGTTTGACCCCTTTCCCTTTGTGTCTGCATTCTCTCACTTCCCAGGTTAGTAACCTTTGGAATATCAGGGCAGGCCTAGGAAACTAAAGCCTTTTTCTTCAAACAAGAAAACAGGAGCCGCTGAAAGGCCTCTGTGCCCAGGACGCCCTCCACTCCCCCCTTCCCCCCCTCCCCGCCCCGCGCACCTCCCCACTCCTGCTGTGTTTGAGCTGAAGAGAGATGTCCACACCTGTAATGATCCTGACACCTAGTGAACGGTATGCTTTAGATAGGTGAATTGTTGGGCATGTGAATTATATCTCACATGTTAAAAAGTCATGTGACTAATTACCAAGAGATTCTAGACCCAAATGTTGTTCCGAGCTCCTGTGGCCGACGCATTGGCAGTTTACGGGCAAGCTTCCGTCTTCAGCTGTAAAATACAGAACTGGGGCGGCGGAGGCTTCAGGGGTGAGGACTGGCCCTCCCGGGTCCCCGTGCGCCCCTCCTCCGGCCTGAGTCACGGCGCCGAGTCCCCACGCGGAGAGGATGCTGCGCTGAGCGCGGCCGACGCCGGACGCCAGGCCGCAGGCGCGCTCCCTGGGCCAGGCCGCCCGCGCCCTCCTCGCAGCGGCGCAGCCGAGCCCGCCCTCCATGGCGTTCATCCGGAAGAAGCAGCGGGAGCGGCAGCTGCAGCTGTACTCCAGGGAGAGGTGAGTGCCGAGCGCGGGGCTGGGGCTCGAGCCGGGCCGATCCCGCGGCGGAGCTGGGCAGCCACGCGGGAGCCGGCGGCTGGGCTGGCTCACCCGGAAGCGGCCGCTCGGGCGCCCGCGGGAGTGGCGGGCTGGGGGTCAGCGGGCTGGACGTTCCCGGGTTGGATCCCAGCTCCCGGCCTCGGGCGGCCCAGCGCGGACCCGCGACCACCCGTCCGCGGCGTGGCGGCTGCTGCGCGGTCACCGCGCCTTTTTACTGCCAACCTCAGCCCTAAAGCAAGTGCCCCACGGGGGCGGGAGAGCGCCTCCAGGAAGGCCCCTTTGAAGAAAAGCCACGGGCCAGCTCCCCATACGCTTTGTACTGAGCGCTGGACCTTATCCTGAGTGTACTGGAGGGGAGCTATGTTTCCTGGTCGCTGAGACCCCCGCCGTCTTTATTCCCGGCTTCCCCCCAGGACTTGGGGTCCCCCCAGCCCTGGGCAGAGGCTAAAACGGGAGAAAGAAGTTCGGGTTCAGTTACTGATCCTCAGTCCCCAAGGAAAGTCCCTCATCTGATGCCCATCTCTGCTGTCATTGTACTTAAAGGTCTGTCTAGTGACTGAACCTGCTGGTCTTAGGGTCTGCGGCCCCGAAAGGAACGGCAGTGCGTCAGTCAGTGCTTTGTTTTGGTTGTGGGAGCCAGTAATCTCAGAGCTCGAGCTGGTCACGTTGTGTGATCAGAGGAGACCGACACAGGAGATCCTGCGTAACATGCAAGTGTAGTCTTTCAGACTTGTGTGATCCTAAAGCAGCTACACTTCTGTAGAGGTGACTGGACCCCCCGGGCAAACTTTATATCCTTTTCTAATCTCGAACGTTGGCTTCTGCCAGGATAGCCATAGTTCGACAGCTCATTTCCTGCTGTAGAGAAGAAGATATACCAAAAAAAAAAAGTATCTTGGAAAAGGCTTTCAAGAATGATTTTGGTGGCGGGATTAGGTTTTATCTACAAAAAGCCTTGTTTATTAACAATTGGACCCTAAATAAAGTAACTCACTTGTAGAAGCTGTTTGTAATGCTTGTTTCATGAGGAAAGAGCTTGAATAGTTTCTCTGTTCAATGCCACAAAACATTAAGACTTGGTATTCTGTATTAAATAGATGAATGTTCAAATTGACATTGTAAGAACTTTGAAACTCTTGAATTGCCATCATGTTCTATGATCTAAGAGTCATTTGTAACAACTCTATGGCCTCTTTGATTTGGGAAAGCTGTTTTCTTTCCATCTGCCAATTATCTTCACTGCAGTCATTTGTGTTTAATTTGGTTAGCTTGTTCAGCTCTGCAGTTTCCCACAAATAGTAAAGTCTGCACTTGAACTTCTGCATAGAATCTTTGTTGGTCTCCATTGACAAGGCACCAGGACAGGCTAGCAGCACTCGGTGGTGACTAGTTCTCAAAACCAAAATCCATATTCATCAGTTAGGAGGCAGCAACTAACTTTCTGAGCATCGTTAATCAAAAAAGGTGCCACATGTTTTATTTTTCTTTGAATCCCCCTGCTGGCTGCCCACATTCTTTGATGCTTTGCAACCTCGGGTTGGTGGACGCATCAGAATGGTGTCTATACGGCAGAGATGGAATGACAGGAATCTTTCACAATTGAGCAGAATCTTTCTGAATCTTAGAATTCTTTCTGAAAGTCAAGAATATTTTAAACCAACTTTATTGAGCCCCAGATTTACTGTTGCAGCACAGATGTTTTCTAGCTTATCTCTTTGAGGCAGTAAACGTCATTTAGCAAAATGATAGAGGTCACTGACTGCCTGTCTGCCCAAGAGAACTGTTACTTTCCTGGGAACTATGTCGGAGGTCACCCAGGAACAGCCTCACCTCTTCAGAGTTGCAAGTTCATTCGTTCTGCTCACTCTGCTTGAGAGATTTTAGATTCTACCGTGATCAAATAATGACCCCAGCAAGGAGCAACTTGAGGTTGGCATTTATTTCTAAGTATTAAGTTGAGGCTGGTACTCTGAGAGTAGGTGATATTTCTACAGAAGTAGAAGCAGAGAGAGACTGTTGGGAGGTTCTTACGTTGATGGCTTAGGTCGAGGTGGTGGCAGAAGAAATGGAGAGAACTGGGTGGATTTTAGATCTTCTTAGGTAGAATTGATAGGTCTTGGTGGGGTGGACTATGGGAGGCATAGAAAGAATCGCAGCTGGAGCTGTCATCAGGTAAAATCCAGGATTTCCAGTTATACTTTCAGATGAACACTGAATAGTATTTTAGTATAAATATATCCCGTGTGATATTTGGTACATATTCTAAACCAAAAAAATTCTTTTGTATTTATCAGAACTTCCACTTTAACTAGATGTCTTGTATTTTGACTTGCTAAACATAGGGCTTCAGGTTTGAACAATCATATGGTGGTATCACTTATTGGTGATGCTATAAAGAAATGCTCGGGTTAATTTTCAGTATTAGAGAATCAAGAGATACTTAGCTCTTCAGATTAAGTAAGTACACCAGTATCCTGGTCAAGACTGAGACGGAAGGAACCATATTGATCTTACTGTTCTGCAATGTTCTGTGCAAGGAAGTGTTAAGAAAAGTGCAAAGATTAAAAAGGCAATTCACACCACCTCCTCTAGGATGGTTGGGAATGGCAGACACGTGCGGTCGGTTCGCATGTGACGACATTCTACAGGCTGCTGCAACTGAAGATATTTCTATTTTAAGATTTAGGAGTGAGCTAACTGTTAAACATCTTCATGTCTAGCAGTGGGGCGATAGGTCTCCAGCTCGTTCTTGAGTGAACAAATTGAGATCCTTTGAAAGCGTGTCCCTCCTGGGAGAGCGTTTTCTCTCTCGTGTCATAGAACAGAGGGCCTAACTGAGGCTTGTAAGCTGTCACTCTAAGATAAAACATGGTCGTGAATTCTGTATTGGCTCCTGTATTACATTAATAGTTGTGCAGGCATTTCTGACTTAAACTTTGCTTCACATATTCCACGTGTGTGTAATTCTCTTGGTCATGCCGATGTTAAGTTTCTCGGCTGATGTTAAATGTCTTTTACTTAATATGTTTATTTAGTCCATTGATTCTGTATTTGTACTAAAAAGTACTGGGATGGCGAAGTGGTTTGTTTTACTCTAGTTTAAGACCTAATATCCTATTCTTCTAATGTCTCTAAGGCATACGTCAGGTGTTGACAATGGAGATAAACTGCTGAGTCAGCTCTCAATTAGTCAGGAATGCTAATGTGTTGAGAAATCTACATAACTGATATAAACAAATAGGATTTATTGTTCTTACATAGAAAACTGTGAAAGAAGAAATAAGAGTTCAAGGTTTTTTGAATAACTTAGAATTTACACTGGCTTTACCCAAAATGCATGACTAACCTATCACCGTATTCCTTTGTTGCGGTCTTAAATTAACTTCTTGCAAAAGGGCTGACATTTAAGAAGACACTAGAATCTACTCATAGATGGATTTTTGGGTGTTTGCTGTTTGATTTTTTTTTTTCTAATGTGATATAAAATGGACATGATTTAATGAACTCATCACTTGGTTTTTCCTAAATACTGTTGTGATTTCATCTTTTACTCATCACATATTTAACATTTCCAACTCATAGATTTTGAAAATTACCTTGTTTTTAAATTTTTTTCACCTGTGTTCAGTGAATAACGTCTGTATAGTGCTAATACTTTGGGAGTTCCCTTCATGGCTCAGCAGTTAATGAACCCGACTAGGATCCATTAGGACTCGGGTTCAATCCCTGGCCTTGCTCAGTGGGTTAAGGATCCAGCATTGCCAAGAGCTGTGGTGTAGGTCGCAGACAAAGCTTGGATCCTGCATTGCTGTGGCTGTGGTGTAGGCCGGTGGCTGTAGCTCTGATTCAACTCCTAGTCTGGGAACCTCCACAAGCCACAGCCACACCCCTAAAAAGCAAAGGAAAAAAATATAGATACAATATTCCGTGTGTATCTGTTGTATATCTGCTACGTTAAGCTTGTTAACTGATTTGTTTTTTTTAAAAAAAGGCCCCACCTGGGACATATGGAGGTTCCCATGCTAGGGGGCAAGTCTGAGCTATAGCTGCTGGCTTTCGCCACAGCGTGTAGGATCCAAGCCCCATCTGTGACCTACACCACAGCTCACGGCAACGCTAGATCCTTAACCCACTGATCGAGGCCAGGGATCGAACCTGTGCCCTCATGGATCACAGTCAGGTTTGTTACTGCTGATCCACAACAGGAACTCCTGTTTAGGTTTTTTTATTTAATGACATTTTTTGTGAGAGAGGCTTCATGATGCTAATTTCATCTTGTTTTCATCAATTTTCTGCTACGACTATTTTCAGGGGCTGTTATTAAGTCTATTTAAGCTTAGAATTGATAGCTTCTTAGCAAATCGAACCTTTCATCAATGTATGATGACCTTTTAGTAATGATTTTTTTTCTATTTTGCTATTTAGTTTTCTCTCAGTAGTTTGCATTATATAGAATTTTTCTTTTACTTCCACCTTTTCTGTGTCCTTATATCTTAAGCATATTTCTTTCTTTCTTTCTTTTTTTTGTCTTTTTTGTTGTTGTTGTTGCTATTTCTTGGGCCGCTCCCGCGGCATATGGAGGTTCCCAGGCTAGGGGTCGAATCGGAGCTGTAGCCACCGGCCTACGCCAGAGCCACAGCAACGCGGGATCCGAGCCGCGTCTGCAACCTACACCACAGCTCACGGCAACGCCGGATCGTTAACCCACTGAGCAAGGGCAGGGATCAAACCCACAACCTCACGGTTCCTAGTCGGATTCGTTAACCACTGCGCCACGACGGGAACTCTTTAGGCATATTTCTTACATACAGCTTATAATGGACTTTTTATTTTTTAATTTTGTCTTTTTCAGGCAGTGCCTATGTTGTATGGAAGTTCCCAGGCTAGGGGTTGAATCGGAGTTGTAGCCACCAGCCTACACCACAGCCACAGCAACTCCAGATCCAAACCCCATCTGTGGACCTACACCAGAGCTTATGGCAATGCAGGATCCTTTAACCCACTGAGTGTGACTAGGGATCAAATCAGTGTCCTCATGGATACTACTCGGGTTTGTTACTGCTGAGCCATGATGGAAACTCCCCCAATTATTATATTTTAAATTTCTGGTTTTATTTGGGCCACTTACAACTTCCCAGTCATTTTTTTTTTAAAAAGCCTGTATGTTTTTTTGGGCCGTGCACATGGCATGAGGAAGCTCCTGGGCCAGGGAGCAAACCTGAACCACAACAGTGGCAGTGCTGATCCTTAGCCTACTGAGCCACCAAGGAACTCCTCTTTGTTGAATTATTATTTTTTTTTTTTTTTGCTTTTTAGGAACACATTCACGGCATATGGAGGTTCCCAGGCTAAGGGGGGTCAAATCAGAGCTGCAGCTGCCGGCCTATACCACAGTCACAGCAACACGGGATCTGAGCCATGTCTGCGACCTGCACCACAGTTCATGGCAACACCAGATCCTTAACCCACTGAGAGAGGCCAGGGATTGAACCCGAAACCTCATGGATCCTAGTCGGGTTTCTTAACCGCTGAGCCGTGAAGGGGAACTCCTCTTTGTTGTACTTTTGACATCCTTCTGTTTCTTTAACCTTTGTAATGAGCAGATAACAGAAAGTAAATTCTCTGTAGCCGTTTTTACAGGTTTGATGAGCAATTTGCTGTGTGTACACTGACCTGCTCTCGGTACTTTCTTGTATGATCTTTGATCGTGGCCTCCTTGGAGATATTTTCCACTATTCTTGGAGGCCTGGGTTTACAATATATTCTTCCAGAAAGTGTTTGCATGTCTACCTGGGGTGTTGGAGACTAGTTTGTCTTGCGTTTTATTGGGCTGAATAAGTAGTGTGAGTTCTAGCCCCAAGTGTATGTATGTAAGGCAGGCTTGTGGCTTCAGGTTCTAAAGGACACTTGTTTTGGAGTTCTGTTTTTGTGGCTCAGGGGTAATGAACCCGACTAGTATCCATGAGGATGTGGGTTCGATCCCCGGCCCCGCTTAGTGGGTAAAGGCTCCCACACTGCTGTGGTGTAGGCCAGCTGCTGTAGCTCCAATTCAATACCTAGCCTGGAAACTTCCATATGCTGTGGGTGTGGCCCTAAAAAGATTAAAATAAAGGACACTTGTTTTGCCCTCAGCCCAGGGCCAAGGTCCTGCTGTGTCCCTCTGGGAAAGGCAAGGATGGGTGTTTTTGTTTTCTACCCTCCAAGAGTCACTGGGGGCCCCTGGCTCTCCTCCCTCCCCCACCCTCCATGGTGGCCCCTCTGCTAAACTGAGAAACCGCTCCGTGTCTAAGGCTTGCCCTTGCTTTTCCATCGCGTCAGCCAGTATTTAAAGTGTTTACTAATTCAGCAATCTTAGAGGATCTGTATGGAAACTGTGTTTTTGGACAGCTAACCTGCGGTAATACATAATCCATTCGGTGAAGCGGTAATCCCTGCTTTCTTTAAGCTGAGGTTTATTTAATCTGTAAACCCACTGATTAAGAAAGGACTTTTGAGGTAATCTAATCTATATTTCCACCCTTCACTTTATAGTTGGAGGCCTGAGGAAAGTCCAATAGCCCAGACTGGGCTGCTCGAAGGCCAGAGCAGGGTTCTCGGATCCAGTCCAGGCCCTTTGCAGCCTCAGCACTGCTGCTTCCATTTTAAATCCTAGGGTGATACATATTCTTATGGGAGCTCTGAAACTGAGAGTGATTCAGGAGTGCTCCAGGTTTCCCTGGACATTCGAACCTTGTTACTCTGTGGTCCCTGGGCTTCGCTTCGGCCCTGCCTGGGAACTTGTTTGAAAATGCAGAATCCCAGGCTCCTTCCAGGTCTGCAGCATCAGATTCTGCCTTTTAACAGGAACGTTGGATGATTCAGGCTTGAGAAGCACTGTCGTAGATAACACTAATTAAGGCTTCATCTAGATTATTTTTGTTTCTTTAAACTATCTTCCACCTTTTTTTTTTTTTTTGGCTTTTTAGGGCCGCACTCATGGCATATGGAGGTTTCCTAGGCTAGTGGTCAATTTGGAGCTACAGCTGCTGGTCTGTGCCTCAGCTACACCAGATCCAAGCTGCATCTGTGACCTACACCACAGCTCACAGCAATGCCAGATCCTTAACCCACTGAGCGAGGCCAGGGATCAAACCTGCAACCTCATGGTTCCTAGTCAGATTCATTTCCACTATGCTACAGTGGGAAGTTCCCCACCTTTATCTTCTTGATGGGCTAGAGAAGGCTCCATCTCTCTTGGGGCTGTGGCCCTTGGTGAGGATATGGAAGGGCTTAGGTGATGCCTTTGCCATTTGTTCTCACAGGCAGTCGAGACTTAGGAACACTGGCTTCGTGGAGGGTGTCAATGAAAGGGCTCTTGACTTCTTGAAATGTCTTGGCCAGGAAATCACTGCATCTCCCATAGTCAGAGGGGAAAGTTGTTACACTGGAGGACGAGGGCCTTGAAATGTTGTTCAGGGGAGGAGGGGCCAGTCATTTACTTGAGAAAACAATTGGCTCAGAGATAAGAAATAATATGTAGTCACGCAGATGTGTCTGTGCAAGTGCATAGAGCGTGGGTAATGTCAAATTGGGTGCTGAACGGGATTGATGGTGTCTTGGGTGTCACTGAAGCTTGTTAGGAGCTCAAGACTGGACTCCGTGCTGGAAGGCTGCAGACCTACTCAGATGGAAGGGCCCATTAGGAGGTGAGGCAGTGGACTCTAAATATCAGGCTCTGCATCTGCAGGGGAATCCATGAGCCAGATGGAAAAACCCGGACAGCTTGGAAAGAGAACAGAGAAGAGAATCACGCTCACTTCTTACAGGCCACCTCAGTGGGTGGAAAAATGGCGGCTGTGTACCTGATGTAGCTTGAAAACAGGACGTGGCAATTCAGAACATGACAGACCTGGCGTCACCAGTGCTTGATGAGATCAAATTACCCTTCTTGAGTTCCCTTATTGAAGTTTTAAAATATCTTAAGGCAGAGAGGTGGAGAACTTGATATGATTCTGGATATGAAAGAGATTAATTAACCACACAGCAATGACGGAAGCTTTCAGAAAAGGCAATAATATCAAGTGTTTTATTGCTGAAGCCCAAGGGGACTAAGAAGGATTCTGTCCTGCAAGGAATCTAAGGTTTTCAGAAGGCATGTATTTAAGTTTCAAGAAAGGACAGTTCTGAAAAGATGGTTGACTCAAGAAGTGTGTTAGACTGTTAAAAATGTAAGTCAAAACATCCAATCCAAATGGCCTTTGAAGTGTTGCAGAAAATCAGACAAGCAAACGTGGACCGATGTACAGGTAATGTTCCTCTGAGCTTATAATTAAAAATAATCAATAGGGCAACAGCCAAGGACAGATTAAGAGGATGTCACAGTCCTTAAGTCAGCATCAAGAAAGTTAGCACCCTAGATGAGTGGTGGCTTTAAAAAAAAAAAAAAGCTACAGATTTTTTTTTTAAGGCTTTTTTTGGAGTTCCCCTGTGGCTCAACAGGTTAAGGATCTGGTGTTGCCACTGCTGTGGCATGGGTTCCATCCCTGGCCTGGGAACTTCCATATAATGCAGATGCAGCCAAAAAAAACCATTTTTTTTCAAAAAATGTTTTTTTGTCTTCTTAGGCGCCCCCCCCTGCCCCCCACAGCATATGGAGGCTCCCAGGTGAGGGGTTAGGATTGGAGCTATAGCCATTGGCCTATGCCACAGTCATGCCAGATCTGAGCTGTGTGTCTGACCTACACCACAGCTCATGGCAATGCCAGATCCTTAACCTCACTGATCAAGGCCAGGGATCGAACCTGCATCCTCATAGATGCTAGTCAGATTTGTTTCCAGTGAGCCATGATGGGAACTCCCCCCAAAAAGTGTTTGCTTTCTTTTAAATACTTCTAAAGTTGTGTTTAAAACCAGGCTGCTGCCTGGGTCCTAGCCCAGTAGTGTAAAAGCGATAAAAGAGAAAGTGGCTCTGATTTTGTATGGTTAATGATGCCATCAGAGTGAAAGGGACAGGCTAGTCCCCCCAAAGATGGGTGCGGGTGCAAAAGGCACCTGTGTGCCGAGGTCTCCTGGCATGAACTCCTAGGAGAGTTTGAGTCTGGAACCAGGTGGCATGCTTCAGTGGTCTAGGGACTTTGAACCATAACGTAAGAGCATAGTGCATACGTAGGTTTAGTGCTAATTCTAGGTCAGGCAGATGACTTAAATCATTGAAAGAGGAAGTTGTCACCAGTCTCTAGAAGGAATTCATTTTGAAGTCCCTCTAATGCCGACCTTACCTCTTTGGACAGCGTTCCAAGTGGTAGGTTAGGAAATGCAGTAGATTTGGTTCAGCTGAACTTTGGCAGAGAATAATTGTTTTTGTGATGTCTTAATGGCAGAATTGAGGAGAAATTGATGTTCCTAAGAGTTGGGTGGAGTAAGGTTGATTTGACTGTTCTGAGGCTGCTGTCAATGTATGACTGGGGGAGCTTTTCTGCCAGGGTCACAGGACTGTGTTCTTGGCCTTGTCTGTTCAACGTTTTCTTAACCTCACTCCTTGTTTCAGAGGCCATTTTAAGAACTTACGATGATGCCCGATTTATAAACTCTCTAGGTGTAGTGCAGGGGGGCCCCCAGCCTGGCTTATCCTAAGGGGAGTGTTGGGTTATTCAGAGTAGAGATGCAAACAGGTGATGCCCTTTCCTCTGCCACGTGTGCATCTCGAAGGTGCCCCGCCACCCTCCCGTGTCTCCATCCTCCTTGGTCCAGGGAAGCCTGGTTCACATCTGCACCCCGGAGAAGGGATGGACTAGCGCGTCGCCTGGCTCCGCTCTCTGTGTCATTGTTGAGTGGCCGTGAGTTCGGGGTCACTCCTGGGGGCCGCCCGGAGCGAACTTGTTTCTGTCGTTGGTTCCGCGTTGAACAGTATGCTTTCAGGTTTAAGTGACAGCAGGATGGGGCAGCACCTGTTTTCGGAAAGTTAAATCGAGGAAGGAATCACTATCTCAAAAGAATGCCCCTACACCTCTGTTAAGATGGATTTAGCTGAGGGATGCGCGGGAGCAGGGCCAAGAGTCTCCTCAAGAAATAACGCACACTCTGGTATAACACTAGTGAGTGAGATAATCAGATTATAGACGTGTTTAAGTATCTTGAAAGCGTGGAACCTTTTGCTCCATAGGATACTGAGACTATTGTAACAATTTTTACTTATAAAAATTTTAAAACCGGTATAACTGAACACTTCAGTGAAAAAAAAGTTTCTTAATCCTTTGAATAGTTGGTTATATCTATATCATGTCAAAGATCCATTGATAGAAGTTTATTTCTGAGCTCTCCCTTCCATTCATTGGTCTTATGTCTGTCTTTATGCTGTGCTAATACTGTGATTGCAGTATCTTTTGAGGCTCGGAGCTGTCAGGCTTCCAGCTTTCTCTTTCTCTGTTTTGGGTATCTGATTCCATGTGGACTTTAGGATGATTTTTTTTTTTTTTGGCCTTTTCTAGGGCCACTCCCGCGGCATATGGAGGTTCCAAGGCTAGAGGTCTAATCAGAGCCATAGCCACCAGCCTATGCCAGAGCCACAGCCACACAGGATTCGAGCCGCGTCTGCGGCCTACACCACAGCTCACAGCAACGCCGGACCCTTAACCCACAGAGCAAGGCCAGGGATCGAACCTGCAACCTCATGGTTCCTAATCAGATTTGTTAACCACTGCGCCATGACAGGAACTCCAACTTTAGGATTTTTTTCCTATTTCTACAATAAATGCCTAGTGAGATTTTGGGAGGGATTTCATTGAACCTGTAGATCACTTTGGGTGATATGGACACTGTAAGAATATTAAAGATAGGATTATATTTTAATAACTATATGGAAGACCTGGTTGTTTATGAAGGCTGCTTGTGTTTCACAGCAATAAAAGTATGCCTTTGTCATGTTGACAGATAGTTAGTTTACTCCTAGGAGGAGAAGTGTGGAGATGGGGGGAGGAAGGGTTGCCTAGCTCCAGCCCAAGCAAAGGGTTTCAACTTATTAAGATAGGAGCGAAAAGTAAGGGGCAGGGTACTTAGTAAGCATCTCTCTGACTTACACCTTCTTTGAAATCATCTGATGCATCATCCTTGTGATTGTATTGAAATTCAGAGTAAGTGTTAATCATGAGTGTTTTATGTTGAGCTCTGGCAGTTTAGCCTGTGACTAATTCTTGTTCCTGGAATTTAAAATGTAGAACAGGCCAATAAGAGTTGCCTATTGTGGGAGTTCCTGTTGTGGCTCAGTGGGTTAAGAACCCAGCTAGTGTCCATGAGGATGTGGGTTCCATCCCTGGCCTCACTCTGGGGTTAGGATCCAGCGTTGCCACGAGCTGTGGTATAGGCTGGCAGGTGCGGCTTGGATCCCACGTGGCTGTGGCCGGTGGCGGTAGCTCTGATTCAACCCCCAGTCTGGGAACCTCCATATGTCGGGGGCACAGCCCCCCCAAAAAACCCAGAAAAAGTGTTGCCTATTATGATAAAGCTGGTTGCTGTTGTCGTTTTATGGGTTTTCTTTCTGTTGATTCAATTTTAAGTGAACTGTATTTTATTTCACAGATAGAATTTCTTCCTTGTAAGGATATAGAATCTTCTGACCTTTGCTTCTGTGCATTGTCTCAGGTCCTTCCGGTTGTGTTCTGCTTATTTGGTCTTTTTTCCTTCGTGTGAGAGGCTGGTGATCTTGGTGTCTGTTCATCTTCAGGTGTGAAGCATGTGAGTCTGTGTCACTGTGGGCAGCCTTTCCTGCTGAGCCTCCCTGCGGGATAATATAGGAGGTTCTTTAAAATGCTAGCATCCTTAGGTCTTTCTCTAGGGCTGTTGCATTTTTTCCAGAAATAATCCACCAGGCTGCTGCTTGGAGTGTTAGATGACTTCCTGCTTTCTGCTTAATCACCTGCTTTTCATGCCATAGCCCTGCTAGCCACCGCCTTGGGATCTAGTTTGGAGCCTCTCGTTTAATTTTTGTATTGAAATAGTGTGGGGAGAAGCAGCTGGGAGGAATCTGACCACTGGCCTCACTCAGACTTTCAGCCACACCCCAGCCCTGTCCCTGCCCTCTTGGTTGTGGAGCTTCCTGGAAGTCCCGGGGCTCAGCAGGTTTTCTCCTGACTGGTACCTTCTGGGGCGTCTGCTTGCCATTTCTCACAAATTTGATAGCTGTTTATGTCCTTCAGTTTTTTTTAGTTGGTGGGTTTTACTACTTAGAAAATACTTGTTTCCATTTCAGTATTGTTTCCAAAGGGAGCAGAAATAAACATGTTCCTTCTGCTGTGTTTAGTCGAGATCCCTTCCTCCAGTACAGCAGAACTGCGAGACTCATTACAATTGCCACGTGAAACGCTTTGTGAAAATGTTTCCCCGTGACGCTGGATGTGCCGTGGATATTTCCTGGTCCTTGCCCCCAGACGAGCAAAACAGCTGTTCTTTGCCATGTATTTGTTTCTGTGGCCATGCAACTAAATTGATACTTTTTGTGTTAAAAAAAAAAAAAAAGAAAAAGGGAAAAACTTCTATTTTTGTTTTTAAAAGGTTAAAGCATTGAAAACTTTAAAATCTATTTTGGGCTCATTCAGTTCATGTAATGTATTTTTATCTTCAAAACACCCACTGTGTACAAAGCATTTAGATGGGGGAATAGCTGAAGATCTGCCTGGCAGAGGCATCTGGTCTAGTGAGAGTAGCAAGAGAAACTCACCCAACCTTGAGCCATGACCTTGGGCCAGGTGTGTGGTGGGAAAGCCAGGTGTGAAATCCTAGGAAACAAAGGATGGAAAGAAACCCCATAGGTGGGAGAGCTCTGGGCTTCGTTTGGGCAAGAGTCAGTCTCATTTCATGAAATTTGGAGTTAAAGGGAGTAGTGAACCCACCTGGTAAACGATTGATTTATGTTTTGGCATATCTGGGCACATCTCTCTGGATGAGTACCTGACACATAATAAGTATGTGTTGATTTAATGGTTAGAAATTTGGGAACACATGTGAAATATTCTGCTTGCTTGTATTTAAAACCTCATGTTGGTTTGTCTTTTTCCGAATTCAGGTTTTCCTTGCTCCTGCTTAACTTGGAGGAGTACTACTTTGAACAGCACTCGGCTAATCATATTCAGCACAAGGGCAGTCAGAGTGAAAGGTAAGGCAGTTGGTGGGGTCTCTGGACTCACCGACTTTGCTATTATTGGATATTTTAATTATTTTACTTTTTTTGTTTTTGCTATTTTAGGGCCATGCCTGTGGTATGTGGAGGTTCCCAGGCCTAGCAGTCTAATTGGAGCTACATCTGCTGGCCTATAGCATAGCCACAGCAACGCTGGATCTGAGCCATGTCTACAACCTACACCACAGCTCATGGCAACATCGGATCCTTAACCCACTGAGCGAGGCCAGGGATTGAACCTGCATCCTCATGGATCCTAGTTGGGTTTGATATTGATACCCTGTCTGATATTTTTAAAATGTATGATCATAAGATTTTTTTCCCCTTTTATATTGGGAAAGTAATGAGAAGAAAGGGGTTTCTGTCTTGTTGTCATAACTTCCAATTTTTTTTAAAACTAAGCGTGTACTAATTCTTAGGTGACAGGTGTCTAGTATCTTAAATCAGCTGGGTAGGACTCTGATTTCATGCCATGGATTTTCTTCTTGCATCCCTTTTGTATTTATACTTAGTCATTTGGATGATTGTTATAAAGTAATGATATTATCAGCTTGCATGTTATAAAAGTCAGTCCTTTGAAGGAAACAATTTGATTTGAGCTAGAAGCAAAATCAGTCCTATTTGTATTTTAACTATGACTTATTATAAACATTTCTATTTCTTTGGTCATACTTGTTGAAAGCTGTCTGCAAAAGTATCTAATGGAGAGGTTTTTTTGGGTTTAAAATGTCAACCTTGAATTAACCAACGTGAGGTTGTCTCAGCAAAAATGTATCTAGTATTCATTTCCTTTGGTGTGTCACCTAACCACTGCTACAGCTTAGAACATGATTTGATATTAGATAAACTTTTTTTTCTTTTTAGGGCTGCACCCATGGCATATTGAGGTTCCCAGGCTAGGGGGAGTCGAATCAGAGCTGTAGCTGCTGACCTACACCACAGCCACAGTGACGTGTGGTCCAGGCCATGTCTTCGAACTACATCACAGCTCACGGCAACACCGAATCCTTAACCCACTGAGCGAGCTTAGGGATCGAACCCTCATCCTCAGCAGCCACTATGTGGGGTTCTTAACCCACTGAGCCACAGTGGGATCTCCCTCCTTATGCTTTTTTAAGAGAAGGTATTTTGGGAGTTTCCTTGTGGCATAGCAGGTTAAAGATCAGCATTGTTACTACCGTGTCTTGGGTCACTGCTGTGGCACCGTTTAGTCCCCGGCCCTAGAACTTCCATAGGCTGCGAACAAGGCCAAGAAAAGTGTTTGGTAGCTCTGCCCTCTGAAAAGGCCTAGAGACAAGTCGGTAGCAATTGCCACCCTGAGCACCACTACCTACTCAGAGGAATCGGGCTTTTTGGGGAGGTGCTGAGTGTGAATTGGGTCGGGAAGTGTATGAGGTGAGTCTGGAACTTCATGTCATACTGACAAGTCAGGAAAGTATAAAACATGACCACACACAGAGTGAAAAGGGCATGTGGCCACTCCGGAGATTTGGGCAAAAAAAATGAGACCGATCAAACATCAAAAAAGAATGAATCGAGCATTTTTCCTTCTTTCCTTGGACAGATTGTCCTTCAGGGTAACCAGATGGCAAGTAAGGAAAGTTGCTCTTAGATGACAATTCTAGGTGAGAAACACAAAGGATGAAGCAACTTTCAGTCCCTCATGGATGATGGGTCTGCCTCAAGGGCTGGCAGACTACGGTCTCATCTGGCCTGTCCTTTGTTCTTTGTGAAGAGAGTGTTGTTGGAGCACAGCCACACCCACTTGTTGACATTTTGTGAGGTTGCTTTCCTGCTACAACAGGATTGAATGGTTGTGTCAGAGACCACGTTGTCCACAAAGTTGAAAATATTTACTCTCTGGCTCTTTATAGAAGTTTACCAACCCATGACCTGGACAGGAACTTTGGTGTCTGCTAAGCCAGCGGGTGTAAAGCTGCTGCTTCTGTATATTCTGTATCAGGAGGGACCCCCGGGGTCTCTCCATAGGAGGGCAGCAGTGGTGCGCTGCCTCTGACATATTCTCATCAGAAAAATCAACCCAGGATCTGGTCAGGTCTTTTCACCTTAGCGATCACGTAAAGGAAATGAGATGGAGGAAAACCACAGGGAGGCATTTATCAGAGTGCATTGGGTGGGAGAATGAAAATGCTTCAGCTTGAGAAGGAAGACCTATCAAATGAAGTGTGGTATGGACTTTGGTTTCAATTTGAGCAAACCAACCCTAGAGAGACATGTAGGAAATAGAAAAATTTGAACACTGGCTGTATATTGATAACATTAAGGAATTTTTGTAGAGGTGATTATGGTAGGTCATTTGTTGAAAAGAGATTCATGTTGAAGTAGGACCAGATGGAAGTACATGATGTCCAGGATTTTCCCTAAAATCCAGCGCGATTCTGGGGTGTTGGTCACAAAAGAAGAATGACCACATGCGAACGATTGTTTGCAATTGTGATTGATACTTGGGAGTTTTCTATCTGTATTTAAGTTTCCATAAAAGTACCTAATTATTATTAGGTAACTGGATCTGTTAGGAACATGGAAAAAATGAGATAAAATCAACATTTAAAAGATCCTGGAGTTCCCGTTGTGGTGCAGTGGTTAACAAATCCAACTAGGAACCATGAGGTTTCAGGTTCGATCCCTGGCCTTGCTCAGTGGGTTAAGGATCCAGCGTTGCCGTGAGCTGTGGTGTAGGTCACAGACGCGGCTCGGATCCCACATGGCTGTGGCTGTGGCATAGGCCCGCAGCTGCAGCTCCAATTTGACCCCTAGCCTGGGAACCTCCATATGCC
Source organism: Phacochoerus africanus (assembly GCF_016906955.1). Classification (NCBI taxonomy): domain Eukaryota; kingdom Metazoa; phylum Chordata; class Mammalia; order Artiodactyla; family Suidae; genus Phacochoerus; species Phacochoerus africanus. The sequence goes on from NC_062549.1 coordinate 74,509,533, forward strand.
GCTGGAGCAGCCCTAGAAAAGGCAAAAAGACACACACAAAAATCCTTTGAGGGAGTTCCCATTGTGGCTCAGCACGTTAAGGATCCAGTATAGCCTGCACACAGATGTAGGTTCGGTCCCTGGCCTCAGTCAGTGGGTTAAGGATCCAGCATTGCCACAAGCTGTGGTGTAGGTCACAGACGCGGCTCAGATCCCACATGGCTGTGGCTGTGGCATAGGCCCACAGCTGCAGCTCCAATTCCACCCCTAGCCTGGGAACTTCTCTGTTCCCCAGGTCCAGCTATAAAAGGGAAAAAAAAGTAATAAAACCTTAAGTAAACCCCAGTGGTAGTAATTACTTTGGTCCTGACTGTTGAATAATTTCATACAGATTAAATATACTGAACATATTACAACAGCAATTATATTTTTAAATCCAAATATTTAAAACGTTTAATAATCCTAAAAAAGATAAAGATCCTTTGAGGAAGACTTGCACCACATTGTGACCTTCGGTGCGACGTGCCTTCCCATCCCCTTGTTGCGCGTGGACGTGCACAGAGGTGGGCCTTAATCTTGTGGTCCAGGAAGGGTGTGAGATTCCTCTGGAAGAGGAGGACTTGACCGGCGAAGGGGCACAGGGCCAGAGAGCAGGTAGGACTTGCTAGAGTAGAAGAAAATCATCGCTTCAGGGAAGAGGCCCCTGGGATGGGCAGAGTAAGGACACGGGGCAGCGGCAAGAGAAACTGCCCAAGGGTCTACAGGTGGTTTTCAGAAACATGAGATCCTTGGAGTTCTGTACTTGTAGACAAAATGTACCTTGGAAACTCATCGTAGGGCAACTTTTTTATAAGGTAATGTTCCAGCATTCCTTAACCTGTGTTCTGATGACATAGTTATTGCCTTGGTTTGATGGTTGATAGAAGTCATCCCGTCAATACAAGACAAGATGTATGGATGTTTATTAGCTTCAGGCATGGGGTGCACACTGGCCTGTAACGTGCTCAGGCAGCCACCTCCGCTGCCCCAGTACTTACTGGAGAGCCCCGTAAATGTCCCAGGAAAGGAGGATAACTGATGTGACGTGACAGCAGTAGGCAGATCTTTAGACTTGCTTAGTATCCGAGAAGTAGTTTTCCCCTGAATTCCTACATACCCCAGACTCAGCCGGTAAAAACATTTTATCTGCTAAATTCCAACTTATTTTTCCATAATTAGAAAAATCCCTTCTCTAATCATTTTTAGATATTTAGTGTTGCCTTCTGAAGGGCTCTTTAAGATGAAATTAAAAGTCAAAAGAATTGACCACAGACAGGCTGGAATCGATGTTTAAGGATCAGAAAATTGTTTCGCTTTCAGAGCAGTTCTGAGGACCAAATGTAGTAGCAGAAATAAAACACAGGGGACAGTGCTCAGCCAGTGAAACCATGTTGCAACACAGGCAGATTCTTTAACCTCTAGGGAGGTGGAGATAGTTGGAAAATACAGTAAAACAATTTTCCTTTTCATACCTGTTTCTTTGATCTTTTATTAGTTGATGGTTTAATCATCTGCATTCTAGTTAAAATGTATTATGATTCTTTTGTGACTTTTATATTTGTTAATAACTCTTTGAACTTTCATCTCTAGGAAAATCAGAGGCTCCTTAAAAATATGTTCAAAGTCAGTGATTTTTGAACCGGATGCAATATCCCAGCCCATAATTAAGGTAAATGCATTTTCAATGCGAAAAGAAACAGCCCTACTTTTTATGTGTTTTACCTTGGCTTATTTTCATTAATATTTTTCTCTCAATTTTATTCAGATTCCTTTGAGAGATTGTATAAAAATAGGAAAACATGGAGAAAATGGAGCCAATAGACACTTTGCAAAGTACGTCATTGTCACAACTGTTTAACTTAACGTCTGCTCCAAAATTTTCTATATTTAATGACTTTTATCTGCATTTTAGGACACTATCCGGGGAGATTTCACTCATTTTCAGTCAGGTAAGAAGCACTTAGTAAATATTTTTTTCTAACCTGAGTGGACATTTAAATACAGGGAGTTCCCACTGTGCCTCAGTGGTAATGAACCTGACTAGTATCCATGAGGATTTGATCCCTGGCCTTGCTCAGTGGGTTAAAGATCTGGTATTGCCATGAGCTGTGGTGTAGGTTGCAGATGTGGCTCAGATCTGGTGTTGCTGTGGTATGGGCCAGCAGCTGCAGCTTCTATTCGATCCCTCACCTGGGAACTTCATATGCTATGGGTGTGGCCCTAAGAAGAAAAATAAACACATATTTATATACGCACAATAACTTTTTTAGCGTGATGAAATTCCTTGTAGAAATATCAAATGAAGATCCCTGGAATAGATGTTTAAATGCTTTTAAAATTGAGTCATTGAGCAATGTGCTTTAAAAGCAGTGATTCCTAATGGGATCCTCAGTGTTTATTAAGTGTGATTCCTGCAGCCTGAAGTTCTGGGGGGTGGGGGGTCGGGGGTCGGGGAGTGGGTTGAGCTAAAGGTGGGAAGTCTGTGAACAGCATTGCAGGGCCCGGGCTGACTCGTGATGACAGCTCAGGATGCCCAGTCTCATCTAATTGTGGATGCTTGGGGTCATGACCTTGTACTCACCTCAGATTTGTTTGGTACAGATTGACACGACCAGTGCTGCGCTTAACATTGGCAGTATAGTGATAAATTAAAACATGTTTTTTCCTCCTGTCATACACAGTTGACCCTGGAGCAAAGCAGGGGTTAAAATTCACACAGTTGAAAATTCATGTGGTACTTAAGTACCAATAGCCTCCTGTTGTCTTAACCAATGACATTAGCGCTTGATTGACACATTGTGTGTTACGTGTTATATACTCGTTTCTTAAAGTAAGCTAGAGAAAAATGTTATCAAGGAAATTATAAGGAAGAGAAAATGCAGGACTGGACTGTCTTTACTATAAGTTTGTCTGTTTATAAGATGCATTATGACTGGGGACCTATATCAGTGTTGGCTTCTATGATACAAAACAGTTTAGATATTAGATGTGCCACTAGTAACATTGGGCATCAAAAATGAAATGTGAAAAAACCTATTTGCAAGTATAATGATCCATGCATTGATAGTGAAGCGGCAGCAGTGTGATTGCTTTATTGTAGCCTAGTGTAATCAGTACTGTTGCTTTACAGTAGCCCAGTCTATACACTGCCTACCCAGTGAGTTGTTACAAGACTGTTTTGGCACATAGTATTAAATCAGATTCATTATACAGTATTAGAAACATCATTACACGTTCTTGGGGTTTTCTTTGGTTTTGTTTTTATATTTGTGGCCGTGTCCGTGGCACGTGGAAGTTCTTAGGTCAGGGATTGAACCTGTGCCACAGCAGTGATGATGCTGGATCCTTAACTGCTAGGCCACCAGGGAATTCCTGGGAACTGACTTTTTATTTTTTTGGCTGCCCCATGCATGACACATGGAGTTTCCAGGCCAGGGATCAGATCTGAGCTACAGTTGCAACCTATGCCAGATCCTTGACCCACTGTGCTGGGGATCAAACCCGCATCCCAGTGCTGCAGAGATAGTGCCAATCCATGGTGGGAACTCCAATGATACATTAAAAAAAAAAAAAACCCTATGATGCTAGGCTAGGCTGACATGCAGTTCCTCCAGTTAGACAGGCATGCTGTCCAGTAATGCACTTCTTTGAAAAGCAAAGTTAGGAAACAATAAGGAAACTAACAGGTAATTAACTTCATTAAATGTTACTCCTCTTTGGCCTGTGTAAGGGTAGCCTGTCCTCTTTGGTAAAGTCTCCGTCCTCGTCTCGTCTGTCCTCATGTTGAGCAGGAGAGGGATTGGTTGCTGCTATCTGACAGGTGACGGAGGTGAAGGGGAGGCAGAGGGGCAGCCACACCCAGTGTAACTTTATGGACAACCGTAATTTCTGGCTGGCTTTTTGGCTTTGTTTCTCTAAAAATGTTGTCCTGTTGTCCAGGCCTCCCACCGTTGGTAGTCGTCAGTGCCTGCATCACCAAAGGGTCCCTGTTGCAAAAGATGTCCAGGCAGCCTTAGTAAGCAGAGCCTTCTGCCGGGTTGTCTCGTGTCAGTTTCTTTCCTGGCTCTGCTGCTTCTGCATCGTCTTGCTCGTCATCTGGACTGGGTTGGAAGCATTCATCTCTGTCACCTTGTCTTCTCTTAAGGCCTCTGCTGTGGTCTGTTAGCTCTGGGCTTTCTCCGGGGTCTAGATCTAATGTTTCCCTCTGCCTTTTGTTGCCGTATCCTGATCTCAAGCTCATGATTTCCTTGGTGGGCTCTGTTGTAGGTCCTGTGATGTGTGCTCAGGCCCTGGACACGGTTTGCTCCAGCGGGAGTGGACCGACTTCATCTTACGGCAGTCACGCTTTGTCTGTAATAACCGTGGCATCTTCAAGGGTGTATTCCTTCCCGTGTCTCATGGTGTCTTTGTAGAGGCTCCCTTCTGCCGCCTGCACAGTCCTGTCCGTGGAGCACTGCGTGTGAGGAGCCTTTAAAGCTCCTTATGCGGCCCCTGGCCCGACCCGGAGACTGAATTAGAGAGGCTGTGTTTGACGCTTCCCGTGTTGAATTCATGGGCTTCTGGGAGGCCGGGGGATTGTCCAATATCAAGAGAACTTTGGAAGGCAGTCTCTTACTTGCAAAACACTTGCGACTTCAGGGACAAAGCATCATGGAACTCGTCCTTGTCCAGGCTTCTTTGTTGTACAAATGAAAGACTGGCAGCTGGGCTTATCTTTTCCCTTCAAGGCTGGGGTGTCAGCAGCTCTACCGAGAAAGGCAGTCCTGGTCCTAAACCCCACTGCATTTGCCTGCCCCTTCCTGCCTTAAAGCTTGGTGCTTCCCATGGTACTGATGCAGCTCCTCTGTGGGATTCTTTTTGGTCTGATTTGAGCCTGTTCAGGGCTGGTGTCCTTTCTCCCCAGGGTTTTCTTAAGGGCGTCCGGGACTACCTGTCTCCCCTTGGTTGGCTGGTACCTTGACGGTTTTAAAACCAGACCTCTTGATGAAACCATCAAGCCGCGCTTTGCCTCCATCGCATCCTCCAGCTTTAGGGCCTCACCTTCCTTTTGCTTGGCGATGTCATGTGGTGACTTTGCTTTTCTTCAGTCATATTGGTCTCTAGGGATGGCTTTCTTACAGCCGTCTTGTACCTACATGGAAGGTGCATCTTTAATGTGAGATAAAGTATTTCATAGAAAGTGTCAGGTTCTCACACCTGCTGGGTGGCTGCTTGATGACTTGGTGAATTTCCTTCCTCTTATTTTTAAAACAGTGGTCCTTACACTGGATTCATGGTATCTCGAAATGGTGGCCACTGCGGCTGCGGACCTATCTCTGGTACCAACCTCCACGTCATTCAGACTCTTCTCGTAACATCCCGACTTCCCTGTCTGCTTCTCGGGAGCACTGCCGGCATCACCAGTGGCACTTTGTGTGGGTCCCATGGTATTATTCAGGGTTTACAATAATAGACTAAACACGAGGAAAGATGCACGAGAACCATTACTGAGACACACAATTCGCTGTAGAGACAGCTGCTTAGGCGGAGATGGACAGCGTCACGCGACCTTTTGAGGCTCTTCTCGACACTTAACCTCAGCGCAGTAGCACAGGAGGTGGCCTTGGAGTTGTGACAGCGTTCGGTGTGCACTGTGGTCACTACTCTGCCGCTGGGACTTAATGCGGCATCTTCACGTTTGTTTACATGTCTAACAACCACGAAGGGCACCGTGTCCAGTCTGTCAGTTTTGATAGGTTTGTGTACATTTTGTGGTTGTAAACAATGAGACTAGTGTCCACATGTTTTATGGACTCAACGACCTACCCTTTTTTTTTTTTTTTTTGCTTTTTAGGGCCACACCTGTGGCATATGGAGGTTCCCAGGCTAGGGGTCAAATCAGAGCTACAGCTGCCGGCCTACACCACAGCCACAGCAACACAGGATCTAAGCCTCATCTGCAACCTACACTGCAATTCACAGCTATACTGGACCCTTAGCGAGGCTAGGGATTGAACCTGCATCCTCATGGATACTTGTCACATTCTTTTCCACTGCACTCCAACTGAAACTGTAACATACCTTTTTCTTTAATTTCTGTATTTCTAAGCCCTGCAGTTCATCTTTCAAATTGCCCCAAATCTCCACAACTTCCCAATGTATTTATTGAAAATGGAGTTCTCCTGTGGCTTAGCGGGCTAAGGATCTGGTGTCACTGCTGTAACTTGGGTTTTGATCCCTGGCCGCGGGTGAGGTCAAAACATGAAAAGAATGCACATAGAAGTGAACCCATGCAGTTTAAACCCATGTGTGCACAGGTTAACTGCACTCGGTTCACCTCCGGGTGTTTAAGGAAGCGGAGAAGAGCAGCGGTCACTAGCGCTGTCTCTGCCATGAGTTCACCACCGTCACCTTTAAAAAGCGAGCGCAGTAGGGCCTCCGCTCCCTGCACAGCCCCAGCTCCTTGAGGTGTTTGCACATGAATCATTCTGTGATCAAGTGGGAGTGGGGACATCATGGGACGCAGAGACAGATTGCTTTAGGATTGATGCAAAGCGTCGAGCCTCACGGGGTGAACAGTCGGGAGCAGAGAGCCTCCCAGTGGCTTTTGGGTCACTTAACCCTCTCGTTCATGGGCCTTGTTACTGGGTATTGAAGATGATGATATGAAAGCTGGGAGACACCGGTTCGGTGATTTTTTTTCTAGGCCTGCTTTCCTTGATTCTAGTGACTTTAGGGGAGAAGACATTGCAGAGGCTGGCTTGGATTTCCTGTCCCTGGGGTAGGTGAACGCAGTCACGGCCGTCTGTTCTGTCGGGGAAGGAACACCGTTACTGACAGTCCCGGCCCACTGCTGTGTTCTTGTTATGTCTATAGTGTCATTCTACACGTGGCTTTGTTCTAGAACATCCATATCTTGAAAGGAGTAAGTCCTTTTTCACTTGGAAGTTCGGGTTCAACGATAAAATTAAAACGTTAATAAACGTAGAGATTAAGCCCCCAAATCCTTGCACCTCCTTCGATGGCTGTGTAAGAGGTCTTGTATCCAACAAACTCAAAACCAACTTAACCTCGGGATGACGAGACATAAGCTAGCCTTTCCAGTCTTGAGCTTCCTGGTTTAAGCACACCACCCAAAAAACCCCCTCAACTTCCATGTGTGTTTGGTTACTTACCAGGTCGCAGGGTTTCAGAGAAATGCGTTATGGTTCTTAAGGCTTTAGAGAGTTTTGCTGGCAGAATAAAAAGGGTGTATGTGAATAGTGCTCATGCATCCTGTGAGAATTTTATTTAAGGCTTTGGAAATAAGAGAACAAAAATGTGTCCCCCTACCTTCAGTGGGGAACAGACAGTAAGCAGGTATCTTCTATAGTGTCAGGGATGATAAATGCATGCAGAACATGAAAGCAGGACGGAAGGACAGAGCACGAGGCGAAGTGCAGGTGCTGCTTTGGATCTAGTGGTCAGGGAGCCTGGAGGCCGGAGGAGGGGGGGCCTCGCTGTGACCATGACCCCGCCACGGGGTTCCGGGTGCAGCAATGCCAGAGGGGCCCTGCTGCAAGTGTGTCCTGGGCAAGGGGCAGCCTGGTGGGGGGTGAGGGAGGGGCGGGGAAGGCAGGTTGGAGCAGGGTGGGGTCCTTGTCGGGGAGGAGTTAGAATGGGACAGGACCCAAGGGGCCTGTCTGCTCTGTGTCTGAGCCACGCTGGAGGCTGAATGGAGACCCCGCTCAGGAGGGGTGAGCATGGGGAGTGTTGGGCTCTGGAGCACAGGGGAGGACAGCAGTGGGAGTGAGAGATGCTCAGAGTCCAGGCATGTTCCCAAGCTAAGCCAAGCCTGACAAGCCCTGATGGTGAGAAGGCGAGAGGTCCTGACCAAGGCCAGCCGGGTGGACAAGGGGGCCCCTTACTGCAACCAAGGAGCCTGGGAGGAGCAGGCTTTGTGAGAATGTGACCACCCCGAGGAGGAAGAGGGGGCTGGTGGGCGTTCAGGGGCCCAGACTGGGTTTCAGGGAGAGGCTGAGGCCATGGCCCACTTCCACTTACTTACATTAGGCCCTGGGGGCGGTTTCCCAGACTGAGGGAAGCGGCTGGGCAGAGAGCAGGGGCCCAGGACGACAAGCAGCACTGCTGAAGTCGCCAGCAGCAGGTGGGGGGAGCCAGCTGGAAAACTGCTCCAGGGAAAGCCATCAGCTCTGTCGCATCTGAGAAACAGAATCGAGAAAGTCCCGAGAGAGAGTCGGTGACACGGTGACCTTGTGCCTTCTTTCTGACCTTGCCAGGAGCAATCACAGTAACACAGATTGGAGGAAACCTGTTGTGGGCCCAGGAAAGTGCAGTCAACTCTTGCAAAGAGTTTTGCTACAAAAAGGGGACAGAAATGGCAAAAGAAGGATGTGAAACCAAGAGAGCGTTTTTATCTGTGTTTTAAGTGGGAGAAAGTGCAGCGTGTAATCCTAAGAGCTAGGGTTTTGGATAGCTGCCAGGTGGGGGGTCCTGTTGTGTGAGCAGAGCTGCTGGTGTGGGAGGCCAGGCAGACCCTCCCTCAAAACCTGAGGGAGGGCGGGATGAAGGGTACAGGTGCCAGCAGGTTGCTGGCTCTGGGGGGGGTGTTGCATGTTTGACACAGTTACTGGTACCTGGTGTGAGGACAAGTATCCTTGGGTGTGTGTGTGAAAACACTGAATGCCTCCCGCCTCTAGGGAAGAGAAATTTCTTTGTTAATGAATGAATTTCATACCTCAGTGACTTTGTTTTACCCATTTCTTAGATTAGCTTCCTTCACTTGTCTACCTTGGTCCAAGTGATGACATTCATAGGATGTCTTAGACCTTGTGTTTATCCAGTCATGGGTGCTACCTTATTGTCTTGATCAATCTTTTTAATTTAATGTTTATTTTATCAGAACTTTAAAGCCATGCTATTGTTAATGCAAGTGTGTTTGGAAACAGCTTCAGGAACAATGACTTAAATTTGATTCATAACCTCCTAATCTATAGTAACTCATTACTATGACAATGTTTAATTACAAGTATTTATCTTTCTCAGGTATATTTCATTAAAGAACACAACATTGTTGCACCATATAAAATAGAAAGGGTAAGTAAAACTTTTCATTTATCCTCAGCCATTTAAATAGTGATTTTGTACATTAAGATTCTGTGTGTCTATTAACAACTACTTTAACGAAATATAATGTGTTTAAAAGCTTGTTGCTTAACAGTTATAACAAAATTCCCCAAGGGAACCACAGACTTTAGGCCAAGAGACTTCAATTCACTTTTTAATTTTAATGTCTCTTATAGAAAGAAAGCTTAAAGTGTGGATTAAAAGTTGAACTCAGTTGCATCGTCTGTAAGATTATTTATTGGTTATCATGAGAACTTCTTTCAAATATTTGAAAAATGTCTCTAGGCTACACCCTTACTTAAGAGCTCAGTAACTTATAAATTCTCCCGATAGGGCGGAGGCTCTGAGTGGACATGCACACAGGACTTGTCGCGTGAGCCCAGGCGGTACACTCAGCCGTTCTGGGCTTCGTGCAGTGCCTTTTGCTTCAGCTAAGTGTCAGTACAGGACTGATTCCTAGCAGAAGAGCTCTCACAGGACCTAGAGGCCAGTGCTCCTTGTAACGACACCTTGAATTAGGAAGGTCACCCTTGCTGAGCAGATGCTGTCCCTCAGGCTGGATCCCAGTCCTGGTCACAGGCAGCGCTGGGGAGACACCTGGCCACATGCAGCCGCCTCTGCGGTTTATGTACAGGAAGCGCTTGGCTGCTCCAGTCTGTCAGGAACGGTGAAAACTGAGAGCGAGTTACTCTCGGGCTGTGCCGTTGGCCTCTGGGGAAGGAGGGGCCATCTCTATACGACAGCCTGTTCCCACCCACTGAAGGACCCACTGCCCTGTCTCTGCCTTGGGTGGCACCTCCGCTCACTGACAAACGTCCTGTGGGGGTGGTGGGACACCCCCAGGTTGAGAGCCACCGGCTGGTGCGCCCTCCCTGCTAAGGCTCCTGGGACACCCCCTCAGTGCAAAGCTGCTGAAGAACACATAGGAGGAAGGTTTTCTGAAGCAGAGAGATACTCCTTCGCTTCAGTGTGAGTTGGGACACCGAGGGCCTCTCAGGTTAAAAGTGGGGGGACCATGACGTTGAGGATGACAATGAGATGATGGAATAGGAAGCCCAGATGCTCATGCTTCTCACGAGAGACCGATTCCTTTGTGAAACGAGTGTGGAGCGCCCTGCGCCCCAGGTTAGCCCGAAGTGAGCCACATTGAGGCTGGTGGGGACGGGGGTCACATGCTTTTGTTGAAGCCCCTCTCCTGGCCAGGGGCCAAACAGCTGGGGCGGGAGAGACAACACAACCGTAAGTCCAGTGTTCTGGCTTTGGGGGCAGCTGCATCTCTGGGAGCTCTCAGGACCCGTAATCCGTAGTGCTACAGCCCCAGGGGGACCTCGTAGCCTAGAGCTATCCCAGCAGACTCGCCCTGGGGGAAAGGAGTGAGCTTGACACAAACTGTCACAACACATGCACAGCCAGCCTTGGAGCACCTGAGTGTACGAAGGGAGAGGCTGACAGCACAGAACAGAGGAGGACAGAGGAGACTCTCACCCACATTCAGTAACGGATACGTCATCCAGACAGAGGCTCGATAGGGAGACGGCCTCGAGCAGGCCTCGGGTCAGATGGACCCCGTAGACACATGCAGGACGTCCTGCTGACAGCAGGACGCTCGTTTTCTTGAGTGTACATGGCACACCCCCCAGGGCAGATCACAGGTCACAGAACAGGTCAGCAAATCTCAGAAGACTGGAGCCTCTCCTTCTGGGAATCTTTTCCAACCACAGTGGAATGAAGCTAGAAATCCACAGCAGCAAGAAGACTCACATGTATGTGGAAATTAAACACTTTTGAACAGCCAACAGGTCAGAGTAGTTGTTAAAGGGAAATTAAAAAATACATCAAGGAGTTCCCACCATGGTGCAGTGGGTTAAGAATCCAACTACAGTGGCTTGGGTCACAGCTGTGGCTTGGATTAAATCCCTGGCCCGGGAACTTCCATAAGCCTTGGGTGTGGCCCTTTTTTAAAAAAAAAAAAAAGCAGAGAGACCTCAAGATGATCAATGAAAACAGAGCAAACCTAACTTAAAAGATACAGCACAAGAAGCCCTAAGAGGGGGAGTTCAGAGTGATAAACCCTTAGCTTAAAAAAGGGAAAGATCTCAAAGTAAAAAACCTAACTCTAAACCTCAAAGAACTAGAAAAAGAAGCTCAAACTAAGCCCGAAGTTAGCAGAAAGAAGGAAATAACAAATGTAGCAGCAAATCTGCTGGGGCACTCTGCTCGCCAGGGCCCGCCTTCCAGGTGCGCAGAGGCGTGCACGGGCCAGCGGGGCTGCGGACAGGCTCAAAGCTAAGTTCCTGACTGCTGCTCTTTGGCTTGTCGTATTTTAGGGCACAATGGAATATGTCTTTGAATTGGATGTTTCAGGGAAAGTGGAAGATGTTGTGGAGACATTGCTGCAGGTAAGCTGGTGCTTAACTCAGACACTCACTGGCAAACTTGGGCAGAAGCTTTTATTTACTTTTTGGTCTTTTTAGGGCCACATTCGCTGCATATGAAGGTTCCCAGGTTAGGGGTCGTATCCAAGCTGTACCTGGCAGCCCACGCCACAGCAATGCCAGATCCAAGCCACGTCTGTGACCTGCACCACAGCTCACGGCGATGCTGGAACCTGCATCCTCATGGATACTAGTCAAATTCATTTCTGCTGAGCCATGATGGGAACTCCAGAAACTCATTTTTATAGAATTTCATATTTGTATGTCTTACCAAAACCGTAACCTCTGTCACATGAGACACATTTCCCTGAATATGTTGAACTTGAAAACTATACATTAGGGGAGTTCATGCTCTGGCTTAGCAGGTTAAGCACCCAGCATAGCATCCATGAGGACACAGGTTTGATCCCTGGCCTTGCTCAGTGGGTTAAGGATCCAGCGTTGCTGCATGTAGGTTGCAGCGTAGGTCACAGATACAGCTCGGATCAGGTATTGCTATGGCTGTGGGCAGCAGCTGCAGCTCTGATTTGACCCCTAGCCTGGGAGCTTCCCTATGCCTCAGGTACAGTTGTGAAAAACGGAGAAAAAGGTACATGTTGGGAAGAAGCTATATAGATGAGAATTGCTTTTTGCTGTTACTGACAGAGTGGCGGTGGTTTTTCATTGCTTCTAAGGAAGTAAATTACCATCTATTTATAATATCTTAGCTTCACAGAGCATCCTGCCTGGACAAACTAGGGGACCAAGCTGCTATGGTAAGGTTTTCTAAAGATCTCTGTCTTTATTGTGAATTAACCTGTACTGCTCTATCAGTTATAAGCACTTATATCCATTTTTAAATGCTTCTGTTTTAATAGATAACAGCTATTTTGCAGTCACGCTTGGCTAGGACATCCTTTGACAAGAACAGGTAAGTTCTGAGTGATTTTGTGTCCTGATGAAGATGGCCTCTGGCACCGTCATCTTATGCCTCATTTGCTGGTCCAGCACCCATGCTGGGCGTGATCGCCCACCTCCCAGACCAGCTCGTAGGGGCGGCAGGAGTCAGGGCCTCCTTGCCGCTCCCCCGGGGTGTGTCCATCACGAAGGCAGTTGACTGATGCTCTCCAGGATCTTCCGGTCTGTGAGGTCCTGTCCCTTCACACTGTCCCAGCCTCAGCCCAGGCCCCCAGCCCTGCCGCTCGGATCACAGGGCCGGCGTGCAGCTCGTCCATGTGCCCCCAGCCCTCCTCCTCCGTCATCCTCCCCAACTGTCCCTGATGCGCTGTGAAAACGCCTTCTTTGTAAAGAACTTGTTTTTACCCCGTGTCCCTCGGAGGCTCTTCCAGACCCCCCCGTTGCTTCAGGGGAGGTCTCATCCTCACCTGGCCACGGGGCTCACGTCCTGGCCTTTGACTCGCTGGTGGCTCTGCTGGAATCCCTGCTCTAAGTCTGTCTTCTGTGCGGTTCTTGGGGGCCACGTGGTCTCCTTCCGTCGAGCCTCTGCTCTGAACGCTCGGCCCACTCTTCCTGAGTTGTCTTGTTTCCGCTCAGCTGGCCGTTGTTCTGGAAAGACCTTCCCGACCCCTGGGCTGTGATAGGTACCTTCCTAAGGTGTCCTGGAGGCTCCCAGAGGCTATGTTCTTAGTGGTCTAATTTTTTTTTTTTTTTAAGCACCCCATATATCTTCTGCAAGTAACTATTTTAAAAATAGAGGTTTTCTATTAGCCTGTTATCGTGTTTGTTTCTTGCCGTAAGTAGAGTTGAGCTGTTTGACTCTGTCTCCATCTGCAGCCCCATGTGTGAATTAGGTCGCTCTAGGACAAGCACGGGTTCTGGGAGTGCACGGAGGCTCCCTCATCCTATTTTCCTTTGTAACTTCTGTCTTCACTATTCTTGGTCTTAACACGCTTTTGCATAAATTTAGAATGAGCTTGTCAAGTCCCATAAAGGAAAAGGCTGCTGGGATTTTGATTATGATTACAGTGAACCTCCCCATTTAGTTAAGCCTTCATTTTATTTTTTTGCTTTTTAGGGCTGCACCGGCAATATATGGAAGTTCCCAAGCTAGGGGTGGAATTGGAGCTGCCTACATTTTATTTTTTTGCTTTTTAGGGCTGCACCGGCAATATATGGAAGTTCCCAGGCTAGGGGTGGAATTGGAGCCAGCCTACACCACAGTCACAGCAATGCCAGATCCAAGACGCATCTGCGACATATACCACAGCTCATGGCAACGCCTGATCCTTAACCCACTAAACAAGGCCAGGGATCCAACCCAAATCTTTGTGGATCCTGGTCAGGTTTGTTAACTGCTGAGCCACAAAGGAAACTCCTAGATGTCACTTTTATTTTAGATTTTTTCATTTGGGATGCTTCCAGCTTAGGACAAAATAGAACATATTGGTTGAATAGATTCACTTATGGATTGTTATGTGCTAGGCTTTTGCTAGAAGCTTATGCTTATAAATAACATTAGTTTGCAGTATTCTTTTTATTGCTGTTTTTGTGAAACTTATGACCCTTACGCTACATTTTAAAATATTAAAGAACTACTGGTTAAGTCCTCCGGCCAATAATGTGTTTTCTGTTATTTATGTTTATTTCCTGCGTTTTGTTTCACTTATATAGCATTAATTTTCTTTTCAGTTTTGTTCTTGTAAGATGGTAGTTAAATGGATTGCTGTGGGAGGAAGAATAGTTTCCATTTTAGAAAGGAAAAGGAATAGTAAGAATTAGCTTCTTTTGACCTCCTTAGAATGCATAATTTTTCTAAGTAATAATTTAGACTTTAATCCTGGGCTTTCAGCATGATATTAATTTTAAAAATGGTTCTTTATAAAAGTTTTAATCCAAAGTGTTAGGCTAAAGGACTTGGGGAAGAAATTTTTACAGCTTAAAAGGGAGTTATTGCAGAATTCTATACTTCCTCTAAAAAGACTTTTGCTAAAATAAGCTTTTGGCATACTTCAAAGGAAAGCCTTTTTAATTAAAGACGTAAAGGATAACTGTATTTTTCTGTTTACTCTGAAAAGCTTCAAAAAGTTTCAGATTCTCAACAAGTTGAAACAATAATCTAATGAGCGCAGATACCCTCTGAGTCACCGGGTGTTAATTTGTCAGCATTTCACTAAATTTGCTTTGGCTCTTGTGTGCTCATGCTCCTGGCTCTGTGTGTGTATATGGCTGTATATATAATGTGCATATGTGTATGTTTATTCAACATATGAATATAAATTTTTTTCTGAATCATTTGAAATGACACTGCAGGACTTGATGACACTTCCTCGGTAACCAGTTCAGCAGGTACCTGTTACAAGGAAGTTCTCTGACGTTCATGCCTCCATACTGTTATAATACTCAATTAGCAATAATTGTATAATGCCAGGTAATTTATAGCTCCATATTCAGGTTCCCTATTTGAACCCCCAAAATGTCCTCTTTAAAATACTTTCATTTTAGCCTTAGGCATATCGAGTTTTTTCCCCCATCCAGTGTCTCCCCGCCCCCATTGTTTAGTATACAGATGCTGCCACCCTTTGTTGGGTGTAACTGTATTTTTTTTTTTTTAATGCTATCAAAATTTTCCAATTATTTGTTACTGGCTTACAGAAAGTTTTTTTGTTTTGTTTTTAAAGTGACCTTGCATCCTGTGACTTTTAAATTCAAAATTTACTCATCAGTCTTTGGGAGTTACTGTCGTGGCTCAATGGTTAATGAATCCGACTAGGAACCATGAGATTGCAGGTTCAATCCCTGGCCTTGCTCAGTGGGTTAACGATCCAGCGTTGCCATGAGCTGTGCTGTGGGTCACGGATGCGGCTCAGATCCCGCGTTGCTATGGCTCTGGTGTAGACCGGTGGCTACAGCTCCGATTAGACCCCTAGCCTGGGAACCACCATATTCTGCCGGTGTGGCCCTAGAAAAGGCAAAAAGACCAAAAAAAAAAAAAAAATTTTACTCATCAGTCTTAGCAGGGTTTTTTGTTTTTTTGTGGATTCTATAGAGTTTTCTATATGTATAATCTGTGAATAATGACAATTTCTCAGAAATTCTTGTGGCTTTTATTTCTTCTCCTTGCTTCACTGCACAGTTAATAATGTGGGAGCAGACGTCCTTGCTTTGTTCTTAATCTTATAGGAGAAAGGTTTAATGTTTCACCATCATGGAATGCTGATAGCTGTAGGTTTTTCATAGATGCCTTTTAAAGGAATGAGGAAGTTCCCTTTGTATTCCTGGTCTGCTGAGAGTATTTTCAAAAATGTTTACAATTTAAATACTTTCTGTGCATTTGAGATCTTTTTTTTTTAATTCTGTTAATATTGTGAACTATGTTGATTGCTTTTGTTAAAACAATCTTGTAATGATGGGCTAAATCCTACTTATATACTATCCTTTTTATATTTCGCTGGATGTGCTTTGCTAGTAATTTGTAAAGGAATTTGTGTTCATGGATGTTGCTCTGTAAATCTTAGTGTGAGGTTTTGCTATCAGGGTTATGCTAACCACATAATGGGAGTTAGAAATGCCTCTTCTTTCCTAAAAGAGTTGGTGTAGGATTGTATTTCTCCCTTAGAATTTATTGGTGAAGCCATTTAGGCCTGAAGTGTTGTTACAATTACTCAGTTTATTTACTTGATTCATAGGACTCTTGCTTGTCTGTTTCTTCTTGTGCCTGTTTTGTCAAGTTGTGGTTTTCAAAAACTTTGTCCGGTTCATCTAAGTCGTCAGATGTAGGCCTCAAGACTGTAAATGTCCTGGGGTTCCCATCGTGGCACAGTGGTTAGTGAATCTGACTAGGAACCTTGAGGTTGTGGGTTCGATCCCTGGCCTTGCTCAATGGGTTAAGGATCCGACGTTGCCATGGGCTGTGGTGTAGGTCACGGACTCAGCTCGGATCCCACGTTGCCATGGGTCTGGCGTAGGCTGGCGGCTTCAGCTCCCATTAGACCCCTAGCCTAGGAACCTCCATATGCCACGGGAAGCGGCCCTAGAAAAGGCAAAAAAAAAAAAAAGATTGTAATGTCCTTTTAACCATCAGCAGGATCTGTAGCGATGGTTCCTCTTTTTTATTCTTTATATTGATGCTTTGTGTTTTCTTTCTTTCTGTATCATTATCACCAGAGCTTTGCCAATTTCATTAAGCTTTTCAAAGATCTAACTTTGGACTTTGTTTTTTTTCTGTTTTCCCATTTTATATAAAATTGAGGTCTGCTCTTATGATTTCCTTCTTTGGGCTCACTTTGTTTGGTTTTGGTTTCTGGTGTTTTGTTTTTGCTTTTTAGGGCCACACACTCGGTATGGACGTTCCCAGACGAGGGGTCTAGTTGGAGCTGCAGCTCCCGGCCTACACCACAGCCACAGCAACTCAGGATCCAAGCCACGTCTGTGACCTGCATCGCAGCTTATGACAAGGCCAGATCCTTAACCCACTGAGTGAGGCCAGGGTTGAACCCCCATCCTCATGGATTCTCATCAGCTTCATAATCTGCTGAGCCACAAGGGAAGCGCCCTTCCCTTGGGCTTACTTTGGATTTAACTTGTTCTTTTTCTAGATTCCTACACACAGATCACTGATTATAGACCTTCTTTTGTGATATAAGCAGGACTAAGACAAATTACCTCTAAGCCCTGCTCAGCTACACCCCACGGATTGTGAACTGTTTTCAATACCATCCACGTAAAATATCTCATGATTTCCTTTATTATTTCTTCTTTGGCCCTTTGGGTTTTTCTTTGGGTTGTTTAGAAATATGTTTATCTTCTGCACATTTGGCAATTTTGTTTTGCTATTGATTTCTAGTTTAATACTATCTTGGTTCAGAGAATATATGCCTCAGTGCTTTGATATTTGTAGGGATTTGTTTATGGCTCCACATGTGGTCTGCCTGGCAAAGGTTTCACAGGCCCTGAGAGGGATGTGTGCTGTGAGGTTGTGGAGGAGAGTGTTCGGCTCATGTCATTCAGGTCCAGTTGGTTTCAGGTCCAGTTGGTTGATGGTTGTTCACATCGTCTGTACTCGACTGACTCTTTGTGGACTTGGTCTGTCGGTTACTGAGAAAAGGGTTTTAAAAGTTCCCGCATCTTTCTGTTAAGGCATCCTTGTCAGGCTCTGTTACTGGGTTTCTGTACCTTTTGATGTGTGATGTCGTCTTCATAAAAGGAACCCTTCATCTTTAAGAAATATTCCTCCTTGTCCATAAGCCACTCCAGTTTTCTTTTTGATAAAATGACTTTTCCACATCCAGTGGGAAAAAGTGTTCTTGTGTGTTTTCTGCATCTTCTTTTACACCTAACACAATCAGACATTTTAAACATTTGTCAAATTCTGATAGATGGTATATGATATCTGACTATTTTGGTACCATTTTTTAATTTTTCCGTTACAGTTGATGTACAGTGTTCTTTCAATTTCTATTGTAAAGCACAACAAACCAGTCATACGTGTATACATTATTCTTTTTCTCACATCATCCTCCATCATGTTCCATCACAAGTGACCGAATATAGTTCCCTGTGCTACACAGCAGGATCTCATTGCTTATCCACACCAAATGCAATAGTTTGCATCTTTCAACCTCAAATCCCCAGTCCATCCCACTCCCTCCCCCTCCCCCTCAGCAACCACATGTCTGTTCTCCAAGTCCATGAGTTTCTTTTCTGTGGAAAGGTTCATTTGTGCCGTATGTAAGATACCCAATATAAGCAATATCATATGGTACTTGTCCTTCTCTTTCTGACTTACCTCACTTAGGATGAGAGTCTTCTAGTAACAAACTATAGAAATGATCCCTGAAAGAAAACTGATCACACACCAGTTTTCTTAAGTGTTGTGATTGCATGGTATATCCTTTTCTACCATTTTACTTTTAACCTGTGTCTTATTCCGTTTCCGAAAATACACACTGTTTATAGTTGTCTTGCTTTTTTTTTTTTTTTGTCTTTTTGCTATTTCTTTGGGCCACTCCCACGGCATATGGAGGTTCCCAGGCTAGGGGTCGAATCAGAGCAGCCACCGGCCTACACCAGAGCCACAGCAACGCGGGATCCGAGCCGCGTCTGCAACCTACACCACAGCTCACGGCAACGCCGGATCGTCAACCCACTGAGCAAGGGCAGGGACCGAACCCGCAACCTCATGGTTCCTAGTCGGATTTGTTAACCACTGAGCCACAACGGGAACTCCCTAATTCACTTATAATTAAGTAACTATTGATAGTTGGTTTTAAACCCACTCTGTTTCCTAGCATTTTGTTCGTTGTCTCTGCTTCACTTTTCTTTGCTGCTTGCTGCCTTTTGGGTGAATGTGGTATTGTTAAGGATTCGTCTTGTTAGCTTTATCACTTGGTGTCACTCGGAGTGTGCACTTTGAGGGGTACAGGGTGTACCTACAGACAGGAGTATCTTACATTCCTTCACACACACACACACACGAACCTTCCTGCAGTGTGTTCCCTATAGCCCCTCCTGCCCATTGTGATCTGTGGTCTTATATTAGATTTCTACATAAACCAGAGAACCCCTATACAGTGTTGTTATTTTAGCTTTCTAAAGAATTCTGGTTACATACATTTGTGTGTACATAAATGTAAAACACTGACAAGTAATCTTTTTCTGTCTCCTCGGCTATTTGAATATTGACGTCCCAGTGCTGGTCTTTGCTTCCTGCAGACCCAGTGCTGCATCTGCTGGGTCATTTCCCTTCTGCCTGAGCTTCTTGTCGTGTTTCTCTGGCACGGATCTGATCAGGGCAGATTCTACCCAGCATTTCTGAAAATACATTTATCTCACCTTCATTTGGGCAGGGTATTTTTGTTGGAAACAGGATTCTGGGTTGATGGGGTTTTCTTTCACTACTTGAAGGATTTTTTTCTTACACTGTGGTGTTTCTCCTGTGAAAAGTCACACCATTTATCTTACTGAGGGAGCCAGACTGGCCTCAACAGGGCTGGGGATCCAGGTACCTGGAGCATTTGGCGATGCCCACGTGCCTTTCCGCGGAGCTGCCAGCCTCTGCCTAGGGAGGCTCCCTGCGCTTCGCCCCACGTGCTCCGCCTCTGCATCCCCGCCCTCCGGCGACTCCCTTCCTGCCTCATCTGCAGCCCTTACCCACCACAGAAGGTGGCTCCTCCTGCCACTCAGCGCTGGGTCCTGCCTCTGGGCTGCTTGAGCTTTTTCATGGGTTTCAGAACGTGAGGGTTTTCAGCCCATCTGGCTGCTGTTCACAGTGGGGGGAAGCTGGGGGCCCCTCCCAGGCCCAGCTGGAGGGGAAGCCTGCCCTGATGCTTTTGTTTTGTTACTTGTGGAGGAGACCTATTGGTAACCCAGTTATTTAGCTAAGTAATTGCCTTAAAATATTGATGATTCGGTTGTTTCCCTTCTATTTTGTTTAGTAAAGCAAAAAAAAAAAGTCTTTTATTTAAATTTAGGAGGGAATAACAATAGCAATCACCTTCGACTGGTTTTACAGACTTAAACCCACAGAAGACTATACCTTGGAACTGATATTCAAGTAATTATGTACTCAGTGTTATGAAGGGTGGTGTGAAATAGATGCTATCTATGCCAAAACGGTTTCTGTGACTGTAAAAATAGGTCTTGATGACACAAATAGAAAATTATGTTAATGTCAGAGTGTTTCAAGGCCGACTTATTTGGAGGAGGAATTAAGAGTTCAGCCAAAGGGTTGCTTGGTATTTTTTTTACTTGCCTGCCTTCTCTTCGATACATAACCTCAAATGCTTTTTAAAAACCAAGTACTTGGTATACTGTTTTATAGTCAGTTTTATTTAAGCGGCTAACTTATGTTACCATTTTTCTTGTATTGAATGTAATGTTCAGACGCTTGTTCTGCAGAGTCGCACTGTAGCTCCCTCACATAAAGTTCAGCCTAGAAAATCAGTTTCTGATTTTTCTTGCTTTTGCTGACAAATATATTCTCAGATTCCAAAGTGTTTCTGAAAAGCTGCACATGGAATGCAAAGCAGAAATGGTGACCCCTCTGGTGACAAACCCTGGACACGTGTGCATCACTGACACCACCCTGTATTTTCAGCCTCTCAACGGGTACCCGGTAAGGAGACTGCAGGCCGTGGGGGCTCCTTTGCGCTGCAGTTTTTGTCTTCAAGCTCTCTTTCCCATGAACTCGACTTCACAATTCCAGGATTCTCATGTCCAAAATTTTGGGGAGGAGGAGAAGTACCTTCCTGTTCCCATCCAGCGTCTGGTATTTGACAGGCTCCCTGTGTTGTGTGATCCTAATGTTCACTCATCGGAGTCTGAGCTCTTCTGACTTAGGTTCAGTCATTTCGGGGTCACGTGTCTCCACGTTGTGAAAAGAACCCCTGCCCCATGACTCTGGTGAAGGGTCCCTGGAGGTTTATTCTTTCTACTTGGAAGCACTTCTGCAGAAGAGCCATGAAATATACTAAGAAGAGATGGATGTTTTCTGTACCTCTGCCCACATGTACACCTAAGTTGGTGTTTCCTGATTTTCTTTCTTTACGAAGAAAATCAGCCGCCCCGAGTCTCTCCCTAGAGGCGGTCCTCTGCCAGCCGCTGCGGAGGTGCACGTGTGACCCTGTCGTTGGGCAGCTGCAGCGCTGCTCCCTCAGGGTGGAAACAGTCCTCTCTTTCACACTGAGCCAGAAAGTCAGCTCGGATTTCTGCACTAAAACGTGTGAAGATTGGCTGCGTTATGTGGATCTGGCCCCTCTTCAGAGTGGTTCGTTGAAAGAACAGAAATCCTAATAGATTGTACGTTTGAGCCATTTGGCAGGAGCTTCAAGAACAGGAGTGTTGAGTTCCTGTTGTGGCTTAGTTGTAACCAGCCTAACTAGTGTCCCTCAGGATGCAGGTTCGATCCCTAGCCCTGCTAAGTGGGTTAATGATCCTGCGTTGCCCTGAGCTGTGGTGTAGGTCGTGGACGTGGCTTGGATCATGTGTGGCTGTGGTGTAGGCCAGAACCTGCAGCTCTAGTTGGACCCCTAGCCTGGTAACATCCATGTGTCGCACATGCTGCCCTAACAGCGATGTCCACCAGGGGTGGGGGGGCACGCCTGTTGGGCCCTCCGGCAGACAACACATTGCCACTGGCATTCCCTGGTGTAATGCATTGGCTGGGCCGTGGCTGTGGCTTGGGCAGGTACTTTCACAGAAATAACAGAGTAGTTAGTTCTTCCCAGGTCTCTTGCAGTCCTTGGCCCGTCTTCAGGCAGCACCCCCAGCCCCGGCTTTTAGCCAACCTCAGTGCCTTTTCTGACCTCCTTCATCTTACTAGTCTCTTAAGGCTCTAGAGAAGCAAGGAAATTTTCCTTCAAGTTGAGAGTCTGGTTTATATTCCAGCTGTTTATGAGCCTTAATACACTATAGGGCTTAAGGAGGTAAGAGATTCTAAAAAAAAGGTGTCAGTTCTAAGCAAACCATAGGTCTATAGAAAGGGAAAACCTATAAAAAGCAAGAGGTTGTATACACCAGTCCTCGAATATTCCCTATCGCCATTCAGGGCTTCTGAGCACAAGCTGCCTATTCTTGCTTGGCCCTTGGAATAAACCTTTCTCCTCTCCAAACTCCAAAAAGGAAAAAAGAAGAAAACCCTTATCACTAACAACCTCACCTGGGAGATAGAGGCGCGCATTATTTATTTTGGGGTACAGAGTGGGGGGGGGGGAGTATGTCCCTGGTCCGAAAGCTGGCGAAGAGTAAAGTGAGGTGTGTCCTGCTGCAAGCGCTGTTTTCCCAGTTTCTGTTTGGTAACTCATCTGGAAGGTGGGATTGGGCTGCCGTTTCCCCTTCCAGACGCTGATGGGTGGCTTCTGAGTCAGTGTTGATGTTTGAGACGGTCTTTCTACTTTTAAAGAAACCCGTGGTCCAGATAACGCTGCAGGATGTGCGCCGCGTTTACAGGAGGAGGCATGGCCTCATGCCATTGGTGAGTTTGTGGAACCATCCCGTCCAGAGGATGGGGTCCCAGCTTCCGTTTTGCCAGTGGTTTATTGACGTATGAATACCTGGGGCACCTCTGGAAAGGACGGGTGTGGGGTTTTGTGATGGGCTCAGAGTCTGGCCGCTCCTTTTTGGGATGAGCTGGGCGTTTACAAAGGAGTAAATCTGTAGGTAGCAGGGCTGCTGTGAAAATGACTTGGGCTCCAAGAGCAGGAGTGCTAGAGGGCCTTGGGTATCTCCTCTGAGCTGAGTTCTCAGGGCTCTGGGTTCCTGTGGGGGTGGCCCTTGCAGAGCCCACCCCGGGCTCCCCGCCACCACCTTTTCGAGCAGCGAGGTCTCCAAGGCAAGTTTGGAAGCTCTCAGTGAAGCTGTGGCATGTTCACTGCTAACTTCTATTAAGTGGGCCCTCAGGCCCCGGGGGAGAGAGAAGTGGACGAAAGGCCCATGTAAGTCCCCTCATTGTCCTCCCCACATTCCCCCAGGAGGCCCATGTCCACCCTCCTGTTGGCCCACAGGCTTACTGTAGAAGCCAGTCCCATGTCAGGCTTTAATTCAACAGCAGCATCCGTGTATTTGTTCTCCTTTGAAGATGCACCAGTCAGCTGGTGGCATTACATACAAAAGCATCGTGGAATTTTAAGTGTCTCATTTTTGTATTTTATATTTATGAAATTTAACCATTTCCTGCCTGTTTTACTTAAAAGGCGACTCTCCATTTCTGGTGCTACTAGAGAATGAGGGGAACAGATCCTATTAAAAATCTCCACTTGTTTTGCATAGAGAGATGAATCAGGAAGAGGAGAACTAGCCATTGATTCAGTACCTTCTGTGTCCCAGGCGGTTTATGGACCATGTTTGTTTCCTAGCCCAGTCCATGTGGGGTTGATGAGACACTATTTCACAGTGAAGTTGAGACTCCGGGGGTAGGCCCTGAGTTCCCTCGCTGGACATGGTGAAAGGCTGTGTGAACCAGGCCATGCTGAACATTCATCCTCTCTGTTCCCGTCCCATCTTGGCCTCGCCAACAAAGCATTCACAGCCCATAGTTATTTGAAGAATAATTGCAACCTACTGGTTGGATGAGTTAGTCAATTATTGGTTAATTTGATGTAATTATGATTTAACTTCGAAAAGAAAGTTGAACATCTGTGTTTGAAGATCCGTGAAGACACAGACCAGCCAGGTTTGAATTTCACAATAATAGATTCACAAATGCTCTTTATGAGTAAAAATACTCCACACCACAAGGAGTTTTACAAAGTTTAATTGAGGCACAGGACTTGTCCTTATACAGATCGAATTCATAGCTGGGGAATATGCATTCAGGACCTCCAAATAAATAATGTAGATGTGTAATTGAAGCATCTTTTGGTCTTGGGTTGCTTATCTTGAGACTGGAAGGTGAATGCAGTGCTATTTGTTTTCTCTCTGGATTTGTAGGGCTTGGAAGTGTTTTGCACAGAAGATGACCTGTGTTCCGACATCTACCTGAAGTTCTATGAACCTCAGGACCGAGACGACCTCTATTTCTTTATTGCCACGTATCTAGGTTGGCTCTCAACCCGTGTGTCTGTCCTGTGAGGGTGGTTCGGCTCCTGAATGACGGGGCTGGGGAACAAGAGAAGGAAAAGGCTGTGTCCAGAACCACCTCTCTGTGGTTCAGCTGACTTCTCAGCAGTAACCATGGTTAGCAGAAAAGCATTTTAGAAATGAAGAGAAATAGAATGGAATTTGGTGGTAGTTCACTCTGATTCTGTGTTTTAAAAACTCTTGACAAATGTATTTAAATGTTTTTTGTGTGTCTTAATCCCCAAGTTGAATGAATTGTAAAGATCCACCTAATTTTTTCTTTCTTTTTTCTTTTTTTGCCGCCCTGTTGTGTATAGAGTTCTGGGCCAAGGATCAGATCTGAGCCACAGTTGTGGCCAACACCACACCTGCGGCAACGCCAGATCCTTAACCCACTGTGCTAGACCAGGGATAAAACCTGCATCCCGGCCCTGTGAAGAAGCCATCAATCCCATTGTGCCACAGAGGACGCTCCCACCTAATTATTTTTTTTATTTTAATTTATTTTCCCACTGTACAGCAAAGGGGTCAGGTTATCCTTACATGTCCACCTAATTATTTTTATGTCCAGTCTTATGTTTATGAAAACCAGGATTCAGTTTCTTCCTGGGAGACAGTGAATTACCCAGTCACATGGTTGCGGTCCTTAATCGTGATCTTGATTCCAAATCTGGAAGACAATACAGAAGAACGAATGAACCTTCTGTGGTTCCATGGAACTTGGTTCGCTTTTAATATTTCCTCAGTCTTCCCTGGGAGATGTGAGTTTTCCTACCTTTATCAGAACACCGGTATTTTTCTTTTCAAGCATAAACATATTAAGTTGTGCAGTTGAATTGTTTTCAAAGGTGCTGGGTGGCTAAAATGGAATGATTTTTTAAAAAGATGTTGGCATTTTATTAATACCATCTTCATTCTGTCTGCTGCTCCAAACATAAAGTGAAACTGCTTATGAGGTATAGTGAGTTATTTACTTAGACATTTTCGCCAAGGAGGAATAGTTTACTTTCAGTAAAGAGCATTTAATTTTACAGTAGGTTTAGCTTTTTTTTCCCCCTCACAGTAAGCTATTCACTTAATGTGTATCAAATATAGCTTTGGTATAAGTTTACTGTTATCACCTGTATTCTAATTTTTTTCATTTAACTTTTCTAACTATAACAAGATTAGAACAACAAAACTCACTGTCATGGTGAGTCCTAACTCAATTCAAAAAACTTGACAGGCCTAAAGTCTGCTTGTTTGGAGTTTATTGATGGTTCAGGCTTTCTCTGAGATGTTATGAGAATGGAAAATCAGAATATGTGTTGTGATTTTTTTTTTTTTTAAGCCCTTTCCCTAATAGCTGACTAGAGAAAAAGTTGGCAAAGTATTAATCAACAAATGAGTTAGATACGTTGTTGCAGATAAAAAGTTGAAAGCAGGGTTTTCTAAACAAAATAGACTCATTTTGACTCCCTTTATAGGGAAGGTATCATTGGTGCCACACAATCTGTGGTTGCATTTCTCCTGTGGGATTTCTGCCAGTGGTCTCTCTGGCTGTTCTAGTTTGAGTAGTTGCATGCTCCTGTTTTCCTCGCTGTCAAAAATAATACACAGTCATTGACAAATTAGCAGTAGCACCCTCCCATCTTCCAGATCTAAAAGAAAAAGATTGTTTTTTGATAAGAAATGTAGGAAATGAGCTTTTACAAATGGTCATGGCTTCTTCAAGGCATTAAAATTCTAACACATTTGGGAGTTCCCTAGTGGCTCAATGGGTTAAGGATCCTGAGTTGTCACTGCCGTGGTGTGAGTTTGATCCCTGGCCTGGGAACTTCTGTATGCAGCAGGTGCTGCCCAAAAAAAAAAACAAAAAACAAACAAAAAACCAGAACCAAAAAAACCCTCAAGCACACTTGGAAGGATTCTTTGTTAGTGCCTAGTATAGACTCTGTATGGATATATATTACCATGTAATATTTCTATATTTGCACCATACTTTATCTGTTTCATACCATAGATTTCATAGAGAAGGATATGTTTTACATATCCTGTACTTAATAATTTTCCCTCCTGGATCTTGGAGATGCTCACTTAAAGGAACAGCTCTGGTGAAAACAAACCATAGCCTACCTTTCTTAAAGCGTACTTTTTGAAAAACGTGGGTTGAAGGCTGTACGTGGGACGCCTCCATGGCGCTTGTCTAGGCTGGGGATGCGTGGGTAGGAGCACGGAGCTCAGAGGCCCCATCTTGTCCCCGCAGAGCACCACGTGGCGGAGCGCACGGCCGAAAGCTACATGCTGCAGTGGCAGCGCGGGCACCTATCCAACTACCAGTACCTGCTGCACCTCAACACCCTGGCTGACCGCAGCTGCAATGACCTCTCACAGTACCCAGTGTTCCCCTGGGTCATCAGCGACTACTGCAGCGCCGAGCTGGGTACGTGCCTCCAGCAGAGGGCGCTCAGTTTCCCTTCCCATGTCACTACTCAAGGTGACCTCTCTCCAGCCACCATACCTGCTGGTCATATGGATTTTATGTTTCGCAGTTTTCTCTGTGGAATTTAATTCCTCAAAAAAAAAAAAAAAAAGCACTCAAATACTTGAAGACCACGCAGAGCATGTAATAAGCCCTTGTTACCATAATTACCTATAAGTACCTGGTTTGAAGTTACTTGTTCCACTTTGAAAATAGTATCTCAGGTTATTATGTTACTTTAAAATTCACATTAAAAATATGATTACCAAAAGCAATAGCTATTCATTATAGAACACAATTTTTATTTGAGTATTTTAGTATTATCACGTAACAACTATTTTAACTTCGTGGTATATATACATGTATATGCATATCTCAAATTATTTTTATTTTTTTGTCTTTTTTCCTTTTCTAGCATTTACCTACGGCATATGGAGGTTCCCAGGCTGGGAGTCCAATCGGAGCTGTAGCCACCATCCTACACCAGAGCCACAGCAACGCGGGATCCGAGCCTGGTCTGCGACCTATACCACACTCAGGGCAATGCCAGATCCTTAACCCACTGAGCAACGCCAGGGCTCGAACCCACAACCTCATCATTCCTAGTCGAATTTGTTAACCACTGCACCACGACAGGAACTCCTCAAATTATTTTAGCAAAAATGTGATTGTATCATAATTTTATTTGGTAGTGTCTTATTTATTTTGTCTTTTTGTCTTTTCTAGGGCCGCAGCTGTGGCATATGGAAGTTCTCAGGCTAGGTGTCGAATCGGAGCTAGAGCTGCCGGCCTATACCACAGCCACAGCAATGCCAGATCCGAGCCGTGTCTGTAACCTACACCACAGCTCATGGCAACACCGGATCCTCAACCCACTGAGCAAGGCCAGGGATTGAACCCCACAACCTCATGGTTCCTAGTCGGGTTCGTTAACCACTGAGCCATGGCGGCAACTCCCAGGTAGTATCTTAAAATTAGATGATGTGTACAGTTAATTTGACAGTTCACTAATTGAACGCTTGTACTTGAAAGAGGTTAATAGCTTTTCTAGAAATACGATCATTTATTTCTCTGATATTAGTCAGGTCCCCAGTTCTCAAGTGATGCCATTATCACAGAAGAATACTATCACTGTAATTCAAAGTTAAATAAATTTTGGTAAAATAATGGCTTTTGAAATTTATTTTTGGTTTACTTTGGAATATAGTTTTTCAAAATCAAGTCTTATTTTTTAATTTTTATATATTTTTTTTTTGGTCTTTTGTCCTCTTAGGGCTGTACCAGTGGCACATGGGAGGTTCCCAGGTTAGGGGTCCAATCGGAGCTGTAGCTGCCAGCCTACACAGCCACAGCAACGTCAGCTCCAAGCCGAATCTGCAACCTACACCACAGCTCACAGCAATGCCGGATCCTTAACCTACTGAGCGAGGCCAGGGATCAAGCCCGAAACCTCATGGTTCCTAGTTGGATTCTTTTTCCGCTGCACCACGACAGGAACTCCTAAAATCAAGTCTTTTTTTAATATCAGTATTCAAGGCATTTGCAAGCTAGAGATACTACTCTTGAGTGGTTGTCACTAACATAAAAGTTCTAACCTTCACAGCCACATAAATAACGATCAGAAATGCTATCATTCTAATGGATCTGCCTTCATTTTAAGGGAACTGTTTATTGTTTGGAAATAAATGTGTGCCTGTGTGTCAGTTCAGAGGCTGATGTTGTTATTTTATAGATTTGTCAAATCCAGGAACCTTCCGGGACCTCAGTAAGCCAGTGGGGGCCCTTAACAAGGAGCGTCTGGAGAGGCTGCTGGTGAGTGGACTTGGGGATTCCTGGTTTCTAAGGAACCCTGGGAGCCCAGGCCTGTGTTCTTGTCGCACCTGAAATTCACATCTCCAGGACTTGGGTGGGGGGGTTCTTCATCTCCCTCCTTGCCTGCCCACCCCCCCTTCCCCAGGAATGGGAATTTAGCTGCTCCGAATTTGCGTTTTTTTCCTACAGTTCAGGAGGTAGGAAGCAGGCATACAGATTTATTTTCAGGAACATGCTCTCTGGTGAATCGCATAAGAGATGCATAAAACTTGTTCATTTCAGTCCAGCCAGGACATTGCTTCCACTGAGCCAAGAAAACCAGATCCTTGTTGCAAGGGTGCTGTGTTTATTCAGATTTCCCTCTTTTATCCTCTTTTCCTGTTGTAAGAGGGAGGTGGGGACAGGATGTCTCTGAGCCATGATTTCCTTAAACTCTTCCTCCTGGAGTCTGTTCTTGAAGCCAACACTCAGTGCTGCTTTTCTCCACGTGTTGCAGACGCGCTACCAGGAAATGCCGGAGCCCAAGTTCATGTACGGCAGCCACTACTCCTCCCCGGGTTATGTGCTCTTTTATCTTGTCAGGATTGGTAAGAGTGCTCATGTCCCAGCTTAGATGTTAGCTCAGGAGGTCCCTTCAGTGGTTCTGAGATGTTAACTCCGGTTCTCCTCCCTCCCCGCCCCCAGCACCAGAATATATGCTGTGTCTGCAGAACGGAAGATTCGATCACGCGGATAGAATGTTCAACAGGTTCGACCCGATGCAGCCGCCATCGCCGCTTTTAGACTTTCCCTTTACACGTGCACCGTGCTTATTTCAAAACACTAGACATAAGCAAAAATGGAAGGACATGTAAAAAAAATCACTACAGGGACTATATTCCTCTCAGGTTTTGTGTAGTCGTGTGTGTATGTGTATAAATATGAGAATATAGTTTTTCGTCCTGCCTTTTGTAGTCTTGTAGTAGATCTTGCGCAAGACTCTATCTCCCTACTATTAGGTATTCTTCAAAACAGTGATTTTTTAAAAAATTCCTGTATCTTATCCTAATGTGTGCCATAATTTAACTATTTAAGCTATTTATGGTTGGACGTTTAGACTTTTTCCGACATTTCATTGTTCTAAATAATCCTGCTATAAATTGAATACAGTTCTGACTATTTTTATTATAAAAATATTTCTTCAAAAATATATATGGAGGAGAAAATGTTTGGCATCTGGCCATGCTGAGACAATGCTCATTTTGAGCTGTCTTTCCAGTCTTTTTCTAAGCTCTGCATGTGTTTATAATCTCTTTTTGAAAAAAGCAATTAAAATAGTTGTGCTGGAGTTCCCGTCGTGGCGCAGTGGTTAACGAATCCGACTAGGAACCATGAGGTTGTGGGTTCGGTCCCTGCCCTTGCTCAGTGGGTTAACGATCCGGCGTTGCCGTGAGCTGTGGTGTAGGTTGCAGACGCGGCTCGGATCCCGCATTGCTGTGGCCCTGGCATAGTCCGGTGGCTACAGCTCCGATTCGACCCCTAGCCTGGGAATCTCCATATGCCGCGGGAGGGGCCCAAGAAATAGCAACAACAGACAAAAGACAAAAAAAAAAAAAATAGTTGTGCTAAGTTTTCAGTGTTTTTAAGCACCTGCCTTGAGGGCCCTTGGATTAGCCCTGGGTAGGTGTGGGTAGAGGCTCCCAGACTCGACGTGGGGGTGTTCCCCCACCTCCGGCCCATGTCCTGACTCTGAGCTCACTCCCTGTGTGGGCTGAGCTTTCAATAAAAGGGTGGTTTGGGCGATTGGTTGGGAGCTTTGGGTTGAGAGAAATGATCTAGGGCCTAGGAAGGCTGCTGTTGCTGTTCCCATACCCTGGATATAAAATCACTTGAGTTCTTTCCATATTTAGTATTGCAGAAACTTGGAGAAACTGTTTGGATGGTGCAACTGATTTTAAAGAGGTAAGCCATTCCCAAGCTGATGAGCCACTGGCTTGTCTCTTAACTGCCTCACAAAATGTCTGTTGCTCTTCTTTTTTTTTTGTTCTTCCCCTGAAACTCTCAGCTGATTCCAGAATTCTACGGTGAAGACGTCAGCTTTTTGGTGAATAGCCTGAGGTTGGATTTGGGGAAGAAGCAAGGAGGGCAGCTGGTTGAAGATGTCGAGCTCCCGCCGTGGGCCCAGAGTGAGTACCGCCTTCACGTGCAGACGAGAGAAATGCTAGGCCTGAAGGTGAAACTTCACTGTTTACTTAGATCTTTTTTAAAGACAGTGTAATTCTCCTCCTGAATGAGATAAGTCTGTGAGTCTGATGTAAAAACATGAGTATGTATTTGAAAGACCTAAATGTTGTACAAACAATTTTTGCCACCCCCCCGCCCCTCCCCTCGCCAAAGGTGTATTTTTTATGACAAGGGGGAAACCTCAGTAGGAAAACTCCCCCTTGCCCACCCTGAGGCTTGAGATGCGTATGGGGAGACAATGGAAATGGGAAGGACGGCGGTGGTGACGTGGGGTGTTTGGTGCTCCCTGCCAGGTCCCGAGGACTTCCTCCAGAAGAGCAGAGACGCGCTGGAAAGCGACCATGTGTCCGAGCACCTTCACGAGTGGATCGATCTCGTGTTTGGCTACAAGCAAAAGGGGAGGGATGCTGTTGAAGCCCATAATGGTGCGTAACCATTATTGAAGCGTCCTTTAGTGTTTGATGGAGATGAGAGAGAATCCCCCCCCAACCACGATGAGCTTGCAACACTCAAGCTTGTTTTCTGGGCAGAAGACCTTAGCTCAGCAGCCAGGGCCTCCTGGCTCCAGGACCCCCGGCTAGATAATGAGTGAAAGAGGAGGAAGTGCTTTTGCCTAAAGATGCCTCCTTCCCTTGATCCTCGGGTCTTTTCCTGA
The DNA here is from genome assembly GCF_016906955.1 of Phacochoerus africanus. NCBI lineage: Eukaryota > Metazoa > Chordata > Mammalia > Artiodactyla > Suidae > Phacochoerus > Phacochoerus africanus. The sequence continues at coordinate 74,540,734 of NC_062549.1, forward strand.
AGAATTCTAGTTTTAGCCTGGGCTCTCCAGCCGTTCAGTGATTTCCGCTAAAACTCAGACTGGAACAGAACACAACTCCGGATCCCACGAGGGGTCTTTGTAACTGAGCGGAGAGCAGCGAGCGGCGGCCACCTGCCCTTCAGCATCACCTCTTCAGTGTGGGCTCCTCCACGTTGCTGGCCGGGAAGTGGCACTGACCGCTCTCGCCTCGCAGGTGCTCTGTGCTCACTGGGGCTGAGGGCTGCTGCTCACCCGGGGTGAGCCATATGCTTAGGTGATACCACCTTGCTGCCACTTAGTTGCTGCTCAGGGAGGGATAGAAGTTCAAGGGTGTTTTGTTTTGGTATTTGCCCAAGTGGGATTTTTTTTTTTTTCCTTTTTTAGGGCCACTCTTGCAGCATATGGAGGTTCCCAGGCTAGGGTTGAGTTGGAGCTACCGCTGCTGGCTTACACCACAGCCTCAGCAATGCGGGATCCAAGCCATGTCTGTGACCTACACGGCAACTCACGACAATGCTGGATCCTCAACCCACTGAGCAGAGCCAGGGATCTAACCCACATCCTCATGGATTCTAGTTGGGTTCTTTAACCCCTGAGCCATGACAGGAACTCCCCAAGTGGGATGATATTAGGCTGATTTGCAAAGTAAAAATAGGTTTCTTTGACTAAAAGCCTAAAGTTGTTGCGTCTTTAAAATTGTGAATAGAATGTTGTAACAAGATAGTACATCTTTCAAGAGTGTTTTGTATCTTTTCTCAGTGTTCCATCCCCTGACCTATGAAGGAGGTGTGGACTTGAACAGGTATTTATTTCTACATCTATAAGGAATTTCTACTTGCGTTACAAATTACCTTTTTGTCTAAATAATTCAGTTATTTGATATGAAGGTATGGAAATGTTACAGTGAACTATAGCTTACTTTCGCCATTCTGTAAGTCACTGAGCCTCAAATTATCTAAAAGTCAGTGCAATGGTCTAGACAGTCCTGGCACATGGTCGCTGTTCTGAGTGAAGGTCCCCCTCTCTCCCGTTGACCTGTATTTTGAAATCCCTGCTTTCAAGGAGCTTAAACCCAGCAGTCACCACATGGCCTGTGTTTTGTCCTGCAGCATTGAGGATCCTGATGAGAAGGTGGCCCTGCTGACCCAGATTTTGGAGTTTGGGCAGACACCAAAGCAGCTTTTTGTGACCCCCCATCCTCGAAGGATCACCCCAAAGTTTAAAAGCTTGCCCCAGACCTCCAGTTATAATGCCTCCACGGCAGATTCTCCAGGTAAGTTTTGTCAAGAGAACAACAACGTGAGCGCCTTTGGTTTCTCTTTTTCCGTTCAGGTTTTTTCTGAAGACTCTAAAAAGATGAAACATTGGGCAGCTTCAAGACGATTTTGTTTCGCTCTCTTTTCTCCTGCACACCAATCTCATTTTGTTTTTAACTTTTGACCTTAAAGAAAATCAGAACATTTATATTCTGATAATTTAATGATCAAAACACTTACATTCTGATAATTTAACGAGATGTGGCGGTATTTGTTGTTTTTATTCTGTTTACATCCTTCTCCCTGGTTTTCCAAGCTGGTCTTTGATTTGTAGCTGCTGATCCGCCCTGGCTGTGGCCGCTCCAGCAGTCCCGCCACCCTGCTCCTTCCTTCAAGAGAAGGAAATGATGTCCAGCATCCCTGCCTCTTACACCCCCCACACAGACCTGGATTTGATTCTTACTCAGTCACTTGAACATCTACAGCGTATCTGTGACCCTGGTCTCATGTGTGGTATTTGGAAGGAGAGAGCTCTCCGCCTCCTCCAGTTATCGCTGTTCACGTCCCACATGAGACGGTCTCGGGCCCTGGAAGGCGGACCCTGTCCAGCAGCAGTATTGCTTGCTTGCCCATTATTGCCAGTCCTCTCCATGCCCCGGCGTGGCCAGGCTACTCTAGGGCACAGCCGAGCCTCCCCACTCCCCACGGGCTGGGTCATGAGGACTGTCTTGTGATGCCTCTTAGTCACCAGGCCCGGCCACCAGGGTTATTTTAAAAGGGAAATAGTCCAGCCCTTCTTAGAAATGAGGGCACCGCCCGGCTGGCCCTGGCCAGGGCGCGGCAGCACTTGGTTTCATCTGTCTCTCTCCCTCTCAAAACCAAACTCCAGTGTTCTTGGGGAACCATCACAAAGATTAATGAGGGAGCAATGACCCGGCCTTATATTTCTAGACACTCCTAACTTAGAAGCCAAGTGAAAACTTGGCAAACCCCAGTAAAAATATAAAACACTGTAGGGAGTTCCCTGGTGGTGCAGTGGGTTAAAGACCCAGGCTTGTCACTGCCGTGGTGCAGGTGTGATCCCTGGCCCAGGAACTTCCAGTGCCACAGGTGGGCATGGCTAAAAAAGACTAGTACTCAAGGGTACTTTTTAATCTTTCTCCAAGTGATTTTTATTTTACTTAGATTATACAGTTTATTCTTATCCCTTGATGACACGGAGCTGCAGATCAAAGCAGTTCCATTTGGGGCAGGCCTTTTGCTTTCTTGGTTGTTTGCTTTTAATACAAAATATTGGGATTCCGACACTCGTCGTCTCTCTGTGGCTGGTTAGAAATTGAGCTGCCTGACTGAGTTACCATTTATATGCAGTCTCTCCAGGGGAAGAGTCTTTTGAGGACCTGACCGAGGAGAGCAGAACACTGGCCTGGAGTAACATCACCAAACTGCAGCTCCACGAGCAACACAAGATCCACAAAGAGTAAGAGTGTCGGCGTTGGCCTGGGGTCTTGGCCCGGGATGATAGCGGCTCAGGCAGAGTCAAGAGGGATGTTCTCTTTCGAAGCTGCCTGGATCGTTTTTTGTCCCCAAACCGATGGGCTTTGGTGGGCAGGCTTGGGAGGCATGGCCTCCCCTGATCTGTCCTGTTCTAGAAAAGAAATCCCAGGCCCCTCGTCGTCCTGTCTGCGGGCCGTGGGGGGAAGGGACGGCTCCATCCACTTCCGACCGATGGCTCCACGTCAGCACAGCCTCCTGCAGAGGAACCCGAGGTCCCACCTTACACGTCAGAACGGTGGCTCTCCTCTTCCTCGGCACGCGTGTGGAGAGGGAAGAAGAGGCAGTGGGAGCAGTGGCTTCATGGCATCACTAGTGGGGATGCAGATGTGTGGGGACATTTTTGTCACTCGGTGTATATTTCAGGGTGTTGGTTTTAGGCCTAGCGTGAAATCTAATGCAACATGCGTGAACCTCTGAGAGGACGTGGCTGAGTAGCAAAGCAAGGAAGTGGCGGGGGTTCCAGCGGCTGGGCTGGCAGTCAGCTCACCGCGGGTCAGACTCATCACACGGCGGCTGGGGCCGAGAGGGGACCTTTCCAGCCACAGGTGTTGCCAGAACAGCCCGAGGAGCTGCAGGGCGGTGACTCGGTTGTGGCTGGTGTGAGCAGGGCCAGGTCCACAGACAAGCTGGGAAGAAAAAAATGATAGAAACTTGGACTTAAATGAAAGCAAGGCCTTGAAAGAAACCGAGGTCCTGGCACATGGTTGATGGTAATTTGTACAACTTCGTTTTTCCAACAGGGCGGTTACTGGGATCGCCGTCTCTGGCAATGGGTCGTCCGTCTTTACAACCTCACACGGTAGGTTTTCCTACATGAAAGGTGGGTTATCTGGAATTTCTTTTTTCTTGTCTTTTTTTTTGCCCCCGGCCGCCCCGGCATATGGAGGTTCCCAGGCCTAGGGGTCGAGTCAGAGGTGTAGCTGCCGGTCTACACCATAGCCGCGCGGTATCAGGGGATCCAAGCTGCGTCTGTGACCTACACCACGGCTCACAATGCTGGATCCTTTGGAACCTACTGAGTGAGCTGGGGATTGAGCTGCATCCTCATGGGTAACAGTCAGGTTTATTTCCACTGAGGGTGATGGGCGCGCTCTGGCATCATTTCTTAACTCCCCAGGACCGTACCTGCCTGGGCCGCCTCCACGTAAAATTTGAGCAGTTTGTGGTGTGTTGCATAAGATGTCATTGTTAATTGGCCAAAATCAAGACTGGACAATCCTTTCTGCTGCTGCTGAGTTTTCACAGAATTGAGGGCAGTGGGAGCAGTGGCTTCATGGCATCACTAGTGGGGATGCAGATGTGTGGGGACATTTTTGTCACTCGGTGTATATTTCAGGGTGTTGGTTTTAGGCCTAGCGTGAAATCTAACGGGTGCCTTGTTAATGTGCTTTCTGGTTATGATTCCTCGGGAGCCCTGAAGCGCCTGGCTAATTAGACTTGTAACTAGATCTCAGTGACACATTAGAATTTCACTCTTTTGATCTTGAAAAAGGACTGAGCGTTGAGCGGCGCCTGTTTCCCCAGCCGCTGCTGTGCTGGCAGTTTGCAGAGGATGTAATGAATCAAAGCGTGTCCTTCCCTGTCCTGCGTGGGAACGGGCACTTGGAAGCAGTGACGATGAGAAGGGTTGTGGGACTCTGGCGTGGCTCCTGTTTCTGTCTTCCCCGTGGGGAGGCAGCTGTGAGGAAAAGGCACTGTCCCGCCACACGTTGCGGGTGTTGGCAGAGTCACTGCTCTCAGCTGTGATTCTGGTTCAGTCCTTCGCTTATACAATCAATCTCAGACATCCTAAAAGAGACCTTTCTACAAAGCACAGGAAACAACCCTACCATAGACCAAAGGACGTTTCCAAGGCCACAGCGCCCTGACGGGAGGAGGCAGCTGTGCTTTTCCGGGTCCCCACCGCCGGCCTTGCAATGTCACTGCACAAGACAGAACGCCTCTGCTCTGGCCAAGCTGCATCCTTGGCTGGATTTAAGTCCTTCATCAAGGACTTAAGCCTCAGCAGTTTAATAAGCCTCTTGCTTCTTTGTGAACTTGCCAAATAAGGGTGTGGGTGTGCTTTTTAGCCAAAAGCTTCTTTTGTTCGTTTCCTCACTCATAGTAATGCAGTCACTGGCCCATATACATTTATGTTCACACTTGGCGTCCCTAATTCACATGGACCCTGACGTCCCCCCTCCTCCCCACTGCCCGTTACAGTTCCTGCCCAGCTGTACAGAGTGTGTGTGAGGGCCCTGGGGCTGGTGGGGGAGCAGTGTCTCTTAGGAGAGGAGGCCTCTGATTTTGAGAAAAGTGTCTTCACAGGGCAGGCTGGCTGGTGGCTCCTGTAGGAGCTGCAGTGCACTCCACATGTTGGTGCTGGTAAAAACTAGGCTGAAATGTTAGACAATCCAGAAGAAATTATTTGACTCATCTGACTTATGTTGTATGATTGCAAATTAGGAATTTTAAAATTCTGTATTTTTTTTTTTTTTTTTTTTTGGTCTTTTAGGGCCATACCCACGGCATATGGAGGTTCCCAGGCTAGGGGTGGAATCAGAGCTGTAGTCATCAGCCTACACCACAGAAACGAGGGATCCAAGCTGCATACGAGAGCTACACCACAGCTCACGGCAACGCCAGATTCTTAACCCATTGAGCGGAGCCAGGGATCGAACCTGCATCCTCATGGATGCTAGTCAGATTCATTTCTGCTGAGCCACAATGGGAACTCTGAAAATTCTGTATTTCAAATATAGGATGTTAGAGCACATTGTACTTCGTGAGTCTTACTGTTCATGGGTTACCCTGATGTCCTTTTAAAGCTTCTGTTAGGCAATGATATTAAAAGCTTGGACACTTTAATTCCTAATTTATTGTGATTTAGGAAGTTAGTGGTTCTCTTATGTAAGTGCCAGTAACATACAGGGGTGTAGCCCCCACCGTAGATGGGCTGGTTTAGAAAAATGTTACTGCCAAGAGCCTTTGTTTTCCTTTAATATTAAAATTGCTTCCCCCCCCCCCCACCTTTTTAACTTCAGCCTCTGTCAGTTACTAGGCTCAGCTCTGCCTTCATTTGTGGCTTTCATTCCTTGTTGCTGAGCCACGGGTCCTCCTGGGGGATGCTCGCCGCTCCATCACCTCCCTGTTCTCCGAGCCCGCGCACTGCTGCTCCTGGAAGGGTCAGGAGAGCGTTCTTACACATCTGCTTTGTCGTTATTACATTAGATTCCACCTTGAAGATGTTTTCCAAAGAATCCAAGATGCTCCAAAGAAGTGTATCATTTTCAAATATGGTGAGTTGAGTTCATTTTAATGCCACGTCAGTATTATGACGAGAATCCAGGGAGCAGTTTGTTTTATGCACATGTATAGTATATATATTTTGTTTCTTTCCCAACAGTGGGGTCGATTCTTGTGTGGTATCTATGGAAGGCCTTAGATTCCTTCTAAATTAGAATTTTTTTTTCAGGTTGCCTCTTTCTTTTAATATGATTTCATTTGTAACCTAAAAAGCTTGAGGTGCCACCCAGTGGAATTCTCCTGAAGACGCTTGGCCTTTTTTGGGACTTTCAGACTAAATATTTATGTGCTTCTACAGAACTTAATGCATTTCTGAGTTGATGGGATACCTAATATTAGAAAATCAATTCTGAAAAACCAAACACACAGAAATCTTGAAATTTCCTGAAGACTTTTGGACGTTTTCCTTCCTGACCTGAGTGGGATCCAGGGCGGATGTTTGGATTCCTCAGGACGGCCCCCTCTGATGTAAGCAGGGGTCCCTCAGCTCAGGGCAGCGAGGTCCTGCAGACCCCCTGCCGATGGCCAGATCCTGGTACCCTCCGCACACTCTGACTTCCCTGCATTGGGGAGGAACCTGGGCATCTGGAATCAGCCAGATGCAGAGAAACCTCATCACTATGAGGAAGGCCAACGTGTACTTAAGAGTCTTACTACATTAAGGAGTCACTGATTTTTGTAAATCATTAATATAGTAATTTGTATTTCAGGCTTTATCATCGTGTTTCCTTTTACCTGGAGATGCCACTGTCGCAAGCTCCTCGTGGGATAATAACATGTATGTGCCTGGCCTGCTCCTTCCTCATTCTGCGCAGGTGCAGCTCCCGTTGGGGATGTGCGGCGGGAGAGACGGGGTCTCCCACTGTTGGCAAAAAGGAACAGATCTGTTAGCTGAGGACAGTTGGATTTGGATCTAATAATTTCTCCGGTTGGATTCGATTTTTCTCTACGTTTTTAAATTGAGGTGAAAACACAGATGTGAGCCAGGCCTGGAAATTTCTAGTTCTAAAATCGCATTTTGAGTTATTTTGGTTCAGTAACACGAGAGCAAGTAATTTGTAATTCCAGTGGGCCTTAGTCAGTAGAGAATTAAACAAAGGAATGCTTCTTGAAAATGTATTTAAGAATCTTAAGACGAAGCTGGAATGCTGTTTTAATAGTTCTCATTGTCTTTTATGTTAGCTATTTTTATTCCATAGCATTTGGAAGACGCCAGGACACACTGATGGGACATGACGATGCTGTGAGTAAGATCTGTTGGCATGACAACCGGCTGTATTCTGCATCCTGGGACTCCACCGTGAAGGTGAATCCAAGTGTTTGGATAATACAAATATTATAAGCTATCCAGCTCCCTGCTCTTAATGCGTTCAGTCAGTTTTTCCTGGGTTTTCACCAGGCATGTGATAGAAGGATATTGAAGGTTATTGCCTGCGTTTGTTTAGTGTGTGTACTTCTTAATATAAGACTTTTGTACTGTGTATTCCACGGCGGGTTGGAGAGCCTCGAGGTCACTGAGCAGCAGACCTGGAGAACCAGAGCAGCCCTTCTGAGCTAAGCTAATGCAGCCACGGAACTAGCAGTTGATCAGCTGCTAATGGGCAAAGAGCAGGTTGAAGTGGGGACTAATTAAAAGATGACTATCTCATTTAGAGTGAGAACATACAAATGCACACTCCTTCACCGTTATTGACGTCAGACCATTCTCGGCATCCTCCAGTTTTATTCTTGAAACCACACCAGTGCTCATCATCTTTACTTTCCCGTTTGCATTTACGTAAACAGAAAGCAAGCACCTACTACCATTAGAGCTCCTTTTAATTTAAGAGTTTTCACCATCCCTCCCGCCCAAGTTGTGGTGGCCAGTTAGTTGTTTTGCCTACAGCTAATTTCAGTAAGTGTCTTTGGGGACCTGGCTTTCTCTCAGAACACTGGCTGACACGGCAGCACTTCTGTGCTGCTCCTTCTCTAGTTCACCCAGTACTTCAGTCATGCAAGTCCGGGTACCGGCCGCCGGAGGGCGGGAATAAAAGCTCCGCAGTTGGAGGGGAGCAGCCACACGTACCCTTGTCTGCAGCTGCATTGGGTGCAAGTTGTTTAGTCGGAGGTTGTCCTGAACGCCTTAGAGCCTTGGCGGTGACCTCCTGTGCTGTGCGCCATCCTAGGTGTGGTCTGCGCTTCCCGCGGGGACGACGGGCGCACAGAGGCTCCGGTTTGAGCTGCTGGCGGAGCTGGAGCACGACGTGGGCGTGAGTACCAGAGGGGCGGAGGAGGGCGCGGACCAGCTCTTGCTTCCTTCCTGGCACCAGATCTTTCGGGCTTCCAAATCGACTTGGCTTTTTTTGCTCTAGTTTGCTGTTTCTTTGCGAATCAGCTCCAATCCAACTAGATTTCCCAAAGAGCCTTGCCTGAGCTCGGCCTTGCCCGCCTGGGTCCCCCCTGCAGAGCCCAGGCCAGCGCCAAGTCCCTTCACCTGCTCCACGGCCCCGCGGCCACCTCTCAGACGCGGCCTGGATGGTGGTGAAGGGATGCCTGGTGCGCACAGTCGGCAGGCAAACTGGGGTTTAGTGTGTGGTTTAAGAAGGGCTCGCGGTACAACCCGGGGGAGCCTCCCCAGATCCGCCACGTGGACCCGCTGTGCTTTCCCCCACACCGCTGACTCCGCATGGAGCCCTCCCGGCGACACCTTGGGCTTTTCGGCTCTGTTTAAAGCAGCCTTATGTCACCTTAGCAGCGGTTGACAGTGGTCACTGGCCCATGACGAAGGCCACTTTTACGTGAATCTGCACTCTTTCGATGTGGGGATGAAATTAATCTGTTTTTATCATCCACGTATTTGGATGCTCTGGGAAATGGAGGAGTGACCACGATTCTAAACTGAACGCGGCGTGTTCTCGTCCCCAGGTCGACACAATGAGTTTAAGTGCTGCGAGCGCACTGTTGGTCTCGGGCACCAGAGAAGGCGCCGTCAATATCTGGGACCTTGCCACCGCCACCATCTTGCACCAGATTCCGTGTCATTCAGGGACCGTGTGTCATACTGCTTTCAGCCCAGGTAGTGTTCTTTTTAATTAACACAGGTGGTAATGGGGTCCTGGAATTATCTTGGAATAAATAGTAAGAATGTAAATAGGAAAACACTGTTTGCTGGCAAGAGGCCCTGCCTCTGGGTAAAGCTGCTTGGTGCTCTGCAGTGCACTGTGTGTGGCCTTTGTCCCTGGGAGGAAAGCTGTGTGGCATAGTGTTAATTCCTCAGCTCCCCAGAGAGATGATAAAGGTGTAAATGAATTCACACCAAAGGGCCTTCAGCCCAGTGTCTTGGAAACAAGCATTTCAAGGAGAGAGTCGTCATAGGTTAAATACAATAGCTCAAGGGAACCTTCGGCCACTGGCTTCAGAAGTACTACCTCAGATTCATCTAGAACACCCTTCTGAAGCTGTAGCCTGTGTCTGTGCTTGGCCTCGTGTTACAGACAGCCGCCACGTCCTCAGCACGGGAGAGGACGGCTCTCTGAACGTCATAGACGTGCAGACAGGAATGCTCATCTCTTCCCTGACCTCGGCCGAGCCCCAAAGGTGAGCTTGCGGAGTCCGTGGTGAAGACGCAGAGGGGCTCTCGGGCATGGAAGACGGGCATCCTGATGAAGGCTGAAGGGTGGTTTCTGAATCCTCGCAGGTGCTTTCTCTGGGATGGAAATTCGGTTTTATCCGGAAGCCAGTCTGGCGAGCTGCTTGTTTGGGACCTCCTCGGGGCAAAGATCAGTGAGAGGATCCGGGGCCACACAGGTGAGTGCCCTGCCGCTGACCCTTCCCCTCTCCCTAAACGCGCCCCCAAGCCTGCTTTCCCACCAGCAGGTGTGCTCTTTTCAGGTAGAGAACGCCCTGTGCAGTGGTCGCTCCCCTCCAGACCCTGGTGGGCCAGCGACCTGCATCTCTTGCATCCTCCAGGATTTGGATTTATGCTGACAAGACGCTTGACTCCAAAGTGGAAGTTATGACATTGACTTCCACAGGGAGGATAAAAGCCAAGTAAAAGCTGTAATTGTTTAAATGTGTACCCAAAATCATTATTAAAAAAAAAAATGAAAAGGCAGAAACCGGAGAACAGCAATGGATGACACTGAAAACTAAGTCACCCTCCCCCTGACTCCCACCTCCTCCTCGCAGGACTTGGGGTCCTGGATGTTGTCTTGCTGTCAAGAGGCTTTGTGTATGATGTCATTGTTCAGCCCACTGGTCTTGCGCTGTTTTCATTTGCATGTGTTCCTCCAAGCATTTGGAGGATTTGTGCAGTTCATTCTTGTAGTGTCTGTGGTTCTAAGTACCTACTGACTTCCCAGCTTCGTCCCCTTCCCCCGTGTGGTTACTTAACATTATACGTGAAAGTGATGTATCTGCTGTTTTCCACAGCTCACTAGCTTTAACATTTTCGACTCCGTCCAGTAGAAACGGAAAAAAATGGGCAAACACACCAGCTCGTTTTCCCTCACATCTGACTTTTCACTGCAGGTGGACAGAATATTTGTATTCTGTTCTGCATCGTAATTCAGTTTCTTAATCCTCCCAGGTTCCCTGTGCTGAGCAGTTTAATTTGTAGTCTATGCAGACTGTGGTCAGTGCTCTGGTCTGACCTTGGGGGGCCTCCGGGCAACTCACCCCCACCCACACGCCTCTTCCCCCGCAGGCGCCGTGACATGCATGTGGATGAATGAACAGTGCAGCAGTGTCATCACGGGAGGTGAAGACAGACAGATAATCTTCTGGAAGTTGCAGTATTAAGTGCCTTTTCCTCGAGTAGTATTGAACTCTAATGTTTAAGCCAAACTTAAATAACTGTTTAAAAGTGAATGTGCAATGATAGTCATCAGACGTTTTACACATGAGAAACTTGTGGCTTAAACTTTACAAATCATGGTGACTTCACTGAAGGCCACTAGTTGTCATCCTCTAAAGCAGATGAAGACGTGACAGCAGTGGCGAGAAAACAGGTGGTCAGCCCAGGATGCCAACAGAAGATGGGTTTGGGTGGCAGAGCCAGTAGCTTAGATCCTAAAGCCAGCTGGGGAAATTTCCAGAAAGCACTGAACTTGAGGATTTTCCAAGAAAATGTGAGTATTCTCTACTGCTGAGTCAGTGTTACATCTTCCTAATCACAAGCACTGCTCATCAGGTTTGGGGGTGTGTGTTTTCATGGAGTGGTTACTTTCTATAACCTCTTGTCCCCAGGTTCTAAGAACCTGGGGAAGGATTAGCAGTTCTTATAACAGTTCACTGTCTATAGGAACAGTTTTTCATGATAGCTATTATATGCTCATCTTTTCTATGGTATTAAAAATATTTTTCTGTAATTTTCTGAAATGAAAGCAGTTTTCATTTTATTTAAATGACTTACTACAAAGTACTAGGAACTCCCATGTAGTGATCCTTCTAGAAAACCATATGTCGTGTGCATGTCATTCTCATACTTTGGGAACTGTCCTCAGACCCACATCCAGACAGCAAGATACAGACTCAGAAACACGGCTTGGCTGGCTTGTCTAAATTTCAGACCAGGTAAGCTGTGAGGCAATAGCACCGACTTTTTTATATTCAACCTCTGAACCACAGAAATTATGTGACTTAAATTTCCCACCCTCTTTAAACACTGTACATCATCTTGAATGTTAAACATGCCTTGGCCTGGGTGTCACTGCTGGGAATCAACAGGGCCCTGGAGGCCTCTGGTGTGTCTGGGCTCCCCAGCTGGCAGCCCTTCTCCCGACACTCAGACCCTCAGCATGGAAAGGCTTTTCTCAGGCGCCTGCTTCTCCCACAGGCCTGATGTTTCCAAATGATTCAAAACCAGACTAAAATTTAACTTTATTTTTAATTAAAATAGGCATAAACCAACAAAGAAAGGATGAAGAAGTGCCATTGTCATTTTGTTTACAGAGAAGTCAGGAAATAGAACAGCTGATCAGGAAAACATTCCAAGCCCGTACCAAAGCAGCTAGGATACAGGTTTATACATAAATGCCAACACTGGCTATTATCCCACTTGTCTACAGATGAAAAAGGGAGTTGAGGTTTGTCCTATTTAGTACAAGAATTTTTACATTTAATGTATATAGTGACTCATTTCTCAGAAAGTGATAACTAGTAAGTGTCAGAAGAAAGAAGTTGCCATTACACAATGACTAGAAAATCTCAGATGCAACTAGGCAGCTAGGCTGAGTAAGCTCAGCTACATTACGTAGCTGATGTAGCTATATGTACATTACACTGTTCTGGGCTAGTGTGCATTTCAGCTGAAGAACTGCATTTGGGGTTTTAGAAAGGCAGCAAGAGTAAGTTTGGCTTTCATTCTAGATGCTTAATGTAGTTAAGGCGACAGTTCAAGCAGAGTAAGTAAAGGTAGTTGAAAGGTAACGATATTCACTACACCCGCTGCAGCTTATATCCACTGTGATGCCTCCATGGAATGAAACCCACGTTAGGTTACTTAACTGGTGTGTTTACACACACACACACACACACACACAGGGAAAAGAAAGTAATCCTTCTAAATGTGCTATGAGAACACAGTACAAATGGAAAATACACCCTAGACTTGAAGTACTAGGAACAGCAATGCTTGATGCCTAGGCAACGGTGAGGGGTTCTACACACAGCCGAGCCTGTGCCAGGCGTCCTAATCTAATCCCATGGCTTGAAAGAACATCAGGTTTCCAGTAAAGAAACTAGGCTACAAAAGTTTCAGTAAATCAAAGTTTTCACCTCTCTGAAACTAGGCTAAGGCTACAACTATCTTGAAGTCTGAACAAGACATCAGATGAAACAGTTAAGAGGCCAGCCTGCCGGGACAGGAAGGCCCTCACGCAGCATATGCTCTCTGGCTCCTCGAAAGCTTCATGTGCATAAGAGAAAGTGAAGTCACTGAAGAGGTCGCATGGAGAAGCTTGGCACCGTTTCCACTGTGCTGCTGCGACTCTTAGACCTCAGGGATGGTGTGATCCATCAGGCTTTTCATGATGCTGGGTGCCATCCTACAAGAGAGTCACTGTCATTAACTACTGAAGTTTGGGATTCTTTTTTTCAAAAAGGTTACACGTTGGTCTAAGAAAACTTCAATTCAAGGGATGGAAAGCAAGGTGTTTTTGTTTTTTGGTCTTTTCGTCTTTCAAGGGCCGAACTAGTGGCATATGGAAGTTGCCAGGCTAGGGGTCAAATCTGAGCTGTAGCTGCTGGCCTACACCACAGCTCTTGGCAACGCTGGATCCTTAACCTACTGAGCGAGGCCAGGGATTGAACCTGCATCCTCATGGATACTAGTCGGATTCGTAGCCACTGCACCACAACAGGTACTCCAAGGTTGGTTCCCCCCACCCTCCCCCCCATGAGTTCAGATCCAAAGGGTCTCAGGTAATCTAGCTGTTTGCAAATACCCAGTATGAAAAGCTATCGGTATCCTGGCCAGTATAGTTTCATAAAATACAGGTTAAGTCCTTGTATATATTACAGTGGTTATTAGTTGCAGGGACATGTGGGGGAGTTGTCACGGGTTTAGGAGAAGTGAGCTCCTGAAGGGTTAGTTCTAGTTAGGACTGCCCCCCGCCCATGTGGGCTGCGCTCTACCCAGCAGCTTGATTTCTTCAGTTTTACTGCCATGTGCAGGGAGGAGCCCTGGTTGGGGGGGGGGGGGCAGAAATCGCCCTTTGTGAGCCACGAGCAGATCCTACCAGTCAGGGAAGCTGCAGGCAGTTTCTCAGCAACTGAACTGAGAGCCTGCCCACCCCTCTGCTCCTGGTCCTCCTGCTCGTAGGAAATGTCGGAATTCAGAACCTAGACTTTCCAGATAGAAGCTGTGAGGGGTCGACCTGATTTAAATGATTTACTAAAATTTTCTACATGATGCCAATGTCATCTGTTGAGAATTAATTTAAGCACAGTGCTTCTATGAAGTCGGATGGTCTGCTTACCGTTTAATAATATGTTCGAAGATAAAAGCAGGCATGATTGTGATAGTGATGACATTCCCAGCTGTTGACAGTATGTCTGCAATCTGAGAGTCCTGTTGAAAACACAAAATTCTATTCAAGCTTCATTAAATATATTCTTGCTGAAGAAACATGTTAAATGTCTCTAAAACCCTGACTCTTGGTATGTATATATGAACTGGTAAGTAAACTGAACTGAATATCCACCAACAAATCACTTTTTCATCACCTTTCTCCATATGCACCATTGCATAGACCCCCCCTGGTTAACTGTTTTTGTGGGTTTTTTTTTTTTTTTTTTTAAGGGCTGCATCCTTGGCATACAGAAGTTCCCAGGCTGGGGGTCAAATTGGAGCTACAGTTGCCAGCCTACACCACAGCTCATGGCGACACCAGGTCCTTAACCCACTGAGCAAGGCCAGCAATCGAACCCACATCCTCATGGATCTGGGTTCATTAACCACTGAGCCACAATGGGAACCCCCTCTGTGTGTATTCTTAACCAAAGCTGATGAAGAAATGAGATGGTCTTAATGAAAAACCTTTAGACCTCAAGCTAGTTTCATTTAGGCATTTGTGGAGGGAACAAACCATGAAGTTCTTTCCTACAACTCCAGGACTGAACAAAACATTCAGAATGCCAGCAGTTTTTAGTGCTCAGGTCTCCACAGAATTCTAGATCCAGGGCCCTGTTACAGAAACCCCAATTCTACACAGAGCACTGCCAGAGCCCATCTCCCCACTGAGCTGCTATATTCTGGTCACTATGAAAACAGCATCACTGAAACAAATGAAAAAATGACAACTGCAGAACAAGACAAGTTCAGATGGTGACCTTTAGTCCAATGACATTCTGTCCATTGACCTCGCAGATGCTGTGTTCTGTGAGAAGGCCGTTTCTGGCTGCAGAACTGTCCTTCACTATGGAGGTGATCTTCCCGTTTTTGAAGATAAAGCCAACATGTCCAGTACTGTCCTTATGCATGGTAACTGTCCGTTCAAAGGGCCTGTAACCATCATAGGTTCAGTTTAAAAACTTAATTCCAAGGTAAACATTTTAATGGCTTTGTTCTGCCATACTGGATATTTTGTTACAATAACCTCAGTGTTGTAAGAGCACCTTACTATTGTATAGTGCCAATTCTGTGCATTCATAGAACATCTTGGCGTAAGATTTTTTTATTCCTTGTGGTTCAGGTAAAAGGAAATCTTAGACTTGGGCTGTATGTGGTTTATCAATATGCTTTTTCCTTCACTGTAACATTGAAAGAAGATCGGTGAACAAAAATCTGTTAAAAAGTGAATTTTTCTTCGTCTTTTTGCCATTTCATGGGCTGCTCCCGCGTCATATGGAGGTTCCCAGGCTAGGGGTCAAATCAGAGCTGTAGCCACTGGCCTACGCCAGAGCCACAGCAATGCGGGATCCGAGCCGCGTCTGCAACTGACACCACAGCTCACGGCAATGCCGGATTCCTTAACCCACTGAGCAAGGCCAGGGATCGAACCCCCAACCTCATGGTTCCTAGTTGGATTCGTTAACTACTGCGCCACGACGGGAACTCCAAAAGTGAATTACCTTTTAAAAATGAATTAACTTCACTGTTCTTAGGTAATATTTTACTGATAAACCTTCCTAGTATTTCTCACGTCTTAATTTTGAAAACTCGAGGTTATTTTTGCTTGTTTTAGAGGAGGTGTAGTAAGCAGTGAGACGGAAGGCTCTCAGATTTGCAAGCTGCCTGTCCGCTCACAAGCTTGTCCCACCAGTTGCAGCTGCTGCGTTACTGCACAAAATACATGTTCTGTCATCAAAGAACAGTCCTAGCTTCTCATAATCCAGGTTACTCTCTGAAGCTTTCCTTGGCTACAGAGCAGAAATGGCAAATACCTGCCTGTGTGAGAAGCAAAAACACAAAGGTAGATAAAACAGGTGTACCTGAGAGGAATAAAAACCCCAAAGCTTTTAACGTGACCAAGGCCCCCCTCGGCACCTGTGAGGCTAGGAAGGAGATGCTCAATGAACTAAAAGGCTCAAGGCTGCATCCTTCCAGCCCAGAGGCACCCTGGGGTTTCTGAACCCCTGGCTCCAGGTGTGTCCACCCCCAGCAGGAACCCAGAAAGCGAGGCTAAAACACCTGCTTAGTGACTCTAACCTTGCATTTTCTACAGAACCAGATTAAGACAAAGTAACTTCCCAGAGGTGTATGCAAAACCAGAATGTTCAAAAAAATCAAACTACAGAAGAAAAACCTAACCCACCCAACTCCAAGTTTAAAAGGCTAATACTACGTTTACAGAATCTCAAGCGCCCCAACTCTTGCCGCGTCCAGTCAGCTCACCGGTCTCGAATGGTCATGGTAATTTTCTCTCCAAAGGCCTGCTTGAGCACCTTGTGGGCCCGGTCCGAGCTCCAGCCCGCACAGTTCTCCCCGTTGATCTGGAGCACCTGGTCCCCGAATCGCAGCCCAACTAATGAGGCTGGAGAATTTGCCTGGACAAGCTGAACAAATATGCCCTGGAGAATAAGGAAGTCACTGGTCATTTACCACTGTTTAGCTTAGGAATCCACCCTGGTAATTATAGGAAAAATTACATGAGTCTTATGTCATTCTCAAAAATTTTATCAAGGCAATACCCTAAGAAATAGGTAAAAGTGAGATCTTGTTAATTTCTACTTCAAATCATGACCTATCTACCCCACCTCAGTCACCCCCTCGGTCTAAATTATTAAATACAAGCTTCTGCGATTTAGGAAGTGAGTAAAGTGTTATAAATTTTGTGATTTACAGCCCTTTTAAAAAAATGATAGTTTTATCTACTTGAGTCATATAATCACTTAAAACAGCCTATAAAAAAGATGAGCATGGAGCTCCTGTCATGGCTCAGCGGAAACGAATGTGACTAGGCATCCAGGAGGACACAGGTTTGATCCCTGGCCTCCCTCATGGGCTAAGGATCCAGCGTTGCTGTGAGCGGTGGTGTGGGCCACAGACGAAGCTCGGATCCCAAAGCAGCTGTGGCGCAGGCCAGGGGCTATAGCTCCGATTGGACCCCTAGCCTGGGAAATTCCATGTGTTGTGGGCGTGGCCCTAAAAAGACCAAAAAAAAAACCCATCTTCAATACCACTCCAGTTTAAGAACTGAACCCACATGGATAGTTTTACTTTGAGACTTAAAACTGACAGACATATCACAGATGTTGAACACAATACAAATACATATAAAAGAGTAAGCCTGATGAACACAACAAAGTATCTCCACGGCTAGCCAGCTCCATTCTCCCATCTCAAGCTGGGCTGGATGTGATCTCATGTGCCTTATTTCTGGAATGAACCTGAAAACGAGGCAGCTTCCTGCAAAAGTCAGGTCAAGGAGCTTCACCCAGTGCAAGGCTAACTGCTGTGGTGGATGGGCCGTGGAGAGAGTGGGTTCTTTCTCTGCTGGGGAGCAGGGGGCACAGCATAAACTATTCATAGAAGAGGAGGGCAGGGCAGTGAAGTCCGAGCTGCTCAGAGCCGACATGTCTTGCCCAAACCACAAGTGTGCAAAAGACACGAGACCCTCAGACCCCAGGGAGGTGGGCCGGCGGGCTGGGGCTTCCTGCCAAGACCAGCTACCTGCATCTTCAGCCAAGTGCCACAAAGACTGGGCACACACAGCAACGAGACCGAGCACTGAAAAGGAATCAAGTACTGCAGAAAAGCACAGACACAGTACAGACCCAGCAGGTCCTCCACCATCCTAGATGCTTCCTCCGAGGAGCCCAGTGTTAAGTTCTTCAGTCTGGTAGGGTAAGAGGTCCACTCGCTGCTGCCCAGAAAATGCCATATTCAACTCAAATGTCCGAAAGCCAAGCCTGTACCGCCATGTCTTGGCTTAGATGACCCTCATTTAGTTTATTTAGCTTATTACACGAGACCACTGATTCTCACTGGTCAGTCTTCTCTCAACTTCCACGAGTGTTGCCTTAGAATTCTAACTGTATAAGCTGTTATAACACCTGCAGACTTAGAACTTTATTCTAGGAAGACAACTTCAAAAAAGAAAAATCCACTGAAAATAATATTGGAAGTCACAACTTTGCCTCTTCAGAATAGGGCATCTTGAGATTTAAAATACTGTCAATTATAGATACCATTACAGTTAAAACATTTACATTTTAAATTATTTTAACATTGTTCCCTTAATATCCTCTAAGCTATTTAGACAAATTTAGGTAAATATTAAAAATACTTACATTATCTACTGATTTAAGCCTGAGCCCAATTTTTCCATCTTGATCCTTACACAAAATGACTTCACGAATCCCTTGCTTAATTTCTGCTCTACGGATTCCAGCGTCATTACCAGTTACAGGAGCCACCATATAGTTCATGCTGGAAGGTCTTGCAACCAACTGCTGACAAAAACACAAAGATATACAATATATACAAACAGTCTCTCTAAAAATATATTCAGTTGTGGTTTCACAAAATGTAATCTGCAAATTCCTTCAGATAGTCTGATTTTTGCAAAAATGATCCTTTTTAAAAGTTTTGCCTCATGATGTTTAATGTGTACTTTGGCTTGTCTTCAACTCAAATGTATTATCCTTGAACTTTTATAAAGGCCATATCACACTGCTGAAATTCGCACAGCATTTTCCAGAGGGTTCTGTCATATGACCTCATCTTCAACAATCTACTTACCCTTTCAGAGTTTCTATAAAAAGGGTAACTTTAAATCCACTGTGAGGACTGAAAGAAAAGTGTACATGAGATGAGTGAGTGCTGACCCACACAAGACAAACATTTCTCACCTATAGATTAACCATCTCTGGACAAACCAGACTGCCCTAGAATAGCTGCCCCAGGGCTCAGTAAGGTACTGTTTCAAGATCCTCATATTTTTCAAGTTTTCTTGAAGCACTGACCTACCTAATAACCGTGGTGCTCAGAGTAGCAATAATAGGGAAAACTACACATATACTGCAGACTGCAAATTGATTTGTTCAGAATTCATGGTAATTCCAACAGCATATTCTAAAGTTGATAACGCACAGCAACGCTACAAATTATAATACCAGAAATACTGTTTTTAAGGAATTACAAAGATTCAATGATTATAACTACAGGGGGCTATAAATCAAGTAATGAGATAGAAAAAGAAAAGCGTAAGAAAATGAATTTAGCTTAGCTGGAATATGGGACAAAAAGGAAGAGCTTTGGAGTGGGTTTTCCTTTTGGAAAAGTAATTTTTTTTTTTTTTTTGCTATTTCTTGGGCCGTCCCTGCGGCATGTGGAGATTCCCAGGCTAGGGGTTGAATCGGAGCTGTAGCCACCAGCCTATGCCAGAGCCACAGCAACACGGGATCCGAGCCGCGTCTGCAATCTACACCACAGCTCACGGCAACGCCGGATCGTTAACCCACTGAGCAAGGGCAGGGACCGAACCCACAACGTCATGGTTCCTGGGCGGATTCGTTAACCACTGCGCCACGACGGGAACTCCTGGAAAAGTAATTTTTATTTCTTCCAGCAAGTATTCTCAAGAACTTACTACATGTTCTTCCACTGTGAGTTCTTCCACTGCGAGCATATGAGCAGCACCGTATGACCTTTGCCCCCTTGCCCATTCTGACAAGTAACATGTGACAAGGGCTACTCTCACAACCTTCCAGATCACCTCTGCTTCGGCTCCTGCCCTTCCACTAACCATTCTCCACACAGCAGCACAGAGATCAGATGATACCCCTGATTATCTTCCACAATGCAGACCCCAGTCCCTCACCACCACTAACCCTCCAGGGCCATCTGCCGCCACATTCTGCCTTGTCTGCCATCACCAAGGTCTTATCTTGGGTCTACAAGTTCTCTTCTGTACTTGGAGTTCTCTAGGTACTGACATGTGGCCAGCAAAGCATAAAACACTTACCATGGGTCTCTTAATAGACAATGTTGAACCTCAATTTTGTGAGGAATTGCATCTTTTAAGGGGAAACTACTCCATAAAGAAAAGTGTGGTTATACTGAGTGGTCGAAGGAGCAGGCAGCACCAGGTATGAACCTCCTACCCATCACCTGCAAACCCACCCGTCCAGACTCCACTTGGACTGTGCAAAAGACACTGTCCTCTGTGGTTCCTGGCCAGCACCCTGAGAGGTACCAGAGGGAGACAGGGTGGCTGGGGGAGGGGCAGGCGCCTGGCTCCTTCCTGTCTGCTCTGGCTTTGGTCCGCACTGCCTGGAGCTAGCCCTTCGCCCTGCGGGCAGCAGTGGAATCCATTCTCCAGACTTTACCACACCCCCAAATCAGACCTCCAAACCCCTCCGAGGTGGCAGTACCCACAATAGTGTCCCCTCCTCTGAGGCCCGGCTCAAACCCTGAAACTCTAACCTCCGACCTGTCCTCAGAGAAGCAGCTACTTTCTGCAGAGACATCTGTGTTCCATTTTTGTTGTAAATATTTACTATGATTTCTATTGTCCCAACTGGGCCCTGACTGATGTAAGCAAGTCTTCCATAAATTATTTGGTGAATAAATAAAGGCAGGTACTGTATCCAGCACTGGGATCATGGTGCATAGGCGTGGACCCTGTCGTCAGGAAGTTAAGTATTTCACTACAAGTGCTGTGGCCTTACAGCAATAATCTGAACAAAAGACAGACATTATATTTAAGCCAAGAATTTGGAGTCTAATTTCAAGAAGCTTTAGACTTCAGAATGCTGAATCTAGGAGCAACTCAGTACTGCTGGATATGAGAAGTTACTAAAGGAAAAGTAAAAGACTATTGTAATACTCTGGGTTAGAAGTACAGAAACCCTGAATAGGCGTATATATAGCAGGACTAGAATGGGAAACATGATAGAAACAGAATCACTAGGTCTCCGTAACTGGAGAATGGACTGGTCAAGGCATCTGAATCTTTAACTCCTAATAACTTAGAAAAGTAACAGCACAAAAGGAAGTAGACTATGTGAGAAGTGACATCCTGAGAAGAGGCCAACGCTAACATTATAAATCTTGGGGTTTGGCACAATGAGGAATTAGCTTCTATCTATGTGTAAAGTATGATTTTATGTAATTCAAAATTCATACATACCCCCTGAACTGGTGCTCCAGGGACCACGGCCATATTTGTACGAATTTCTTCTTCATTTAAACTCAGGCCCATGTACTGAGAGAGCTCCGGATATAGTTTAGGATAGAGATCTAATAAAAATGAATGAACAGAGAGAGGGAAAAAAAAAACACTGGTTGAAAATTCAAAAACTGTTGTTGTGGACTTCTACTTGTACTAAAAAATTACATTTAATTTATAAAATCTAGAATAAATTTAAATTAGCTACTTGGAATATTCCAGTCTATCTCTGTAATGACAATTAGAAATGGAAAAAACAGAAAAAGTTACAGGTGAAAGTAAATATGAAGACATTTGAACTGAAACCTCAGATTTCTAAGTACTCAAGAGTAAAAATAATTTTTCTGATTATCTTCCCTCTCCTTTTTTTTTAAACCTATTTGATTAGGAATTTTGTAAAGATACCACTGATTCTCCAATTAAGAAGAAGTGACCAGGAGTTCCCATCCTGGCACAGCGGAAACTAATGAGGAACCATGAGGTCGCGGGTTCGATCCCTGGCCTCTCTCAGTGGGTTAAGGATCTGGTGTTGCTGTGAGCTGTGGTGTAGGTCGCAGACATGGCTCGGATATGGCATTGCTGTGGTGTAGGCCGGAAGCTACAACTCCGATTAGACCCCTAGCCTGAGAACCTCCATATGCTGCGGGTGTGGCTCTAAAAAGACAAAAAAAAAAAAAAAAGAACTGACCAAAATGTATACTGTCAAGTCAGCTGCTTTATAACTAAACAGCTATAAAAAATTATTCTTTTGAACCCCACCAAAAAAAATCAAAGCTTGTAAATTTATTAGTGTCATATCATTTTAATTGTTAACTAATGATGGAGTTCCAGTTGTGGCTCGGTGGTTAACAAACCCGACTAATATCCATGAGGACTTGGGTTTGATCCCTGGCCTTGCTCTGTGGCTTAAGGATCTGGCATTGCAGTGAGCTGTGGTGTAGCTAAGAGTCATGGCCTGGATTTGGTGTTGCTGTAGCTATGGTGTAGGCCAGCAGCTGCAGCTCCAATTTGGGAACTTCCATATGCCAAGACTGCTGCCCTAAAAAGATGACAAAAAAAAAAAAAAGTTAACCAATGAAATCTTGGGAAACAGGACATTTAAATACTGAAGTACTGAACTGAATGGTACAGTTAAGTACAAATATTTCCAAAAGCTCTTTTTTACATGTTTTATTTGTGACTTAAAATGGGTCTTCTATATTTTGGTTTGTGTTTTTTTGTGCCTATGGCATGCAGAAATTCAGATCACACCATGGCACCGACAATGCTTAATGGCTAGGCCACCAGGGAACTCCCCAAAATGGATTTTCTAAAAGGAACAATGTTATAACAGGTCACAAAAACCTATTTAACACTCCTTTTGTATCTTTAGGTCATGTTATTTAAGGGTTCTGTCCTGAATCCCTATGAGTGCAGAAGGAAAAGGGATCAAAGAGAAGGATGTGGAGCCTGAGTAGATCCCAGGATTCAGGAAGTGCCCTCAAAAGGAGGCGGCTGGAATTTTCAACCCTGCCCCCACCCCCCCCAAGTCCTGAAGAGACAGAGGACAGTTAGGAAAGTTCAGTTTTTTCATAAATGAATCACTCCTAGGTTAAGGACTTATGTATGCACACTGAGACTTAAGTAACTTAACTTTGATTAAGCCCTAAAACACACCTTTATACTCATCTTTTTTTTTTTTTGTCTTTTTGCCATTTCTTGGGCCACTCCCAGGGCATATGGAGGTTCCCAGGCTAGGCCCGGAGCTGTAGCCACCGGCCTATGCCAGAGCCACAGCAACTCGGGATCCGAGCCGCATCTGTGACCCACACCACAGCTCGCGGCAACGCCAGATCCTTAACCCACTGAGCAAGGTCAGGGATCAAACCCACAACCTCATGGTTCCCAGTTGGATTCATTAACCACTGTGCCACAACGGGAACTCCCATACTCATCACTTCTTGATTAAAGAATTATTTTTTTTGAAATAAACATTTTTTGGAAGAAAAATTTCCTACTACTAGAGGAAATTATTTTTTTGGCTTTTTAAGGCGACACCCACAGCACATGGAGGTTCCCAGGGTAGGGGTCCAATCAGAGCTACAGCTGCCAGCCTACGCCAGAGCCACAGCAACACAGGATCCAAGCCATGGTGGCAACCTACACCACAGCTCACAGCAATGTCAGATCCTTAACCCACTGAGCAAGGCCAGGGATCGAACTTGCAGCTTCATGGTTCCTAGTCGGATTGTTTCTGCTGCACCATGACAGGAACTCTCCTATTACTAGGTTTTAACCACCAATTTCATGAGGCATGTTAAAAAAAAAAATCTTGCAATCCCTCTTTCAGCAAAAGAAGGCTTAGTTAACAAGTTATCTCTGTTTAAGGAGAATGAACCAAAGTGTAAACCTACTTCCATCTTGAGAGACAGGAACAGAAGCTTCAGACAAAATTGCTGGGTTGGCAGGGTTTGCAGAAAAAGCAGTTTGAGCCTGAAAAAGAAGACAATTCTAACAATTCTGTAAACATACTTAAACTTCTTATATAATTCTTATGTAATTTATAAGTTAAATCCAGTAAATCCAAAAAGAAATTAAAACACTATTTTTAATCAAGTTTTTTTTTTTTTTTTTGCTTTTTTAGGGCTATACCCACAGCATGTGGAAGTTCCCAAATTGGAATCGCAGCTGCCAGCCTTCGCCACAGCCATAGCAACGCTGGATCCAAACTGCATTTGAGATCTACACCACAGTTCATAGCAATGCTGGATCCTTAACCCACTGAGCAAGGCAAGGGATCAAACCCACATCCTCATGGATACTAGTCAGATTCGTTACCGATGAGCCACAATGGGAACTCCCAAGAAATTTTAACTTCAAATTTCCGGCAATATATTTTCAAAGAAAATCACAAATCAAAAATATATTTCATATTATAAATATTAAATGCTATCCTAGTTCCCATTGTGGGGCAGTGGAAACGAATCGATCCCTGGCCATGCTCAGTGGGTTAAGGATCCGGCATTGCCAAGAGCTGTGGTGTAGGTCGCAGACAAGGCTCGCATCTGGCGTTGCTGTGGCTGTGGCATAGGCTGTGGCATAGGTTCCCCTAGCCTGGGAACCTCCATATGTGGCAGGTGCGGCCCTAAAAAGCCAAAAACAAAACAAAACAAAACAAAAAACGCTATGCTATAAAACTTGACTAACCACATTTTTTATAATCAATATTTCATAGTGCTACTGCAAATTAATATTTTCAAAATGCATTATAGAATGGTTACACATTTTACATTTTTATTATTCTTTTGCTAATAAGTCTAGGTAAAAATATCTTATTTACGTAAGAAAAAAAAGCTCAATCATATTCCTATGAAAGTCATCTACTGGAAAAACACCTAAAAATTTAAATACTAAGTTGTCAACATTTATGTTCCTATTCTGGCATATCCCATGAAATAATCCTCATCTACATTTTAGCCAGCCTAAGAAGGGGTTATGTTATATACTAAATACAAAAACATTACAAACTATGCAAAACATATAGACACAAAGATGATAAAGGAATTTTTGGCTGTTAACTTTGTCAAAGCTTTGACAACATGCACACTTATCAATACTACTCATGTGCAGATATGCCAGGAACCCCTCCCAGGCTGGCACTAAGTGTTCCACTGATGAAATGCTTCCCTTTACAGATGCATCTGACTTCCTAAAACGGCCGCACTGATTGACAGTAAGTGTTAAAGCCATCTCTAATATCATTTTTTACTTAATAATCAGAAATATGTCAATTAAGTAATGAGGTTTATCCCTATGTATCAACCTAGCCCTAAAATTAATGCTAACAGTAGGTCCAAAGATGCCTGGAGAGATGGAAGCTTAACCTAATTAAGGAAAGCCTACAAAAGCACATCACTCATTTGGGCTGTAAATGTTCTGATATGCTTGTTATTCAGTCACTCTTTAATAGTTATTGTTTCATAATTTGTCATAATCTAAATGGGAAAAAAACACAGCATGAAAATAACTATGCTAAATTTTGAAAATTTTTCACCAATTATCAGTTAAAAGGAGGTGTGGCCAGTGGACTGCTTCTTGGATAATCTCTAAGAATACTGTTCAGCACCAAAATGAAGAGCTATCAAGGCATGAAAAGACAAGGAGGGACCATGAATGCACATTCCTAGGTGAAAGAAACCAATCTGAAAGGGTGTTATGATTCGACCCTCCGAAAGGCAGCATCATGAGACAGAGTTCCGTGGTTGCCAAGAATCAGCAGGGATGGAGGGAGGAAGGTACAGAGCACAAAGGTACAGAGTATTCTGCGTGATCACCAGCTCTGGCCGAGGTCACCACACACTTGACCAAAGCAAACAGAGGGAAGAACAGAGAACACCACCAAGAGTGAACCCAGATGTAACTATGGATGTGGGGTGGCAACAGTGTGTCCACCCACCCTGCCACTGTGGTGAGGGTATTGGCGTGTGGGAACTGTGCCAGGGGAGAGGGGAACTGGGGGGCGGGGATCACTGAGACAGAAACTGTATCTTTCATTCAATTTTGCTGTGAACCTGTAACAGCTCTGAAAAACAAAATTCACTAATTTTAAAAAACTGATCCTCTTTTACTTTGGTTTATTACTTTCTATTCTTTCATTCATTGCTATTGTTCTTATCCAACGAATACTGAAGTAAGTACATAAAAGCTCTCTGCGAATTACTATATAATTTGTAGTAAAATTAAAGATGGTACAAGGGTTTAAAGACTCTAAGCCATTAAATGCAGCAAGCTATTTCACACTCATCTGAAATCTCAAACGAAAAAGCAGGGGACGCCCAAGGAGCTCACAGTTACTTTGGGAACACACCATTTCTGACACTACAGAATGCTCTCGGGGCTGACAGGACAATCTCCACTCACTGTGATAGGAAACTGACAAAAACCACTGTTTCTTAAAAGCTTATTCTGTGTAGGTTTGGCAACCACAGGCTCCTCATAACAGACAGATAGGTGCAGGGATTGTCTGATGCTAAAACCCACAAAAAGCAAAAAACAAACAAACCAACCAAAACACCCAAGTATGACCTATCATAGAAAATGAAAAACAAAACAAAAACAGCCTAAGACTTTAGTGGCTAGGTTAGGAATATTTTTTAAATCCAATTAGTACTAAAACACGATGTTCCCCCACCCCCTGACCCCAGGCAGCTAGCTTTCTGCTTGGAACACAGCCTTCTAATGGAAATACCCATATGACCTGCATCTCCTTAAAGAAGGTCATCCTGATATAGGCTGTAGCCCTCTTATTTCTCCAATCCAGCATTTGTCAATACCAACTATTTCTTTCCTTTTCTGCTGTTTTCAAAATGAAAAACCCCTGCTCAAATCCTACTATGGTTATTCCATAAAAACTAACAACAACAACAAAAAAAGACAAAAAAGAAATCATTCTTTCAGATACACCTGCAAATCCTATCACTCAGTGCTCCGATGTCATATTAACAGCTTATTATTCTTGAGGGTGAATATTTCGAATAAAAGCTTCTTAAAATCAAGTGTGCCTGTTCGGATGAACTTTGTGGAAATAAAAACCACATGAGAAAAATAATGACAAAAACACCAAAGAAAAAAGTGATAAGAGATCTGAGATGTTTCTGAACAGCCACTTAAAACTGTGTGGCATCAAAGCCGTGGCAGATGAACAGGTTTCAGAGATTTTACACAATATCCACAGGGAATCAATGATGGAAAACATGTGTTCTTGATTCCGCCCCCATGTCAAAGGCATCCAATCACTGCTACAAGGTTAACAACTTCAGCTACACAGTTGTTACTATTTCTGCTGGGGTTTTTTCACTCTAAAAGAGCCAACATTTTGCATAAAAAACACTTGTATTCTTGAAGTTGCTTAAGACTTCACACAAATTTGTAGTAAACTTTTTATGCTCATTAAATAATTATTAAAAAGTCAGGGAGTTCCCGTCGAGGTGCAGTGGTTAACGAATCCGACTAGGAACCATGAGGTTGCGGGTTCGGTCCCTGCCCTTGCTCAGTGGGTTAACGATCCGGCATTGCCGTGAGCTGTGGTGTAGGTCACAGATGCGGCTCGGATCCCGAGTTGCTGTGGCTCTGGTGTAGGCCGGTGGCTACAGCTCCGATTAGACCCCTAGCCTGGGAACCTCCATATGCCGCAAAAGCGGCCCAAAGAAATAGCAAAAAAAAAGACCAAAAAAAAAAAAAAGTCAGTCTCAGAGTAAACTGAGGTCAAGACCTCAGTGAAATAAACTGTAGGGTAAAAAGCTTTGAAGTACTAAAGAATTTCAACACATTTATCATATCAAAAAGACTTTAGGAATAAAGTATAACAGGGAGTTTGATTCATCTTGCCAAATTAAAAGAATAACCAACTTTATAAGAGATCAACTTGAGAGTAAACTGGAAACAAGATGCAATTAAATACTATGATTCTCTCTAGCTAAAAAGAATAAAAATTTACAAAGAGCAAGAACTGATCCCACTCCTCAACTGTCTCCTTAAGCAGAAGCATCTATCTCCAAAGTTGGAGTTGACATAAAGGACCACAAACACGTCAGACTTGATGAGTTAGAAACACTGTACCAACACCGCCACTATGGCAGGAACCTGTGAAACGCCTGCTGCTTATGTCTCAAAGGAAATCAATTACTATGCTTTCATTGTGCTTTTTCACACTAAAAGCAGCATGTACCTCCCCCATTTCTATAATTGCTAGAAAAAGTAAAGAATTAAAGACTGGTCATATCTAAGGCCCCAAAAGAACAACATATGGATCTCAAAAAGACAATATCTAAGAAGCTGGGGCATATTTTACCAATTTAAAAACGTATTCATTTTAAACCTTAGTCATTAAATCAACCTGTCTTTGGAGTTTAAGTCTAGTTTCAAAGATATAACATCCTGTGGCCATTCAGAGTGAAATAAAGAATAATGTCTAGCTTTTCTAACCTTTTCATTAGAAAAAACTGAAAAGAAGTTTATAAAGTGTTAAACACACCTGCTATTTAAGTTCCTGTCCATTTCACATCACCAGAATGTATGGCAGAGTACGTGGGGAAAAAAAAGGTACTTTAACAATGTAAACATACCTGGATCACCTTGTCTACCTTCAGGTCTTCAAGAGATGGGTACAGAGACATTTTTGCAGGATTTTTCTAAAGAAAAACAAAAATTCTGTAGTTCAGATTTCGCTGAAATTTGAGTAGTATATGTGGCCAGCGGCATACACATAAACATGTACAAATGTTTAACAAACGAGGTATTTAAATTGCAAAACACATGGAAAAATACGACCATCCAGCTATAGAAAAAATTGTTTACATGAAGAGTTACCAAACTACCTCTCCCTCCCAGAGATGATCAAACTATACCCATTACAGATTTTCAACGTCCTTAGTAAAAGTCCCTTTATTTTTAAAGTTTAGAAAATCAAAGAGAAGGATTATGTGACTTGCTAGTTTACACAAGTGCTTGGCAACTGAGTATTATATCCCTCCCATAAAAATCTACAACAGCTCACATGTCATCTGTGTAGAAAACCTCTACTGTTATGAAAAATATGTATTCACACATATTACATAAACACATTATAGAAAAAAACAAAAGCACCAACTTTGGCAGTAGTTTTTTCTTTGGGAGACATGAATGAAACAGATGGTAAGAGACTGAGGGATAAAGGGGAAATTTTTACTTTTAAACAGTTCTATATTGTTTAATGATTTTTTAATGACTCTGACTTGCTTTTTGTAGTAATTCAAAACAGAAATCTCTTAAGTATTACAAGGATATAGACTGAAATTCATTCAGCTATTCTGAGAGGAACAATTTCTTTAAGCCCAACAAAACAGAATACATTCTAAATTGGTGTAGGGTTTTACATGCCAATTTTTTACCTCCCCAAATCCACCCATGACTGCCTGCTCTGTGAAAATGGAGATGGGCCCTTTAAATACTGCCAGCTGGCAGGTCAGCAGCGGAAGCAGGAGGTACACTGAAGGAAAGGGTTTTTCTCCAAGTTCCAGTCTACTGCTCCAGCCAGGCTCCAGCCACATGTGCATCTCCAGCATCTTGTCATGCAGGAAGCAGCTTAAGCACCCAGCTCCTGAGGTGTGGGGCAGCCACCTGCCCCCACTCCCCTGCCCTCTGGCACAGGCAAGGCACCCCCACCCCCTCCATGGAGCAGCTTTCCCTAGAGTCCTTCTTGGGGCTTGCATCAGGCTCCAAGGTGCAGCATCTCCCTGTGGATGGCCTTCCCCAGCTCTCCACAGATGACATTCCAGCAAGTTTGGTATCTCAGCAGCTTCACCATCCACTGAGTTGCAGCTGCACTCCCTCCAACAAAGCCTGGATCCCAGACACAGGAAGAGAATAGCCTTTTCCTGGGACAGTCCATCTCAGCCCCAGCTTAGGAGACATTTATTCAGTCTGCTCTTCCTGTATTCATTAAAATTCTCTTTACTTACTAGCCAATCCCCGTCTCTTCAATTATATTAGTTTAAATTCTGTACACTAAACTTTCACTGTTAAAATTACTATATGGTTTATCTTTTAGTAGGATACTAAATAAGTTTCTTTTAAAATTGATATACTTCACATACCATAAAGCCCACTCTTTTAAAGTATTATAGAACATGTGGCCTTTTGTGTCTCGTTTCTTTCACTTAGAGGAATGCTTCCAAGGTTCATCCAAGTTGTAGCATATACAGCACTTCATTCCTTTTTGTGGCTGAATAATATTCCATTGTACAGATATGCCACTCTTGGGTATCTATCAATCGATGACATTTTGGGTGACTTTACATTTTCTGACATCAATAATGCTAATAATGCTGAGCATCTACATCCAAGTTTCTGTGTCAGCATATGTTTAACTCTCTTGGAATACAGCTGTGTCAGGTCACAGGCTGACTCTATGTTTAACTTTTTGAGGAAGTGAACTGGTTTCCGAAATGACTGCACCATTTTACGTTCCCAATAGCACGTATGATGGGTCCCACTTCTCCATATCTTGGCCAATGCACCCATCCCTTGGATTCTGCAGGGCACTGGTTCTGGCAGCCCCCACACATGAATGCTCAATCTCACATAAAATGGCACAATACACACTTGCTACTGTCTTTTTTACTACAACCATCCGAGTAGATGTAAAGCAGCATCTCACTGTAGTTTGGTCTTATTTCCCTAATGACTAATGAGGCTGAGCATCATTCCTGTGCTTAGAAGCCCTTGTACATCTTTGGAGAAATAGCTATTCAAATCCTTTGCCCATGTTATTTATCCTTCTTGCTTAATTGTCCTGGGGTGAAGCCTCCAATAAAATGCTGATCAGAAGTAATCTGATACAATTTGAAGAGGAAAACAGGGTTTAGGTTTGTGAACAAAATGTAAATTCTTGAGACAGCAAAATCACATATGGCTTAATTCTATTAAATCCATGGAAAGAAAATGAAGTACCTTTTGTATCTCAGAAGTTCAGTTTCCCTAGAAGCTTTCTCCTTAAGCACATTTTACTTAAACTTTAACCATTTTATCAACATTATAAACAAAACCATTTTAAATGCACTAGAACAAATGAAATGTTGAGTGGTAATCTCGTGCTGTTTCTACGTTTGGTTCTGCCACTGACTGCCTACAAGGACTGGATGAGTGGTTCATTTCAAAACTGAGTGGTTTTATTTTTTTTCCCCGTAGAATTTTTTTTCAAATTTTATCTCAAGTTGTCTGAACAACTCTGAGGTCACTCATACCCACACACTCAAGCCTAGAAAAGAAATGGGCTTTACAGCACTTGTGAAAAACAACAAACATCACCTCAACTTATACTTTTTAAAAAATTTAATTGGTTTAAGTATGCTCATCTTTATTAAATTTCACCATTCTTCTAAAATACAAAGCATTCTTCAATGATTTTATTTCCAACTACTTTCTTGGCCCAATTTCACTGAATTTCTTTCCAAACATTACAATGTTCCAGCCACAAACTACTTGCCATTTCCCAGCCAGGTCAAGCACCTCTGTGCCTCCACAGAAAAGCTGTGTCCTCTTCCTGGAATATCCTTCCAGAACTCTTCTATCAAAATGTTAGTCAAGAGCCACTTGTGTGAGGTCACCTCTGTGACCTCAGGCTGACATTATTTCTCTCAATTCGGCAGTTTCACCCTCACCTGACATTACTCTGTTGCTTGAGATCAAGGCTCACATTTAACTTTTTATTTATCTAGCATGATGCCTTATCCTGACAGGAAACAAATGTCTACTAAATATTTTGGCCAGTATTATTAAAATAAGAGTAAACAAGATACCCCTAAAATTTCTATCAAAAAGTTTGTTTCTTATCTTACGAGTCTACTACTTTGCACATAATACAATTAAAAGCTTTCTAAGAGAACAATAAATTCCTGTATTATTTTTCTGAAAGGCTCTGTTAACTCACACCTGTAGTATATTAAAATCTTTGACCTGATACTAAGTGTCAAAAACAGCCCTTTTAAAAGAACCACAGGGCTACTCTCGAAATTCTTTCAATTATGCTCGGAATTTCAGAAAGACCAGTAATGAGATTTAAGAGGATTCTGAAAATATTTCCACAGTGTGAGAATTTTCATTTTATTCTCACTTGAAACTATCAAACACCATTACTGTGCCAACTAAGGACAGAAATTCTATTTCCAGGCTGTCCATTTGGCTGACCATAAATCAGTAAGAAGGTACTTACTAATGTCTCTCACTGCTCTTGAGGTCAGTAGGCAAAACACCCCGCCACTGACTCTAACAGTCTAATCACAACGTCCCTGATGTCACATCTTCGCCTTTTCGGGGCTCCATACTCACCCTAACCCAGGTCTGGCCCACACTGTGCTCTCGGCAACCCCTTCAATCTTGTTGCCTCATCGAAGGCCTTGTGCCTGGGGCATGCCAGGGCTTAGAAAAGAACTCCCAAATCAGTTTATACTAGGAATTTCTCTGTGCCTGGGAGAGTTTCAGGTTTTGTTTTTTTTTAAACATCTGAAGACAAAAAATACTTGACTACCCTGCCTCAGCGGGCATCAAATTTTCCATCTGACCCTCTACTCCCTCAGAGTAAGTTAACTTCCTTAATCTTTAAATGTGTGCAGAGACAAAGACCTCCAAAAACAGATACTCGATGTGTTATTTTGTTTATTCTTTTTTTTTTTTTCCTTTTTTTTTAGGTCAGCACCCAAGGCATATGGAAGTTCCCAGGCTAGGGGTTGAATGGGAGCTACAGCTAGCTGCCTGCCTACACCACAGCTACAACAACGCAGGATCCGAGTCACACATGCGACCTACACCACAGCTCAGAGCAACACCGGATCCTTACCTTAACCCACTGAGCGAGGCCAGGGATTGAACCTGCAACCTCATGGCTTCTAGAGGGATTTGTTTCCACTGCACTATGATGGGAACTCCTGGATGTGCTATTTTGAACATCTAGTGAACTTGCTTGCCAGCTGCAATGCTCTGATTGATGAAGTAGGAAACATGCTGGTCAAGTTTTCCAGTTAATATCACCTAAAACAATAGTACTCTTCATTTTGAGTTATTAACTCATTCCTTCTCTCAAACCACCCACTATGAAAGGTCTCGCTTAAAAAAAAAAAAAGGAATGATGTGATTGTTTACATTAAAATAACACTGTCCGCTCAGTTAATCTGAGTTATTTAAAAAAAAAAATCTAGGGATGATGAAAATTCAAAATTGCAGAATCACTGATCATTAAAAAAAAAAAAAAACACATGCAACACATCTAGCGCTCTGGATTTCATGGCTGCCACTCAGGGGACACCTCCTGATCTCCTGGCCTCGTTCAGGTGGCCAGCGGGGCATACATTCATGGGTCCCACAGGACTGACTGCGGTGCTTCTACTGATAAGGAGCAGGCCACTGGGCTGGGGAGGGAGGGCTATCCCCTGTGCAGGGAACAGGACCCATATGATATGCTCACCCTAAAGGCAGCTTCAGGTACCAGGAGGACTCCGACCAAGTCCCCTCCACCACTTACAAGTCAACAGTGGACTGCATGTGCAAAGAGGACAACAGCGCCATCATCTGGCTCTGGTTGAACAAAGGTGAGACCCAGTGATGGTCTCACTGTGGAACCCAGGACAGGCTGGTGCCCTAGCAGCTGGCCCACTGAGAAAACCATTCTTAGCAGGCTCTCCCCCAGGGCACAGTGTCAACAGCAGACTAAAACGCACCTCCAGACTTGCAGTAAAAGGCTATCACCTTATCTTCATAGCTGTGGCCTGAAACACACACCTATGGGCTGACTCTAACTCTCTCCAGAGACTAGGAGGCCAGGCAGAGGCCAGGCAGGCACCACCTCTGCACCTTCCCTCTGCCCCATGTACAAGGCAGGCATACCAACTTTTGTGGCTGCCACCCACAGGGTACATCTCTGGACAGACTGACTCTGGTGGCTGATGAGGCTTGTATTCACCAGTTCAGCAGGACTGTAGCAAACATTAAGTGGCTACCTTGCCATAGCTCAGTGCAGAGGGAGCAGATAGAAATGCGTATTTCCCAGTCTTCCCCTGAAACAGGTCTCTTTGCATATCTGACAAGCTCCCGCTTGAGGGGCTGGATTCCCATTAGCGGGAATCTAGGTGCTGACTGAGATCCTTCCCTTAGGGCCAGAGACAAACCCTGGCACACCCTCAACTACTGAGAGCCAAAACAATAAAGTAGGATGCTTGGAAAATTAAAAAGGTAAGACACACAACCAAGAGCTAATGCAGAGTTGAATGAGAAGCCTCATCTCCTATATGAGGTCAGTCATTCACGACTAGGAAAGTTTGGCTGTTTTATCTCATCACTGGAATAAATAAAGATAATCAAGGAAAATGGAGAAACAGAAGACTATGACCCAAAGACCAAGATAAAGCTTCTGTAAAAGACCTTAATGAAAGAGAGAAATAATTTACCTGACAAGGAATTTTAAATAAGTCATAAAAATGCTCACCAAGCTCAGAACAATCGGAAAACAAAGCAGAACTTCAAAAGATAATAGAAAATATAAGAAAGCACCAAGTATAAACCATGAAACTGAAAAGTACAGTAAGTTAACTGAAAAACACAACAGAAGCCTTCAACAGACTACATGAAGCAAAATAAAGGAGGAAAGAACTTGAAGAAGGGAAGAAAGGAACCAAAAGACAGGGCAGTGTAATTCCTCTGATCGGAGCAGCAAAAAGAAAAAAAGAATAAAAAAAAAATGAGGAGTTCCCGTCACGGCGCAGTGGTTAACGAATCCGACTAGGAACCATGAGGTTGCGGGTTCGGTCCCTGCCCTTGCTCAGTGGGTTAATGATCCGGCGTTGCCGTGAGCTGTGGTGTAGGTTGCAGACGCGGCTCGGATCCCGCGTTGCTGTGGCTCTGGTGTAGTCCGGTGGCTACAGCTCCAATTCGACCCCTGGCCTGGGAACCTCCATATGCCGCGGGAGCGGCCCAAGACCAAGAAATAGCAAAAAGACCAAAAAAATAAATAAATTAAAAAAAAATGAAAGCATTTATGAGAAAGCAAGCTAACCAATATTTGCATTACAAAGGTCTGAGGGAAAGAGGCAGAAAACTTGTCTGAAGAAATAATAGCTGGAAACTTCCCTAGCTCAGGGAAGGAAACAGACAGAGAGCTCCACAAGACATACCACAATTAACATGTCGAGAGTTAAGAGACAAGGAGAGAACCTTAAAAAGCAACAAAAGAATCCTGTTATGTACAAAAGAACCCCCAAAAGACTATGAGCAGATTTTTCAGCAGAAACTGCAGGCCAGAAGGGAGTGGCACGATATACTCAAAATGCAGAAAGAAAACAACTGTCACCAAGAATACTCTACCCAGAAAATTTGTGCTTCAGATTTGAAGAAATAGCATTTCACAAGCAAAAGCTAATGGAGTTCATCACCACTAGACTAGCTTTACAAGAAATTTTAAAGACATTTAAGTTTAATTAGTAACAGCAAACAAAGTATAAATCCTACTGGTAAAAGTAAATCTACAGCAAAATTCAGAATAACTTAAAGCTACAATGATGGATTAATCACTTATAAAGCTAGAGTAAAAGTTTAAAAAGAGTAAAAAACAAAACAAAATTATAACTCCCATAACTTGTTACGAGAAACACAGATGAAAAATGTAAACTGTGACATCAAAAACATAAAACATGTGGGGTGGGTAAAAATGCAGTGACAAAGATGCTCACCTTGCCACTTTTATTCAACATGATAGTGCAAATCCTAGTCAGAGCAACCAGGCAAGGAAAAGAAAGAAAAGGTATCCGAATTGGAAAGGAAGAAGTAAAACTGTCATTACTTGCAGGTGACATGTTATTACATACAGAAAACCTAAAAGTCACTAAAAAACTGTTAGAACTAATAAATTCAGCAAAGCTGCAAAATACAAAATCAATACACAAAAATCTGTTGCATTTCAATAGACTAGTAATATACTTTCAGAAAGAAGTTTTGAAAAAACAATTCCATTTACAATTGCATCAAAAAGAGTAAGATACAGAGAAAATAAATTTAACTGAGGGGAAAGACCTGTACACTAAAACAGTAAGACACTGATGAAAAAAATGGAAGACAACACATGTAAATGGAAAGATATTCCATGCTCATGAATTGGAGAAATATTGTTAAAATGTCCGCATTATCCAAAACAATCTAAAATTTAATGCCATCTGTCAAAATGTCAATGGCATTTCTAACAGAAATAAAACAAACAATTCTAAAGTTTGTATGCAACCACAGAAAACCCCAAATAGCCAAAGCAATCTTGAGTGGAAAAAGCAAAGCTGGAGACACTGCATTCTCATTCAAACTACACTGCAGAGCTATAGTAATCAAAACAGTATGATACTGCATTAAAAACAGACACATAGGAGTTCCAGTCGTGGCGTGGCGCAGTGGTTAACGAATCCTACTAGGAACCATGAGGTTGCGGGTTCAATCCCTGCCCTTGCTCGGTGGCTTAACGATCTGGCGTTGCTGTGAGCTGTGGTGTAGGTCGCAGACGCGGCTCGGATCCCGCGTAGCTGTGGCTCTGGCGTAGGCCACTGGCTACATCTCCGATTCAACCCCTAGCCTGGGAACCTCCATATGCCATGGGAGTGGCCCAAGAAATGCCAAAAAGACAAAAAGTAAAAAAAAAAAAAAAAAAAAACAGACACATAGATGTAAGAGAATGCAGAGCCCCCAAACAAACCCACTCATACAGTCAATTCATTTCTGACAAAGGCATCAAAAATACACCATGGGGAAAGGACAGTCTCCTCAACAAGTATTACTGGGAAAACTGGACAACCATATAGAAATGAATGAAACTGGACCTCATCTCAACACCACACAAAAATATCAACTCAAAATGGACAAAATTTGAACCTAAGACCCCAAACCATTAAATTCCTAGAAGGAAACATCAGTCTTAGCAATGACTAACTTAACACCAAAAGCAAAGGCAACAGAAGAAATACAAGTGGTACTATAACAAACAAAAAAGGTTCTGCGCAGCAAAGAAGAGAGTAAGTTGAAAAGGCAACTAATCATGGTAGAAAATATCTGCAAACTGTGTATCTGAAAAGGGACTAATAGCCAAGCTAAAACAAGAACTCGTGTAACTCCATGACAAAAAATAAAATACCAAATAAATAAAAAATGAGCAGAGAAGCTGAACTGACATTTTCCCAAAGAGGACATACAGATGGTCAATAACTACTTGAAGAGGTGTTAAACATCATCAGGGAAATGCAAATCAAAACCACCTCACCACAGAAAACTGAAATGCTCATCAGAGCAATAACCTAAAGTACTACCATAGCGGAGTTCCCTGGCCTAACACTTAAGGACTCGGCATTGTCACTGCTGAGGCTTGGGTTCAATCCCTGGCCTAGGAACTTCCACAGGCCGTGAGCATGCCCCCCCCCCCCCATACACACACGACTACTATAGGGTAGCAAAGTAAAAACCTTAAGGTCCTAAAACATTGTGTCTTCAACTTTAAGTTCAAAAGGATAATCTGGAAATCTTGTTAATACAGATTCCTGAGTCCACAGAAACTGAAACAGCAAGTCTGGAGTAGGGTCTAGAAATCTGCCCTTTAACCCTCTGCATACAATCAGGGACCAATGGACACAATTTCACCTTTTGCATTTCATTTTTCAGAAGTTTTACTTCGTGACTTTTACTCTTTCTTGGAGATATTAAAAAAAAAAAATTAAGTAGAGTAAAATCACTCTACCTTAAAAATATCGCAAGGGTTCAACTGGATCCTTTTATAAATCTAAGATCCATTACAGAATCTCAATGAATTTACTTTTCCCATAACTTGAAATATTTTTGCTATTTTATCTAGGAATTAATCATTACCCATCAGTTATTCCCTATTCCCAAGTATGCCTAAAAAAAAAAAAAAAACCTAAAATGACAGAAATAGGAACAAAAAGTAGAATCATTCCACTCAATTCATTCTAGGAATACATCATGTCATCCTTTAGCTTATACTGCCTAAAGTAGTGCATCCTTTTCTAAGGATGTATTAAGTTTGGAGAGAACGCCTTTGTAGCTTTTTTTCAAATGTATTCATTGAACACAGCAGAAACTGAATTTTTTACGACAACAAGGCAATTGATCAGATAAGAAAATCTCAGACTACGAGTTTTCAGATGAAGATATCTTAATTGAAATTCCTCAAACTCAAAATTCAATGAGTAAACAATATACCTGTACATAAAGAAATGTTTCAGTCATTCAGAAGGAAGAGCTTTATCATGCAATATTTTGAAACAAGTCCTTGGATCCTGTTTTACTGAAAGGATATTACCATCTTC
Organism: Phacochoerus africanus; assembly: GCF_016906955.1. NCBI lineage: Eukaryota > Metazoa > Chordata > Mammalia > Artiodactyla > Suidae > Phacochoerus > Phacochoerus africanus. The sequence continues at coordinate 74,578,786 of NC_062549.1, forward strand.
TTTCATCTTTTGTATCTATACATCAAAACTTACTTGACATGGTTTGTAAGTAGCCAAATGAAGGCAGGTGTTTAAACAAAGGTGACCAGATGAAAACAGTAATGCAGAGAAAATTTTAAGAATCTGTTGCGCTGATTATTCCAAATGGTGTTTATAAAAGTATAAGTGAAAATTTTTTCAAATACAGAAGTAGATGGTCATCCTCTCAAAGTCACAAGCAATTACAGTCTGCAAAAATACTGCATTTTTAACAATGCAAGTACAAAAATTACCAGAGAGTAATCTTAGAACATATTAGAGATGTACATGAAATCTAGAATCAGTATTGTTTTCACAGCCAAGAACTAAAAGTAATGATAAGCTAGGACATATTAGAGATGTAGGTGAAATCTAAAACAGTTTTTATAAAATGGCTATCTTCCAACTTTATGGAAGACAGGTGGTGATGAGCAATCAGTTGTACTAAAAGATGTTGCCCATTTCAGCTACATCTATCTTCAAAACCAGGAAAATTTAGAATAAAAATTTGGGTTTCTTACGTTTATTCAAGTTTTTATTAGAATTCTGTTTCTAATTAAGACTATTTCACTAAGCCTTTATTTTCACTTTTGCAAGTTATTCATAAAGTGATCTAAAATATAAAACAAAAATAAAAAATATCTATTGGACCCAATCGATAAATGGCAATGACCATGTTTTCTAGTACACTGAGGATTAATAAGCATTCCAGATGGTTCACATATGGTATCAAGGAGCATACTTTGAAAAATCCTAAACAGTCTTTTACAGCAATGTTTCTCAAATTTGGTTAATCATCATATCACAATTATTTGGGCACTAGTTAAAATAATTTCCCAGGCTGACACAGATTTCCTAGAAGGATTTAGGAATACTTCTTTTAATAAATATCCAGGGAGATTCTAATGATAAGCCATTGAGAACATGGTCTTATAAAGTCCACTCTAAGTAGAATTTTCTTTCCATAAGATTCCATTTCCCACCTATTAAATTGGCAAAAATTCAAAGTTAGTAACACTGCCAGATAGTAAGGCTTTAAGAAACACTCATACATTACTGCTCAAGTGTAAACTAGTACAATTTCCATAAAGAGTGAGTTTGCAATATCTACCAAAATCATAAACCCAGTAATACTACTTCAGGTTTTAGTCTACAAACGTATCTACACACAAAAAGGGAAAAATGTAAATAAAAGTTTATTCACTGAAACACCAACTGTAATAGCAAAAATTCTTAAAACAAAGGAGGTACTTCTACACAAAATACTGACAGAGATCCAAAATATCATTAACTAGAAAAAACAAAGCGTGATTTAGAGCAGTATATAAAGTATGCTTACATTTGTGTTAAAAGGAAGGGGGAACTTAAGGAATCAGAAAAAGCAGCACAAACTAAACAAACTAGAAGTAAGGAATTAAAGATTAGAACAGAGATAAATGAAACAGAATCGGAAAAATAAAGGAACATCAATGAAACCTAAATTTGGTTCTTCAAAAATATCAAAGTGACAAAGCTTTAGCTAAATGAACTAAGAAATAAAAAGAGAAAACATGTTAGTCTGAAATATTACCACTGAGTCTACAGAAATAAAACAGGTAAGAAAGCATTATGAATTGTACACTAAAAAATTAGATACCCTAGATGAAATGGACAAATTCCTAGAAACGAAATCTAGCAAGATTAAACAACAAAGAAAACAGAAAATCTGAATAGGCCTATACCCAGTAAAGAGACCGAATCAGTAATCAAAAATCTATCAACAAAGCAGAGCACTAGACATGACCAATTTATAGGTGAACTCTATTAAACACTTAAGAAAGAATTACTACCAATCCTTCTCAAAATTACACCAAAAAAATGAAAGAGAAGGAACACTTTCATTCTATGCGGACAGCATTTCCTTGACATCAAAGCTGGATGAAGACATAAGAAAGAAAACTACAGACCAACAGCCCCTATGAACACTGATGCAAAAATCCTTAATAAGATACTAGGCAAGCGACCTCAGCAGCACATTAAAAAGATTAGCCATCTTTAAACAAATGGGGTTTATTTCCGGAATACAAAGATGGTTCAACATATGAAAACTGTCAATGTAAGTAACATCAACAAAATGAAGAGAACAAACACAATCATCTGACAAAATTCAACATCCTTTTACAATAAAAACACACTACGGAATAGGAGTAGAAGGAAACTACTTCCACATAATAAAAGCCATATGTGCAAAACTATAGTACAATTGTACTAGTTAACATTTTAGCAGTAATGTATGAGTGTTTCAAACAGGTGAAAGACTAAACATTTTTTTCTCTAAGATTAGGAACAAGGCAAGGATGCCCACTTTCAAAACTACTCTTCAACATAATACTAGAAGTTCCATAAGCAACTAGGCAAGAAAAAGAAACAAAAGGCATCCAATTGGAAAAGATGTACAGTTTAACTCTTTCTAGATATGACCTTATTATATTTAAGATTTAGAAAGCCCTAAAGACTCCACACACACACACACAAATAGAACTAATGAATTCAGCAATGTAACACAATAGTCAATGCAGGAAACCAGCTGCACTTCTACACATAATGAGCAATCTAAAAAGGAAAACACAAAAACATTTCCATTTCCAGTAACATTGAAAAGAAAAAAACTACTTAGGAGCTGTTTAATCAATGAGGTAAAGAACTTGTACAATAAAAACCTCAAAAAATTGCTGAAAAAAATTAAAGAAAATATAACTAAATGTAAGCCTATCCCATATCCAAGGACTGCTAGACCTAATATTAAAATGTCAATACTATCCAAAGGAATCCACAGAATCAATACAATCCCTACTGAAACCTCAACTTTTTTTTCCAGAAATAAAAAAAAATCCTAAAATTCATATGGAATTTCAAGGAATCCAAAATACCCAAAACAATCTTGGGAAGAAAAAAAAACTGTAGGAGTTCCCGTCGTGGCGCAGTGGTTAACGAATCTGACTAGGAACCATGAGGTTGCGGGTTCGGTCCCTGCCCTTGCTCAGTGGGTTAACTATCCGGCATTGCCGGCATTGCCGGCATTGCCGTGAGCTGTGGTGTAGGTTGCAGACACGGCTTGGATCCCGAGTTGCTGTGGCTCTGGTGTAGTCCGGTGGCTACAGCTCCGATTCAACCCCTAGCCTGGGAACCTCCATATGCCGCGGGAGCGGCCCAAAGAAATAGCAAAAAGACAAAAAAAAAAAGAGAAAGAAAAAAAAACTAGAACTTGCACATCCTGATTTCAAAACTTACTAGAAAGCTACAGTATTTCAAAATGGTGTAGTACTGGCATAAAGATACATCTTTACAAATGGAACAGAATGGACAGTGTAGAAATAAGCTCTTGTATATATACAAGGTCAAATGATTTTTGACAAGGGTGCCAAGACCATTTGACAGAAAAAGACAAGTCTTTTCAACAAATGGTGCTGGGAAAACTGGGTATCCATATGTAAATGAAAGAAGGTGGACCCTCACTTAATACCATAGGTACAAAAAATTACCTCAGAATGGATAAAGGATCTAAATGTAAGACTTTTCTCAAACAATAAAAACTCTTAGACCAGGACAAAAGATTCCTGACGCTGGATTCGGCAAAGATTTATTGGATATGACACCAAAGGAACAGGTACCAAAAGAAAAAAGATATACTGGTCTTCATGAAAATTTTTAAAATTTGCGCATCAAAAGACACTAACAATGGGAGTTCCCACTGCGGCTATGAACCTAACTAGTATCCATGAGGATGCAGGTTCCACACCTGGCCTCCCTCAGTGGATTAAGGATCTGGCATCGCCAGGAGCTGCAATTAAGGATTCGGGAGTTGCCAAATCGCAGATGCAGCTGGTATCTGGTGCTGCTGTGGCTAGCAGCTGCAGCTCTGATTTGACCCTTGGCCTGGGAACGTCCATATACCACAGGTGCGGCCCTTAAACAAACAAACAAAAAAATACTAATAGAGTAAAAAGACAATCGATGGAATGGGGGAAAAAAAATGCAAATCAGATATGAGATTAGTATCCAGAACATTTAGAGAACTCCTAAAACAAAAAATAAAAATTAAAAACACAAAAAATCAGCAAAGATCCTAACTTGACATTTCTCCAAAGAATATAGAACAGCCAACAAGCACACGAAAAGATGCTCAAATCACTAATCATTATGGAAATGCCAATCAAAACCATGATACACCAACTCTCACACCCACGAGAGTGACAACTATCAAAAAAAAAGTGTTGGTGAGCACGTGGAAAAATCTGAACCCTTATTCACTGTTAGTGGAAATACAAAATGGCACAGGGGCTATAAAAAAAAGTGTGGCAGTTCCCCTAAAAAATTAAAAATAGAATTCTATATATATCTAGCAATTCCATTTCTGGGTATACTCCCCCCAAAACTGAAATCTGCATCTGAAGAGAGATTTTTCTATGTGTTCAGAGAGAGCAGCATTATTCACAGAGATAACTCAAACGTGGAGGCAACCCAAATTTCCAGCAACAAACGAATGGATAAGCAAAATGTGCAAAACACAAGCAAATGTAATTTTGTTGCCTTAAAACGGAAGGAAATTCTGCAACATACAACTACATGGGCGAACTTGAGGACATTATGCTAAGTGAAATAAGCCACTCACATAAAAGACAAAAACTGATTCCACTTAAGAGATCCTTAGTCAAAATCATAAAGATATCAAGAACAGCAGTGGTTGACAGGGGCTGGGGGGGGAGACACTTTATACCACTCTTTGATTCAATGTTGAGCCATTTAACTGGTTACCTCTTCCGAAACTAAATAAATGGACAAAAAAATGTTGGTGGCATTTGCAAAGAAATTAATAAATGCGAAGATAACTATTACTAAATGTTAACAGGTGTTGTTTGGGAGAATCTATCTTTTACGAAACTCTTGGCATTTACTACCTAAAAGAAGAACCTAAATCCGGCAGAAACAGGAAAAACAACAGGTGAGTCATGTTCATTTAGGAACTATTCTCTTCAACAGCAGGTTTATTGCCAACCACAGGTAAGTTCTTCCTCATGATTTTTACATTCTTCTTCTACCGCCCAATCGCAAAAATTACTGTTGCCAAAATTAAATAGAGACTGTAACGGAATGACTATTTCCTGAACCTATTAAAAGGCATTTCCTTATTTTTATTTCGCAGCAAAAACCACATGATCCGTAATATTTACTCGCCATTTAAAGTTTATAAAGTACGGTGGCCACAGGGAAAATGGGAAAAACAAAACATTCTTACTGTTTGTCCTCAACCTCAGATTTTTAAAAATTAAAGAATGGACAAATTTTAAAGTAATCACATACGTAGTTGAGATAGAAATTACCAGCCTGCGATTGTTTTACCACATAATTTCCTTTTTTTAACCAATTATTTCCTTTGAAACAACTGGCTGTTATGAGTTTGGTGAACTACATATACTTTTTAAGAACTGTGTGTATGGTGGAAAAAACAACAGTACACAAGTTATGCAGACACTACATACAAACTAAAAGCTAGACATATCTTTTTAAAAATTGGCACATTATAAGGCTCCATGACTCAATCCATTTTGGTGATAAAGGCAAACTTTCCATATTCTTTGGCCTCTGCTCTCACATCATTACAAGGAAATCCTGAAACGAAAGCTTTGAGTCACGAGCCCTCAAGGGACGTTTCCTTCGCAGCCACCGAGCGGGAACCGCGGCTCCTTCCTCCAGCTTGTCCAGAAACCCGGCCCCGAGCAGCCTCCCCACCCCCACCCCCCCACACACAAAGTCAAGGCTTCACCCCAAGAGGACGCCTCCTACCTCCCACCAGACAGGACGCTGCAGTGAGGTCGCCGAGAAAGAGCCCGGGGACGCGGCGCCCGGACGACCGGAGCCGCCGCTGTCCCCTCACCGCCCGGGCCGCCTCCAGGAGGAACAAAAAGAGACGAGGCGGCCGCGGGTGGGGGGGCTACGGGCCGACCACGGGCTCCGTCCTGGCCCCGGCCCCCAGTCCGCAGGGTCGCCGGCAGCCAAGGGCGCCGCTCGCGCAAACTTTCGCCGCGGGCGCCGGGAGGGGCGCGGAGACCACCGACGACAGGGCGTCGCCGCCGACGCGAGTAGCTGCGCCGAGACGCCCCTCCACTAAGCGGCCCGGGGACTCTGCCCCTCCGGTCCCGTCCCCAAGCCCGGGACGCCGAGGGTGCGCCCCTCTTTCCCCCTGGTGCTCACCCGGGCTGTAGGTACCTGATCGCCGCCGCCGCCTCCGGTCACTGACTCGGACTTCCGAGACCCGGAGCGAGGAAGGCGGCGCGCGCCCGAGGACCGCCCGTGAGGCGCGTCACCGCGCCGCTCCCCCCTTCCGCTTGCGCAGGCGCGCAGCGCTCTGTCAGGTGACCCCGTCGCCAGGGTAACAAGGCGCGGGCGGCTCAGCTGCCCCCACTATTGCAGAGATTGAGGATGTAGAGCCCCCTTCTTCCCCCAGCCAACCTGCTCCCCTCTCTGGGCACTTCGTGACCAGCGACGCCACTCTTCGTCTGCCTCATGATGGTTCCCATCACCTCGAACACAGGGAGCCCCGAAACCCTAGCCTTTGGCGATTTCTTGGCCAGCCTTGGACTTCCACCACCGTGGTCATATTCATCACCACCCTCTCGGTTGACCGCTCTACCTACAGGCTCTGAAGCCTTCCTCTCTCTAACCCTTCCCAACCCCTGCCCTCTTTGTGTTACAACTTGTTTGACTTTTTTTACCCTCTGCCCGTCTGAGCTAAAGTTCACTGGTTGTTGAGGGTTATGTGAGGTAGTGCACAATAGCTGTGTCCTAACACAAAAAGTGAAAAATTGTTTCTTAAGGGCTATGTTCCAGAAGATGTCCTAAGAACTTGATGTATACAGTAGTTTTATTTGGTCCTTACGTCTATCTGAGATATTCTTGTTGTTTTTGGTTTGTTTGGTTTTTTTTTTTTAACAACTGCAGCTACTGGCATGTGAACATCCCCAGGCCAGAGGTAGGATCACAGCTGCAGCTGCAGGCCTGCACCACAACCAGGGCAACACCGGTTTCAAGGCGCACCTGTGACCTACAGCTTGCAGCAACTGCTGGATCCTTAACCCACTGAGCGAGGCCAGGGATCAAACCTGCATCCTCAGAGACAAGGCTGGGTCCTTAACCAGCTGAGCCAAAACAGAACACTGAGGCAACATCTTTAGCTTGTGAAGACACTGAGGCACACTTTACCTAAATTTTCCATACTTACCATGGAGTAACAGAGTACTTGACAAAATAGCATTTATTACCTTAGAAGCATTTTATTTCTAGCTAAATTATTTAGTACACAATAACCTAATCTGGGGCAAAACTAGTAAAAGTCTGAGCATAAAAGAGGTGACAAGTATGTAATATGTAGACTGTGCCCCCAGAGTCTGAGGTCTAGGTGATAAAATAGATATTTAATTGGATTGGTAAGGAAGAAATAAAACTAGTTTTGTTCACAGGTGGCATGGGTTATATAGAAAGTCCCAAAGAATTGGCCAAAAACAAAAAAAAATATAAGTGGTTATAGCAAGGTAGCAGAATTCAAGTTTAACATATGAGCCAATTGTTTTCTTATATAACAGTAGTAAACAACTGGAATTTGAAATCAAAGGCACAATATCACTCATACTGGCACCAAAAAATGGAATAAAATAATTGGGCATAACTGACAAAAAATGCACAAAATCTATGTGAGGATAAGTATAAACATTCTAATGAAAGAAACCATAGTATTATACTAATAAATGTAATGATAGCCCATGTTCTTGGATAGGAAGACACATTATTGTCTTATATCAGTTTTTCCCAATTTGATACATTTGGCACAATCTCAGTCGAAATCCCAGCAAATTATTTTTGAATCCTAACAAACTGACTAAAAAGTTTTTACAGAATACAAAAGTCTCAGAGAGCCAACACAAAATGGAAGAAGGGGAACAAAGTCATGGGCCTGACTCTGCCCAGCATCAAAACCTACTATAAAGCTAGAGAAATCAGACAGTGTGGGATTGGCAAAAGACTAGAAAAATAAATCAATGGAACAGGATACAGAGCCCAGAAATAGACATGCACAAATATATTCAACAGATCTCTGACTCAAGAGCAAAGGCATTTAATGGGTAGTCTTTTTTTTTTTTTTTTTTAAGGGCCACGCCTGTGGCATTTGGAAGTTCCCAGGCTAGGGGCTGAAGCAGACCTGCAGCTGCCAGCCACAGCTACGTAGGATCCCAGACACATCTTCGACTTATACCAAGCTTACAGCAATGCTGGATCCTTAACTGACTGAGTGATGCCAGGGATCGAACCCTCATCCTCATGGATACTAGTTGGGTTCTTAACCCACTGAGCCACAATGGGAACTCCCAATGGATAGTTTTTTCAAATGGTACTGGGACAACTGGACCTCCGTATTCACAAGAAAAAAAAATCTAGACAAGACCTTACACCTTTCACAAAAATTAATTTGAAATAGGTCATAGACCTAAACTTAGCACTCAAACCGATAAAACTTCTGAAGATAACCTAGGAGAAAATCCAGTTGAACTCTGGTTTCATCATAAGTTTTAAAATGAAGCACCAAAACCACAATCCATTCCAGAAAAAAAAAAAAATGACAAGATAGACTTAATTAAAATGTAAAGTTTCTTCTTTGTGAAAGACATTGTTTAGAGAATGGAAAGATAAGTCACAAACTGGGAGAAAATACTCTTGCAAAATGCATATGTGATCAAGTCTTGCATCCAAAATATTCAAAGAACACCTAAACCTCAACAGTAAGAAAAGAACCCAATTTAAATCTGGGCAAAAGATCTGAATACACACCTCGCCAAAGAAGATCTACAGATGGCAAATGAGTGTATGAAAAGAGGCTCAACAGCATGACATTAGGGAACTGCAAAGTGAAATGACAATTTGAAATACACCACTACTCACCTTTAGAATAGCTAAAATCCAAAACAATGCCGATGCCAAATAGCAATGAAGATGTGAAGCAACAGGAATTCTCACTCATTGCTGAGAGGAATATAAAGTACAACCAATTTAAAAGGCAATTTGGAAGTTCTTAAAAAGCTCAATGTAGTTTTGTATGAACCAATTATCCTGCTCATGTATATTTGTTCAAATGAGTTTAAAACTCAGGCCCACGCAAAACTCTGCAGGTAAATATTCACAGCAGCTTTATTTATACGTGCTCAAAACTAGAGGCAAGCATGATATCTTTCAACAGGTAAATGGATAAACTCTGTTATGTCCATAAATGGATCATCCAGCAATGAAAAGAAATGAACTATCAAGCCATGGAGGAACCTTAAACGCATATTGCTGTGTGAAAGAAACTAGTGTGAAAAAGCTACATCCTGTATGATCCCAACTATGTGACGTTCTGGGGGGAAAAGTAAAAACTTAAAGGCAGTAAAAACAACAGTGGTTGCCAGGGATTTGGAAAATATGGGATAAGATATGTGAACCCAAGGAAAGTTTTTTAGGATGAAGTTATTTTATATGATACTATGGTGGTAAACACATGACATTATGGATTTATCGAAAGCCACAGACAGGACAGCATGTGGTAAAACTATATGTGTGTATATGTATATTAGCCTTTGTCCCCAGTTTTGGATCAGAACTTCAAATACCCTTGAGTTGGAGGTCCTGTCGTGGCTCAGCGAAAACGAATCTGACTAGCATCCATGAGGACACAGGTTCGATCCTTGGCCTAGCTTAGTGGGTTAGGGATCTGGCATTGCCATGAGCTGTGGCGTAGGTTGAAGGTGTGGCTTGGATTCTGTGTTGTTGTGGCTGTGGCATAGGCTGGCAGCTACACCTCGGATTTGACCCCCTAACCTGGGAAACTCCATATGCCATGGGTGCAACCCCACAAAGACAAAAAAACAAAAAAACAAAATAAACCCCACTGATGACTCATGAACCTCCAAGGGTGGTTATGTCCTAATTATGCTAATAAGGTGGCTCCTGGCTGGAGTGGGATTGAGGAGAGAGGGCTCTTCAAAGCTCTGTGATAATGGCTGGTCACCAGAAAGACCATACATGCGATTAAAGGGTTGGTACCTATAGCCCTGCTCCCCAACCTTCAGGAAGGAGAGGGTGCTGAAGACTGAGTTCATGCCTGGGTCAATAATTCAGTCAATCATACCTGTGTAATGAAATTCCAAAGAAAAAGTCTGAACATCTGTGCTTGATGGCACATCCTGGTTAGTGAATGTATCCATTTACCTCCCAGAAGAGTGTCCCCAGTTCATCAAGGACAGAGGCTCCGGCCCTTGGGACTCCTCTGGACCTTGTCCTGTGTGTCTCCTCATCTGGCTGTTTATTTGTATACTTTATAACAAAACAACA